>NC_134937.1:10403946-11028946 GCF_051020765.1 Lasioglossum baleicum
TTCACGCTCGGTCGCTTTGATCGCCCGTGGCATTATTTGCAGATCAGATTTATGCGCGAAAACTTCCCACGAAGATTCAAGGTTCGAGTCGCTCGTGACGTATAAATCACCGCGCCGCTTGTCGCGCGTCGTCCGGAGAAAGCTCTCCTTCGTGGCCCTTCTTCTCTCATTCTTTTTTTTTTCATCGCGAGAACACGGAATTGTCTACTTTGTCGCGGACGATTTATGTTTTCGCGTGTACGAAATCATTTAGAATCGCTCCCGGACGAAAAATCGTGCCTCTCGCCCGTCCGGATCGTCCTCGACCGTCGCCATTTTGGTTTAAGGAGGATGTCGCAACGAAGGACCCGACGAGGTAGGATTTTCTTGCTGGTAGATCATTAAGAAGAATCCAATTTGCTGAAAAAAGGATATCATTCCTTCTTAGAAAACTGATATATTCTTTACGTCAAAACAGGTTTTTTTACTGTTTTCTTTGCACGGGAATTTAATTCACCGTATTGATTTTTTGCTGTGATTTTGCGCAGTTTTTCAAAAACAAATATCTACAGTCAGTGAATGACGCACGTAGGTGTTATCAACATCGTAAATGACACGAACGATCGGTTCTCACAGCGTATCTAGTTTATATTCTAATGCCAGTACACATATTCTGTTCGTTACGAACTTCCGTCGGTATTGAACCAGTTTCAGTTAGCAATATTTAACGTCTAAACTAATTGTGCGAACAAATTCCGATTTCTGCTTATCTCGGGAATAATGAGAAGAGTAAACATAGTTTTTTTTCAAATGATAAAGCAACTGTTCGCTATCTGACTGCAGTTGACGCGATATGTTTCACGCAACTCATGTCTTAACATTCTAGCTAAAAATAGATAACCTCTGAATGTAGAAATATTGCTATGCATTTCTGCTACGTTACGCTAGGAGTTACAAAACAGCTAATATTCGAAACATTTGTTAACGCTTGTACGCCAGTATCCATCATTATTAGAACATCCGTTGATTCTACTGAGAAGGGTGATGTTCAATCAAAAAATTCATTTTTCATGCACAAAAAACAATATCGTCGATCACTTGAAGATTGAACAAAAATTTCCAAAAAAACACAAAAGGTCCCTGCATCACTCCCAAGCGTCCTAGTACATTAAAACAAGGGATGTCTCTCATTAATGTCCTCGCATTCGCTCGAACAGTTACGCAACCCCCCTAAAAGCGTTAGCCTAGCACCCCTGAAAGACTGTTTCCACTAACACGGTTGCTTCGGCAGTCGACGTATCAAACTTTCGAGCGAGGAGAGGCGTTCAGGGGGGGGAAGTTGGCATGGGCAAAGGGGCCGAAAAAAAAGAGAAACTGCTTGGAGAAGGTAATAAAACCATCCCCATCCCCCGGGTACATGGAAGGCGCGGACGGTTCTTATTGCGGCGTCCTAAAACCCTAACAACCGTAAATTGGGGAACAAAGGGCGCCGGGGGCCGCGACAATCCGCTAAGACAAAGGATCGAGAGCGTCGAGGCCTTGGCGGGGGTGGCAGAGCGGGCGGCTATAAAGTCATAACCTTTCGGTTTTTATTTCTCACCGCGGTGGCGCCCCTGTCCGCTCGTAGCCGGCCAAACCGGCGGTTTACGAGAGCCGTTGCGTTGCAACGCTGCACCAGCCAGCCAGCCGAACCAGCAGAGCCAGCCCAGCCAGCCTTATATCATCCGCAAAGAAATATGAGATCTCGGTGCCGGCTGTTGAACGTGTCGCGAGGCCCCGCGGGTGCGCGCGGAAACCTTTCGCGCCGCGTGCACCGCCGCGGTTAACCTAACCGTTCCCCGATACACCTAAGGGCTCCCCGGCCGTCGTTTCCTCCCGATGAATATGCACACTATCTCGCACACGCTCCGGAGGGAAACGACTCGACGTATTGCGCGATGATTTAACGCGTGCGCCGCGCGTGCCTTGGGAAACGAACGATGGCCAACGGAAACCAGCCTCCGCTTCGCGATTGTGCTGCTTCCGTCCCTCCATCTCACGAGAACAATTACAAACCTTGTCGATTTATGGCTCTAGACGAGCAGCATTATGTATCAAATATTCACTAAACATAGCACGCTCAATGATCCCAAGGTCAAATATTAGCTTGTCCCGAAAGTTCGTTTGCAGAATGAGATATTTGGAATCGAACTGACCCTCCCATAAAGCGTGAAAACAAGTAAAGCAAGAAATTCTTTGCAATTGTAAATAATGATAGTCGTGACGTAAATTCGGCCTTAAATTAGCTTAACGTCAAGCGGGAAATTATCGCAGCGAACGCGCCAAACCCTTCAATTGGCTCGGGTTCTGGATCCCTCGTGTTCGCGGTAACTTTTCTTGTGGAGGATCCTCAGGGTCTCGAGGTGGAAGAAAAGGTTCGAAGAGGGAGGTTGCATACGTGGGGCACCACGAGCGATGCATCACCGGTGCACCGCACGCGGCGCATCTCGGTATATTAGTCACCGGGAACGGGCACCAACTGCCGCGGCCAAATTGAGTCTTTGCCATAAAGTAAGCCGTAAAAGGGGTTGCAGTCGCGGGGAGGCGATTCGAGCGTTGGCTGTGCGCGAAGAAGGAGGACCTGTCCCCGGTGAAACGGGCCCGAGGCTCAGCAGAAATCGAGACTGGGAGAAAGAGAGAAGGGAGAGAGGCTGAAGGAACCCGCGGACATTCAAATTTATGGTAATGTCCGAGCGCTCGGCACGGGGTTATCGATATGGTCCCGCTCGCTCGTTGTTGTGCCTATTATTAATATTACTATCGTTGCCGCGGTCGCGTCTCCTCGCCCCCGAGAGCCGAGTGTCCTTGGTCCAGCCTCGAGGAGGACCTCTGGGGACCTTTGTTTCCAGGATCCCGTCGCCGTGTCCCTAAATTAGCCCGATAGCCCCGATTTGTAGGCGACAGCTTTTTTTTATTTTTGCCGTCGCGTAGAACCGTGGTTCCCCGAAGCCCCGGACATCGTGACCCGCTCTCTTCGTGGCCCGCAGGAACAAGTGACTCGGAAACGAGGCCTTATTGTGCGCCTGAAATATGGACGAGCACCAGCGCCGAACAAACGGACCGTTTAGTCCAGTCGAGTTTTGGTAATTTTCGACGGGACTGTTTACCGGATTGAATAGTCCCCATTGTTTTCCGTTTGCTCGTGTTTAGATTTGACGACCGACATTCTCGGCTAAACGGGTTAGCCTCGGCCGCGGCGATGATAAACGCTGTTCTTTTTAACAGAGATAGGAGTACTTCGCCCGACTCCGGACACTGCGACACATGTTTTATTTATTTCGTTATCTATTCTAATGCGAGGGGCCTGCTGTGTTCGCCAGCCGCGTAATGCTTGTATAAATATGTACATGAAACGAGTACTTCGGTCCGCAAACTTGACGAAGTCCGGACAGCTTGGTAACTTGTTTTTGCGCCGCGATGTGTCTATTACGGAGACGGTTTATACGTTTAAATCGCAGGCCTGTCTCGGCATGTTCTCCGCGGTTTTCCGAGAGTTGAGGATTTGACTTTTAAATTGGGGATAAATCGAACCTCGATCCGTCGACACCGTGTTTTGAGGATGAAGATCGTTCGGTAATCCTCTTCATTGCCGTCGGGATTCGAATACAAATGTTTACCTCTGTCCGTTTTGGTCCTTCGGACTCCAGGAAGCGACGTTTCGAAAATTTCCTGTCGTAAATCTGATTTGAACGGTTTCATTCCTGTTCGCTGCTTCCCGCTTCCCGCGAGAGCCAGTATTCACGAGCGCACGTAGCTCGCGAGCACCACGAAGAGCACCACGTTGGACCTCGGCTCCTCGCCGTGGGACATCGCTCCGCGCTAACTTACGCCGGATTACGGACACTATTTCATCGGAGCGCGGACACCCCTCCGAGCTGCCCACCATTATCTTCTCCTCAGATTTTATACTTCGCCCTCTCCTTCCTCGTCCCTCCCTGTCACCTGGTCTGCCTCTCTGTCGTTCCCTTCAATTCTACAACCCCTCCCACAGTATAATAATCTTTGAAAGTAACAGTTCCTCGTATCTGCTAGGTCTAGGCGTAGTATGAGTGAAAATGTCCTGTATTTATTGAATAGAAATGGCCGAAAACGCATTCTATGCCTCTCTCACAGTCTAAAAGTCGTATTATCCTTATTTATCAGGTCGTCCGGAAAGTAATTTCGTTTATTGCTTGCACATTTGTTATTACTAGACTGCGAATCTTTATAAAATTTTCGAAAAAGGCTAGAATATTGAAAAAATTGAAAAAACAAAATTTCAACTGGCACGAGATCTTCAAGTTGCCTTAAAAATCGCAACATCATAGAACAATAAAACTTCTTCGAAATGGTCAAAAATTCGCTTTGATTTTCCCTTGAGAAAACGAAAAGGCTTTCCGCACGACCCAATATTTTTATTATATATTTCTTTTAAGTATGCTATAGACCTAGTGGCAGCAGAACGAAACTATACAAGCTGGATAAAGTTTTTATATTTGTTGATAATATCGTACGTGTATCACAGCGTCTGCCAACTCTAAAGTTACGATTGACAGGAAATTACAGGTCAATTACGATTTTCGAAACAGCAGGCTGAAAAATCGAGCCGCGCAATTGCGTCCGGTATCACGAAACGAGGTGGAGAGTGTCACGAGATCCGCGTTCGGCTCTCTTCAGCGCCGTGGAACGCGTATCGGAGTCACAAATCTGCAAAGCCAGGTATGCAAAACGTGTGCGTGATTAAAGCGAGTCGCGCACTGGTTCGAATCGGGCCGGATTTGATCGGATTGGATCGGATCAGATCGGATCAGACATTGTATCGCAGAACTAGTTGCGCACTGGTGCGAATCGGATCGAATCGGACGTCGGTACCGTGCACATTGCGTCGGACAAGTAATAGCGAATAGATTGTCGCCGGCTCGGCGCGCACCGTCCAAGAAAAACAACCGATCGATGATTGGTCCTCTCCTTCACGCTGGACGTATCAACGAAAATTTCTGTTGGACGCCCGGCAAGAATCCGGGCCGTCCTTTTTCATCCCGAGAGCCTTCGAGTCTTATCAATTCTAAAACAAGGAGAAACGAAAGCCATTGTTAGAAAGGACCTAAACTAGAAACTAAGACAACTCCTTTCTACATCAATTTTACGGGAAACAGAGGTCGAATAAAAACCTCTTTATTTTTCTAATAACCGTAACAATCTAGAAATAGTAGGTATTCATACGTTCATTCGTAAATAGTAGAATTCCCTAGAAAATGTATGCACCGACAGAAAAACATTTTGTTTCGCGGAAAACATTGCGAAATCCTCGTTCCTTTCATCAAACCTTTCGAAGTTCGTCAACGAAGCAACTATGTCCATCGTGGTCGGAAGATTCTAAAATTAGAATAAAACCATCGGCATCATAATAATCATCAGCCAGAGGTCCTCCGCAACAGAATTGCGCATCGTTTAGATAGACGACGACAATAACTGTTTCGAGCGCATCTGGCGAACAGACGTCGCCAGAGATTTTCGCGGAAGACGCAGCGCCGATCAATGGCGAAACCGTGTGCGTTGGAACCGGTTGTCGTTGCCGTTCCTGGAGTCGAATGGAGCCGGATGGAGTCATCGAGGAAGAGGGAATCGACGTGGTCAGCAGGACACCCCCGACAGCGCGGCGTTGTCTAGGAGTCGGCCGAAGCTGAGCAGCGGGTGCACAGGACTAGGACGAGACCGAGTCAGCTCACGCTGCGCTGGAATGCCAAGTTCCATTTAGGTAGGTACCCTTCCCGACGACAGTGTCGTATTCAATTCTCCCGTACGACCTGTCTGTCTCTAGATCGCAGCGAGAACTCGCCGGACTCGTAAAGGTCGCCTCTTTTTTCTCCTCTGTTTCTCTAATTTCATTGTGAGGCTATTCCAGTGCCGCTGAAATATGACCGGCAGCATATTTATGCGTTCGTTGCGTATTCCGTGACGCGTTGCCCAATTTTTACAATTGTCCATGTGTGTCCATGTGGATTTGTTTCTCATAAACCGACATAAATGTCTATCTCTCTGTTATCGACATTTAATCAATAGGACCGAAGATGTTAGGTCCGAGAACGTAGAAATGTGGACCTGGCCAATGGAAGCAGGCTAACAGAATCCATTAAATACATGTACAAAAAAATAACCAATTTCCATTTCATATGAATTTTCATTCATGACGCTAAGAAAGTCCATCACATCGCGCTCTACACAAAAATCTACAGTGTAACTATTCTAACTGATCTAACTGACCTAACTAATCTTGTTCTCCAGGCCCGTAGACGTGTCCCAGATGATTGCAGAAGTCTCGGAACCATTGACAAGGACAGATAAAACATGCTGAGTCAAGAAACGGGAAACATTGCAGCAAGAACGGTTTTAATTGTCCGATCGGTATCGCTGCCACCTGGTTTCCGAACAGCGAGGTAATAATGCAATGAGCGAAATAATCGTGAGTACAAAATGGTGGCCCGATAACAGGAAGAGAGAAAGAGAGAGGGAGAGAATGGCAGGCCGCGTGGCGGAGGGACTCTCGCGCACTTATCTGGCAGTAAAGATGTTTACAGCGCGGTCTGCGCCGCCGCTATCACTATCACCCCGAAAGAACGGACCACTCTAATTGATTTGTGGCTCGGTCGCTATCGGTGCTCGTAACTTAAATTAAATTACACGGCCGAAGTCCGTCCGAGTCGAAAACTCATGCCACGGACCGGACGCGGGAGGTCTTCCGGGCGTCCCTCGGCGATTATGCGACGCGATTATCAAATGTATCGCCGACTTACACCGCTGGTTTTGTCGTGACAATCGGTCTCTTGTTAGTTACGGAATCGTTCAAAGTTCTAGGAAACGTTCCGGCAAAAATAATGGACACATTGTATGGTAAAAAGTAGCGAAATCACTATTCTTACTGACAGCGACCGTTTGACGACTCGTGCAGTCTCTTTGTATATTTCTACATAATCGTCGAGCCCGACAAGCATCATGAATATTTACGTTATTGTTAGGTGATTAAGTAAAAATTTAATTCTATTCACTGAGCGATGAATTATATATGAGACGAGTCGTCGTCAGTGTGTTTTCAGTTTATATAGGTGTTACGGATGCATAAAGTTACACGAGCTGCTTTATGATAGAACGTGTCATTTTGCTAAATCGCTCGACATTAAGATAGCGTGAAAATGTAAAAACAATGCGCGGTGAAAGTATGTATGTACATATATATGTAATTGAGTTTACTGTCCGTGAAACTAGTCAGTCAACGGCGGAGACGTAAAAGGGAGTTGTTATTCAATCACCTTCTGTTCGCGTCTTTACATTTCTACGGAAAATTGCCAATTTAGAGTTCAACCGAGGGTGTCAAACCCATTAAGCAGCAAATATATATTTTTAAATTTTTACTCTAAATAAATTAAATTTGGAAAATCAATCATTATTTAATTGAATTTGAAAAATTAATCATTGCCATGACTAATTGGAGAAATACAGAGGACACCCTGACACCCTCGTAATCAGAAAAATTGTGAAACCGAGGGGAAGACAACTGTTTCGGAGATCCTGTTTGTCCTGAGGGACTCTGGATGAATCGAGAGTGCCGGTGACTGTTCTCTTTCATTCAGTTAATAGGGTGACAGAGTCAAGGATAGCGGTATCTAAATGGCCTTCATATATTACGATAAGTCCGGTCCCGGGGACCAGAAAGACTTGTTCGTTAATCCGAATTTCGTTCAACCACGACGAAACGGAATTCATGAAAACGTAATGTCCGAGATAGCAACGTTTAGTGGAACTCGGCCGATATTCACCGGGTTTCTGGTTAATACGGGTAGCCGCCGCCCCGAAATTGCCTGTCGAACGTCCGTGGACGTCACGGGCCTCAACGTCCAACCACCGGAAATCGTTCGGTTATTCCTAAATAAGTTGATTATATCGGCGGCGACCAATCAGCTCCGCCGGCCCCGGGGAAGACTCTACCGAGTTAATTACGGAACACGGTCATCTTCGGGGCCGATAATTGATTTTCGCTCTTGATTGGAGCTGTCGCTCAACCCCCGACACTCTACACGCGACTTAATCTTCCGTAATCCCAGCGCCATGCTGTTTTCCGCGCGCCTCTACATTTTCGATTCAGGTAAACGACCACTTTACCCATATAAATAAATAGCGGAAGACTAGGCGAGTCTATCTTGTCGCAAACTGGACGAAATTGTAATTGACGCGACACTGATTTGTTCCTGAAATGTGCAGACATCGATTAACTCTAAATCGACCAAACAATGTATTTAGGTTCTGGAAATTTATTTTCCATGAATGCGTTTTTATAATTTCGATAATAATAAAATGAAAAGCTGATCACGTTCAAAATTGACATAATTGAAAACATTTGCCATGCTCCGTACGATATCTTGTAAAACATTATCAACACCAAGCATTAAAGGGATCGCAGCAGTATCTAAATCTATTTCGGAAAGATATCGACGTTTCAACGAGCTAGGTTCTACGTCGACTATCTTCGACAAGCGTTTTCACGAAATATACGGATATCTCAGATAAGAATTACCGGGATTAATACTTAATGTTGCCCAGACGTAAATTACATATGAACTCTCTGTTGCGTTAATGTTTGAACGGATCATCTCCTTATGCATTTATTAAGGTGTTTCCGAATTGTCAGGTGTTCGCGATTTCTTCGCTACGGAGAATATTCTAGAGGAAATCTATTTTGAAATGCATTAGTACTTTATGCAGTGGAGTGTAGGGAGAGGTGATAGGAAATTTATTTTCGACGACTGTTCTTAAGAAACCTCGGAAGGTTGTATTCCCGACACCTTTTGACATTGTTAAAATAATTTTGGTTGTCGCAATATTTCGACGCTTTTTCATTTATTTTCAGAAGTATTTTGTCAATACCGTGCACAACATTTTTGCTTCCAGTTGGAAGCTTCCTTTGCTTGTATCTAACATCGTGTACATCATCGAGACAAACTCTCGGCCAAGGTTTTAAAAGCTCGCAACGCTTCCAACCAGCAACAAAATCGTCCAAAGACGATAAAGCAACAAAAGCCAGTGGATCGAACAATCTTCCCACGTTCTACACAGAAAGCCCGACTCGCAGTTCGGAGCGAGGAATGTCGAAAGGTCCTCGGCATGTTTCTCATCGACGTGTCGCGTAATTTCGGTTAACGAGCAGGATCAGCGATCTCCATCTAGGGCGAGGATGTCGCAGTAGGGGGAAAAAGAGCGAGATGCTTGTAGGCTAATCCGAGACAATCCGTGACCGAGTAACTAGCGTTGTTGGGTTCCGGGCTAGCTGACGCATAGGCCAGCGGCTCCTTTGTTTTTCACGAGGCCGGTCATTTCCAGAATAAACGTCCGGGGGCTGGGTCGCAGACGTCCGGTTTGGCGACAGCCAGCCTCGCGAAAGCCTGCCTCGGCCCACCTTGCTCGCCTGCTGACCTTAAATCACGATTTTTCGGCGGGCCGGAGCGGAACCAGTCTGTTTCGGGAGGGACGAGGAGAGGGCGAGCAAGAGGATGAGCAAACGGAGGACAGTTGGGGGACGTGAGGGGGGAGCCAACGACGAGGAGCGTGTCGTGCGAGTCGACGAGGTCCTCGAGGGTTGTTTTTCTGGGCGACGTCGCCGATAAGATAGGACCGGGGACAGGGAATATCCGGTGCCCAGTTTCGGGCACGTCTGACAGTTTTGTACCTAGTCGCGCGGCAACAGATAGTCCCCGAAATTCCGAGCGGAGGACAGGGTGGTCTCCCGATCGGCTAAACCGGACGACGACGATCGGGGTACAAGTCGCGGCTGAGGACCAAACCCGGCCCGTATCTCGTTTGCGGAAGCCACGCGATACTTTCTGGTGTTGGGGCTTTTCATTAGAACCAGGAAACTGTAGATAAACCAATGTAAACCGGGGGGGACAACTATTGATCGTCGAACCCGCCGGGCCCCACGTACCCATTCACGAGCTTTCGCAGTAGTGAGCTTGTAAGTAGGGATGGGATCAAGGGAACATCCGACATATAACTCATTAAATTTATTGGCATAAAATTGCAATTAAAACAAAGGAACCTGCATTTCTTTCTTTACAACCTAATATTAAAGCATCAGTAAAAGTAGATGGAACAAATTTAATTTCTACCAACATTTTCTTGAGTCCTTGTGTATATCCATAATTTTAAGCGTACATAACGAACGGAAGTTTCCTGGAAAATTACGAGACAGGATCACAAATTATTAAAGTACGCGAAGATGACCAAGGCTAGGAAAGAATGGTCCGTTTACAATCAATACGGACACTGTCAAGAATGATGCATGTGTTGCGTTACTTTTAATGCGAACTATTACTGGAAAGAAATTGCTCCGATTCTTGTAATCGGGCTACGTCTAAATCGGAACACGTTAAAACTCTCTTCCTCCCATTTCCCTCGAGATTATTAATAAGTCATGGCTATAGTAAAAATTCAATAGTATCTCATTTACCGCTATAAACGTATCCTTGGAAGTTTCGCGTGAAATTACATCTCGCATGAACCTAATTAAAGACACGTACTGCATTGAATAAGTAATCGGCCGGAGTTAGCTGCTTCGGAGCGAATGTTTAATTGATTCCGTATGTATATCTTTTTGTAGGAGAAGCGTAAAGCTGATAGGTGATCTTCCGTGTGTTTCGTTGAATCGAGGCTCGTCTAACCGATCCCACGGTGCAGAATTTTGCTCAGTTACGAACGAAATACAGACGGAAAATCCTTGAAGGCGTGAAACGGTGGGTCCCACGACGCATGACGGACGACGGCCCGGTGGAAAGCTTGTTAATACGATGTAATTTAAGGAGCGAGGTAATTATATTTAATGGTGGTATCGTTCGATCTCGAAAACCCTTAACAAATACACCGCGCCCCGAGCACGAGAGGAATATTAATCTTAGTCGTAAATTTTGATATGCCGCGGAAAGCTGACTCCGAAGTGGCTCGCCTCGCGAGGTTTATTGTCCTGCGACATGCACGTAACATCGCACCTGAAATCCTTATCGACTAACGGGCCGCCGTACCAACTGAGTAATGCGCCGGCTTTCAGATACAATAGCGCGATTCCGCTCGCGAAAACGCGACTCCCGCCCTTTCATTCCACCCTCGCAGCGCCACCGGTATCTTTCGGCCGTTCTAATCTACGGGGAAAAAGGTATACGTACATAGATATTTCGAGGGTCGATGAAACTCCATGACCCATTTCACTATTACGCGAGGCTCGCTAAAAATAAGCTAACCGGCTTCTACACCGCAGAAATATGTTAATCACGCTGTTCGAAATTTTTTAACAGCATACAGCATGAAAAAATTAACGTCGCCAATTTCCTTCACGGCATAATAATTTATGCACTATTCCACAAAATAATTTATACACTATACCACAAACGTACAGGGTAAACACTGCCAATTTTTGAGCTTCTGTAATTTTGTAGAAACATCTCACAAGATTCTATCTATGCTCATTAGGGTGGACCTTAGCTATACCTCGTGAAATTTTTTTTTGCGAGATTATTTCACGCCTCCCCCCTTCACCTAACATTGTGCCATTGGGTAAGAAAATAATTCCTGCAAAAGATGAAGTTGATCGGATAAGGGGAAGACGTGTCATATTGACGTTGAAGTTGCTGAAAACGTGAAATTTTGTAGGAATGGGAATATTTGAAGGAAAGATTTTTGATTATGACTAAACAAGAGCTATAATCTTATATAATTAAATTTAGCTATAATCAAGTCTTTCCTTCAAATATTCCCATTCCTACAAAATTTCATGTTTTTAGCAACTTCAACGTCCATGTGGCACGTCTTCCCCTTATCCGATCAACTTCATCTTCTGCAGGAATTATTTTGGCGTGATAAAATGTCGCAAAAAAATTTCACCGGGTATAGCTAAGGTCCACCCTAATGTGGCACGTCTTTCCGACGTCCGACTGATCGAAAACTTTGGATACATATATAATTTTTTCATGAAATGGAACAATATTTCATGGTCGAAAAATAAGGTCCACCCTGATGCTCATGTTAGGGGAGTGAAAAGCCGAAATCGTTTCTTTTGTTCTTAAATGTTACTTTCTTCCAAAATCATAAAATTCGAACAACTCTGGCAAGTGGAAAAATTATTTTCCACATTCGCTTCACTGTGATCTCACAACGGGAGGTCTCCCTTTATGATGACGTCTGAAAATGATCGAACCCGCCTTGAAAAGCATCTCGCCTCGATCTTCCCCAACGAAATCCCGGTTGCCCGAAATAAAGCTCAGGGTCGTCCGCGGCTACATCGAACGGTGCTTATCCGTCCATTGACCGTCACCCATATCCATCCCCCGGTGGAACAGGAGTCGGCTTCAGAATGGAATCGGCGGCGATACGATCAATTACTATAAAACTGTTCCGCCGGGGACCAAAAAGCTGGACTGGCGCATTCCTGGCCCAGGTGTGACCACGACATCCTTGGAACGTCTTGGCGGCGAGCATCGTTCCGGCGAGCATCCGTCCGCTTTTTCTCGGGGCCCGTCGCGGGCCCTTGCGGGTCCGCCGCGTCTCCTAGGAGCTGGGACCCGGGGTTTTTGATCGCGCGCGCTCTCACGGCGGGTCGGCGTGAAAAAAGAAAAAGGGCCCGTGGCCCGGGGACAACGGGGAGAGAGGGGAGAGAGTATTAATGCGTGGGCCTTCCTCGTTACGCCATCCGTCGTCGCATAGTTTCCTCCTTTGGCCGTGCCGCGATCCACGGTCCCCTCCGTCCACCAAGATCGGGCCCAGCCAGCCATCAATGGGAAGATGGCTCTCGCGTGAATGAACGGGGGGTGGGGCGGGGATCCATAGGGCCCCGCAGCCGCGCAGGGTGGCCACACGTTCGCCCTATCCAAGGGAGGAATACCTCTCTCACGATATTCCGTCGGCGAGCGGACTTATCTCGTAGCTGTTTGCGACTCGTTGCCCCGCGGAACCTGCATCCGAAGAGAAAGGATACCGAGGCTGAAATTTATGAAGATCGATCAGGATCTAGCTGTCCCCGAGCCCGGGGAAGCTGCGAATAAAAATCTTCTTTTGCATCACTGGGGGTAACTTGTTCGTTCACAATTCAAAATTTTTTTTGCACTCGCCGGTAGGTAATGTGTTTCTTTATTCAAAAAGTGGAGCAGAAAATTTTGAACGGAATTTTTTCACAAAATTAAGGTTCATTCCAAGAGGTATTTTAAGTTGGTATCATTCTCTAGGTTCGAGCGAAGACGAGCATGGGCGAGTCGAGACGAGTTGGAGCGGGCCGAGGGGAGCGGAGGCGCTGTTTCAGCGTCCGCGTCGGCGAAACGGGGCTTTCAGGTGTCGCGGAGACATCCTTGGAACGTCCCGAGCCACCGCGCGGTTCCTGTCCCCCGACCCACCTTCGAAGATACTTCGAATTGTTCTTGGCCGCCTCGGACCGCGGCACGGCTCGCGCAGGAAACATTAAATCAAGCCGCTCGATGGAAAATACACGGGGTGTCGCGTGAGAACCAGCCACGCCGAGAGAAAGAGAGGAACCACATACATCGCTCTGCTCTGCTCTGCTCCGCTCTGCTCCGCTCGGAACTCGGCCATTATCTATTAGCGGTTCACCTATTATCGAACCGTTTCTGACTTAACCAGCGCCGATTAACAGTTGCTCGAACCGGTCGCTTCGTTTCCACGGGACAACGCGCCCGGTGTGTGTCCGATGTGTCCGCTTCTAACGAACGCTCGAACGGTAATTTATGTAACACCGTGCACGATTTATGGCGAGAACATTCTCGCCGCTGACTCCCGGACTGACGAAACGGAGAGGAATTAAACGACAGATAAGAGGACTTTCGGTTCTCTGTTCCCCGCTACAGGCTATAGGAAGGTCTCGCTACACGGATCACCGGTTGATATACTACCCGTGTAAACGTGATTCATAGATTTGTTCGCGTATAATCCGGATGATTTTATTGAGATTTTCGGCGATATTCCGGGTTCAACTCTTGTCACCCGGCGGAGCCTTGTGAATTTCGTGAATATTTCGGGTTCCCAATATATTCTTGATCGGTTTACCAGGTGTACCAACGTTGTACCGGATCGACCGCGTGGGAAACTAGCCTAGTTTCAAATTTCTCCAGAACAGTTTTCCTACCTGAGGAGGATTTTGATGCTAGACACGTTGGGGTTTCTGCACAGTGACATTCGAAAAGTGATAGTTCGACTGGATTCGACGCTTGCGACCGGTCGTTACGTGAGCCGATCCGCGGCGGCGATTTGTCACCGTCGATTCGCGCCGTTAGAAGGCGGTCATTATTTTAGAATAATCTAAAACCGATGGTGATTAGTGGAGGAGCCGGCGTCACCTGCGCGATCAGCTTCTCGTTTATAGCGCGGCCGCAACCCGACAGCCCTTCCGCGGCTGATTCCCACCTCCATTTCGACTATCCATCATCGCTGCCCTTCGATCTTGTCCATCCCGAACTCTTCCGCGCGCGAAAACGCTGAAATAATTAGGCTAGAAACGGCGTCGTCAGTCGGTATTACTATGCTCGCGAATCGATTTTCTCCGAGATTCTGAACTCTTTCGACTACGATCAATTGTTATTGTTCCATTCCACTCGTAAACCACAGACCATCCCGATCAACATAATCTCTAACATTTCTTCAGAGATTATTCATTATAATTATGAAGACACCTCATGCAGCAGAGTCATAGGAAAGACTCCGAGGAAATAATTTTACGTGTGAATTTGAAATATTGTTTGCTGAATTGCGACTCGTACCAGGTAAAGTTGTTTAACACCAACCTCTGGCTAAATAATAGCGCGATGGATAGAAAGTTACAGCTTGCTCCGAAGTGCGAAACATCGGCATACACGCGTAAGGTAAATGTCGTCGAGCAGGAGTTGTTTAATAAAACTGATAATATATAAATATATTATACGGGAAAGTATACTTTGGAAATGTGTTATACAACCCTTATTAACAGTCTACAACTTGTCTCAGGGAAACGTCAATTTACTAAAAAGGCCTTCAATCAAGAACAGGATTTTTTATGCAGAACTTTTTTTAATAATTCTAAATTCGTCAGAGCAGACCAGAATCCTTCAACCCCGTCGCAAGATGAACAAAAAGGGAAATCTTGTAGGTACCACGGAGGCCCTGGACAGTTGAAGCCGCAGTCGAGCAGCCTGCATAGAAATGGACAAATTGCCAGGCGTATATTACACGGCTCTTAGGGTCGCGTCACCGTGAAATATCGTATTTTGGCACGAGGCCTCCGCGTTTACGAGGGCCTGAAGTGGCGTGCGAACGAGACGTCCCACGAAGTGGCCTACGAGATCACGAGGAGACGCCAGGATCGGACTATCCTTGACCGTCGTCGAATAATTAACGTCGGTTTTCGTGAAACTCTCGGTTTCTTACCTGGCCCGGGGACCTGGGGACCGTGCGCCGCAGAAAAACGAGGACCGACGTGTCGGTTTCCTGATACTCCGACAAATTTATCGCTCGGTTCTGCTTGTAAATCGAATTTCCAAAATGATCTGCAAAAAAAGGCCGGATCTGTTAAGGGGAATCGAACAAAACGGGAGAGCTCGACCGAGTTCCCGATATTGTAAGTGCAAGGATCTGTCCTGTGGGTCTGAGATCCCCAAGTCTCTCAAATTCCTTCACTGTTTCACGTTTCCAAGCACTCAGATATTTGGTAATTCCTTAAATATGAACTTTAATAACGTGATAAATATTTTGAATAATTATAGCAATTGTTGGCAGCTCAGAAAAATTGCAATGAAAATCAGAGGTCTCTAAAAGGTGCACAAGGGTTACCTTTATGTTGATGAACGCTGAAGTTCTAGGGCTCGCAGAGCCGAAGCAAGTTTCCAGTCCCCACGAGGCAGCCCACTCTCTCGGATCTTGCCAGATCGAAACCGAAAGTGGTCGATCGGGGTTAGTATTCTCTGCTGCGAGCAATTCGCGGCGACAGTGCGGCCGCGGTGGTCCAGGTCCGCGCGATTTCGTCGGGCAATTTATTAGCCATTATCTGAGACAATGCGGCTACCTGGGCGCCAAAGGGCGCGTACGGTTCAAAGGAGCTCTGTGAGGAGAGGGATTCGCGAGGGTGCTCGTAGAGAGAGGAGAGAGGATTGCGGCGACTATGGTCGTCGAGGAAGAGAAGCGAGTGAGAGAGAAAGGGCGGGGAGAGTGAGGTAGGAGGGATCGGTGCAAGGGAGCGTCTCGAAGGGGGCGAGGGGTCTGCGAAGGGGGCCAGAGCCGAGTACATAGGTGGGCCGCGTATAGGAGTATGCACCTCCGATCCTCTTCTTTGACACGGCGGGCCGGGAGGGAGCGAGACGGAGAGCCGGGCGAAGTGGAAGAAAAAGTCGCCTAATTGATGCTTCGTCTTTGTTTTGGTTAATTCCAACATGGTTCGGCCATTAAAACGTCCCGCTGTATCGGCGGGCCCGATCTCCGGTGCGAGATAAATGATGACACCCGCTCCAAGGGGTACCATACTTACCACCACCACCGGCACTACCACCAGCACCGTCATCGTCGCCGTATCCCCGTATCCGTCACCACTACCATTCCCCAAGGATCACCGTATAGTACACGTTGCCTTCTTGCGAGAGACCCGGTGATCGCGAGCCGCGAACAGATTTCCCTCTATCTTCCTCCGAGGACCTCTATCTACCTTCTAGCTGTTTCAGAAAAAGCCCCGGTTAATCGAAAGAATTATCTCCTACATCGTAGAGCAACGCGCTCTTATCCTCCCACTTGCTGGACAGTGTGAACGTACCGGAGTAACCAAGTTTTTGGTCTCCCTTTGTTTGCCAAGGTGTCTCGTTTGTGAATGGAACGCGGTATCTGTTCGAGATGATTTCTCCGCGGGAGATGATCGCGCGCAGGGTTCCTCGATTTTTCAGGGTCGGTCAGGCTACGGAAGGACAATGGAGAAAGTCGTGCGAATGCGTGAACGTGCGACCACTGCATTTACAAACAATAATGCCGGGAAATGCGTATTTGGATTCTGACTTTGAATAGACGTTTCTTGTGGATTTTTTTCGAAGAAAGGGAAACCGTTTATTCCTTGTCTTCTGACAGTGTCTCCTAAAGAAGGCGGTGTAGTTTAGAACAGTTTAACTGTGTTTGGTTGCGTTCGGTACATCTTTTTAGTTATTGATGCAGTGCAGAATTGCATAACTTCTTTTCAATCTGAATTGTTAAAATCAAAGGACATATTTATCTTTGCAACCCAACGTCAGAATATTTTGATAATCGACTTGCACGGTTCGCGTCTAAAGTAGAACCCGTTAAAAATTTCCGGAGCTCTTCCCTGCTATTCACTATTTCAGAATAGTATTTTATCCAGCGCTGTAGATCTCCGGAGAGGACCTTTCCTCTTCCTGTCTTCGAGTTTTCGAAACGGCGGAGCAACTTTCCTCGCCTCTCGAAGCCGGGGACACGTCGAGGAGTCATCGACGCGCAGCCACGGCACAGAAACCCGTCGCTATTATTAATGACGCGTCAGAGGAACGATGAAAGACACTTAGGCTAGGCGTCGCGTCGCGGCGGATTCGACGGTTTACGTAACGCCGCGTTTGTTTAATGGTTTAGCGGCTGCGGGGCTCGCGGATCCGTGAAAATTATCGGGCGGCATCGATCATCGGGTTCCGCGTGCGACATCCGCGGAGGATCCTGAGGATCGAGGTCGCCGGACGATCGGTCCGACCAGCTCCGGGAATAAGGTCAGCTGGAGCGGAGGCGAGTCGCCGCTCGCCTCGCCCGCTCCAACGTAGATATCATATCGGAGAGGACGAGCGACCGGGAGAGTGTATAAATTTGTAAAGCCGGGAGCCAGGCCACTCAAGCCGGAGTGGCATTAACGGCCGGCAATCGCCACTAAAACACTAAAGTATTAATGTAAAACACATTCTGATAGAGATACCCCCACGCCAAGACGCTTCGCTGAAGACACGGCCGCAACAGTGTCCCCGCAGTCCATGATTTTCGCGGCCGATGGCAATTCTTCCATCTTACCGGTCCACAGGAACTAGGTCTCTGATACTATGATCCCAACAAAAACATCCTGTAAACAGGAGCCAAGTTCCTATGGCCGTAAAAAGTTGTGAGATCAA
The DNA here is from genome assembly GCF_051020765.1 of Lasioglossum baleicum. Classification (NCBI taxonomy): domain Eukaryota; kingdom Metazoa; phylum Arthropoda; class Insecta; order Hymenoptera; family Halictidae; genus Lasioglossum; species Lasioglossum baleicum. Next base: position 10,422,099 of record NC_134937.1, read on the forward strand.
ACAAAATACAGCCAAGTTCGTCAGCTTAGAAATACTTCTTGCACTACTGAAAAAAGCGTTTGTAAAACTTAGTTTAGAAGAACGCTATTTAATTTTTAAAGAGTTACATGGATGGCTAAATTATTCAAACTTGGCCGCTACCTAACACCTTTTATGGCCATTGGTTTAAAAAGTGACGGCCAAGTTTGAATAATTTAGTCCTCCATGTAACTCTTTAAACATTAAATAGCGTTCTTCTAAACTAATTTTTACAAACGCTTTTTTCAGTATTGCAAGAGGTATTTCTAAGCTAACAATCTTGGCCGTATTTTGTTTGATCTCACAACTTTTTACGACCATAGGAACTTGGCAGCTGTTTACAGGATGCTTTTGTTCGGATTTCATCAATTTTTGTTGAATTATCAAGTAGGTATCAAAGATAAAGAATCCTTTTCTAATCTGCAAGACAAAATCCAAATTCAATGTATCGAAGATTAACACTCTGCCGGCGACGCTCGGATCCGTTTGCCCTCCGTCGCTATAGAAGATGCTCGGTGCAGTTTCTTTTGTTTACGTTAGAGCGATTGTTTTTTTCATCAGTATTTGTTGCGACTTCGAAGCTAATAAAACGTATACTTACGTATGTTATGCTGCTGTGTTCTATCCTACGTACCTATTTCGTAATGTTTTCTTTTCAATACAACCCCTTTCAGGTGTAAAATTTCAAACTTTGATTATTATTCCTTTGAGTACTTGTTATGGTGGACCTATGTACCAAATTTCAAGCTTGTAGCTCAATGGGAAATACCCAAAAGGTTTTGATGATCTGTCAGTCAGTCAGTCAGTGATAAATTTAACGATTTTTAAGGTCCTATATCTCGGAACCTACTAATGTTGGAAGATTAATGTTTTGTCAATATTGAGACATGATAGCATTTAACAAGTGTACGAAATTACATCTCTCCATCTGCCTCCAGTGCCGCGTTATAAGCCTCTAAAAAACGGCTACGCTGTTTCTTGTAAAAGGAGGTAGTGCGAGAACTTGGCTGGTGCACTACCGTGATGATTGGTAGCTTTTTAGACCAGCTAGGTCGGTATCTTCTAGATTTGTGTAAGACTACAACGTGGAGAACGTGTCCTGAATCTCTGTTATACCAATTTCATAGAAATTGAATTAAAATTTATATTAAGAAAAATTGAGATCGTTTGGTTATTTTAATTTAAAGTGTGATGCGAGCTTCAATAAAGAAATTTAATGAAGGAAAGCTCAGAAGCAAATCATTTTAACACGTACAGTAATTGCAGTGTTAACATCCGCAAGCTTCATCAACCCATCGTTCACTATCAACGGAATCTCTCTTCTAATCGCGTGACACGACGTCATCCCCTTACTCTACCATAAACTAGATATCCCTTATCAAAATCTCATCTATGCCAGCCCGATCGGTCAAGAAGCGTGATCTAAAACTTTCCTAGGAGCGACACGTACAGCGACCAACCGGTAACAAGCGAAAAACTGAAACGCCGCGCAGCCTTAAGCGTTTATTTACAGTTTCGCGGAGGTAAAACTGGTAATGCGAGCACGATCCGCCGTATTTGTTCAAGAATTCTGTCGGAGCTGATCGGCTCGCACTCACCTGTCGTCCGCGTCAGGATTTCGAATGGTCGATGCGCGCAGGATGTCAAACTGGTATTACACCATCGGTAGAAGCGCGTAGTCGCGATAATCGCGGAGCGTATTCAACGCGATTATCTTTCAATTTCCCATCGACCGGTGGGATTTCCAGTGCTCACCCTCCGAAAGGATCGAGCGGCGGTTTCGCCATCGTTGATATTTCGTCGACGCTGCCAGCAACTGACGTCGTGCACACGCTCCATCGCCATTAGCAGGCTCGAGCGAGTGAAAGGGTGACGAACGTTTCGCAACGAGCCGCATCGAGGAACGTTTTCAGAATCATCGGTTTGTCTCCTATTTCCCCAGTTCATCTCGCGAAATCGATGGCCGTCGGCGGACTAATTGTTGCCACGCGCAAGCAGGTCCTCATGAAGAGGGGAGCCTGACATGGACCTTGATGAACGAATTTTCGGAAAGGTGAAAGGAACCGATCTTCTTGAAACTTTAGGGCTAGTTTTACCATGTTATCGAAGTAACTTACAATATTTTTTTATTCACCATTAATTCTCCGAATGAAATACGCCTAGGAGAATATTTCTGAAGTCTCGATTTGCAGGAAGAAATTATTTCAATTTTCAACCCGCTGCATCACGCTCACCTCCCAATGCGCCTCCGGTTGTTCCGACTCGCTCAACCTGTTGAGAAGCGTTTCGCTCCGGCTCGTTACGATATCGCAGCACGGCACAAAGTTGCGGCGCAGGGTTGCCGGAGATCGATGAGCATCGTGTAACACACTCGCCTCTCGAAAAAAAGAAAGTACACCGGGATCTTCGGCGGTGATAACGGAAACGCTCTCGTTTCGTTTTAATTGCCGCACTTTGGTACGACGAGAACGCTGCCGGGGAAACATTCATCATCGATTTTTTGTTGCACCACTAAATTTCGGCCTTCGACTGGAGTAATTGGCGCTGCAACCTGGTTGGTAATCGTAAAACCAGCCGCATCGAAATGATTGCCTCGTGAACCGAGTACTTGCCACTATTGTTCGTTAGTTAATTCGCTGGTCGCTTCTATGAATGAAATAGACGAAACATATTATACGTGAAAAATTCTGCCAAAACTTTCCGGAGTCATTGAGCACTTGACCGAGGTCTTGAATTATACATCAAAGTGTGCATACCAAAATTTCATGGGTCCGGAACGACCGGATGGCTCACTGAGGATTAAACTTTCATTTTCGGACAGGCGTTCGATTTTCGTGTTTTCCATTCCGGCGGCGGAACGACCGGATGTCCCATGGTGGACATAGGGGCCCGACGGTCCACGGGGCCCTCGTAAAGCGTGAAATAATCAACCGGACGAAAAGTGGCAATAAAATGTGTCGCCAGGCTCGGTAACGAGCCCGAATGGTCCAACGACGGAGGCGGCGGACCACCCAAAGAATCTCGAACAGGAGGCGGCCATCGTGGCCGGCGACGACGCAGCGAGTCCTTCTCCTCCTTGGGGGACCGAGGAGGGACGGCGGGGTCACTCGGGCTACTCATTATGCATCTCGGATCTCAGCTCGCACCTCTGTTGTTAATCTCGCTAAGCGTTAATTTAATTAAACGCCTCCTCCTCCTCCTCCTGCGCCGACCGACCGCGCCATTCATTCTGCCTCTGCGTTCCTCCGGCGACGGCCTCTCTGTCCTCCTCGCGACCAGATAGACCGCGGCCCACGGTAATTAACGCTCGTCGCGATGAATCCCCCTTCCATTCAAACCCCCTCCACCTCGGAAACTCTGCCCTCCCGTTCCTCGGGGCGAACAGTCAGGTGTACCATGCTTTGAATCCTGATGCCGCACCATTGTCACCGGCCTTTCACGTGGTTTGCTGGCAGATACTGCGTAAAACGCATTCACGTTGTAACGAAGCATTTCTTCTGCTCGAGCACTGTAAGAAACGAATTCTAAAGAAATAACTGGAAGAAGACCAATTTTCACTCTGTTTGGTAATTGAACCGCAGCGTCGCCATTGTTTGGAACCGGCCGCCTACAAATTTAATAATCCCGGGTTAGTTTAATGGCTAAGCGACGGATCGGTGGCCGGCTAGGTGGTTTAATGATAAAAGGACTAGATCCTCGGAAAGATAGCAGGCGCGTAATTAAATTCACCTCGATTTTATTGCCTCGGACAGGGCCGCGTTTATGTGGCTTTTATGCTCCCGCGAGCAAATTCTGAGGCCACGCTTTGATGCTGCCTCGGGATGAGTATTATACGTCAGTCAGAAGGTTCTTCGACGCTTTATCGCCGTAATTCCATTCCGTGGCTACAAATCCCTCAACCGAAGAGCTGTTCGTTCCGATTAACACGCGGGGCCAGTCTTCGGAATCGTTTCTCTCGCGCACGCTGCCGGCGCGCGATAAATTTCGTCGCGACAATTAGCTGCGACGTGGAAATTGTCGAATCGTAGATGCTGGTTTTCAGATTGCCCCGAGGATTCGGTGTTCGTTCGCGGAGAGAACGACCCTGTCGGAAATATTGTTACTTCCGTTATTACATCTCTTTTTATACCTATCGCGAATTCCTCGGCGCACTAGAGACCTGTTTTATGTCAGCGAACTGCTGCTAAGTTTAGTCGAGGATCCGTTTTATTACTACCGATTCTTCGCGGACGGTACATTTACAAATATACCAAATGAATTCTTTTCAGAATTGAATCACTCGCCTCTTCTTTGCAATCTGGTCAGGCGCAGGCACCAAAATCCACCGATTAGCCCACATCGCACAAAAGCACTCCTTCGCATGTAACTCATGCGCGGCACAGTACAAAAGTCCAAATTCCTCGTCAAAAGACCGAACTCCTCGAACATCAGGGGACCATAGTTCATCGTCATAAAACACCATCAAAATTCGTGAAACGTCGTCGAACGATTCGCATGGTCCCGTTCGACCCGTACAATAATGAGCAATAATCGCCGAACAGATTTCTTTTTTATTCGAACACAATAGCGCCGATTGTTGCCATGTAAACAATGGCCACGGTCCTCCATTGTCCCCGCGGATGGTCCGTGTCGGTTTTTGGACGGCCGGACACAGGAAATCGGCGAGGGTACGCGTCGGCCACGTCGAAGCGTGCGGTTAGGGTGGTTCGAACGGCGTGTGGGATGATTAAAAATCGACGCGTACCTCGTTCGGCTTGTCTAGCCGTGAATCATCGAGACGCGTCTCTCGTATGATTATAGCCGCACGTCGTCAGGTGCACCTGGAATTATTATGAAAGCGACGTGTGTACAAGCGTGTTCGCGTGGATCGTCGATAGCTCTCGGTTCCTTGAAACGGGGGAGTATTGTTCGGATTCTGGGAGTTTTCGGACACCTGATGATTCCTGATCAGAGGAAGAGGTTAACACTAGGTTTACAGGACCAGCCACAATGACGGGTACTATTCTTTTCATTTAGCTGATTGTGAGATTATAAAGATGCATGAGGAAGTATTCAACAAATTATTTCTTTGGGTATATATAATGAAAAGAGTGGCTAAAAATGTTCTAATTGAAGATCGTCACCGTTATAAATAACTAGAAGTTGTTATTTTTCACGTAGGGTAATTTCGGGAGAGATGCACCAGTTTTTATTGTGGCAATACTGGACGGTTTTTAACACATCGTTTACGTGTAACAGAAGCATAAAAACTTCTTAGTGCTCCTTAAAACTTCTTAAAGCTTCTTAAAGCTTCTTATTGTATGGTTTTAACTATCAGTATCGACTGAAATAGAGACACAGTTTCTCCCTTACGATTTTTCATAGTGCTATGGCAAAATACTGGTTCTTGTTTTCAATAATTTATGTAAGTATACTAGGCAGTAGTTTGTATACGATAAATTTAAACTGAAAGTCGTTGCTTGACACACTATTTGTTAACATCATACACTTTAATTAATTAATATTGGTGATTATTTACAAAGGGGTACTCCTCTCCGATTTTGATGAAATTAAAATTTTTTATAGATTTCGAGATTTTGAACAACTTTTTCCTGTGCATATGTGGGGGATGTCATAAATTGAATTTTCCGTATTCGTGCACGCTCCGTGAAACATGTAAAATGTATACTACTTCATGTAACATGTGTTTGTAGAGAAAAACAGAATAGAAGTAGGGAGAAGAGGCTATAAATAAAGGAGTGCGTCTATCCCCAATTAGAAGTGCATCTCACCCCAGGCCCTAGGGAGAGATGCACTTTTTGGACCTCTTTTAAACAGTACATTAATACAATAATATAAAAGTTTCGCTCATGTAACGTTATATTTTATTAAAGAGATTTAAATAAAGAATTCAACTATGCCTGTCTACGCTTTCACTTCTTTTTAATAAAATTTTTATAATCGGAAAACAATTACCCAAATTACCCTATGATCTGTCGGCGCGACAGCAGGCGTTATCAGCAAGTTTTGAAGAAAGGGTTGCTTATCCATTCCCAACGTAAACCCCGTGTTTGTCGGTGTCTTCCACGTAACCGATGACGAAGATACGGCACCGAGTGTCGGCAGCAACCACCCGCTTAGCGGGCACGTGGCTGCCCATCCTGTCACGTACCACAAGGTACATCGTCATCGGCTTGTGTCTCCTCTTTTTCCTCGTTCCTCCCGTTCTATTCGCGTGGCGGCCGCCCGGCCATTGTCGCCTAGGTTCGACGGTGTATTCTAGCTGAATCGTTACAACCGGCGACCATACTCGTTGTCACTTAGCGAGACGCGCCGACATCCCTCGCCACGCATACGCAAACGCAGCCAAATGAATCACGAGCCCGTGTCGTGTGCCGCCTCCAACTTTTCTAATAGCTAACGCTAATTGTCAGTCAGCTGCGGTAAAATCCAATCATTTAACGAGTCGTGCCTGGGCTCTATCTAGAAAACGCCGTGACTTTTAGGAATCTTTCCTGAAGACATGAGCAGACTTTCTTTTTTAAGGAATGACAGATTTTCTTCCTAAAGCAGGTCTTCCTGAAATAAAAATTCTAAAAGAGATTATCTAGCAAATGATCAAAGTATTTTTTTAATAGAAACGCTTTGTTTTAATTCATGAAAATCTATAACCTTGAAAAATCATGTTTATCTTTCAAACAACTACCGTTTCGTCAAAAATGGTTTTCCCCTCGAACATCAACGTTTCACTTCCTATGAAAACTATTTTGAAAATGTTCTATAAAAACACGAATCGTGTTCTCAATACGGAAAGATTAGGTCGAAAGTTTGCTCAATATTTACACGTCGAAAGTTCCATTTATGCAATGCTTAAGTACTTCTAATCGCGCTTAAAAATTCTCGGACGTCGACGTTTCTAACTCATCTAGGCTATGACAGAAGTAGTTTCTCCTCACAGTATATTTCTCGCGGTAAGACTAATTAGCTACAAGAATAACCATTACCCTTTGATAGAAACCGATTCGAATTTCGGGTGAGTGGTTCCGCGGGCGCGCGCGCGCGCGCGTACACACAAACGCCACAATAAACAGCCGGAGGGCGAGGATGTTCACTGTCAAAACAGTTTAGTAGCGGCTGAATTACTGTGCCGATAAGAGCGGCGTAATTATGCCAGATGGGTAATGAGCCGGCGATGTTCCCCGCGATTATTGCGCAAAGTTTAGATCGATCGGCTTGTCGGAGATATCGAAATTCCGCGGGTTGATGTATGGTGGTCGATAATTCGGTCGTTGCGGGCAATCTGTCAAGACCGGTGCTTCTGCCACGTGCAGCGATCCTGAAAGGTCGTTCGAATTCCTAACTCGATCGAACCGGGAACTGTCTATCTGTGTACTGTGACGGACGTTGGAAAGTTTCCGAATCTCACGGAACCATTATCGAACGTGGGAATACCCAAGGAGTTGACAAACACGCATTCGAAACGCTATTTGTTCGACAAATCTTTTGGACCTTCCGGTGGAATAATTTATTTGGGGCCGGATTTGAACGTTCGTAACTGTTCGGGCAACGATTCATTCGGTTGCAATTTAAGTGAAACTATTGTGTAAATTGAATTTGTTTAGAAAACAAGTAGGCTTAAAATAATTTAAGGATGTCGGTGGTTTATTCCTGTTCTATTGAAGTTATTAAAGAAGGAATGAAATATCTATTAGGTTGTTGCAAATGAAATGGCCGTTTTGAATCTTTAACATAAACTTGTATTTTACAAGCTTTATTCATATTCCATTAATTGAAACAGTTTCGTCGACATCAATGCACTTTTTCCATCGTGATACAAGTGCCTCAATGCCTTTCTGGTAGAAATTTAATAAACGTGAGGCAATCAATTCATCAAATGCAGTTTTTACAGCACGTTCTTCTTTGAATATTTTTCCATTCGAAAAGCCATCCCGGTGCTTGAGAAAATGGTAACCAGTAAGTGACAGGTCAGGCGAATAATGAGGGTGAGGAAGAACTTCTCACTTCAACTCTGCTAATTGTTTTACTGTTTCTTTCGCAATATGTGGCCGAGCATTATCGTGAAGCAATATTACACCACGTCTATTAACTAATGCCGACTGTTGAACACGCAGTGTTTTTCGTACATTATATCAATTTCCTGACAGTATTTATCAGCAATTATAGTTTCACGTGAATCCCTTTCAACTATCTGTTTTAAATCTAAATCTTTAATAGCTGCTGGCTTATGACCACGAGGCTCATTTTCCAGATTTGTATCTCCGGAACGAAATTTTTCAAACCAACGCCTTATGGTCCGATCACTTGCTATACCTTCACCGAAAACGGCATTTAGGTTTCTCGCTGCTTCAGACGCGGTATGTCCAAGTTTGAACTCGTACAAGTAAATTATACGAATTTCCTTTTTTTCCATGGTGAACGAAAATCGATTTTGAATCATGTATAGTATACCATCTGTCGTGGAAAAACTACATTACAAAGAAAAAAAAACAACCTAATACTTGGTTCCTGTGTCTTGAAGTTAATGTAGAAAATATTTATTTTTCATAGCAGTCTCCCAGTTCAGTATGAGACCACTCAAAATTGATGATACTAACACACAATGATACTGACACAATGCTACTAAATGAGTTAAACTACGTGGAGCAGCAAATTGGTAGCCGGAAGTTCGGTCCAGAGGACAAAGAGGATGGCACCGAGGAAGGTGACTTCCGTCTCCGAAATTGTAGCTGGAAAAGAGATGAAAAAATCGAGCCTACCTTCTATCGCGCGATCTCATCTTCAAGAGATGGCGACAGGGTTCGAGGTAAGGTTGAAGGCAAGCAACATAGAAGAAGAAGAAGAAGAAGAAGAGGAGGAGAAGGAGGAGTCGGTCGAAGAAGAAAGCTGATCGAGTGGTGAGGGAACGAGGGGTTCACGCGAAGGGAAACGAAGGAGTCGTCCGGCGTATAGTGCGGCTGGCCTTGATTCATTCAGACCCTTTTTATCTCGAGAATTCGTCCCGGAAAGGACGCTCGATTTCTCGGAACGACCGGAGGGGCCCCAGGGCCCCGGAGATTTAGGCCGGGGGCCCGTGGACCCGCTGATAGCAGCGGAAAGAACGCTGGACGGCCGCGGACGCATCAATGGGCTCCATTCAAACTCCGTCCCGATCCTATCTGCGAGTGGTTTTGGGACCGGGACATCGATCTTGGTCCCCCTAATTATTTCCAAGATGGAGATCGCTTGCAGCCTAGCCGCACGGTTAGTATCGTGGCTATTTTCGGCCCTTCTTGGCCCCGAGTACCTGCCCTGCCCGTGACTTCCAGGGCTGTACCCGGCACGACGGATGCCCAGCTGATTGGTCACGGTCGCCGAGGGGAATCGAAACGATTTCGCACGGTTTTCGTTCCAGCCGGACCCAGTCGTCGTTCACGAGACTCGAGTCTGCCGCGAGCACCTTCATTCGAACACCTTTGTCCCGGCCAGATCGGGCTGCCTAATCGTTTCTTGGCATCGTTCGGACGGTGTTGTATCAATTTAGACACTCGCTCTGCAACCGGACGGACCTCCTACTCCTGCTCCGTTGTTTCCGGATGGACGATACCACTTCTTCGACGTTCTTTTCAACGAAGTGTTCGGTGCTGGACCATTGCATCGTCTATGAAGCTGCATAAAACATTTTAATCGAACGATAAGTTCTCTGCGTCTGCTGTAAGTAAAATATTAGTTTGTAGTCGTCAGTAGAATTAATGGGTTGGTCAAGATTGGTTCATAACAAATAACATTTCTATCCTCAGCTTCTGAGAATGCCATCTTCCCAACTTCCTTTCCAGCATGAAGACATTTTGCATTTTCTAACAAGTCAATAGAATTTCCTAAACTACCACCCCGCAAACAACACCTCCAGCATTCAGTCCACTCGAGCATCGCCCAGAAAATGGGGAACGCCATCGGACTCCAGGATATCGACAGCCGGCGTCGAACCCGTCGATGCCGACAGTGTTACATCTAATGAAAACGTATCGTCGCGTCGTGGCCAAATTGAAAACACAAAAACACCGTAAAGCCGGACGCAACGGTAAGGACCAGCGGACGTTCGATCCATCGGCAACAATGTTCCACCTCTGCCGGAGAACCGGCGGTCCATTCAGCGCGTCGTGAACAACGATCGAATTAAAACAACAAAAAATCGGGTACGAGAGGGAGGACGAGAGAAAGAGACGAAGGGGAGAGACGAATGGAGAAGGAGGAACAACGAGGAGAGACCGTGGCTGCATCGAGAGCTGCACGCGTTTTTCAATTACGCGGCCGTAACAGGACGCCCTGTTAGGAGACGCGTCCTGTGTTCCATCGGTTGGACGGGATCCGGCCAGTGGACAGGTTCGATACGAGCGACGTCCTCTCTCACCTGCCCGACCCCCCGGCCTCACCCCATTCGGCCCCATGATCGCGACGACCTGACCCTCCCCCCGCAGAGCGGGCCACGGGCCACCTAATTTGATTATCGGCTACGGCCGCCATGGTCTCGACGGCAATGGTGAATAGGAGGACGACGGGAAGAAACAAGGTCGAATTACCGATCCGATGGACGGAGGAGGTCCCTTGCGAATGGAGATTTTGTTACCGGGAATCGGCCCGGAATCATTTTTCTCTCCTGCAAACTCGACCGAGCACTTCGGAAAACGAAGAGGGTACACGAACTCGCCAGGGGCTCCCAAAAGTTCGTCTCGCTTTCAACTGATGTGCACAATGCAAATCGGAAATGGTATTTGTCCTATTCTTTTAAAGAACGTGTATATCTCGATATCTAAAACCTTCGCGAAGAGTTGATTCGGTCGACGAAACGAGTCTGTGACACACCGAAGCAACAACGAGCAACTTTTAGATGATGTTGCTTCAAAATGCGGACATAGATGGACGATAACCTGTAAATAAACAACAAAAATTAACGATTTCCGTCCGTGTGTGGCAGCGTAACAGCACAATCGGCGCTCTCCGCGGCGAATCCAAGAAGGCAGGAGGCCGCGTCAGAAAACCCGAAATACCGAAGATTGAGAGATTGCGTAGGAAATCTCGCGCGAAACAGAGATATAAAGAAAGGGACTAGCGGCGCGAGAAAGAAGAGCGAGAGGATTATGGTTGGAGAAGGAGAACGAGTGAAATGGAAGCGAGTTGAGAGATCGCGGGCCAAGGGAGAACGAAGGAGAGAAGATAGAAGGAAGGATAGAAGAAAGAGGGGTTTCGCTTGGATGATGGAACGTGGCGGAGAACGCGGTGGAGGAACGCGGTGCCCCGAGGCATGCGAGCGTAGTTTTCGAGGGGGGGGAGCCTTGGCGGGGGGTGGTGACAGCGGGGCCCGCAGACCGCGGGGGGTCCGCTCGGAGGAACCAGGAATTTAACCACGAATGGCCACGCAACCAGCGGAGAGCCGTCACTTCCAGCGAGCCCGGGCATCCATTACCTCCTGGTGCCCTGCCAACCACTGCACCGCCACTCGTATCTTATATTAATATATTATTTACCTCGATCCATGCCGCTATAACTCGCCTTGCCTCGTTGCGCAGCGAGAGAGAAAGAAAGAGAGAGAGTCTCTCTTGAGCTGGAGCGTAGAAGACAACGCAAGAAAGACGGAGATAGCTAGAGAGGCCACGGGCACAGGATAAAAAGAGGGTGGAAGAGAGAAACGAGGACGGAAAAGTCGAATAAGAATGACCGGAGCGTCACGTGCCTCGCATTGTTCTCATTACTCGGGGACGATCGTCTTTCTCCCCACGGCACTCCGCCTTCGAAGCGGGAGATCGACGATGATCTAGAGCCTCGACCTCGAGGCTAGTCGAATTCTAGAACGGTGTTCGATCGATCGCGAGATCCTTTCCACGAAGGACGGGAACCGGGTCTACTCCTGATGTCATCCAGATAGCTGGATACACCTTCCTACGTACCATTGATTGCTGGCGATGGGACGAGATCGCCACTCTAAGCTCGGATGAGACCCGGATCGACGGATAGTCGCGAATCTCATGGGAGGACGCTGTGTACCGGGATACAGCGATTCGGAGGTGGCTGGGGAAACGGTGCAAGTGTGATGTCTCCGCAGTGTCATATAGCTCTCGACGTAGATCTACTTTTAACTTTTAATCGAGGCTCGTTGGAAGCACCTGGATTGTCACCTGAAAACCTTGAAAATTGCTGCGATATCCCCTGGCCTGAAAGAGGCTACTTTCAACGTTCCCTATTCGTTCAACGATCCCCCTCGTTTACCATTCCAATCTAAAACGTTGAAGAGCCTGGTCGGGGCACCGTCAGATCGCTCCATGAAATAAATGAGTTCCAGCGAACAGGTTGCGCAGATTCGTAGATAGTTGAAGAGCGCTTACTGCGCTCAGTCACGGCACAACCAAAGCGTCCGCGATTGTTGCGAATTCGCCGAGTGCAATATAATTGATTCATCCCGCATCTCTGTTCCGCGCTGTTTGCGACACATCGACGAAACAATGACGATAGGCCGGCGGACGCGTGTAACTGTCAGCCCGCTACATGATATCGTCGGTAATTTTTGTCGAGGCGTCGCCAGTTCCCTGCCATCGTCGACGACTTCGTTCCCCCAGTTTTTGTTTCTCTCTCTCTCTCACTTCTTTCTCCTCTTTTCGCTTTTATCTACACGCGCTTTGTGTGTTACCCCCAGGTTCGTGCATACACGGAACAAAACAACGCGGTTACAACGCTTTTTCCGAGTCTAATTAATTCGCAACGACCAATTATCATGCTTCTGGGGTATTAAGGAAAAGTTATGTCGCCCCGCGAAAAGTTTACCCGAGCACGCAACGCCTCGTACCTTTCGTTTCCCGGGAAGATACTCGACGATTAGGAACAGCGACAATATCTTACGACGAGGCCCCTAAAAACGCAAAAACATTTTTATTAGCCGAAGGAACACGTCGAACACACGCATCCGAGACGATCAGAGATTTTTTATTCAATCGGGCAGTCGTTGAAATAATTGTGAGAACTACATTAAATTGTAGACCAATTGCAAGAGACTTCTGTGTGGACTTTGAAAAATGAAAACGGTAATTATTGGACTACGGATTTTTGTACAGCAAAAAGAAATTCTAAATTCTTCTGTCTTCACAATTTTGTATCATCTCTATCACAAGTCCATAAAATCGTAAAAAAATTCTTATCTTTCGTCGAGTACTCCAAAACAAAAAGATCGTTTTAGCAAATATATCGCGCAATTTCACCCATTTCCAACGCCCAGAAATCGAGCAACATTCCGGAGAATATCGCAGCTCCGAGCAACTCCCGAAATTCCTGCACCAAGAAAGAAAATCGGAGCTCCTCGGCGCATGAAAACGGGAGTTTGCATAATTATCCACAGTCTAGTAATTACTCTGCGGCGCTGACGCGCTAATGGTTCGAAGTTCTGTAGGATCTGAACAGTTCCGAACCGGAGCGGAGGAGGTACAATGCAATCTGGGAGCTCGGAATCTGCTCGGTTAATCGAGAATCTGGGGAACACTCTAAGATCAAAGGTTTACCGTTTCCGCGGAACAAGATACAGTGACAGAACGATCGCGATCCGCCGCGGTTCCCGTAACATTTCTGCTGGGAGGGGCTCGATAAGCAGAAACTGTTAGCGCGAAAAAGGCCGCGTATCGTAGGTGCGTGGAGGCGCGTAGCTTTCGTGGCCGGTGGTCGTATACGCGCGTTACGGTGATACGGCGAAGTTTATGGTATCGCGTACCGAGGTAGGCATAGGGCGTGCAGTCATGCCCTGGCGTATTCATTTCCACGGCAGCCTCGTAAAACCGACTTAATTTAATGTACGCGCTTCCCTTCCAGCCTTGCGACCCTTCCTCCCGTTTCCTCCTTTCGGGCTCGATTCTTCTTTGTCGCGGAAGACGTGTTAACAAAAATAAAATATGTAAAAAAGACGTTTTAAAAACCACGCTTATATTAAAATGCACTAAAAAGGAGAAAATAATTTTTTTCCTGGATCTCCCATAGAATATCGAATCCAGTCAAATGATTAATAATATTTTTCCCCAAAATTTTAAGCAATTAGTTCAAAATTTTTACTGTTATAAAATTAGTGTCGGAATAGATAGAAAAATTTAATATAAATTTAAATAAAATCATGACATTAGTTACTATAAAAATAATATTGTCATGATTTGGTGGTTTCAGGTGGCCTCATTTACTTTCCATGGTGTTTTATAAATCATTTTAAAACGTGCGCGTAACTTTAGATCCATCCCTGACAAAGTTTAAATAATTGAAACATGAAACACTTTGATGATATTTTTGTCTATGTGATTGTAATGTGCCAACCATTGATTCATTAATATTTTTATAAGTCAGAGGTTGCTTGCAAATGTGTTTCGAACTTGATAATGTTCTCAAAAATCTTGGAAAGTTCCTTTATAAGTACATTGCAACTTCTAATTTTTAGGTTACATCTTTGTCGATATTTTTGCCATTGCTGGTTGTTAGTTCTGTAATATTTTTGTTGTATGTATTCCAGGTTTCCAACTTGTATGTTTCACATTTCCGGCATCCATCAAGAGACGGTGCTTTTCCCACACGCGGAACTTATACTTCACAATGCAGAGAAACCCTGGTAATACTTCGCACATTCTTGAGGTATGAATGGAAAGAACCTTTTCGTATTTTGGTAAAACCCTGTTATACTTTAGCATGTCCGAATCCCTTGAAGTCTCGATCTATCATACTCTCCTACGCTGAATATTTTCAGTTCTTACTTCGAGACAATGTCTACATTCATCATACACAGGAAACTTCTCAATTTAACTTGATTCCCCGAATAGTTGCTCTTCAAACCTGAAAATTACAAGGTAGAACCTTCAGAACCTAGTATTACAATTTAGACGCATGAAATCTAATAACAGCAAGAAAATGAAATTAATGAAGTCATTAAGGAGTTCCAAGAAAGTTGAAGTAGAACAAAAGAATACAGTTTTCTTCGTGGATCCCACGACCGCAACCTGTGCTCCGAAGGGTTAATTTTGATCATTAACGTATTCTCACCTCAGCAACCAGTTATATTCTTTCGATCATTAGCGCAGATGTACATACATTTGCATGTACATTAAAAGATTTATCATGCTAATAGATATAGACACATACATTGTTTTCAATTCTCCCCCTTGCATTAAGGTTTAATAATTAATTAATGAATCCATAAAGATATGAAATCTTCTGCTTCTCCTTAATACTGTTATTCTTATTATCGTTGCGTTCCCTTATTTCCTGGAGTACTGACTTTGAAAAGCAACTTTTTTTCTAAATATTTAGAGGCATTTGCAGCATTCAACATGTTAAGGTCACTTTGAAGTTGCGATTCTGCAGTCCATGCGTTAACTAGGATGTCTAGCCTACGACAAGGATCCGACGGCGCCGACCAAAGTGCGCGGTTCTCTTCTTTTCAGGGTTCTGCCGAGCAGACGGTTCCACAGGATGGGATACGGCGGTTGGTTGGATAGTTGGAGAAGCCGCGGCCAGGTCGTATACAGGCAGTATCCGTTCGTGGCGCGGCCGGGCATATAAAACGCGGTTTCGGGTCCGGGTTAATGCGCTGGGCGAAGAGAGCGGCCTCGGCGGCGTGTTCTGCATCTCGCGGGCATGTTTTGGCCGGCTTATGAATTTATTGGGGGCCATTCATTAGACATTAGGGACAGCCCCGTGAGCGCGTAGGAGTCGAGAAAAAGGATAGCTACTCTCCCTGCGGGACCCCGTTACGGGCGTCTAGCTGCGGCCCGCTTCGGTCCGCTTTAGCCCGCGCCGAACTCGATTATCCCCGCACATTGGTGCCAAGTGGAACTCGCGGCGTGAAACAAAACTGTTCGCGAAACGCACAAGCTCGTTAAAAACAAAGAATTTTTCAGGGATCGCTCACGCCAATATAATCAGAGCGTAGGAGTCGAAGAAACGGATAGCTACTCTGTGAGACGCCGTTACGAGATCCCAACTTCGACCAGCTTTAGCCGATTTCGGTCTGCTTTAGCTCGAACATCTCCGCGCATCGCCGAGTGGAACTCGCGGCGTGAAACAAGACACGAGCTCGTTAAAAACGAAGCGTTTCCGTCCGTAAAAACGAAGATACCGGCGCCGAATCGCAGCGAATCTCTCGCGGATCGCTCGTGCTGATTTATCTGCGGCCGACCAAGCCGCCTTTTTTCGCTCGCCAGTTTCGTACCGAGCGTAGATCGCGGTGATTAAGTGGCATGGTACCGCGGGACCGTTCGATAAATAAATAAACCGCGGTGAATTAATTGGCGCACTCGGCCGGGCCCGGGCCGTGTCGAGCGTGTTCCACCGGGCCCGCTCAAAGCGCGCTCTTTATTTTTCTGTAATCGATCGACGCCGCCCCTGGACCCGCTTCGATAAGCTGCGAATCGCGGGAATGAGATCGGTTCCCCAGAGATCGGAATTCTTCGTTCTAAACTTTGAGGGGAGAACTGAATTTCGTAACTCTTTCGTTGTTTACTAAACTAGGAAGTATAATAGCAGAAATATATCTATCTTAATGTCTATTTTGAAATAAAATTTTCTGGTTGAGCAATGTTGCAGAATGTTTAGGTAAACTGACACTGGTTTGCCACTTTGTGCAACCCTCCGTGGCGACCATTTTGTCTCGACTGTTGTAAGGCTGTTAGGTGTCTAGCCTACTGTGTAAAACAGTTTTGAAGTACATATGTAGAACGTACGATGTAATGAAGTTACTTGCGGTATTGGATAATGTTGCAGGTCGTTGAAGCAGAAGGCCCGAGACAGTAATGAGATTGGCAAGTCGCAAACAACGTCGAAAAATATGTTCCAGGTTGCAAAAATCTTGTTACATTATCGACAATGTCTACTTATTACGATTGTATTATATTCTTTTTCTTCTAGTCGAGCTGTCAGTGAATAATATTTAAAATACATAGTTCAACCGAGAACCACAACAGTGTTAATCTTATCCTTCTGGTCGGATTGTTGGGAAAAAGATTGTCTTTCGTGCAACAGAAAAAAGTACAAGAATCGTGACAAAGAAAGAGTGACTCGGAAAGATGAGAACTTGTATAAAAATGGATGAAGTAGAGATTTGCGATAGCGGGATTGCAGCCAAGAATGGCATAAATCACATTGTCTATAGAATAAATAGAACGATAACGAAGGAAATGAATCGTGTGAACTAGTTTAAAGAAGAGGAATCAAGAAGAAACTTATAAGAACGACGAATGTAAAGTTGAGTAACATTAGAATAAGCATAAATTAGTTGAAGACAGAAGATTCCGCGACTGCGGAATCGAGTAAAATTAAAAGAGGCACGAAGCAGTTGGATTAATATAATATTCTACGGACGAGATGCGGAGGCATCCCCGAAAGAATCGACTGTTTCCCAATAGGAAGACGAGGCTCGCGCGTCTGCGAGCTTTCAGGCAGCCTGAATTTCTAATTAGCGTCGGTTGGCTCACGAGTCGCGTGACCACGAAGTACGGCATTGTATTCAGCGGGCCGTCGAACAAAGCGAAACTTCGTTAACATTCAAAGCGACGCGTTCGCTGCTTGAACGAGGCTGTAATTCGCTCGCGGATGGAATAGATTGTTCGAGCGAATCTGAACCGTCGTCTGCGCTTGTTAATGACGAAAGTTGTCTTCTAATGGCTCGCGCGTTAAATACGCAGAAGAAGACGACGGCGAAGAAGAAGAAGAAGAAGGAGAGGATCTTCTGGTAGGGGTTACGGCTACAGGAAGTAGAAGCGAAACATAGGCGGAGCCCGTTGATCTCGTTACACGGAGTCCTCTTCTTCCTTGTTGCAGCTTTTACGGCGGAACTTTCGCAGTTCGCGAATATTAGGGGAACGCGACGCGGGGGAGGGATAGAAAAGCTTGCCGGTACCAGCACGCTACAAGTCCCCTGTCGACTCGTCCCTTCAAATTTACCCGAGATACGCGGATAAAAGAAACTTCAGCCGCTCGGAAACCAGCGTGTCTCTTGTGGACGATGCTCGAACACCGGTTCTCTGGTAAGTCGCGCTTCTAACGAGCTAATTTGTGACCGCCTCTTTGCTCGAACCACCCCAAGACTTTCGATGACTTCTGTAGGTACAACTGCGCGCGTAAGTTTCTGCTCGTTCACATTTATATCGGTTTATCGACCCATCAAGCCGCGAGCTACGTAATCAGAAGATTTTCGTGTACACGATTCTTTGCTACTTTTTAAAGTGTACAAGGCCTTCCTCCAGGTCATACAACTCGAATAAAACGAACTTCTTCAATTCGCAAAATTACATTTCAAGTATAGAAACTCCATAATTCTTTAACAGCACAGCGAACACTCGCGAACGTTGGTGCAGAACATTTGTTAGCTCCTGGGTAATTATTCATTCATGACAGATACCACGGAATGAAGTTGAATGTTCTACTTGAACCAGTACATTAATTATTCATCGATAAAAACTGAGCTGACCGCGCAATCAGAATTTACACAGTTAGATGCACGAACTCGACGGCGAGCTTATTAATTAACCAATAGGTGTTTTAAAATAAAAACTGGTGTACGATATGAGGATAGTATGTCTTTTATACATTCTGTAACATTTTTTGTGTTTAAAATTATGATAACCCCACAGCGCTTAATTATAGATCAACGTTTAAATCACGAATCAGAGAACGAACTTTTTGTAAGATTTGTACGAAATTTTCGCAGGTTTCGAAGATCGTTCAAGGCGTTAGAAATTCAATCGGCGAGGGTGAACGGCATATGGCCGAAACAAAGAATAATTCCGGGCGCGCGGGATGGGCTCCGAACGAATTTCATCCGAGGGAAAGTTTGCCGGGTTACAACGGGGGCTAGACCGAAGTTGAGAGCGCGAACTCGCAGTTCGGGGGCTGTTCCAGCCGCTTCGCCGTTCGCGAGCACGACACGTGCACCACCTCCGATTTTCTTCTTCCTTCGACTGCCTTACGGCCCGTTTCCATGCTCTCGCGAGCGACGTTATGTTTCCGTCGAAGCCGAGTTTCCGGCCGCGCGTATATTCGCACACAGTCTCTCCCATGCCTCCCTCGAAACGGAAACTTTCGTGTAAGTTTTGCTGCGTTACGACGCTTCGTACACCCCCGCACACGCCCCTTCGTCTTAGCTACACTGCCACCCCCGTATAGGGGTATATACCTAGTCAGTCGCTGTCGAAATGCGCTGTACCTACCAGTTTGTACAAGTAGCCGAACTTTCGTCACGATGTGTGACGTGCACGGGACGTGTCGCCTTGCCCAGATGGGG
This sequence comes from Lasioglossum baleicum, assembly GCF_051020765.1. Taxonomy (NCBI): domain Eukaryota; kingdom Metazoa; phylum Arthropoda; class Insecta; order Hymenoptera; family Halictidae; genus Lasioglossum; species Lasioglossum baleicum. The sequence goes on from NC_134937.1 coordinate 10,441,384, forward strand.
CTCGAGCAAAAAGGAGATGCTCTCGCGATTTTCGACGGTGTCTCGACAAGTTCGCCGAGAGCTCTTCGGGGCTCGTTCCGCAACCGGTTCCGTTTAATTTGTTGAAGAGATCGCTGGAGCTATTTATTACTTACTTGAAGAGCGTGTTTCTCAAGATTTATTGCGGATGGAGAATTTTTCCTGAGATGATAACGGACATTTTGACATGCCATGTGTTTTTAACATCAACTTCTGTATTCTGCAGCGGACTCGGAGAATTTTCATTTTGCATAAAAATTGAATTTCTGCATCCTCGGATAAACGGCATGGACTTCGTAGCGTTCAACGATCGCCGGTCGCTTCGACCGAGCCGATGAGACAATTTACGGTCGGAGATCTGAATAATTATTGCGAGGGGCGTGCAGTGTGCTCGATAAAATACTTTTTGGGGTAGCCGGGCTCCCACGGGCAATTCGCTGGGCATCGCGGGCTCCCTTCGCGCCGTCAGCGCGAGCCGTCGCGTCGGGGCCCCGTGGAAAAAGAAAAAGGTTCCGGTTTTTAAGATGGGGCCCTGTCCGAGCAAAAAAAATGGTTCACCGAACGACGAAGGGTGCATCGTTCGGGCGCATCCTCCCGAGACTCTCGTGGGTACGAGGCAGTACGAGCATTACGGGCCCCGGCAATTTATCGTTATTACCGTTGACCGGCATGAATATCGTTCAGGAGCCAGGTTATAGCCGAGAGCCAATCGGGCCTCGTGATCTGTCTCCCCGTTTCGCTCTCCCGACCGCAGCGTTGCACTCGAGCGGTGCAGCGGTGCACTCACGGCGACTTGCACCGTCGGCGAGCATTAACGCTCGAGTTACGCGGCCCTATCTACATCGGAATAATTATTGCCGCGATCCTTGCGCCGCGTCCTGCTCCTGCTCCCGCTTATGCTCGCGTATATGCTCCTTCTTCTTCTTCTTCTTCGTCTGTTGCTGCCTCGACCCCCCGTCCGACTGATCCTGATCTACGACCGACGAAACGCAGCCTCAAGGACAGCGCAAATCGCACGGGAACTTTGCCATTCGCGATTAACCCTTGACCGGTAAACTTTCCGTCAAACATGCCATTCCCTGTCCCGTTTCTAACGCAGCGGGCTCCTTCACTATTACTCCTGAACGATCCCTTTTCCACCTTGCACCCATAACTAATGGCTCTCTCTTGATATGTCCACAAAATTTGATTCTATTGCGTCGTAACATTAATTAGAAGAGTTTCGTTAAAGAGTTTTATATTTTGTCTGTCATTCATTTCCTTATCTTGTATTTTATTTTGTAGTATCATTTACACAATGCAGAAGCGTCCATTTTCTAATGAATTATAGCAAGGAATTATCTCTTCGAATGGCTGCCAAGTAGAATTGCGTTATCGAACTTTCGTCTTCCTATTAAGATAATTCTAAATTATGTGAATCGTATAATCTAACGCCTCCGTTTCGAATAATTTAACCCACGTTTCGCGGACTGGTCACTTTAACAAATTGTAACCGGCCTTTTTATAGCTTTTCAACTGTTTTTCGAATGTCAAACAAGTTACCATTTCCACGGCAACGTCGCGAGTACGTCGTATATCACCTCTTCATTGTTTTTCTGATGACAGACATATCAGCTAGATAACTTATAGATTATGGCTTACGTAACGAGGATACGGAACTTGCAACAGCCGCGAAAGCTATATAATATTACGCATAAAACGATGTAGCTCGACGAGCAATAAAAAGAGAACGTTCTACCTGATTTTATTGAACTTATCAAGATTTTTACAAGCTACGAATGCTTAAACACCGCGGTTTGATTGTGAATAAATTACAATCGTTAAAACGTTCTTCTCCCATTAAACGTTTCATCGAGTTTAATATAAGCAAATATATTTGAATCCAAATGCGTGATAAATTTTATTGCTCATTGTCGGTAGTCCAGCCATGAATAATAATTGATATAAATAATCATGAATACAAATATTTCTTGATTTTGTTTAATACCTTCTCTAATGATGTTGCGCGGGTAATAAAAATCAAATGTTATAATTAATCATCGTATACTATGTCATATTTGCGAGCGACAAGAGATAATCTACAATAATACGCGAACGAGTGACGGAACAAAATATCCGTAGACCATATTGAGCACAAGAATTGTAGAAACATTGTTAGACGAAACCAAACACCGACAAGACTAAGAACGCAGTAAAAACGAAACATAGACTGGTGAGAACACTTCGGAAGAATGCGCAGAGCAGAGGATCCAGCTAGGAGAGAGAAGGATGCAAGATTTAACCATCCGACTAAAGATGCAGACGACAAATTTGATAAGAAAACGATTACGAAGGAAAAAACGAGCCACACCCACGAAGATCTGGTTTAGAACAAAGGATAGACAAAACTATAAAAGGGACAACCCCTCATCAGGAGCAGTTCAGTTTTACATGAGAAAGCAGTCGGAAGTCAGTCAGTTAGTTCAGTTTTACATGAGAAAGCTGTCGGGAGTAGATCAGCCAGTAAAGTACCAATATTCGAGTTAAAATCAGTCAACATCAAAAATCTTAAAGACACGTCCAGTCATCGGTCGTCGTTATCGCGAAAGTTTAAGGCCAGTGTGTTCGGTGAAGTTAAAGTTAGAAGGCGTATACACCAGATCCATGCGGATTATTTACCACCAACATCATCAACCGAAGCGTTTTGTCCATTCGTTACCTTCCTCTATCGAAGTCTACGTTACGGTAAATACTAACCACTTATAATAATAATATACCCAATAACTCTACGTAACCGGAATTTGTTCCTTAAAATATAATCTTGTTCATTTGTTATCGAATCAACTCTCGAATCATTTATAAACACCCAACTTTGATCTCTACGATACCAACGATCCACCACCAAAAGCCAATTAAACCTCGAATAATCCTAAATAACCCGAACCGAAGCCTGTGAATGCAGGTAGGTTCGAAACTGCGTTTTATCCCAAAAATAAATATTCATAATCAATTCAAAATCTCTCTGAAAACGGCCATCTCAGGACGTAATAACCGCGTCAGGCTCGACGTTAACGAGATTATACTGCACAAAGTGGAGCTAGCTGAATTAATTGAAGGCAGAACCGAAAGAAATTGTCGACTGTGTTCTCCGAACGATAAAAACTGCTCATCAGCCGGGAGATCATACCCTAATAACAGGCTCGGTTCGTTAAAGATCGCGAAAATTGCGACGCGCGGCGACCTAACGAGTCTTCGCACCTTTCGTCGCCTCTTGACGACAGCTACAATCACCCCGCGGCAACATAGTGTTTTTCTGCACGTAACCGTTTCATTCTGTCGACTGTCATTATCGAGTTCGTGTTGACAATCGCGTCGTTCAAATCTGCGCGCTTCAATTCTATCTCTCCTTACACTGTACCCCCTCCACCAAAGTAAACCCAAAAAATTAACTTTATATACCTTCTTGAAGAATAAGGTATAGAAAATATGTCTGTAAATCGGTGTCTCGAAATTTTCAAAATTCACGGACTTATAGCAATTTGAAACGAGCAATGGACGAGACTTCATTTCTACACTGCTGTCATCATAACTCGAGTTCCACTGGATCGATTGGCTTTAAACTCTGTGTGCACCTTAAACACACCTATCACTATATAATTGTAGTGCTATTACATTGAAATAGTAGCTTGTTTCAATTTTATAGCGAAGAAATCGTAGCAGTTATTTTCCTGAATCTGATTGATCGCTCGTAGCATGCTCAATTCTGATTTTTCTTCCACATAAAAATTCATAGGCCCTCTTGATATCTAAGAGAATATATAAACGGAGGTCCTGTATCGAAAGGGTTGCTAGTTTTCCAGTAAAAAAATTGCAACAGCTCTTCCAGTTTCAAAAGGATAGCTAATATCGTTGCAAGAAAAAATTGCAAATACATTGGAGGATGCGTTCCAGGCTGTAATTCCGAAGACACGATTTTCTGTGTCTCTGTATTCCGGTGTTCTTCGACGAATCGTGTCACCTTTCACTTTCCACGATCTCCGCGCTTCGCGTCGATCCGGATCGGTCTGCCGGCGCGGCGTCGGCCCTCGTAAATTCAATCTAAACGCGTCATCGATAATTAAACGCGGGTTATTCCGAGGCGATCGACACGGGATCTCTCCTGAAATATTCGCGAGGAACGGGATCGCTCGTTCATTAGCGCAGTTTTATCGTGCAATCACGGCTGCGGAGCGATGTCGGCCCCGTGTACCGGTGCACACTTATCGCTGATAAGCAGCCGTTTATCGGCGTTGGGGAGCGAAGGGGGGTTAGGGGAGCGAGTAATGGCAGCTTCGGCATTCATTATCAGGGAAATGGCAGCCGGTGGCGTGCTCGAGTTCCGATTCTCTGATCTATTTTGCACGCGCCGAGTGCCGGTGTCGCGCTCGGAATTACCACCGATGCAAATCGACACTTCTCCTCCCGCGAGACACTCGATGACCTATTCGCACACTCGTATCCGCTTTATCCAGCGACGGCGAGTCGCGATCGCTCGCGCGACGATCGCTCGATCCGTGGAATTCGAGAATATTGTCCGACGACGATCAACTGACTGAGCTATTTGCGATGAAACCTTGATAAATTGTGATTAAATGATTCGTCGACTGCGGATCTTGAGCTCTTTCCTTCGTGGATGGAGTTTCACCGCTTGCGATTTCCTTTACGGCTGCATTGATTTCATGATTTCATTGTATGTTGATCAGTTTCGTTTCTTTCTTTTTATTTTTCTTGATTACTGCAGAATACAGCTCACGGGACGCTGATGAACTGCTAAGTAATTCTCGAATCACGAGATTTGAGTTCATTCCATCTAAACTCCAATTTTCTGGTGTTTAAAACTGAAATACAATAAAATTGGTACGATATATTAACCCCTTGCCGTACCTTTTCTTTTACAGTTACAGTGATCTTTATCCCAAAAAATGTCGTAGACGGGAAGAGAAAATTTATATTTTTTGGATGGCTACATTTATTTTAATGCTTAAATATTGATCACAAACGAATCAAATTTTATTTCATATTTGTTAGACTTTGTTAAAAAGCTTCATTACGAGTCTGGCTCGTCAAAATACAGCACAAGGGGTTAAAAGATATTAAAATCCTGTTCCTGTTAAGAGGAAATAATGTTAAATATTGAGGTACATTTTCACCTGAATAAACAGAAAAATATTGATGTCCGACCTAGTTAATATTCGCGAAAGAATATTATTCGCAGATCCATCAATGTCCTTTTCCGGAATCTTCCTTTCAACACAGCAACGTATAAAATTTCAACTGATAAATTAATCAACTAGAATATCCGATGCACGTCTACAAGCTTCTACCGGAACCTCTCAAACTGTCCAGCCGTCAGAACTCTAATTAACCGAGCAGAATTTAATCAGTATCTACCAGCTTCTACCTAGATCCTCTCAAACTGTCCAGATTTAACGCCTCCGAACTATACATCCTGTACATCCGCACTGCGATCTACATCATTTAGCCGCTGCGGAGCTTCCACCTAAATTGTCTCAGAACACCAGCGAGTAACATTCCCGTGGAAATTCAGACTTTTCTGGAACAGAAAAATTGCTGTTACTAAAAGTTCTGATTAATACAACAGCTGATTAAACTCCACACAATTGAATAACGAACTGATACGCGTTCAGCTGCAATTTTGCATTCATTCCAACCAATTTTTCTCTGTCCTTGTCGCGATTTATGAACAGAGAGAAATATTTATTACCATGAAGAAGACACAGTACTCAGAGTATCAGTCCTTCCATTCATCATTTTCAACTGCTACAAGAAATGCGATCACCACAAAATTAAAACTTCCGAGTTCGAAACGATACATCAATCGAACAAACTGTCAAAACCCTGGAACTTATGTTCGCACATCAACGGACGCATCAAACGCATCGAACCCGCGGTCTCGCAACCGGAAGTCCTCCCATTCACGAAGACGCCCGCGGTTCTCCGGGTTCTCCGCGACTCGCTGCTGCGGCGGAACACAATGACCGTGGATGCAGCCGTTGCAAGTGTTGCAACGCGTAAAAACGCTTAGTTCCCGCAAGTAGCAGATGGCAGCACCGCACTGCACCGTGTGGAATTAAAAAGCTGGAGTGGAGGAGGAACGTTGGCTCGCTAGAAAGAGGAGGAAGAGGAGGATGAAGAGTAGGGGGATGAAGAGGAGGAGGTGGTGGAATGAATGGAGCGAGAATCCTCTGCAGTTGAATAAAGAGAGAAAGAGAGGCACGTGAAGCCAATAGAGAGGATCGAAGAGGAACATTGAAGGGAAAGAGACAAAATCGTAGAACGACTGGTAGGGATGGTTGTCGTTGAAAAAAAGAGCAGACAGAGCGAGAGAGAGAGAGAGAACACGACAGAGAGAAAAAGAGAGAGAGAGAGAGTTTGTGTCTACGAGCAGTGTGGCTAGTGTGCGTTTAATCTCCTCTATGGCAGGGAGGTGGTCCGATGGGGGAAGTCCGGTCTTCTTAGGAGGGAGATGACTCGGCCGGCTTAATGATTCCGGGGGAAAATAATGAAACATGACCAGGTATCAGAAAGGGGCGTTACTGGCGACCGGGGAGGGCCGGAGGGGTACGGTCGCCCTTTTCCTTGGCGGCCGTTGATATAAGGACCTGGGATACGACGTCTCGTCGGTCTCGGGGAAGGTAGGAGGCACTAATGAGGACCGTGAACGCGGACGACAGGGTTTCGAAGAGCGACAGAGGCCGACAGACCCGTTCAACGGAGAGGGAAAACGAAAGGAGGCTGTGGCTGGGCTCTCTGGACCGGCGATCATCAGCGGGGATTGGCCCGCGGGCCCCGGCGAAGCCGCCACCTGGTTGGACGAACGGACCCCTCGGTGCACCAGGTGAGAAAAACTCACCTGGAGAAACCATGCCTCCGCCGATGGGAGTGGTGAAGCTGATCCCGGTCAGGGTTGCGCGCCTCTAGGACTCCTCCGCTACCATGTTGTTATCGTATAGCTCCGCCGAAGAGTCCACCGATGTGGCATGGCATCAAGACGAGAGTCGCGGCCGATTCGAAACCGCGATTTATGGAAAGCCGCCCGTGAGAAACGCGGCTCTTCCTGCTTTTGCCGATGAACCCAACTTCGACCCCGATGGGAAACCATGCTTCCGACTCGGCAGACAGTCCTCGGCACTCGCCGATTTTTATGGGACGTGGGAAACGTGGGAACACTCGACCGCCGTTTAATTGCCCACGATGGAACGATATTCGGGACGGCCAGGCCACTGTTTTCGGAAATTGGCGGGCCTCGATGGGAACCAATCTATATGCTTAAAAAATCCCATAAAATAATATGTAACCGGGGGCCCATTTTACGCATTCATGCAGCGTGAATAATAAACCCCACAATAAAGAAATTTTTTTCGTCGAACTTGATATGTACGATTATATCGTAGAATACAGTGGCGACAGTTAGCGTGCAGAAATTTTGTCGGAGTCAGAAGAGACTCCAGTACACCGGTGTTAAGCTCCATATTGCCAGTTATCTTGGCACGCGCAGTCGAGACGCCATTAAGCACTCGACTGCAAAATTGTTCCGGGCGCAAATTGCACGGTTGCCTCCTCGTTACGAGCTCATCACCGTTGTCACTATCAATTCCGCCGTGTCGCTCCAGTTTTCATTCGATCCGCTCCGTGCCCGATGAAACGAATTATATCGGCGACAAACTGGTTTATAAACTCGTCGACGGGTCCCGTCGCGGAGTTTACAACGGTAATATAGCGTATCGGCCAGCGAAAATCCGTTCAGATTTCATAGAAATGCAGATCTGTGTTTACCGATGCACGGCGTCGTATCCAACGTAGCCCCCGGAGCTTACAACAGGAAGCGATTGTTACTTTGTTATCGAGCGGATGCAAACTCGCGCAATTACCTTTAATTACCGTTTAATAGCGAGTGGAACGGGGAACGGTAGCGCACCTGTCTCTCATCGGCCAGATACTGATGCATCGACACGGCCCGGCGATGTACCTATTTAATTGCTTTGATTATTATTTGAGAAGAGATCCAGCCCGGATACGCCGCCGAGCAACCGGTTCTGCATCGTAGATAGAAGTTCGTGCGTACGGTCCATTTCGCTACAATAACGTTCACATTAAACACACAACATTCGGCTTAACAAACGACGGCGTGAATCGCTTCTCTGAAACCTTGTCGATCCGCTTCGAGTCGCGTGATTCCGTGGATCGAGGCACCATAAAGCGGATTCAGAAAATATCTATTGCTCAAACTAATATTCTTTAGCTAAACAATTTTTATCCGAAGTTTGTTACGCGGAAGAATTAATTTGATCTAATTATATTCGATTTCTAACATAAGAATCGGAGAGTGTGATTACATCACCCACCGATATCAACGAATCAAGTCATCCTATTGAGATGTTAGAGCACTTTGCGTCGAGAGCATGATTCACAGGGAAACGCACGGGGTCTCCATCGAATAATTCGTGATCGCTAAACATTACTCGTCGTGCTCGATTCGATAAGAAGTCGTTTCGAGAGGATCATCGGAAAGGGAAAATCGACTCCGTCACCGTCGACCTAATCTACGGGAATGTCCACACGCTAATTCCTGTACACGGACGACACACGCGTCCCCAGATAAAACTCTGGCTTTAATAATTAGCGTACGTATAATTCACCGCTGAGAGCGGGCTTATCGTCTCCTTTAAGCGGCCGGTTATGCCGACCGAGTCGTCGGATGTTGCACAACAAGCCCTCCGAGATCTCCAGCTCGGGAATGATAAACCAATGGCCCTTGAAACGGTGCTGTGGTACTTGGCTCTGCGATGGTGAGAGCTGTGTACACGCTGCCTTATCCTTTATGGTTTTTCAGATTGTTAATAGTGCTCTGGAACGATAAACCAGTTGTCTCTGCGGCTCGGGCGCGAGCAAAATGGCACCTCGGCGCCGTGTCATTCGATGATGATGGCTTCGTTATGGTTGCTTCATTCTTAATTCTCTGGTGGATCAGCAAAAGACTATAAATCAGATTTTAGACGTGAAAGTTGATAACATGTTTAGGAAAACATGATTAGACGTTTCTTAGGTTCAGAAATTAATATAAAAAGCTTGTATCTTGCTTTTCTTCGGAAAGAATGTTCATTTCCCAAGAATCACTTCGATCTTGAATTATAATCACGTAATAGTTTACTTGCTACCACATGCAAATGTTGTACAGCGTTACCAGCGCGTATAAGTATATAAAGTATTCCTGATATTTTAATAAAGACAAATTATTGTCGTTATCGGGGCCCGCTCACTTGAAAATGACAGATGGATCGATGCAAATGCAGATCGTTCCGATATCAATAAATGACACTAATTAGTTACCGACACCGAGGACTGCAACGCAGTTTGTATGAACGTCTCGCTCTTGCAGAGACGACCCTGGGTAACATGAAAAAGTATTCGGATTGAGGAATTCCCAAAGATGTTTATGATATCGCGTGTAAGTGAGGTACAAGACTTTAATTTTTACACTACACGAGTTCTTTATCTTCCTCGTTCTATCGGAGATAAAGAACACGAATCGTATCGCGCGTTGCCGTGCAGGGTGGTCTTGCAATTCTCTCATATCCTCTCGGCAATATAATAATCCACTTTACAGAAGATTCTGCTAAAAACTTTTGTACCCTACGATCAAACCTACGGGCGACGGAATTAGTAATTACCAAGTAAGTAGATTAGTAAATAAATTCCGTAAAATCAAAACACTTTAAATGAATTTCATTCTAGCATCGTACCGCATTGCTAAAGGACAATGGAATTTATTGAACAAAAATGTAAAATGTGAAAGTACATATTTTATCAAATTAAATCTAGTTCCACTAACCTAGTTAAAAATAAATACCACAATGAATTAATAAAAGCTACAGGACCATCCAATCCAATCCACCCCGAAACAGTGGTAACGAAAACGACCCCTCGAAGTAATTACCATCGAAACGACGTCCGCGAACGTCCAGAACCGATAAAGCAACGCGTTATTGTTCTCCCTATAAACGCGTGTAGCCACTGTTCACGCGTAGTCGTCGACTACAACGAAAAAGAGATCAGCAAATCCGTGTATCGCGGGGGTGCGATGTCCAGCGAGAATGGTATCGCGTACGATCCGCGTTATCGTGCCCTAGAACATTACAATGTACCGGCGAAGTGTCATTAACGACATAACGACGCTGGCGAACGGTTTGATTCACTTAGCACAGAGGTTCCCAAACTTGTTTGGCCTAGCGTCCCCTGTTCCGGCCGAAATTACTCGGCATCCCCTAAAAATATCTTTCTTCGACCCTCGGCCGCCCCTTGGCTCTGTTCGATACATTTTTCCTATTTTCCCTGTATCCACCTAAATATCGATTTATCAGATGCATTAGCAGATGGGTACGTTCCAAAAATATTTTTGAAACAAAACGATCTTACTAAAAAAAATTTCTGTAACCTCTCACGATTCACTACATATTCCCTTTCGGGGAACAAGGACTGAGTTCCAAAAAATGGCAGCAAAAGAAGTCGAAGATCACCGGCAGATCATGCTGCCAATGTACCGAAGATAAGGGATACGTCGCTAGCCGATTATCGAGAATCGACTTGGTCCTTGATCAACCCTTCTCCTCTTCGATCTATGCCGCGTCCTCCGCTTGGTCGACTCCGATCCCGATAAATCAGTATAAAACCGAAAGAGACGTCGCCAGATTTCAGACTCGTTTCAAGGATCTCTCGCGGTCGTTTCCGGCGATGATCCCTGTCGATCATCAACCTGGAATGATGTCCCTGTCCCGAAACGATCCCTGTCCCCGTTGTCTCCGACCAGATATACCTGTGCATCGATCATGCTCCTTATCGGCGCACGAGTCACCTGGAAATTTTCAGAAAGCTCTCCTCTCTCTCTTTCTCTCCCCGTGGAGCCGGGATAATTTAACGCGCGCCGATAAGCGGACGACGTTCGAGCGTTGTCGAGCGATAATCGGGGGGAAACCACCCCCTGGTCCTGTCCCGGACCAGTTCGCGGAGGAATACGATCGTTCGGGATCCACGAGCTTGTCAATCAGCCGGGGAGTCGCGATCCATCAGTCGGACGGATCGAACAAATTCGAAAGAAAGTCGAGCCTGTCCCTGGTAAATGATGAATCGATCCGACACATTCGTGGAATTTAGAGGCTGCACGGTTGGCACTGGCAACTTTGTTGGGAGGCTGATTCAAGTCTATCGTTGAAGGTGGAAGAATTGTTATTAGTAGACTTCGGATCATTAATGCATTTATGAAGAAATTGGATGAGCGAAATATGAAACAGTAAAAGATTTAAAAGATTCAGGAATGTTGTAATGTTGCTTTTAATATAACAAAGTCATTAAGGGATGAAATAAATTTTTATGTTATTTCTGCTTCCCACAAACAATGCAAAACACTTTTATTTTGCATGAAGATCCGCAGTCTAGTTATTAGATTATCTTTGTGCAAATTTTAAAATTTAGAGTCTCCTTCTTTTCACTTTGGATGGTGTAAATAAAATTGTTTTACTTCTGTCATATTTGGTGATTCACCGAGGATGAGACAACTTTAGAGATAATATATAGGGTGTTCATTTGGAAACTTTCCAGCTGAATATCTCGAAAAGTATGAAAGATATTAAAAAAGTGTAAAACATGTGTCCAAGGATTTCTGGGGGGGGGGAAGAGGGTGGATAAAAAAGTGCACGGATAAAAAGAAGTATCCTACGAAAATTGCTGGCCTTTTTACTTACAATAAGATCCCATAATAAAAAATATAGGTTTCATTTGAAAAAACAAAGTTGACCTTCAAATGACCTTGAAAACACCACCCAAATAAGAAACTGATACTGCCCCTCTCTTTCCCCGTCGAAATCCTCGGACACGTGCTTTACACTTTTTTAATATCTTTCATACTTTTCAAGATATTCGGCTGGAAAGTTTTCAAATGAAAATTGTCCTTTCGATGTCCTTTCGAATGAACAACCTGATCAGAAACTGTTGAATTGATCAAAGTAATCACGTCGAATTTTCAGAAGATATTCTTCGGAGACGTGATTTTGCATAGATCCTCGGAGTCTATCACGGAGGAGGATAAAAACGATTCTCAGGTAACGAATGGAGCCACTTAACAAAGGATCGTCGGAGGACTAATATCGCCGAATGTGGGTAAAGCCCAGTGGCCAGGAGTCTCGGATGCACCCAATCAACGTGATCGGCGTCCATGTGCCGGGAATAAAGGCGGGCTAGTATGCGAGCAGCAGCGGCAACATGAAAGATTCCTCGTGGTAGAAACTCCGCCGTTGGATTCGTTCGTGTTCAGCTCCAACCCCATACATCCTCGCCAGAGCTGAGTGGTCCATAAACAGCGTGATCGTTGTATCCACATGCTGGATGCGCGTGTAATCGTGAGAAGAATCCACGACTAGACCTTCCGAAGAGCGGAGAGGTGGACTCGAAGAGATCGAGAGAAGGAGAGAGGGAAAGAGATGGAGAGAACGACGCCGGCGTTCATTAATTAAACGAAGCGTGAGATTCCCAACCCTCTCCGACGCCCCTCCGCTCTCTCTCCTTTGTTCCAAGCCGGCCAACCCCCGCGATCATCTGAAGGAGCCGCTTCGTCCGGCGATCATCTGCCAGAAAGTCGATCGACCGATTCATAAATCCGTCCTCGGTGTCCCTCGTCGCCCTTCCGCTTTAAATTGTCGGGACAGTTCGAGAGCCTTGGAACAAAGGGTCGACGGGACCGCGCGTACAAAAGCTCCCCGGGACGCGGCGTGTCCGCGAGGATCTTGGTAATTGTTGCGTGATGATTGGACAGCTTAACGATCCTCCTGAAAACGCTCGGCGGAGATCAGAGGCCCTCGACTTCAAGTCAGATCGCGGCGCCGCTCTTTCGGATATGTGCGACTTCACGTGTGCTCGGCAGAGAAGAAAATCCGAATTCTTCGAGCACACCGAGTAAACACACAGCCTTGGCAAATAAAAAATGATTGTGCCTCGAAAAAGTTTGATTTCGGGCGAGTCTTGTATGCTGTGTGAATATTGAATAAATTTTTGGAACAGCTTGACTAAATATTTCACAAATAGCCAATCTACCAGATGTTTAGTTACTTGCTGGCGAACGGAGTAATTAAAACTAGGATATATGAAGAAAATCTTGGCACGGTGAACCAATTAATGAGAACGTTTACTTATCCGCTAACAGAGCAATTAAAACTGCCGACTATTAAAAATACCTGCATGGCGAACCAATTTACCGGATGGTGATTAGCGAACGGAGTAATTAAACCTGAACTACGAAAAATCTCAACCAAACATTTTGCAATAAGAAATCCTTGAACCGAGGAAAACACAATATTTATTAGATACATTATGGTAATGTATTAAGTTGTTCCAAAGTAAATAAATAAATTTTTTAAGAATATAAAAAATGATTCCGGATTATTCTGCGCATTATTCAGGAACTTGCGGGAGAACGTAGTAGGCATTAAGTCGGCGGAGTTGAAAGGCAACAATTCGCAATTGTAGCTCGTCCATCCACACCTAGCACGACTCGTCTGTTACGCGGACATATTTGCTCGGACCAGATTTCCGATTTATCAGCGATAGGCTGACAAAGGGTCGGCCGAAATCCTTTGAAGATATCGCGTATCGGTCGATTCGTTGTTTGATCTGCGTCGAAACATGGACGTGCACTCCGTCTGCCGTCGATAACGGCAACGATCGCCGATGGTTCCGGTGATCGTGACGCTTCAGCCACTCGTTCGAACCGGCCCTTATCAGCTACGACATATTTGTACATGTGACGCTCAAAAAGTGTTGCTGAAACGGGATCGGCGAATGCCCGTCGAAAAACTATCCCGCACGTTCCAGCGACCAGAGACCCCCGCGGATAATGGCTCCCGAGCATATGTTACGTGAAAAACGTTATCGGAACGTACGCGTGCAACCACCGACTGCAACTTCATCCAGATAAAACCGAGGAAAATCGTAACACGCGTTCGTTCCGCGGAAAGCGATTACGAAATCGTCGACGTTCTTGACCCGATTATCTGCCGAGATAAATTACTATTCGACGTAATATCGATATTTGTTCCGTATCGATCAGATTTCGGATAGCTGGAAAGATTCGCACGTGGATCCATGTTCGTACAATGATTTTTTGCGATCTAGTAGAATGTTCTGGTTCGAACGGTTTCGTAGAAGCTCTAGATCTTGTTCTATCGTGTAATTGTTTTGTCAACGACGGAACAATGATTTTTTAGAAATGGGAATAGAAGCATTGTAGTCGAGCAGACGCTTACGTTTATTATGAACGTAGTGACGTAATTCTAGCACTTGAACGATTTCGTACCGTCTTGAAGTTCTCATTCACTTCTCAAAAGGATAGCTTGATATTTTCCTCTACGTGTTTCTTTCTTTAGCCCCGTGCAATTTATTATTTGCAATTTTTACCTGCAATTCTGCATCTTCGTATTAATTGCACATGCTACTCCACCTCCAAAATTATTATCTCCCTTCCTCCCGCGTCGTCTCTGATTTCCTCGCGTTCTTTAAGTGTGCTGCGGCGCCTTCGAAATTGTCCGCCGACTTTTCCGGCGCATCAAAGGACACCGCCGAATGGGCGATCGTTATCAACAAGGGTCTAATTGTTGGAGCCTTTTCCGCGACGTCGGTTTATGATCGCGAGATTAATCGTTCGCAGCCCATTTATCTCGGAAGGTACAACATCATCGGCTCCGGTCCGGTCAGGGTCGGGCACAATCGACGTCGAAGTAATTGCTGTCTCATTAATAACCCGAACATTGGCCGGCGGCGTGTCGGTCGCTGTAATAAGTAGCGGCAATGACTCGGGATATCTGTCGGCGCGCAAGATCGCGCAATCCGCCTCGGATTCCGGGGCGATGGATTTCATGGTGAGCTGGTTAAGGACAATGGCTGCCGTCGCAGATCACCTTGTGTCAACCAGGGCGCAACAACGGCGTGCTTATGTACGGCCTGGTGGGGTATTAATTATCCCCCGAGCCTCCTTATAACGTAATTTATGGGTGGCAGGGAGGGCACACGGCCGACGGGGGCGAGTGAGAGAACGTTATCAATCCGGCAAGATTAATCACTCAAGTTTATGCCCGAGCCCCTCTCCTCATCCACTTCCCTTATGGAAGTAGCACACTTCGCTTTGCCCTTCCACCATGGCTTTCCCCGTTGCCCCGCGTCGACTTTAGCCTAACGTCTTGATTTATGAGCGACGTCCGTGGGGGTCCGCCTCTGTGATACCTTGATGGACAAACAGTCGTCGCCCGCGAGAAAACCGCCCGCGAAGTTTCGCACCCCGATCAAAGGGTTTCGTCATGCTTGCTGGCCGAGTGGCAGGAAGTTCCTGTGTGGTTCGTACACTTTGGGAGGCTTTAATTATTCTGATTAAATCTGCTACTATGTTGATAAATGTTCAGCGTTAGGTTAAGTCGATATAGAATGATTCTGAGGTGTCGGGCGCCATCTTTCTCAGCGAGTATCCTTCACGGTTGTCTGAGCTTGAGGAGAAGGAGCATCACTGTTACTCTCTAATTAATCACACGAGTCGTAGATTACGAATTAAAAACATATTTTTATATCCCCTTTATCCATTTCAAACGAAGACAATGTTCGTGTTTTCATATATTGCTGATTGTTTGAAGTATGTCGACTTACCTGGCTGTTGCAGCAAGGTTCTCAATTGGACTGCAGATTTTATATGGTAAAAACGCTCGAGAGGCAGAAGTCCCTTCAATCTGAATTGCCTTACCAGCGAAAATATGGATTTGCATAAAGCTCCGCAGTCCAACGATCAAAGTGCAGTCGCTGCGGTGGAATTAAAAGACCATGGAGCAGCAAATGACCCGATGCCCTGAATAAGCAACCCTGATCGACTAGAAAAGAGCACGAATCGTCGAAACAGATTTCGCGAACGAAAGGGTGCAATATCCGTTCGGCGGATGGCCGCGGCGGTTCCGGGGAAGGTGCAACATCGGATTGAAAAGTGCATCGGGCGCGCACTCTACCGAGTGCACGGTGAACCCGCCGGTGATTCTTTCCTCGTTGCACCGGGAGGACAGCGTTAGAAACGTCTCACTCGCAGAACCTGTCGAAGTGCGGGTATTCAACACGGTGACAACCGTTGCTGCACACATTGTGGAAAGTATACGCCACCCCTTCCCCGAGGTTCCAGGTGCGAGAGGGACGAGCGTCGGAGGGGTGGTCGCTGGAAAGGGAAACTGGGAAAGGGAAAGCTCCCCTCCACCTGGATCCTGCCACCTCTCCCCCTTCTTCTCCCACCTACGATCCCATCCCTGCTTTGGGCAAAGCGACCGATGCCTCACGGTGCCAACGAGGAGGGTCTACAACCGTCCTTTGTCGAGTCGTGCTGCCACCTGTGCCAGCAGCTTTCGTCGACCTTGTCCGTGACTGGTCGTTGGGCACTTCGGACCCGGTCGCATCTCGCCCCGAAGAGCTTGTTGACCGTCGATCTTGCGCACGAAACCCCGAACCTAACCGTCTCTCCGTCGCCTCCGACTCGCCTTTGCCTTCGATTTTACACCGCCCGGCGAGCCTGCAATTGGTTCACCGTCTTGGATTTAAGGCGAATCTCGCTTGCATGCTATCTGACCGAACCCGAGGAGTTCCTCTACATCAGCTTGCCCAGTGATTCATTGAAACTAGTTAGGATTTCGGACTTCAGTTCAGAGGCAGACGTCACGGCTCGCTGGAGGGTGCTGATCGCGAGTGGACTGGGAACTTCGTTCGTCTTCAAGGTGTTGGAAAATCGGATAGAGGAGTGGAGCTTGTATTTTGGTAGGTTGAATCCGTTGTCGAGGATACTGATTCGTACTCGAGCTGTACCTTGTTGAGGATATTGTTCTGTTGGGGAATAAAAGAGTATGTACACTGTTTTATGAAGTTCGCCTGCATATTATTGATCCGATGACCATCTTGTGGGGAATGAAGGTGTTGGTGATTCATTGAGACCTAGCTGTAATCTTTTTATTCAAGCTTCACGTTACAGAGGATATTATTCGTCTGGGGAATACAGGAGACTCTCGTATATTGTTTTGCAAATTTTCGTCTTGTTCACTCGACGATTATTTTGATAGGGGTGAGGGTGGATGGGATGTGATGGTGATTCGTTGAAACCCAGCTGTCATACTCAAGTTTCATATTATACATGACTATTATACTCTACTCTATTGAACTAGCGAGAAAACGAGTTGCAGGTCATTAGGATTAAATCATTGGGATTTCAGTTGTGATTTTAAACGCCACAAATTAAAATAAAATTGTCTTACAACGACTCAGAAGCCTGTCCAGTATCAATCAAGGTACAAACCTACATACACTTTATTGATTTCATCATGTTTCCGAGTTGTATCATTACTGCGGATTTTTATGCGAAATTAAAATTGTCTGCATTAATTGCAGGACACGGGAGCTACATAGACATTTATTTCTTGTAAGATATGTTTCTTGAAATGTCTCCACAGTGTCCGTCCAGTCATTTTTCCTCCGAACGCATAAAATCCGCAGTCCGATCATTACACATAAAATTCGCCACACGCAGTAATCAAATCACATTTGTCCGAGCTAAACCAGTATACATATCTCAGAACACTATCACGAGCCATTAAAAGTTGCCGGAATTCCGAATTCAAGTTCCACCTCGAATCCGCCGATGTTCCGCGATTGGCCGGAGAGGACAGTGTTCAGCGGCGGGATACATGCAAATCGAATTACGTGCCGCGAATCAGATAGTGTCCCGCGGAATAATTCCGCCGCATCGCGATCTTCGGGCCGTCTGATTAAAATTAAAAAAAGAGCCAGAGAGAGATGGAATTACACGGAAGAACGCGCACGCGTGGCCAGCGAATATCGTGCGAATAATTACGGGTTCAACGGACGATGAGCCGAACACCGGCTAAGCGTCGGATGAACTTTCACTCGGCAGTTACGTGCGCCTTTTACCTATCGCTCGCGATCTGTAATTACAGGTTACCAACGTGACAGTTTTCACGTGCTCCGTGATAGACGCATGTACACCGACGCATTGTACGCGGCCCGCTCACAGATCCACGTGAGAATATTACCATTTTTCGCGGCGCGTCCCGGGGATATCCGCCGATCAAGAACGCGATAACCGTTTCGCGATTGTGTTTCAAAATCCCCGCAGACTTTCGTACAATTCTACGGTGGTCATCATTGAATCGCTTGGAAATAGGTGACCTGTCCAGTAAATGGACGCTTAAGCTGCATGTCTGTTGAAATTAGTACTTGCAAATCGTTATTTAATTCCCTCACCGCTATTTTTGTAAGGTTCTGTAATTGGTAAGAGCTGAGATTCCCGTGCGCAATGCTAACAATATTTGAATGAATATCAATTCAACTCTTCAGTATCTAATCTCGATACAATCCACCAAAACATGCAACGTGAAAAGCTTTCGTCCGCGGGGGGTTAAATATCGAATGCACAAAATCACGAGACACTCGATCAATCATATATACCTCTTGATCGTGTCACTCTCAATCAAGAATAACAATCTATCAATCAAATCGCGATTAATAATGAATTATGATCTTCGATTCGCGAAAATCTGAACAGAAACAACGTTACTTGAAAGCTCCATTATTTATTGTAAACAAGTTATCGCCTCTGCCTATCGGAGCTCGGTAATCGAAGATCAAGATCAGCTCCGAGAACAACTCACGGTCCGCAGGAGAGGAACACTCGAGCCACTGCGACCATGGAAATCGCGATTTCTATAATGAATTACAAACTTTCGTAAAAATCTGAACTGCAAGAACGTTGCACGAAAACTCCATTATTTATCACGAACGATATCGTTTCTTTCGGAGTTCGGTGAGCAACGTTCGAGTCCAGTTCGAAAAGAACAAACACTCGAGGGATCGCGAACAGTCGAAAGATACAGAGTTCAAGACGGTGTATCATCTCCGCAGCGATTAGCATTCGAACTGTGGATCATTAGGCGAAGCGTAACAATGCGTGGCGCGGCCAATGCATTTAACATGAATCGCGATGTACCGGGTGCAGGACTATCGGCTACAGAGAGCAAGGGCGGTATTAACATGCTAATGCCTTGTCTCGCGCTACAGTTAACCGCCTCGTCGCCGTCTCACTACAGCTAAACGCGCGGTTTGATCCACGGCATTAGTGATTCAAAGCCGAGCCCGACACCTATAGGCACAATCGTAAAATCATAAAACACGCGCACCGCAAAATAGAAGGCTCGCTCTCTAACAGATCGTCGCCGGAGATCGTGGTTATCGACGCGCACTGAGAGGATCGGTTTCCCCGAATCGGCACGATGAATAATTCAATGTACGCGGCACACGTGGTCCCATCGAAAGAAGGAGACAACGGGGGTGTGTGTTTCTACGAGGAAAAAATGTTTCACGCGTGCACTGTTTGTGTCCGTGTTCGGTGCACCGTCGAATCGGTGTCAAGAGAAAAGGGACTGCGACGTTCGTTCTCCCACTGTCTGCAGCTTGATCCCCGATTCCGGCGACGCACCGTTGATCCTGGTTAAACACACGCACAGACGGGCCGACGGGAAATCCGAAATCGATGTGCGACGACATCGGTCAGCGGCTTAGCCTGGGCGTAGTCGTAGCGGAACGTCGACGTTCTCTGTGCCGTCGACAAATTCGGTGTCGCATTCTCGGAAAGTCACCGAGACCGTAGGGGGATAGAAGGCGCGAGCGAGCGAACGAGCCGGCCGGGGAAGGGGAGGTTTTAAGGTGGAGTCGAGGATCCGGAGGGTGGAGATCGTCGACGAAGACGAAGACGTGGAGGAGGAAGGAGGACCGGGGGGTGGAGGTGCGATAGAGAGAGAGGAGAGATAGAGAAGGATGAAAAGGATGAGGTGGAAGAGGAGGAGGAGGAGGAGGGCGAAAGTGCCACGACGTTGCACACACTGGAATGACACTCGCGTGTATCGGGGACCCATACACCTTCGCGCTCAGCTTACAAAGCATACACGCATAGCAGCGGCCTCTTGAAATCTGGCTGGTAATCGGGGTGGGGTGGGGGGCTGGGGGTGTGCGCGAGGAGGCACCGGGGGGCGGAGGAGAGAGCGAGTTGCGCGCGGCTCTGTGTGTAGACCGCGGTGTTAACAAACGGTACACTAATGTTTCACATCTCGGTGTGCCTCCGCCGTATGTTCCCGTCTCGTTCCGTCGCGGAGTGGGCTCCTCGTCCCGCGACGGTCTCCTCTAGGCCAGCGTCGCCCTCCGTGGCGAGCAAGAGCGCGAAGCAGTAGCTCAACGTGCCGCGCACACTGCGGGGTGACGAGAAAGGCAGAGAGCGGCAGAGCGGCACGAACACCGGGCTTCGGTGGTAGTGTGAGAGGAAGCTCGGAGCGAGGCGAGGCGACGCTCCGCGCCAGGACGGGGAGGGGGCTACGGGAAAGGTGGTAGGGGCGGGGCAAGACTAGTCCGCGCCCACGGAGGGGAAAAAAGCCGAGCTCCGCACCCACCGCGGCCCGCGGGAGGGGACACGAAAGAAGTGTGGAAGGGGACGATTTATCCTGCTCCGCGGGCCGTCGCTCTTTCTCTCGCCCCCTCTCGCTCTCTCGCCCGTCGTTTCGCCGGTATCTCCGATGTGGCACACACCGCTGTACACACGGGCGAGCATCTAACGAGCGAGGGGTAAACGGGCGATCGCGCGCGGGTCTCACCGCGAAACGGCAAAAATATCGTCGTCGACGGTTTGCCCGCCGGTAGAGGGTGGTAGGTGCGCGAATATCGGTGACGATCCGCAACGCGCCGGCCGGCGAAAAATGTCGGCGCGTCCTTTTTATCCAACCCCGCGGACCTCTTTGTCCCCTTTTGCACGGCCCCCACCAGTCCTGGCGGGTTGTCCTCCCCCGCGAACCGGTCGTGCTCGCGACCCACCACCTACAGCCGCCCCTACCCGCCCCTTTGATCGGCTCTCGCACCAGGAGGGCGACAAGTAAGCGCGAGGAGGCGAGTTCCCTTGAAAGAACTGCGCAAAACACACTTTCGCGTCGCCACGGCCCCGAAAGTCGTCTCTCGTTGTCGCCGGCGTCGTCGTCGTCGTTGTCGCCGTGGTTCGTAACCCGTCGCGGCGCGGATCGGCGACCGTTGTCAGCTTGTATATTGTTAGTGATCGCCGGCACGTTGCCGCAATCGCGCGCCACCACTCGATCTTGCTCGACGAGATTTTTCCGTCCCGTCGGCGATATCATCCCGTGCGACCGTTGTTGTTGGACGATCGGTTTTTTTTCGGTTCCTTCTTTTGTCGGAACAACGAAACCCGACGAGAATCTCGAGAAGCCCGGTGAACAAAGGCGTGCGAGGAGTAGGTGTTCGTCGCCGCCGACGTCCCGTGAACATCGATGACAATCGCGGCGCGTAATGGGACGGCCACGCGTCATCCACACATTAAATTTCCGGTACGCGTTCGTCCCGCGTAAACGTGCCCGTGTAATACGTTCGGCGGACGGCGATCGCACGTTCCGCTTCGCGAGCTTTGGAGCGAGAAAGACGTTGTTGCGCCGGTGAATCGGAGCGAGAAGGGTTACGGTGGTGAGACCAGGTAGAGAGAAAGAGAAAAAGAGACAGATAGACAGAGAGAACGAGAGAGAGGGAGAGAGAGAGGAAAGAGAGTGAGATAGAGTGAGAGAGGCGGAAGAAGGAGACAGAGGTTGTGTAGTCAAGTGTCGCGTTGTGTGTGGAGCAAGGAGGTGGATCTTGGGAGGTGGGGGTACGAAGTAGTTGACGATCGTCGCTGGCGAAGTAGTAGTAGTAGTAGTAGGAGGAGGAGGAGGAGGAGGAGGAGGTGGAGAAGAGAGAGAAAGAGAAAGAAAGAGAGTAGTGGGAAATCGTTCGGTGGTGGGGAGACGTCAGAGTGTGTGCGGTCGTGTCGAAGAAAGAGGTGGAGAAGCGAACAGGGACGGTAGAGAGGGCAAGCGAACAAACTACCGGGAAGAAGTCAGCGGCAAGTAAAGCAGCGCCGCCGAGGCTAAACTTCGGGATCTATCGAACTAAAATTGTCGTGTAGTTTCTGCCTCCTCTTCTGGCCCCCTCCTGACGCGGCCAGCCTCTCGCTCTCTCCCTTGACCCCACCAGAGCGAATACACACGGTGGCAACGGCAGCATCTCGGTCGGTTGCGCCCCCTCTGGCTCTGCGAGCTGGCACCCATCCCCTCCACCAAAACGAAAGCCGAACGAAGAGGGAAGAAAGCATCGACGGTGGGGCGTCACGAGGTACGCGGCCCACTGGGGTGACGGAGAGAGGCGGATCGGTCGGGCTCTGGGCGGGAGCGAGACGGTGAAACGGAAAGAGGCGAAAAGGAGGGAAAGAGACGGAACTCGAATGCGAGAGGGGGTAGGCAGGGAGCGCGTTAGCTGGCCCCACGGGCGACTCACCATATTTTATTGTCGCGTTTGCCGACGCTAACCGCCGGCGTACGGCTCCGTGTGCTCGATCTACGGAGATGCCGGCGACCTGACTCTGCCGAGACGAGACGAGACGCGACGCTACGCTACGAAACAAGAAGAGCCTGGCAGAGGAGACCGAGAGATACACCGGTGTGCGAGGTTTCTCTCCTTGCTTCACCGCGGCCTACGACCAACAAGAGAGCAGAGTCATCAACGCGCGGTTACGACGAATTCGCGTGGGCTAGAGGTGCCGTGCTGCCGGCAGTGGCATCATCAGCCACCAGCAGAGGTGGCACCAGCACCCCCACCACTGCGCGCGGCGTGCCGGCCTGGACCCTCCCACCCGTCTCGCCGAGGGCAAACCATCTCGCAAAAATCGTCCCCCTTTCCATGGAAGGAAAAGAACTACGGCGACGACTCTGCCACCACCACCGTCGAGCCGACCGTTTCTCGTCACTACCACCACCACCATCGGCACACTACCATCGTTATCGCCAGCGCCACCGTCACTGTACCGCTGCCGTGCCTCCTCCTACACCGCGATCAACCGTCATCTCGCGGAACGAGGATACCAGAACTTACGGACTCGGATCTGGTCGTTCGGTCCTTACGACGAGGCCGCGACCTGCAGTCCATCCGGGGATCGGTGCCGGCCGTCCTACAACATTTATTCGTGTTCGGTGGTCGATCGGTAGCCAGTGACGATTTGTAAATACAATAAGTGTGCGCGAGTGGATCGGTATCAGCTTAATCGGAAACGGATTAAAAACATACCTGATCGAACTGTTTGCCCCCCTCCCCCTTTCACTGGGAAAACCGGGTACATACATCGAACCCGCGAAGAATCAAAACCGTACGGTTCCATGCGTTCCCCTCCAAGTGATACGTACGCTCGTATACATGTGGACGCACACGTTCGACGAACACGAAGAGGACAGAAGCGAGCGGGCGTTACGCGCGCAACATCCGCGCCAGTTTCTCGGCGTCTGCTCGTTTAAAGAGTGCGCACCGCTGTTCGAAGGGGCGGGACGATTCGGCTCCCCGTCGGTCTAGGAGCCAGCTGGGTTCCCTCGATTTTCAATCGTCCGGAGAAAGAAGACACGGGACAAGCAGGATACACTGGGTCGTGATCGCTCGAGGTGCGAACAGCAATCCACGGTGCGTGGCAGAAGAAGAAGAAGAAGAGGAGGAAGAAGAAGAACAAGGAGGAGGGAAGACGTAGCCGTACAAGCTTTGGGAGGAAAAAAGAAAGCGTTGTGCGCGCGAGAACAAGTCGATCCTCGGCTTTCCTTTTTCACGAGTCGTTTCTCCGTCACCATCGCTCGAGTTCTCGACCTACCGCTCTCTCCCTCTCTATCTCTCGTTACCCGGCTGACTGTCCGTCCCTCCAGCGCTTCCTCTCTCGCTCGCTCCTCCCTCTATCCAGTCCGGAGCTCTCACTCGCTCCGTCTGCGCCTCTCCTCTCCTCCTCGCGCTCTCGCACCCGCGTACCTCCGCCTTCCTATCCGCTCAGCGGAGGACTGGATTCCGTCGAAAAGAAACGACGATTCGGAGGATAGTCGCGACCGATCATAGCTGGCGCGTCGATCGGATCAACGCCGGCCAAGTTTTCGCGGCCAAACAGAAAGATCGTTCGATCGTGACGCGACCCCCCCGGTGTTACCTTTGCGAAGGGTGGTCTTAGCTTTTTCGTTTTTCTGTTGTTGTTGAGAGTTGGTCGAATCGGTTCGCGCGCGTCAAGCCGGACCTCGTGACTCGACACGCACCTGGACACCACCGGAAATCGGTTTCGATCGGTGCCAACCGGAGGAGCAACGGGCTTCGGGCGAAGTCAGCCTGCGACATAGTTGACGACAGTACGGTTGTCATCGGGCAAGCCGCGTGTGCTCTGTTAGTCGCGAGCCGGTCGCTGCGGCAGACAGTGTCATCGTCGTCATCGTCCGACCACGTTGCGGTCGCTGATCGGAAAACTGGTCCCTGTGTGCCTTTGTGCCCCCGCGTCTCGAGTCTGTGACAGTGCAACCCAAGTGTGTACAAGCCCCGGAGACTACCTTCTTCAGGGTCGACGATCTTCGAGCCTTAGACGGTGCAATAAAACGCGAGTTCACGCAGTGCGAGATTGATCTCTCCCTCTCTCCCCCCGGTGGTCTTAGCTGAATTTTCGCTTTGATCATCCACCGGAACACGTTCGTTTTCGAAACTTGACAGAGATATATACACCTCGGCGCGGGTCTATCTCGCCTACTTTGTCCTGTGAGCACAGTGGAATTAATCGTACAGCCGACGACAGTGATCTATACCTGAAAGTGAGACTTGGTCAGACTAAGACAAACGGATGCACGGTGCCATACCATGATCGCGTAGCGGTGCCCGACCATCACGGCCCTGAGTGGCCGACACACAATGTCACAGTTCTCTTTCCGGGGATCGCCAAATCTACAGGTGAGTCCTCTAGCGATTCTACCGTCTACGCCACCGGTTTCACGCAGAATCGGTGGTATGGGTCTCGGGAGCGGGTACATCGTGATGGATGCACTGGCTGTGACATCGATCATGCTCGCCGCGAACGGAATCAATCGGTACCTATGCTCTGGTCGCCAGGCTTCGGTAAATAATGGCCGGACCGGTTGATTGGCCTTCCGCGGGCTCGTGTTAGGGATCAAATCGAATTTTCCTGCGATTGCGGCAAAGAAATTCCCTTATATAGCCTCTCAGATTTAAATTCAGGAAACAGTCTAAATTCTGTGTCGGCAGAAAATGTGTCTAAAAGAATTTCAGAGAAAAGAAAGAAATGTCTACTTGGTTCCTGTTTCTTGCAATTGATTTGAACATCAATTTATTCGTTCCGAGATAAGTTAGATTTTAGTGTAAGGTGCAAACTTTATTATCAAATAACTGATAATAATTATCAACAACTTTCTCTCTCTCTCCGATCGTTCATACGAATTAATATAATTAAAGTTTTGCGTGATACACGCAAAATTCACGCGGAAGTCGACGCATTGAGATTTACATTGATTTATGTTCGTACCACAAAATGAAGACCGGAAGCAGCAGATATACTCCTGATTTATTAGAATCACGTATCGCAGAACATTTAGATAATTAGCATAAGGATTGACGTGATCGCGGTGGTCTGATGACTAGCTCAGCAAAGATAATAGCAAAGCGACGAAGGCTGTCGAACAAACGCTCTATTCATACCACGAACAACTAGTCGATAATGCGAATAAAATAATAGCGCGGTTAAATAATTAACAGTTCTTGCCAGCAGCATTAATCTTCAGCGTTAATCTCCCACAATAGAGCAATTGTTAATTACGGGGGAAGCTCACGCGAGCGTGTTAGAAACTAGAAATCACTGTATTCCCATTCACTAGTCTAGATTCTTTGAAGAACGGGGCCCTTTAGATCTTCGACAACTTTTTCCACGGCGAAAAAACATCTATGGTCGAGTGTTGCCCGAGCCAGCGGCAAAAACTCGGGCTCCGGTCAGCCACGGAGTTTTTTTTCTGTCTAAAAAGCTGTGAATTTTTCGCCGGGTCTAAAAAGCGTGAACGACGAACCGTGTTTGTCTAAACCATTTTTTTGCGGATCGTCGTGGCGAGGGCCGAGCGTTCCGAACAAAAAAAAAACGGCATAGACGCGCGAAAAAATTGTCTAAACTATGCCGCGTGTCCCGCAAAAACGAGGCATAAGAAATTGCAGAAGAGAGAGGCTCGTGTAGGGCCGCCGGAAAAAAATAATTTCTTAAGTATAGGTACTGATCATTCTCGAGTTTTTACATCAGTAGCAAGAACCAGGAAACGAATTGAATTCCTTCATTTCATATGTGATCCATTGAATGTTCCAAATACGAAGTTTTGTTAATCTCTTTGGAATTTTTAAATACTTCAAAACTGTAAAAAAACCTCAGTGCGATACTCGAAATCTGACTAAACACAGAAGCACTGAAGGTTTAATCTTTTCAGCTGACGTGTTGGCATAAGATTCAAGTGTTTAGGTCCTCAGTATCGTCTTGATTAGGGTACTTCCAATGAAATTGTCTTCTAAGAACAATTGCACGAGATAATTAGAGACATTCTCAATGAATTTACGCGTGTATTTCCTCTTTCGAAAGTAACTACGGGTAAACCGTCGTCGGACGACCGGATCTATGAATCCGGATATAATTCCGACCGTTTGAAATTCAAATGCGTTCACCAGTCGCCTATTTGCGTCTATCTGTTTCCTCTCGTACGCGATCTCGCCGTCTGCCGTGTTTAACCGATCGTTTACTCGCTCTTGACTATTCACCGAACAATAAGGATGTGCCCGATCTGTTCTTCAAAGTGTGCTTTTACTAGTCGAAGCAGTGCTTTGTGCCCGTTGATTACGATGGGATACGATTAGTTAGATTGTTCCAGTGTTTATCGACTGACGGAACGGTGACCGGTTTTGTTGAGTGTTAGGATGATTTGAATCGACAGTTGGATACAGTAGAAAGGCTGCTTGGATCTTTGAAGAAATTGGTAATCTTGGATATGTGTTGTTACGGTGGAAATCAAAGTCCTTGCAAAGTGGAAAAATTGTAATGAAAGAAACTGTACTGCGATTGTTTGGGAAAATATAAAAATTTGTGAGAATGTTACGGTGAAAATAGAAAGATTTATAGGGGGTGAGACCCTACTCCTCGAAGTTAAAATAAATTGATTTACTTTGTCACATGTTACCTTAATGAAGTCATAATGAATTTGTCGATTAAAAAATTCCACTGGGTTGATCGGAGATTTTTTGTCGCGAGGGGAAGTGAGTAGGACATTAATGAATTCCCGGCGTTAATGCGTACAAATTACATTTACTCCAGCATTTTTATCGCACGGTAGATCACCTGAAAGCGTAATCCAAGCCAGACGGAAGATTTACAGATGGCGCCCTGCCGTAGAACGCGACTTTAACGCAACAATCGAGCTCTAAACATCGTAGACCGTTCCCAATCTTCCCGACGAACGTTTATTACGCATTCGTCTCGGATTCACGAGTTCAAAGTTGCCCACTAAATTCTCCTAACGGAGCATTGATTAAATCGCGCGAACTATCGCCACGGTCCACGCTAACCGAAACATTTTCATTAGCCGCAATAGTTACCGTGATATACGGCGTGCGCGGAACGAAGCGAAGGATCTAGAGACGTCCTGAGATCGAGGAAAGATTCGGAAAATAATGAACGATTATCTGAGGGTAAATAACTGGTTCTAATTGGAGGAGAAAATGTTTAAAACGTTCCTTATCGGGGGAGCTCGTTTCTGACGTAATTTGTCCACGTAATTGATTATCAAAGAGTACACTGTGGTCTGAAGAAATCATAACAAAAAACCGAGAACAGATAGCCCCTTGTCTTTCTGTCACGCTAAGTCGTCTGAAGTGACACTAATTTTTCGAGGAGCACATTTATTATGATTAGATTGTGGATTTTTATACAATCAGCTATATTTTTGTAGATTATTCTTTGAATACGGGAAAAGTTGTTTCAACGAGCACGAAGTTACTGATGGTAAATTTTCAGCAGAGAAGACGTTAATGAAAATGTTGGCCAGCATTCGATTTGCATGTCGTAAATCCATAAAGATCCGCGGTGTAATTTCCCTTCTCTTGCATTTGGCGAGTACCGTCTATTTTTGACACATTTCCTACCTGCGTCGCATATGTATGGCTTCTATCATCTTGTACTTTTAGCGAGGGGAGACATTAATTTATGTACGTCATACTTACGTCAAATATTAATTTTATATGCGCTATTAATTGGTAATCGTAACGCACAGCGCGCGATACTCGGAATTTCTCTGGCTCTCTTTAAATGTTGGAAGGAGTAATGGAAAGATAAATAATCCTGCTGCTGGGAGATGTTATCCTTTCTGTGACATTGTTATGGATGTTCTGAGAGACAGTCTCACAATTTCAGTCTGTTATGTTAAGAAACAAACTGCTGTAACTACCTCTTCGCCAGTTTACCAGGACATCGTAACATGTCTGAAAAGAAATGGTACGAGTTATACATTTATTTTAAAACAGAAGTCGGGAGAATCTAAAAATTTGTACATGAATCATATTGAATTAAGTCTAGCCATAATATAATCTCGACCAAGAATTAATAATAAAAATGTCTCCACAACAAAACAAAATAAAATATAATAAAGTCAGATGAAAGAATCTCACAGGCTGGGATAAAAATACGAATTAATCGGAATACGGTTCGCGCGCAGAATAACTTGATAGTAAATCCGTTCACCGGAAACGAAGTGAAAACAAATCGAGTCCGATGAAATAAGTGTAACCCGAGATCGGTTCCAACAAAGTGTCAGCTAGTTACACGGAGCAGATAAGGGTGGAAGAAGTGCCGAGTCATTTTTTACGAGGCAGTGGGCACGACACACGTTCGTGTAGCTACAGTCAGGGTTGCAACAGCGATCGTTCGGGTGCAATTGTCCCGTTGGAATTCAAAGGTTCGCTGGTGAAAATCAACCGGATAGGATAGAACGAGAGGCAGAACTGATAGAAGGAGCGAGAAGTGGAGAGAGAGAGAGGTTCGTTTCGGTCCTCGGACCGCAGCGGATAATTTGTAGCGTGGGATCTTGTCCGTTGCGAAAATGGATAGCCGTTGGCAAGCCTGAGAGATTCGGTACCACGTGTCCTGACACGTTGCATATAGGTGTAGTACGCGGCGCATACCTATGCGGCGGTGTGCATAGCGGCCGAGCTGAGAACATGTGTTGCCACGCCTAAAGCAACGCTCCGAAATGATCGAAGAGCTTGCGCTCGCTGGAATAATTATCTCGTCTTACCATCGGCGGAGCTTTTTGCCACCAGCTACACCCACACCCACGTTTTAGCCACCACGCGTTCTCTCCTCTCTCCCTCTCTCTTTCTCTTCGCAGCCCCAGTCTCTCGCCTCGAAATGGCGTTTCGAACGGCCCTTTTTTGCCTCGTTCCGCGTCGCCTAACATTGTTCGTTTAGCCGGCTGCCATTACGCGGTCCAATTTTCGCGTTTTCAGACACAAAACCATCTCTTTTTCCTATCGATTTTACCCGCACGAAATGGCTACAGGGGACGCGATCAACGAAATGAATTCCGCTCGTCGAAAGAACTCAACCCTTCGCACCGTGTTACCTGCCGAGACATTTGCCACCGTGGTACATACTAATAGTAATCGAACAATCAGCCAGATCCTCTTTACAACGCGTCTGGGAAAAATGGCTCGAGTCTTCTATTTGCGGAACTTGTGAATTCGTAAACCAAATTTAAAAAAAAAATTATATTGACTTTGTAGAGACATTCAGAATGTTCTCCACAAGTAAACCACAAATCCGCTGAGGTGTCGAACACAAATTGATGCAGCATTCTGAATGGAACATCTTGGAACGAATGTAATGCAATAATGACAATATTACAGGGCACCTGTGGGTGTTCTTGTGAAGGGGGTGACGCTTTCGAAAAAATCGAAACTCCTCGATGCATAGTTGGAAAAATCGTCGAGCGGGGTTTATCGCAAGCGGTCTTCGAACAGACTGGCACATTGTCCGCTCGCAAGAAAGCTCGGTGTTGCATGGCGGCGTTCCAGCCGAGCAATTTCCAGTAACGAGCCGGCTAATGTCCCTCGGCAGGCAAAAGCGGCAGTGGAACAGAGGAATCGGTTCGCGTACGGCACGGTGGTATCACGTTGCTTAACCGCCGATAAAAATTAATGGTCTATTATCTATGAGTATTACTCCGCTTATAACACAGTTAAACAAACAAGCAACTACTTTAGCTACGGTTGTTGTATTATCGTTGACACACTTTTCTTTTTCGCGTTCCGTTGCCCGTCAACCTAAACCGTTGATCTCTGTGCACGCGGCCGCGCATCATTTATTACACGCCGCGGAGCAAAGAGAGACCGGCGACAAGCCACCTCGATCGAGGGATTCGATTTCCGTGCGTGTATATGTATGTCTTCTACATGCACGGAACCGTACAACGAGTCGTCTCGACACTTTCTCGGATCGAGCCGGGTGACACTCGTTATCGTAATTGTATCATACTCCGGCGAAAAAGGCTAGATAACGCGGTCCGTTCCAACGTCCGTCAAACGGACTACTTTCGTTCGATGTCGCGATTTCGACCCGGCCGCTCGCTCTCTATTTTCGAACTTTTCCCGTCGCTCCGGCCGACAATAAACTATTAATTGTCGTTCGTGCTACTCGCTCTGCCAAGATACCGTCTTGGCATTTTCGCCCGGTGATGCAACGAGAGAGTCGTCGTAAACGCAGCCGACACGCGGACCGTGTAAACTTATCATTAATAATCGTTAAGCTCTCGTCCAGGTGTGTTCGACATCGTACAGCTTCTTCATTTCCAGCGGATCCCGCCGAACGATCCGCGGAAGCCGACGCAATAAAGTCGGCTCGCTGGAAATCTGGCTTTTATCTTGCCTGGCATTGTCGGGACTCCGCCGTTGAACTCTGAACCTTTGCACCGTTTGACGATCCTCGGAACATGGCGGGCGCGATGGAATTTCATCGGTTAGGCTTCGTTTTTCTCCCGCGTATCTTTATCTCGCAGTTTTTCCCCGCGATTACAACCCTTCGAAATGTCGTTCCACTAGGAATATTTTATGAACAAAACTATGTTTAAATTCTTTCTTCTTTCTCTATGTTAAATTCAGTAATTTATGAAGGACAGATTTATTTACGAATGCAAGAATCGCAAGTTCGGCAATTTTAAACATTCTTAAATCGTTATCTCGACACAGAAGAATGATCATATTTCTTCAAGTGTTTAAAATCCTCGCCAGTGGAATAAATAAATGTTTCTATTAAAATGAAAAATGTCTACACTGCCGCCACTGTTACATTAAACTGTCCACAATCTAGCAATCACACTGAATAAACTATAACCCTGTAAAAATATCTAAATTCTGATGTACTACATACTCCAGAATATTGACCGAATAATAAATGAATTGAAAATTGTGGTTACATGTTCCGAATGCTTATCCACCGAATCGTAAATTAGCATGAAATTATGTTTCCACGCTATCTCTCTACGCGTGCTTTACTTTCGAAGACGTCCTCGATAAACCACGAGGACACGAATGAAGTTCTGACGCACGAGGCTTCGACTTCGTTCTACAAATTGTGCTTTTATCAGTAGCCGATTATTTAACGTAACAGCAAAGCATGACAATGTATTCGTTTAATTGTCGAACTCGTGTCTGAGTGGATATCGCCTGTATAATGTAGCCGCCTCACCTTCAAAGCTCGTCGTTATTTTGTAGAGCGTCATGTTAAAAGGTAACTCGGCTGACACAACGTTTGTAGTAATGGTTGTATGTAATTACAGCAGCGGAAAATATCGCGTTCGTCGCGCGGAATGGATACAGATCAAGACCGCAAAGGTTTAACTTCACTTTCCGAAATATCGGTTACTTATCTCCGCGTTACATTACGCTACATCAGTCTCGCCTGTACGGCTAACATCAAATATAGAAATTAAACTCTTGTCTCTAATTTCTCCGCGAAAGAGTCATCCTCGATGTAAACGTATCGTTTGCAATGATATTGCAAACGTAATTGCTGGACCTTCATTTAGTGCAGTCATTCAGTCGCAAATAATTTTAAAATCAATTTTATGTAATCACTAGACTGTGCACGACCTTGCAAGTTCGTGTAATCGACACATAACAAAATAAGTCGTAGGTACAATAGAATAGCTTTGAATTTGCATTACTGACAGCATAAAGTACTTCTACGCTCGCGACATTTACATTTCTGTCATCCGGATCGACTATATTTGAATTCATTTTTGCGAACATTTCCAACCTAAGTCTTCGGGGAAGCTCCCTCCTTGAAAGTTTGACTGGACTCGAGATTAAACAAAAAAATTACATTCGGGTTCCAAAGATTGGATATCAAATGTCACACGGTGCTCCGCAGTCTGTCGATCATGTTTAACATACCCCACCGCGACGGTAAATTGCATTCGACGACGCAGCGTTATAAATAGAAAAACTTTTCGTAGACGCAGAAGAAGAGGGTTAATTTCAGCGTGAAAAATTAAGAGCTCGAAGATGGAGGCTGGCGACGATGGGCGCGCATTAAATTTAGAAGACGAATTCATATCGCTAATCTGCGTCACTTAATCCAAATGAAATAACGATCCCCCTTGCTTGGATCATCTTTAATCCGCGGCGTATTTTCGGACGGTTTCAGCTTCCGTCGAAACGAAAAGAGAAAGATCACTCTCGTTCGAGAAATCGGTTCGATACATCGCCTTTGGCAATTGGTTACGAGCTAGACACCGAGATCGCGGGGCTGCTGCGAGCGTTGCAGGCGAATTAAAGCAATTAAGGATAACGTCTGGCCGAAGGCACGCGTGTCGATGTCGATAATGGAGCCTGTTGCTGAATTTTTCGCTTGTCGCGGTTCCGCGCTAACACTGCTCAACTTGTTCCCCCGGTAGCACGTTTCGCGAACGTTTCCGCCGCGGCGGGACTTTGTGCGAAATATATCCAGTCGGACCTTTTGCCTCGCGAGCAGCCTGTCGGGGATAACGAACGATCGATTCGGCGAATCGGTGAAAGTCTCACCCTTTGTTCGAAAGCGATCTGCACGGTTCAGAAAAGTGTCTGGACATTGTGGTACATTTTTATTTGTTATACGAACCGGTCTCGTTGTTGCGATTTTTTTTGCAACCAAAAGGAATATTTCTATATACAGAAACACACTAAGCTTGCGTAATGAAGAATTTAGAAATTTGTAGTGCTGGCGGGAAAAGCTGTAGTTCGTGAGCAGCGAACGCGCCAAGCAATGGTAGCCAACTCCAGCTCTCGGGTTCGATTCTAGCGACTGGAGAACTGAAATTCCATCTGCAACTTTGTTCGGGGGGTGGGCCCAGTATCTCGAAAAGTCGGGGGACCGGAAGCCACGGTTCGCAGTGCTCGGCATGGCCGTTGGAAATTGCTCGTCCGTGGAATTCGTCGAATCGCGTGGCCTGCGTAATCCACCGCGATTCCACCGGAGCGGCGAGAGAATTCGGCCGCGTTCCTGCGACTGCGGAATGCGAGGGCGGGGGGTGGCGAATGGTGGCAGGTGGAGGAGGATTCCTGAATGACACAGCCTGGCCGCGTAAAAATTATGAATGGCCATATTATTGCAAGTTGGCAGCTCGATGCGCCGCGCCACGATACGTTGCCACATAGATACGATCTCCGGTAGTAGTTCGCGGGCAGGCAGTTAGCGCTGTTTCGACCGCTGACTCGGCGCTACCCGATCCAATCGAGCTGACTCAGATCCTACGCCCTCTCTCCCTCTCTGCCACTCTTTCTTTGATTCCTCTTCGGCCCTCTCCTACCCTGTTCCACCGTCGCATTCATTCACTTGCACGCTAGCACAGCTTTCTTTCTTTCTTTCTTCATCCCCAGTTCCTTCCGATCGCGGTTTCACGCCTTTTTCTTCCAACCCCTTCCCACCCCCGCAGTCTATTCTATTCATTCACGGCGCTCCGTGGTCGATTTTGCTGCACGTTCTTTTGGATCTTTTCTCGCGACGTCCCCGGTCGCTTCCTTTCCCCACGGTCGATCCTTGTCGGGCTGCTTCCACCCCTGTAAAGGTCGGTTCACATTTGCGGATCCATGGTAAATTATACAGAAGCCTTTCATCCACGTTTTTTTACAAATTTTGGCTTATTGAACCCGTTGCCGTAATGTTTTCTTTACTTAAAATACGGCAAAGGGTTAATCTCTACATTCGAGCAAAATTTTCTACAACGTTCAATCTGATTGTCGTCAAGAGACGTCATAGTTGCGTGGTTAGTACAAAATATTTTAAGGATAAATTAAAAGTAAGTACCGTATACGCGCTCGAATCACGGAATGTTTAAGAATTCGCTTGAAATGTTTCGAAGTCCAAAAAGTTCTACGGGATTGACGTCAGTAAAGAAAGATTGCTGTAGTCTGCATATTAGGTCGTTCCATTGTTACATTTACGCTATCTGTTCTTCATTATCTCCTTTTTAAACGACTTCATGTTACTTCACCATACATATACTTTATACATCGTCCGTGCGCCCAAGCATCGTCATATGTATAACCATTATCGCCCATACTGTGTAACGAACAAACAGTTATTACATTAGTTTGACTGATAACATTCTTATGCGTGACCCTCACCGTACACCGAAGTCACTTAGGCTAATGTCTATGTATATGCGGTACGCGCATGTAAATGTCCGAAGGTTTACATAATCCTCTATAATCGATTTCCATTTAACAATTTGACGGAAGTCGACATTAAACAAATTGTTACATATTTAATACAATGTATACCACTTAACTCGATCCTTTCATAGCGTTCGCCTAATCGTTTCGAAAGAAACCAAAATTTGTACAATCAAAGTAAACACCGATATCGCCTGATCATTCGATAGAGCAGTTCTATGAAATGTATTTAAAAGAAGTTGAAATATTTTTTTCGACGATACCTCGTATCATATGAACCTAAACATATCATGTTTAGTAAATCAAGTACAACATATATCGATCTTATCAGGAGCGTGCCTCCATTGTGAATGAACTTTGACTCAGCCTTTCCGAGAATCTTTTTCTCGTGTTTTAGCAGCTTCCTTTCTCCGTTCAGTCGATTCGACGAATTCGTATGTTCTCTCAGCCCGATTGTTTCTCTTTCTCGGCTCACTCGGTTTCTGCCTCTGCGCACGCCTCGCAACTGTAACATTGTTGCTAGTCACTGGAACTTCCGGCACTCCGGTTACGTTCCGACACACAGCGCCAATTGTCGCTGTCGATAAGTTGCTCGCCTGTTTATCGCACGTGATTAGCTGAATCAGCCTGATCTGAACGTCTCTTCCGCTTCGGTCCGATGCCGATACCGGTACCACGAATTCGAGAGATAACCAGCTGAGAAATTGACAC
Source organism: Lasioglossum baleicum (assembly GCF_051020765.1). Taxonomy (NCBI): domain Eukaryota; kingdom Metazoa; phylum Arthropoda; class Insecta; order Hymenoptera; family Halictidae; genus Lasioglossum; species Lasioglossum baleicum. Next base: position 10,476,823 of record NC_134937.1, read on the forward strand.
CTCCGAGCTGGCCCATCACATTTTTCTTCAGGTGCGTTTGCTAGAGATTACGGTTCTCTACACGGTCTCCACGGAACACCATACAATCAATTTATATTACTGTCAGGTGCATTTGCGGTACTTTTGTCCGGATCTCTGGTGTCCAGAGTAGGACAATAATTAACTAATATTTAAAAATGACTAGTCTTTTTAAATGTTAGACGTAGCAAAATAGTCATTAGTCAAAACTTTTTGATTATTTACTACTAATTCACTAATAAGCAATAGCTAACGATTACTTAGAGCTGTGACTAATTATTTGCCATTTAGTTATCACTAACTACTCAAAAAGTTTTTACTAATGACTATTTTGCTATGACTAACATTCGAAAAGACTATTAGTCAGTAAAAATCAATAAACGTGGCATTTAGTATAATCATTAAGTAACTGTTCAATCAGATAATCTAGGTCCCACTATAATTTCATTCTGCTTTAGAAAAAAAACACGACTGTATTTATTTAGGTGTGTACAGATTTATATTATGTAATTTTGTAATCTTAAAATCTGTAGTCTTTAATTGTAAATTTAAAAATTGGGACCCGACATTTTTAGGGACCCCGCAGTTTTGCGTAGTGTTCGTACGACCGAGCGAGCACGTACGCAGTTTTGTGACGTGCTGATGCATCACTATTTATCAATGTCATTAGAATTATCTATTCAACGAGGTGGCCAAAGCTTGCGAACGGTCGTCGTCTACAATGCAAACGGTTAAAATGGTTAAACTGTTGCAGTTTTTAATGCAACGTAGGTTTTCGTATCTCGCGACCGTGTCAGCGTAATTGAGATTATAAATTAATACATATACTAGCGAATAAAGAATTTAGAGCAGTTTGGTAATATTTTTAGTGGAACGTTAAAAAATTGAACAATTTTTTATTTCAAGGAACTCCGGTAAATAGACACTCGGTTGGCTACACAAGGGTTGATGAACGATTATCTTCTCGAACAGTTGGAACAAGATCTAACGGATTGGCGGACCGAAAAATTTATTCCACGAAACCCATGTAATATTCATACTTTACTGTATGTAATCTGTCAAAACGTCCTTCCCAATATTCGAGACAAGCTTCATTTTATACTGCAGACTGTATTTCATATTTTCTTTGTTGTTCGTAAAACCACTTTTGTTAATTTTCTCTTATCTTTTTGGCCAAGATAAGTCAATGAGTCATAATGAGTCAGGTGCTCGTTCTTTCCCCACGAACTGTCTGTAATTCGACATTAATTTTATGTTTCCTGTTTAAAAAATCATTTCCTCGAACATCCCCACAAACTCGATTTCTCTCTGAATTGTTGCTTCAAGAACGGAACCATCGTTCACCGATCTATATTGATCGATCCGCAGCAGGTCCAAATTCCCTTCTCACCTCGTCCCACGGCAGCGCAAGGCATTCTTTTCGGAAAGCTAGGAGCTAATGGCGTGCAATCTCGTGATTGAAAGGGGCGCCAGGAATATGGAAACGATTGGAACAGGAAAGAGTCGCGGACACCGAATTCGTAATGGGGCCCGTTTTACAAGCGCGCAACGGAATTTATTGCACGGTGCACGGTACACATCGCCGTTGCCCGCGGAACCAATGATTTATGCCGTGAGAAAGATTAGGCATTCGCGGCTGAACCCTTGCACCACTACCGTTACGCCAGAACGTGCCTCTGTCTAGCCCCCACCCCTCTCACTTTTCCAGCCCCCCTGTGTCCCCTCGGATAAAATAGTAACGACTCCGACCAGGACAATTTCAATAAATTATCTCTGCCGAGCACGAATGATCGCAGAGATCGCGCTGTCTCGCCTTTCCTCGAATGCCTCGAACACCGATTACACCTTGAGATCTGTCTCCCCCCCCCCACTTTCTTCGATAGGAAACCCCCCTCTTTCTCACCTGAACTGTCGGCAGCGTTCTCTCGCCTTCCGCTAAATTTGCATAGCTGCGATCGCTCTCGGAATTGCGGAGCGAATGCACGATCTTCTTCGGCGGATCAAATTGACGTCTTCAGTTGATCTCGTTGCTCTCCGATATTTTTCGCTTCGGAGGCTACAGATTGTTCTGTCCTAATTTTTGACAATTTTTTTTCATAATTTTTAGCGATGGAAACACGAACCTTTGATAAAAATCGTAAATATAAATTTTTAACCCCTAGGCAATCCAGTATTCATTCACTGCATCTCCCTCACCGATTTGTCGAAAGCTTTGTCCTCCACTTGTCACTGTTTTTCGCGGGATCGTTTAATATTATCGTCGTTGTCGCAATTCGCGGTGACCCGAACAAAACCAAGCGAACGAACGGCGTTGATGGTTTTACACGGGAGTGGTAGAAGCGAAACATTTCGAAGACTAAACACCCACAGGACAAAAGCAACACAGCGGAGGGAACATTCTGTGGCTATTCTTGCGCTGCTTAGACTTTATTTACGACTGGTGGTTTAGTTCATAAGTTTGAGGTGCGTGATGTTCTATTGTTCTCCGCTCCGAGAATGTTAAAATAATTTATAACCGCGTACGAATGGGAAAGCCTCTCCCGCAGAGGTATTTATAGAGTGTAGAGAATGTAACAACTGTAAAAAAGCGATAAGAATTCGAGTATACGTTGGATCCTTTAATTAAAGCATCAACGGTTCCATATTCCTCGAGGGGTTATGTTTGTCTAATTATGAATAAAGGAAATAAATTTGTTAGCCCACCGAACGTGTTACTAAAGCGGAGTACAAACTCTTTCTAGCAAGCTCCGCTAATTAAGTAAGTTTACATCCACTAGTTTCAAGTATTTCGTTCTTTACGACCCCTGCCACTCTCGGGCTGCCAATTTACAGGCGAACAAGCAATTAGCTCGTCAATCTTCATACATTTAAGACTGTGTTTCTGGGCAGGTTGAAATTGAGGTACGAGGCTTCATGCAAATTCGTAATTTTGCTAGTTTAATAAGTGTTAATCTCGCCTCTATTTCTTTACATTTTCAAAATACACATATCTTCTGTTCTCAATTCTATTAGCTATTTTTACAAAATAATATTTTTACACCTATCTTCGCAACAATACCTTCAGAGTATGTATATCTAAGGGAAGAAAATTTTATTGGGGCCTCTCAGCTCCCATAAATGATCAAAATCAGAGTTTATTGTGTAAGGAAAAGCGGTAAGGAAGAGCCGTTTTATTAACGTATTTGGGCACACGGATAACCAAATGTTAAAGACATACGTTTTTGTAGCGGGCGCCCTTTTTTTACAATTCGTTGACGATTGTAATTTTACAATTCTCCTGTTCTTTGCGATTCTATAGGGTTATCTGTTAATACACACACATACATACATACAACATCCGTACTTCAACTCCATAATTGTATGCTAGGTTAGGAAATCTCAGTCCTATTTTCGCAACATTTTCAATTCAGGGTATATCTAAGGAAAGATCATTTTTATTACCTTGCTAGTCCAAGAAACACCTTCAACGTAGGAGCATCTCTGATTAGAAACGATTCTATTACAACCCTCGCGAACAACAACAGCCCGTCACCACCACTCGTCACTGTAAAAACTCCACCCCTACGACTATACGGTATCTCGAATCAAGAAGAGTCAATCATCGTTGTGCGCATGAGGAAGCGATCCGGGGTTGGTGTTTTGTTTCTCTCTCGAGGGCCGGTGAACATCGAACACGCGGTGCTCGGCGATTACAAAGTAACTGTTCGCCGCGATAAGCTCCGTGGCCCTTGTATCGCGCTTAATACGTTCGAGCGTGCAGTGTGTGTATGTTTAATAAATAGAGCGGGAGTCGTTCTCTCTCTCAGCGGGCAACGGTGACAGGCCGGAGAGAATACGATTATGCCTCGGCGAGAGGACGAGAAAGTATACTAGCGACAATAAGCGTAGCGAGGGAGAGAGAGGTAGAAGAGCACGCTATCGTTCGGCTGACGGCGTTAGCAAATGACGCCGGATGCGCCATTGTATCGTCGCGGCGTCTCCGACGATAACGCCACTCACCCCGTTAATCGCTTTACGGCGAAACTTCGGTGTCGGATGGCGATTTCTCGCTACAAGCCGCTCTCGGAGCCGCTTTTGTCGAAACCCGTGCAAACCTCTTCCGCTACGCGCGATCTTTCCATCGCCGCGCCGGTGGTCGTCGCGATTGTCCCGAAGACACACCCTCGACGATCACAGCGACGATAATCAACGCCTTGCCGAATAATCGCGAGACCAACGATTAGTATACCGCCGCGAATTCATTCTATCCCGGGAATCCCCGTGAGAAACTACGATTTCACCGTCTATCTGATTCGCGTTCTACCTACGCTTCGTTTCATCCGCGTTCTTGGACGATTTCGATCTGTCTGTTTATTTTATTTGCTTGATTTGTCTTGTTTATCCGCAGCTTCGATAATCGACTCTTTGTCGAGTAATGTGAGAAATACCGATCTCCCCATGTACATTTTGTTCATCCAAGTCTTTGTTTTACGTTGCTGGACGATCGAAGTTATTGTGTGCATTTACTTGATGATTATACCTGTAATTATTGATGATCAACGCTTTTCTGAATAATCGCGAGCCGCTCCAGCAGCGAACCGATTAGTATGGCGCCGTGAATTAATTCAGCCTCGGGAAACCCCGTGAGAAACACCGATTTCACGGTTTATCTGATTTCGTTTCCATTCAGCGTTCTTACGAGACGGTTTCTTGTCTACGAACTTTCGGGGTTGCACAAAATGGTTGTCAGACGACTCTCCATTTGTTTTATTCATTTTATTGTTTAGAAACATTATATATATTTTTTATTGTTATTATTTTATGAAGACCCTTGCCCACATTAAATGTTTAAAGTTTAGCTGTTTGGCGACTACCGAGAAACACTCGGCGATTTTCGGAACACATGTCGATCACACGTGAGATCTGCAGAATAAATAAGAACAACGAATTGTTTGTACAACAGGTGTGTCTTTACGTGTCTCATGATGCTTCCCAGCGGATCGAGAAAATATATTTCTTCATTTGCTTACGATATCGACTGCTACTCGAAAACAAGAAATACCCGATCCTCGACGGTTCTTATTCCTTAATGAAACCGCGTTTCTTGGAATATACGTGAGCTCGATGCGTTACACGGTAGCCGGATCCATAATTTCGCAAGAATATTCGGCAGTTATTTTGCGATCGACGATTCGTGTTTTGATCATGTTTTTCGATAATTGTGAATGATCGCTGCGGCGATTCTGTAATAGTCGTCGGAGGTCGCCCGGATGATTATTCGTAGGTCTGTAAAGAATCACAAATAATGCTTCCCGTGTATCGATGAAATTATAAATTGATGATTCTCGGAATAACTTTCCTTGTTTATACCAATCGCACTGCTGCCGGTGTTATTTAAATAATCGTTTCCGACGGATTGCTCAATAGTCTTCCAAATGTTCGATTCTGTCATCTTGTAGGAACATATAGAAATGGTAATTAATCAAGAAATTATTGAAGTGATCTTTCTACGTTTCCGGGGAGTTTAAATATTTAGGAGTATTAAATTTTCAGAGGGACAATAAAGTATGCAGCTTTTTCCACATTTTTCCACTTTGGGGGCACGAAAATTTTCATTCGATTTCTCCATATGACTCCCAAATTTTCAGGGGAACAATAATATTTGAAATTCTCAATTTTTACACTTTCCGGGGGTTCCGAATTTTCAGCCCGTAGCGGCACGCGAAACCGTCGATTCTGCCACGGTCCGGGAGCCTCAAATTTTCCACCAGTGCACATCGATTACTATTTATCGTTAGGGCTAGACTCTCGTTCCGTAGTCCGGGAACGAATCGCGCGCCCTTAAAATAAATCCCGTCGTTACCGTCCGCTCGGTTTACCCTCGGCGGCCGTTTCTCGTTCGATCGGGGACGGTCGAAATTATGGCGACCACCGTCACAATCCAGCTATATCTTTCACGTTTCTCGGAACGATCCGGAACGATACCGAAAAATTCGGTGGAGGGTAGAGGGAGGAACGGGGCTAAACGGGGACTAACGAGGTCAGGGTGGAAACATAAGTGAGTGCCGCGAGGCCTAAACATACACGCGAAAGACGGTCCATCAATCTGGCCAGCAGTCAATATTGACTCGGCTGGGCCTCGTTGCAAAGAGGGCATCATCGAGCAGCGCATCGAGCGAGAGAAGCCAGACCGGTCCCTTTTCTTCTCGCCAGGACACGCGTGACAAATGCACCGTGTGCAAACACCGGCGCATCTGTGTCCACAGGATAACCGATTCTCTCTTCCTACCGAGTCCACATATAAATCGTCGAAGAGCGCAACAAGGCACCCGGAGGTCCTCCATGCCGGATTCGACTCGTATTCCGGGGATTTTTCCGTCGCCGACCAGGATTGCGCAGCGATTCGCGATTTCCTAAGACGCCGCGCTGCATTCTCGAATTTTTTCGCAGACGCGATTAGTTTGCTTCGAGGAGACCGCTCTATCCCCTCCTGGAGCCTCTAGAACACTGGCCCCTCCACGATTCCTTCATGATTTTATTCAGGCATGTATAGAAAGAAACAATGTATCAATTTTTAGTTATCATTTGTAAATCCTTTTAATCTTTCCTATGTTTAATGATGTTCGTCAAAAATGTATAAAATCCGCCGTCTACTCATGAGATTCTTTCCATAACAATGACTGCATTTAATACAAACAACGCTATCGAGGTACAGTAATAATCATGGCGACAGCGACTTCAATTCCCAAATTCGATCCATTGTCTCGGGCCCAGAAGAAAGGGCCATTGGTCAATCTCTTGTCTGGATCGCGTGTCTTTCGAGTTGTGCCCGGTCCTCGATGATCGTTCCTCTCCGACGGATAAGATGCTGGAGAGAAAGGTGCAGAGAGGACCCGAGAGAAAGAGAGGGAGAGGAGAGGAACCGTTTTCTTATACCGAACGTCCAGAAGAAAGGAACGACACGAGGAATCGCGAGGTTACGTGTTCCCACGTCGACGCGACTGTTACATTGTGCATATAAATCGCGTCATAAAACGCGTGTACCCGGGGCCCCGGATCGTGCCCGTACAACAACCGAGTCGTACTGGTTTTCCAGAGCCGGCGGTACACGGTCTCGTCGACGACCGTTTCCACCCGAGGACTTCCAGTTTTTTTCAAGGCTCCGGGCCGGGGATCGGACGATCCATCGATCATCCATCGCCGACTCCGCGCACCGATAGATCGGTTTTTCGTCCGGCCGGTCGACACAGGTATGCGAAGCTACCGATGGCCTTGCCCGTGAGCGGAATCACCGAGAATTTTCTGCAGAGCCGAGCACAAGGTGTCACCCGATACCAGTCCTTCCTTTGATGGCTCCTTCGCGTTACCAAGTTCCGTCGCGATTTTCGATATCCGACCGACCGATCGGTTCTTTCAGCTGTTCTTGCGATTATTCGCGCGAGAGCCGAACCGAGACTCTCCACGCCGTGAATGATACCTGTCATTATATTCGTAATTATGAACTCTGGTTTCTAGAAATCAAAAAATTTGACTCGTAGCTGTCTGCTACGTCACTGCAAGAACAATAACCTCGTTGAAATCATGAAAATCGTATCACCACAAAAAGATAAAGAAGAAGCTTCTCGAACAACCGATACAAGCCTCCGTCTTTTGTCTGCAAAATTATCGAGACCAGAGTGGTTCTAATCATCAAGTCTGCGAACACAATAGCGCCTTCCGTTTTCCAGTGGCCCCGCGCCGGCGCAAAGGGAGAGGGGCCTGGCAATTAGTATGCAGCCAGAGACAAACGAGCTGGCGTATCAGGCCGATGGCTCGATATATCGATCCCTCGTTGGCGAATAATTATCACCGGCTACCAGCTCGAGATAGAGAGTGCGAGAAAAGAGGGTTCGCGCGACGAAGGGGAACGACGCAACGCCTTCGGAGGCTACTTTAAAGGCGACGCCAGCAAAAGCTGAACGCCACCGGGCCCAGGGTGTGATATAGTTGCCGGGGGCCCCCGAGGCCCCGGGTCCGTTGCACACGGTTGCGAACCGGCGTTTCTCGCAGCACCTCGATGCGATCGCGTCGAGTAACTCAGGGACTCGCCGGCTGCTTCCTCCCGAGGCCCTAGCACTGAATTATGGCCCGTGGCCTCGGACACTCGGCAACACGCTTCGTCGTTTAACCCCTTGCCCGATCCTGAGGCCCCGAAGGCGCATTCTTGCTTGGCCGTCCTCTGCTTTTCTCGCGGACCCGTGGAATCTTACGGGCCCCGGTGAGAACGAACGCCCCGGGCACAGTATTTCTGCCGCGTTGCTGCTCTTCGACCCACCGTTCGCCCCCCCTCCACACTCCTGTGTAGTCCTCTGTGCCCTTCTGCACCCGCCTGTACCCTCCTGGGCCCCTCTTTGCTCGTCCCCCGACCCGGGAAGCATTGAATCTTGCCGCGAGAGCCGCGTCATGTTTCGAACACCGTTCGCCGACCGGAATTTTTTGGGGATTCGCGGTTTCAACCCCGGGACCGTCTTTTCCTTGCGAGTACGTGCTACCCTTAATTCGAATTATTTTATGAATTATAACAAGAACAAGGTGGTACACCTTTGAAACACTAGAAACATTACAAGAATTTAAAAATATCATTATATTGCTTTCAACCGATTAAGATTGTTAAGGAAGAGATGCCAACAATTTTCATTTTGCATAAACATCCGCAGTCTAACCGCCACCTCAAGCTCCCCAGCCAACGATCTCCTAAGACGCGTCCTAATCACAGTTGCTCAGGCCTCTTCTATCATCGTCCATCACCCATCCCCTCGACTCAGCCACGGTCGAGCCCGATCAAAATTCCGCGGTGGAGGAACAGAGATCGAAACTCGTCGAACAAATCGGGCCGATGGATCATCGCGTCGGCGATTAAAGTATCAGCGCTGTGAATCGTCGCGTTCTCTCTGGCATTAGCGAAACCGAAAGCTGGTAGCGCGTAGGACCGGTGTATATCCAGCGGTGATCGTAGGATCTAGGCTGGTCATGGATCCGCGGGCACGGATATAACGCACACGGGTACATGGATCGACATGGAAACTGCAGGCGGTTGGACGGTTTGGGCCCGGGACACGCATTAACGCGGCTCTCGACGCCATAATGCGTGGCGGGTCACGTTTTTCGTGCCGGCACAATGCGCGCGGCTGGCTTTCGACAATATGTTTGGGGCCATCGGAACGAGGCGGCCGACGGACGGATGGATGGATGGATGGCTGGCTGGTTGGCTGGCTGGATGGATGGATGGATGGTTGCGGACGGGACGGATTGATGGTCGGGCAGAGTCGCACGATCCTGCGGGAACGAGCACGGGGGTTTGTTTAGGTCCGGGGCGCGAAACCCACTCAACCCGCTAATCTATTTAGCCGTGCTGTTTGATATGGAATTAATGAGCAAACCCCCCCCGCTCCCCGGTATTATTCCCCTCCCCTATTTTCGGTTTACCGTACGGGAGCACAAAGAGGGGCCACGTTCCGCCGATCGACTTAGCAGTCGCACCTCTCCGCCTTTTCAGGCTGCTGGAAAACATGGGGGTTCTTTCGCACAGCTGTCGCGCCGCAGAGAACGTTCTATGATTATCGACATCCAGCCCCAGCACCGGTGAGAGCCGTTTATTGTTTCGACGATCGGAAACAATCGGCGAGCTCACGGCAGGTGTCCGACTCGCTACCGATGTTTCCTCGATCTTGCACCGGCCGTTTATCGATATGGATACGTCGTCGTTTGCTCGCCTGTTCCGATAACCAGCTGATACCGCGGCGGGCTTAATTTTACTTTGTTAATGGACGGCGTACCGCTATCTCGTCGAACGCGGATGGCGGACTCGTTCTCCGTGGAACTTGAGGTGCGCAGACAGCGAACGTAATACGGTAGTTTGGAGAAGTAATGGACGGTCAGTGTTTTAGATTGTGCTTGCGGGGATTTATGGTCGTGGGACGCGGTTTGAGAACATGGGGCTCGATTAAGTTTACTTAATTGTAATGCTTGTGCGAGGCATGGGAATCAAATAGGAATTTATTTCTCTCTCCAGTGGTTTTGCTCAGTTATAAGAAATGTATTGTGGTATTGTTAAATTCTTGTAATCTTGTTATCGTTTAAAATTGCACCTACCTATTTCTTCCACCGTTGCTGAACATGTTAAAACCACGAAGTCCACTCTTTCGATATATATCGTCAGACTTGAGCGTTATCTCACGTCGCAGAGAATTTTGGCTATTGATACGGCAGGGTTGGGGAAGTGGAAAAATTCCATCGTGTTGATCTCGACGTAAGAGACGCCGCTCAGGATGATTCGGAGCAGCAAAACATGACGACTCCTAGCTTATTTTTATCTGAAGCGACGGGAACCGGACGGGATGCGTTGGATCGGGTGACGATTAGAGAGACCGTCAGGCTCCGAAGGGACGTGACACGTCGTCAGCGAATTCTCTCGTCGCCAGTAGCCTCCTCGAGAGCAAACTTTGGCTATGTTAATGCGGTTAGACGACTAGTGTGTACCCAGCGGAGACGTAACGCGTGTACCCGGCTGTCCACGAACGCAAAAACTACCGGTCCCGACGAGTTTTCCGATTTTGCAATCTACCAACAGCGCGAACTATCTGGCACGCACGTGTCGGTGGACCGGGGAACAAGATCTTCAATGTGGACCCCTTGTGAGTCTAACTCTAGTCAATATTAAGCTTCTTTCCTCCTGGAATCTCGCACGACATTCATTAAAACAATGTTGGATTGGTGTTTACGAAAGGTACCGTCAGAGCTCGATAATTTTTTAAATGAAAAAGTAGAGTTAGTTAGAGATGAATTTTTATTTTACAAATATTGTATTACTCACTGAACACTATAAATTGGTCAACAGTTCCGTTCTCAAACAAGGAAGAAATGCAAACGTTGCATGCAGGAGTATTGACAATGAGGAAAGCGGTCGGCAGAAGTTAATTTCTTCTGTATATTAAGCGTGTGTGACAAAAAAGTCGTGGAAAAGGTGAGGTGTAACGCGAGAACACGGTGACCCGAGGCATAAAAGTGTCCCGGGATGATTGTTTGCTTGACTATCCCGAGAGGGGACATGTTGATATAACCTTCCGCTGGAATAACTTGATATCCTCTTTTCGTGAGTACACGCGAGAATCAATCTCCGTTCCATCTTCTGACGTACGCACACTCGATACGGTTAGAATGTAACGAACATTCTATTAAAGAGTGTTTCGTGATCGGTGACTGAACGACGACAAGCCAGCCGAACAAAGCCGTACAAGTGTCACGCTGTTGTTGGACCCGATGACGTAGCGCCGCGTCATTTGATGGTCGGAGTGGCGTTACGTGACGTTTCAACCGAACCTGGAATTTCGCGTGTTTCGTTCGAATTTCTGTGGAATACTTTTTCTCGTGAAACAAAATCACTCTCGTAATGTCGAGCTGATAAAGCTGCACACTGAGTCTACGTTATTTGTTTGATGAACAGTGAGACTTCTCAGCTCGGCTTGTTTGCCGGGAAATATTGTGCTTTGCTGATCGAATTTTTCGTAATGCGTTATTCATGATCGCGAGCTGATAAGTAAATGTTGGCTGCGCACACTTGGATATCGCTAGAGTCAAGTTAGTATTGATGATTTGAAATGCTTGTCTTGCAAATAGTGACTTTGGCTATTGTCGCGTGAGGTGCAGGTGGACCATTGAATTGTGCAGAAGATGACATTACAATGAATGGCGATTGTCCTCCGCGCGACCATTGCAGGCTGCACCTGCAAGCTTCAACAGCAAAATTTGTAATGTGAAACAAGGAACTGATGTACAGAGTAGCCTAGAAAGAGGAACTGGAAACACAGAGAGCATTACAGCAGCCCAGAAAAAATAGCAAACTTGAAATGAATGACGATGAATGATTGCCAATCACTTTCCAAGTGTCTAACCAAAGTTTACTTTTATGTTCCAGTGTCCTGTGACAGTGAGCTCGTCGTTAGCGTCGTCGTCGGCCTCGCCGGTGTCCGGCGCTATCCTGAGCGCAGGCGGTTCGTCGCTTGTCAGCGTAGCGGGCACTACCACGAATCATCCCCTGAGCGTAGCCGGTCTGTCGAATGCGAGGATGGCGGTGACCAGCGCAGTGGTTAGGCCACCAGGTAGTCCTACTACCTCGGTGAGTCCATCCCAAGGTCACCCACCGCCGACGACCGGCGGTCCACCGCCGACCGGTCGATGCTGCGACACCGGAAGACCGATCTTCACGGACCCGTTGACCGGTCAGACGGTCTGCTCCTGCCAGTACGAGTTGCTCGGCGGCTACCAGCGATTGGGAGCGTTGCCGACGGCAGCGTTGTCAATGTACAGCGCACCTTACGCGGCTGCGGCTGCCGCCGCCGCCTCAGAGGGCATGGCAGCTTATTTTCCTAGCTTGGGAGCTGAACAGGCGCCCTTCTACACGCCCACGGTGAGTAATTAGTAATTATCTGTAGACTGCGGATCTTGAAGAAATTGGTTGAGTGAAATACAAGACAGTAAAAGATTTTAAAAATTTCAAGAATCGTCCAATGTTGCTCTTACTGTAACAAAGTCGTCAAGGGATGGAATCCGTTTTTATGTTATTCCTGCTTCCCACAATCAATGCAAGACATTTTTATTTTGCATAAAGATCCGCAGTCTAGTTATTCGTCTTCATTAACTGTCTCATTTGCGTGATATAGGTGTTGAGTATTTTTATTCAATTTTGTTGGCCATGAGCTCTTTTTTGTGAATTACATCACGTAAATTAACGTTTAAGCTTCTCCAATCGTTGTCGAACCTGATTCTTGTTGAAAGGTATGAACTTGTCTGAAACACGATGTTTCATTAACCTCTATCTATTTCGAAACGAGAGGCATCATCGCAAACAAGGCAAAATTGCCTCGGTGATCTTCCTCGAGGAGGTCCGCGCGGCATATTAATCCTCCGAAAACTCAATCTACGCGATCTTTACAGCCCTCTTCGCTCGATTCCACCCATTTTGTTTAATTATGCTATCACACAGATGGCTAGCGAGCGCGTAACGCGTAATAAACGTCGCGAAACGCGGTGGATGTTCATACGCGCGCGGAACATTTCACTCGGCAGTCTTAAAAGTTAATTTTACTGCATCCACGACCAAGTCGAAAGAATAACAGAGAGAGAGAGAGAGAGAGAGAGAAGTGTATAGAAAGAGCACGACAGAATCCTTTCCTTTTTATTGCCAGAACAGTCGCGAGCAGTTCCATCGAGCAACGGAGTCAAATCGTTCTTTTATCCGATCCCCGCGAAATATAAATTCCGCCGATCGAGCCTAGCCGCCATTAAACTGCCTCGCGAATCGGACGGTTATCTCGCATCGCGTCTTGCGAATGCGATAAGGAAGACGATCGTCGATTGCCCGCCGTGGAACGTCGCGTTCTTCTAAGCGGATATCGAGAGTTCGCGACACGATTTTTCCTCTGGCACGCTCGGGCACGGTGAAATTCGCCAGAGTCCCCTTTTAGCGACGAGTAGTTGAATCTCGTGGACAACCACTTTCTTAGTTTATAATTCACGTAGTAATGCTTGTACAAGGTGTATAAAAAGTAATGGTCATCCGTTCCAGGGGTGAATCTACACCTTCGGATCGATGGATATTTGTAAGAGAAACTTGCCGCCAAATTGTTTGTAACAAAGAAAATAGTTGTTAAAGTTTTTCTTACGTCAACACCTTCCACTCATCCAGACGAGAAAAAGTTTAGAAGAAGCGAATGTCAAGTATAGGTACTCACAAATTTTTCCGAGTCTTCTGTTCCTCCGTCGGATCAAGTGGACACTGCCATCTTTTAGTATTTTTTCTACAATTCCGATCAATTCGTATTTTTGAAAAAAATTTGTTTCACATCTTGTAGTAAACTAATTGCTCTAGCTTCCCAAAAAAGTTCAAATCGTATAATACAATATTTAAAATGTTATTGTCTCTTTTAGAGCGTCCGAATATTAATTGGAGTAACTGTATCTCAATAACTATTTGTTTGCGACACATGGCTTTCTTTAAACTTTTTCTCTTCTGACTGAGTGGAAGGTGTTGATGTAATAAACAACTTCGACAACAATTTTATTTGTTATAAACAATTTTGCGGCAAGTTTCTCTTACAAATGTCCATCGATCCAGAGGTGTAAATTCACCCCTAAAACGGATGATTTTTTATCTACCCTGTGCAATGCAATAGTGATGCGAGAGTGAGGTTTAGTCAATCCAATTTTATCTGTCTGTTAACCTTTATAACAGTTCAGCCGTCTTCTCTTTATAACTGCTGTAAAATATTCTATTCTTCTTCGAATGTACTCTTCAAAAAATGAAAAATACGTACGAATGCAGTAAATCTCGTGTAATAAAAATTTAGATCAGCCACCACTTTCGGAAAGACCTCAATCTTGAAGACGCAATTGGCACTTTCTCAACTTAAAAAATCGAGTTCACATCGGCATTCATATTTTTGGAGAGTTGATCTCTTAATTCTTAATTAAAATGTCGATCTGAAAGAAATCAACCTTGTAGGCACAAGCGACCACTGTGTCACTCGACAACTCTGTCAACCATCAGGTGTCATTTTCATAAAGAAGTCAATCTCAAAGACACATGCAGCAGCTTCTTCATTAAAAAGTCGATCTTCCGAACCAGTTACACGTCATTCTGAGGTGATCAAGCGCAACAGCTTACCTGAAAAAGTCTGTTGACCAACATCAGGTGCCGTTTTCATAAAGAAATCAATCTCGAAGAGGCAGCGGCACGTCCTTAACTAAAAAGTCGACTTTTCAACCGGTTGTATGCAATTTTTCTGAAGAGATCAACCTTGAAGGAACAAGCGGTAACCTCATACCTGAGAAAGTCCGTTGACCAACATCAGGTGCCGTTTTCATAAAGAAATCAATCTCGAAGAGGCAGCGGTACGTCCTTAACTAAAAAGTCGACTTTTCAACCGGTTGTATGCAATTTTTCTGAAGAGATCAACCTTGAAGGAACAAGCGGTAACCTCATATCTGAAAAAGTCTGTTGACCAACATCAGATGCCGTATTCATAAAGAAATCAATCTCGAAGACACGAGCAAGTTCCCGACTAAAAAGTTACCAAAGTTACTGAACCAGTTATATTTTTACGAAAGAGATCAAGCCTGAAAGAAGAAGCAGTAACTTCATATTTCATACTTCAGTTACAGTTTCGTAATGTACGAAAGAATAGACGGCGGTTCGATAAGATCGTTAACAATTTCGGATAGGAATAGCATGTAGTGCGATAATCGAGATGTTATCGTTAAAGGCCCTGACAGTAAAGTTGTCATAAGGGGGTGAGGAACGGGGATCGGCATTCGAGGCGTATTCGTCCGGGCAAGAGAGGTTATCGGACCACACACAAAGCTTCTACACGAAGAAAATAGCCGCGAAGCGTAAATTTATGAATCCGTCCCGCAGTAACAGTGGGACACTGTCGTGTTCGAGCCGTCGCCGAGCCCGGCCTGTTATCGTCGCTCTTTATGATCGAGCTTAAGGGGCGAGCGTACGGCGAGGCCGCCTCGTTACGAGGCACCAGATTGCGCAGGTTTCTCTCCTCGCGGCTACCTAGCCCAGCCACTAGCGCACAATGTCGTTAACTATCGTTTTTAGTGGGAGCGTTCGCCTACCCCTCGTCATCCCTTCTTGACGCCTGCTACCCTACTGCTCGATCATTTCGATTCATTTTGCAGGAAACTGCGAGCTCCGCGTCCTAAATCTCGCTTGCACTCTCTCTTTTGTAAGTTCCTCGTCTTGTTTAGTGTTCCTTAAGGAGGTCATCCCATGTGACAGCTACTTTTTTTCGCTTTTTCGGGAATTTTCTTTTATAACCCATTAAAACACAATCTTGAAATTTTTACCACACATTTATTGACATTTTCATGATATCCCAGAATTTTTTCAAACAAAAATAACAAGTTGAACTCAGAAAGGTCCCAGGTTGATTCCGTTCTACGTTCATAACTTTGCAACGACTTCGAATATCGAAATATCCTTTATCTGCATATTCTAGAAATGTTATAGCAGCAATTTGCGCAAAAAGATTTTCGATTTTTTGGACCTGTAACACGTGGGATCACCCGCTTAATAATTTCCCAAAACTTACAACAAAATGATGAACTCATTTTCCAGACATCGGTGGGCCTAGAACAATTTCGCGAGCGATCAGAGTCCATCAGAATCGCGATTAAGCCGCCGCATGGGAATAGCCGAGCTCTCCGAGAAAAGAAAATCGTCTGCAAAATTCACGCGGTTTTAAACAGTTAATTGACTTTGGTCTCGAGCGTGACAAGTACCGAGGATCGAGTAATATTCTCGAATTACGGTTCTGCGAGGGGATTTTATTCGGCGAAAATTTCACGACAGTGGCAAATCCACGGTTTTTCGCTCCGCTACCGACGGCGAACGCCGCCTATTTTCGGCTAGTAATTACAGTCGGTCCACGGCGATGACTGCGCGATTCGAACACGGTGTATAATTAATGCGATTAATGCAAGACTAATGCATATAGAAGAGTGGCTGCTGATAGGTGTTAGAGGGATGACGTGCGACGGGACACGCATGCACACAGCAGCAGATTTCTCTATGGTTCTATTATTCCACCGGTTGATGGAGCATTAAAACGGGTCGGCGAGTTGTACCGACGGGGTTACGGGTTAGAGAAACAACACCAGAGCCACGCATCGATTCTAATTATTATTATCGCCGTTTTGCCAGCTATTTTTCTCATTACCGCCGATGAATTGGAGATCGAGCGGCGACGCCAATTAACTGGCGCGGCCTTCGAAAAATGATTTTTTACCGTGCGAACAGAGCCGCTGCGGAAGCAGAGATTGTGCGCCGTTGTTTTCCCGTAAACTTTCATTAAAAATCGCTACTGCCCCGCGATACTAATTTCGGTCGGGATCGAGAGGAATTAAAAGTCTTATTAAATAGGAATTTATTTATTTCTTTAATGGCATTACTAAGTTGTAAAAAATCTATTGAATTAACAAAAAAATTGTTTGTGTGGCTCCTGCGTCCAGAATCGACGCAGAAGCATTTTGCAGCGCGCAGAGATCCTTAATCTATTAATTGCGTATGATTGGCTGTCATGTTGCGCGATTCTGTGTAACGAGCATCAGGTTTTTAAAGAGCGACTATTATTTAATGGAGTCCTCGGACACGTACGCGTTTTCTTGCATCAGCTCGCGCTAATTGCTCGAGCGAGGCGTTGCCAGGTTATTTAACAAGTCTAATTGCCTCTGTTGCAGGCTGCCGGACTCGATCTGAAGGAAAATCTCGGAGCTGGAGCTGCGGCGGCGTGGCCTTACCCATCTGTCTACCACCCCTACGACGCCGCCTTTGCCAGCTACCCCTTCAATGGGTGAGTTTCGAAAATATTTGTTCTATACTTGCCGCAATTAACACTGTGTTCGTATTACGAAATTTTATTCGTCGTACAACGGAACGAAATTCGAAAAGTCGGCACTTTGACGACGATTGATATCGGGACTAATAAAGATGTAGACAATTTAACCCTTCGCTGCATGATTGTTTTAATTGGGATGAAAAAATTGAAAGAAAGTCAGTTTTTGTGTTTTATTTAAAGGAAAAATATTTTACAAACATAAGAAAACACATTCTTAGTTTGCTAGATACCAGATTTGTTAACTGTATCAGATATGATACACTATGCAGCGAAGAGTTAATTATGTACGTAATGAAAGGTCACATTTTTCATTCTTGCCAATATTTAAGACTTTGATACATGGTCTAGTTCACCGATTAAAGTATATTTAATATTTAAAAAATTCTCATTCTTGATGAATTGAATATCTCTGTCAAATTCGCTTATTCTGTGTCTCCGATAAAATATTGCCGTTGTTAAGCGAAGAAAGTCGAATCCGCGTTTTTAATTGTCGTCACTTCCACGACTGACAGGGTTATCTAAGGTTAACCGGTAACCTGCGCGAGACCAACTGCAGTTGCGTATAATCCGAGAGCGTCACGCGTGACGTGGCACTCCGGAAGGATTTAGGAACACACAGAATTGTTTTACCGTCTATTCTTGTACGATGTGATTGACCTCTTAATTCGCTGATTTTTTAATGGCGCACGAAAACGTGGTTCGCGCAGAATAACCTGAACTCTAAAACATTTGGTGGTAAATACGACACGACCTCCGCGAACAAACACCGAACAAAAAGCTAAAATAAAGAAGATAAATCGAGAAGGTACTCAAAGATGAAGCTGTACTCCTTGCTGATTAATGAGCAAAATTTTGCCCGGCTCGTTTAACCAAAATATACATAGGTAATTAATCAAAATTCCTCGGGAAAGAAGAGGACACTAATTATTCACGGCGTTTACTCAAATAGCTTTCGCACAAGCTTCAAGATACTTGTTCCCAGTGGGTAAACAGCCGCAGGATGAACGTGTCCGTCAAGTGTCTTATTTGAAGAGGTTCAAGATAAGGAAATTGAATGTCGGGAATTAAACTAAACGGAAACATGAAATTAGTCGTTACCGTATCGCGTTTCTGCGGAGAGATCATCAACGTTGAATTACGAAGTTCTAGTTCCTAGCTCGTCGGCACAATGTTCACCTTGTGCTGCGTATTTCTGGAAATTGAAAAGATCATCCTTTTATTCAACGAATCGCCAGCGTCAATCAATGTCCAGATTGTGCGGCATGAAGTCATTACCGCTGATACGATCCGTGGATCTCCATTAACGATGTAGATTGCATTAGTTATCTTTGTTTTTTATTTCGAGGGAAATGAGCTTGAAAAATGATTAGAGCAATGAAAATTAGTGTGCTCGGCATGAACGGTTCTATGAACAACTTATCTAATGTGGTGGCTCTTAGATTGGTATTAGATTTCAACTCTTATCGAATAATTTATATAGTTCACGAGAATTTTATTTTATCTGGGGCTTCGGAGAATTTTAGCAGTGGCGATCGACGATCCAATGGATCATATATTGATCCAAAGGAACGAGAAGAAGAGAAAAAGCTAATCTAAATTGTCATTCTTCTAAAACAGATTTATTTAAATACAGACATCTCGTTAAGTTCGCTTTTATAAGGAAGTGTACGATTTCAATTGAATTTTACGAGACAATTTCTTTGTTAGATAATTTAATTTACAATCGTAAAGCACGGAATCTGGAGTTAACCTTTCCGACCTGTCAGCTCCACAGTTAATGTTATAGTAAGATATTGACGTCTGGTAGGAACGTATAAATTTCACAGCTGTGCAATGTGTCACACCAATAGTTAGACGAAAGGCAAGGATTGATCAATTCGATTTCTGAGAGCGTCAAGTCAGTATCGATTTCGTCGTCGATCGCTCGCGAGTGAGGGATCGGGCGGAAAGTTTTCCTCGCTAGTTTCGAATTATCTTGCGAGCACGCGCGCGGAATCGCGTTTGTGCAGCGAAGCACAGAAATGTTGAACTTACATACAGGGTGTCGGAGAAAAGTATTTTCTTATCGGTCACATAATAAAAATACTTCTCTCTATATAGAATTTCTTTTCCCCAAACTGCATTTAGAGAATCTAAAAACCTCACAGACTTCACATACTTCACAGATCGTAGAGTCTGTCTTCGAAAAATGCATCAACCATTTCTCCAGTTTAATTCGTTCCTGAAACATTGTGCCTTCTAAGAGGATTGAATTATTTTCGAAAATTTCGTCTGCATTTTGAGCATCTTTTGAAACGATGTATACATCAGACACACTGTGTACGTGCTCTGTTCTGTGAAGATCCGTTCGTGGCCGCGCACACGGCCAGATAACGAGCGAGAGAAACACATAAACATTCTAATAAATTAGCGCTCCGCTGACCCGGGACTGTCGCCTTGGGCGTTTTTATTCTCGCGTTTAGCGCTGGAATCGGTCAACGCGTGTCACGTTGCGACCGGTGAAAGGTCTCGCTGGTCTCGATAAATCGTATATGTACGTACATACATATGTATATCGGCTAAGATTAGGAATTCGGATCGAAGGTGGCAACAACTGTCTCGCCTCTCGATAATTAGCCCTATCTGTATTTCCGTCCTGCTTTTCAATTTTTCCCTTCGTCGCGCTCCTTTTCCGACCAGTTTTTTCCAAATCGTTATCGACGTCGTATCCCCATCGGTCTGGCAACGGAATCTCACTATAACCGATTAGTACGTTGTCGTTTACGACTTGTTAACACGTTGCTACCACCGTAAAAATCCTACTCGCATTTATTTGTTTAGAGAAGAGAGTTTTCAAGACTTTAGAACATTAATTTAGGAAGAGATTCAGTTGTTTCAGGTGCTGGAGAAATTTGAACGCGTTAAGTAGCAAATGAATTTTTAATCGTGATAATTCCGTTATCTACAATATACGAAGTTGAAAATAAACTTCGTTCTGACTTCGTTTTATTGCGTTTGGTGACATCGGATCCCCAATGTTCGCACAAAATCTGCAATCTATTAATAAGTTTGTATTTCATTATGCAAGAGAAGCGACGGAATCGCAATCGCTTTTAACGACCAGAAAATATACTAGTTTCTTGATATTTTCTTATGTTTTCAGTAACATTATCTGCAAGAATATAGTGTTAAGAATAATAAGAACAAGACAAGAACTTGTTCTCCTTAACAGTTCTGGAAAGTAACAAGATAAACAATCGAGGTCTTTTTTTAAAATATTAAGAATATTTTTTTCGGAAAACTAGACCATAGTGACTCATTAAAATAATAGGAAAAATGTTCGCCACTTCAAGAATTAAATTCAGTATGTCGACATTCGTCCCGAAAGGGTTCATAAATTATTCAACAGCGATACCAGTCATAAAACAGCAAATTGTCTGGAGTAATACAATATAATATCTTCTTTTATGATCGACATTTACGAGAAAATTATTAAGTCTCTTCCAAATGCAGCACACGCGATGTATTAACCCTTTAGCAACCGGAAGTCTCTTAACAGGGTTTCTAATAATTTCCATCGAAGAGGCTTAAATAACGCTCCCAGAAGACGACGTGAATATTAACGAGTTATTGATTCACGAGTATAATTGCTGTCTATTAAAACTGCTATCGATTTCTGGTGTTACGTCGAGATAGTGTTCTATCACTGGACTGTGAATTTTATGCATTTATGACAGTTATGAATTGGTGAAACAGAAAACGGTGATGACATCAGCAGAACTTCTGAATATTTTCACACCGGATTCATTAAAATGATTAGAACGAAGAATACATTTTTACTGAAATTGCAGTTCTGACAATCAACTTTGCAACTTCCTATTTTCCATAAAGATCTGCAGCATATTTATCACTGCGAGTTTTATGCATTTATGACAAAAATGGTTTGGCGAGAAGACTTCACCAATTTTTATCTGCTAAACACTACAAAGTGCACGAACTGTGCAAGATTAGTAGAATATGTCACAACAGCTACGTCGACACAATTCAGGATTTAATCGGGTAGAGCTCGTCTCTAGTAATTGCAGTATGCAACATAGTAACAGAAAATCGCGTGTTCCGTTTTCTCGCAGCGCGATAAGCCCAAGGAGATATCGTGGTCGTCCGCGGAGAGAAGTGCATCGGTATCATCGGTTTCGATCGATTTTTCTGACGTGGGTTATCTGGTTCGGAGAAAACCGGTCACGTATCCGTCGACCCGGTGGTCGACGACATCGTGCTCGTCGACGGTCGACGTTTTGTCCTCGGCGTGACCGACGTGGAAATCTGTACAGGGGCCGCACGCGTGTGACGCACTTCCGGCGCGGATTGATTCGTATGCAAGGAAGCGATCGGGTACTACAGCTTGCTTAGCATCCATTCGGTCTAGTCGGCTCGCGCACCGGGTCTTCCTTTACGGAGACCTACCGCCCCGGTCCAAACCGGAACCGCGGCTAACAATTACCGGAAGATCGGGGATATTTGCACCTGCTGCTCGCCCGCGAGAGATCCAGCCACGATATCGACGGTTCGGTGATTCTTTTATCTCGACCGGACCCTCTCGTTGCGTTTCATTCCCGCCGTTTATCTTCTCTTTACACGGATCGACTGTTGGGCTCGTGGAACTTGGCCGCGATGCAAGCGAGCGATTAGGATTTTGTAACTATCCGAGCACGTTAGTGGATGTTCGGTTTTAATTGCAGAACTGTGTCTGGGGAACTTCTGTTCGTTGTTTTTGAAAGAGACACCTGATGATTCTTGGCCAGAGGAAGATCTAATCTTCGCTCGTTCCTGGTGCATGTTTAATGAATTTTTTAATTTGATGTCGTTTTATCAGTCCTTTATTTTCATATTCAGGAGCGTAGGTTTGCTAATTGTACTGGTAGTAATGTTTCATATGCCGCATTTAGGTAAAACTACAGAAATAATCTATTTCCACGTTAACAACCTCTGTACAAAACTTATCTGCGAACACCCACATGATGTACAGCGGCTTAATTACTGAAATTCCTGACAACCAATATTTTTCGCCTTGCGGTATATTTAACTGGCTTCAAACTGCTGTTTTCAATTTTCTGTGAACAGGGAACGGTGTTTTCGAACGATAGCGCGAGTCTAATGAACCGCGGTTTTCTTTCGGGGCTGATATCGAGATGGCGACGACGCGCGAAACATCGTTCGCGATAAGCCCGGTGCTCGACGGTCTTTTTCCTCGGTCTCGCGAATCGCTCGCGTCTATTTGTCGCAGACGGCCGATACCTTATCGGGACCGCTTCTTTTTCTCCCCGTCATTCTTCCTCGGGAATAATCAAACTGCTGCACGAGATTTATTTCCCACGTGTCGTCAGATACGTCGAACGGTGCCGCGGATTTTCCAACTTCGATCTTCCTTCTCTCACTGGGACTGAACGCACGTTTGTTGCATCGACAATTCGCTCTACGTACGAACTATCTTGCGCAACGGGCACTTCGAAATAATCGCGCGAACAACGCCGAACCTCTTATCGAATCGTGTACGGACAGAATTCGCGTTTGTAACGCGCACCGGCTAACCACTTAATATGTAGCCTCGATTACAATGTCCGACGGACACGGCTGGGGCAACAGGCGATTAAGAAATAATTAAGAAGTGAGCGAGCCGAGTGACTAAGCGCGGGTGTATCGTGATCGCTGATTGATCGCGGCACTTTCCGCGCGTAGTCAGGTTCCAATGAAAATGCAGTTACTCCGAGAGTGGTTTCGCTAAATTGGAAATTAATTTTAGAATCTAATTGCACAATTTTACGGAAGTTTTTGTTAGCTGTAAATGCATAACACACTTTTTAGCATCAATTAGTTCCATAATTGCGAGAGTGATACAGTTTTACAGCTTTTCAGAGCCAGGTTTAGTAACTTGGATTTTATACATTCACTAGAACCAGTAGCGAAACTCTCGATGTAACAAATGATGGAATAAAATTCTTGTTTTAGTTCAGCCTTGATCGATAGAAATATTTCCATTGTAAATGGTACGAATTAACGAATCAAGTTCACACCATCTTTATCTCGCACGATGCTTTACGAGCGTGTGTACAATTATGTAGAATATTTTTATCATTGTTATGAACATGGAAGCATTTTGTTTTCAGATGAATCCTACAACGCGAAAAAAGCTTTATTGATTGATACTTCCATTCCTGTTTCAAGTTCACCAATTAAGTATTAATTGATTGATAAATTAATTCAGCATTGCTCGGTCTTGATAACTTAAGATACACGTGTCGTAGTTCGTGCCATTAAAACTTTACATTACGATCGTGTTACGAAAGGTTACTGTTTCGATGAAAGAAATAACTAAATATTTCCAAGCTAATGTTCTGGCAGTTCTTGTAAATGTTGTCATTGTTATCGTTGGGCCGTGGATCATTATGCAAAATGAAACGTTAATGCGTTTGCAAGGGACATAAAAATAGAATTTCTTGTCTGCATTATTCATTTTTCGTTTATCTGAAAATACCGTCCTCACATTTTTACAATTTTCTGCTTACATTTTTACTGCTTTGTTTCTTGAAACGAAAACAAAGCAACTTCTACTTCTGCAGTCTTTACAAGCCTGCATACAAAATAACGGAGGATCGTTAAAGTAGAAGCTAGAGGTAAACCAAAAATGGTAAATGAAACAGAAGACTCGCTTCTACAGTTTCCATAGGTTCATTTACTGAAGAACTTTCAGCCCCTATTTTTGCAGTTGCTACGATCTTGCACAAAAGATAATGAAGCATTGTTAAAATAGAAGCTAGAAATAAATTTAAAAAATGGTGAATGACTCGACTCAATTCTACAGTTACCATAGGTTAGCAGCAAAGTTAAACGAAACCAAAGTGAAAGCTAAAGCAACTTTCAATCCCTATTTCTGCAGTAGGTACAAGCTTGCACGAAAAATAATAGAACTGCTTTACAACAAAAAATTCCACGTCAAATCAGAATCTGTGATCAATACCGAGGACTCTTCCACAATTACTAACATTTTCAAAAAATTAGTCTAATAGGGTAAACTGTAGCATGAGTGGCACCCTAAGCCAAAATCGTAGTAAAAATCTTTTTATGTTTTTTTGAAATGTTTAAGTGAGCTCAACTTGCTATTATTATAAGCTAATAGAGATTTTTCAGCAAAATCGAACAGTTTTGCGAGCCATAAATCTTCTATTATAAAATATATTCAGATAATAACAATCATAAGACAAACAGTACAGTCATTGACACAGTGAGAAGTAAACGTTAAACTGGCTATGTATTTGTTTTATAATTAAAAATATACGTATTAGACCTACAATAATTATACATATTTATGATTAAACGTATATACATATTTATAATTAAAAATACACTTATGTGTGTGTGTGTGTGTGTTACATCTGTAGTACAGTCCGAAATTAAGTTACAAAGCTATAAAATATACATACTCGTAACAAAAATTTGAATAAATCACTATTTACACTGCACTGTGGTTATCCGTCGGTCTTACTGGATGTACCAGTGTTGCTAACGGTCATATATGGAACTCTGTTATGAACAACGTTGCTTTGAAACATAAATAAGAAGCAATATGAAATGATTTTCTACACCAGGGAATTTTTAATATTTGCCGTTTAAATCAAAAGTGCCAATAACTAGTGCAGTGCCAGCAATATGTTGTACACCATTTAAACTGTGGTGCCCAAGGTGGTTCGGAACCCACCTTATAAAAATTGTAGGTCCCGTCGCGAAAAAATCCTAACAGGATTAAGTGCGACGTAAAATAACCGATAAAAAAAAATGTGTAGTACAGTTGACCCTATCTAGGGCAAGGTAGAAGGGAGCAAGGGCCAGAGATCTGCGAAGGCAGATCGCCCAGCTGTCCGAGGCATGATTTCAGCGATGTATCGGTGTTGCGGGTGTAATTAAGATTCGCGATGCGTCGTTAGGTCCTTAAACGCGGCTGAGGATCGCAGCGCGTGCCGACACATCGGTCGTTGTACGGACACACTTAATAATACGTGTCGACGATCGCGGAGGAAGCGTTAGCCGGACATAGAGAGTCGGGGCTACGTAAGCCGGCTGTGTTCGTACAACGAGCGAGAGAGCCCGATACACAACCGGCCAGGTTGTTTCTTATTGTTTACCCTATATGTCCCCGGAAGCAGGGCCAATCCGCCGGAAAGACGAGACCGTTAACCCGCACGATCCCGAGACCTCGCGGCCGCGCATGCCAACTCTGCATTATTGGCTTTTTGTATGCTTATGTTAAGTGGCCGCAACGGGCGCCCGAGACCGCGCGCGCGCGCGCGCTCGCAAAGACCGCACGCCCGGGCATAATATGCTCTCCTCTCTTCTCTTCTCTCTTCGGATAGTAGGTACCTACTCGCCGCGCACACACCTTCCCCACGATTTTCAGCACCGCCCCCGGATCTATCTGATCCCCCAGAGAGCTCATCCGCTTCCTCCGAGAGAACTCGCCGCGAGCTCCGTGAGCTATCGTCGATCTGACCGAGGTAATTGAAATGTTTCAGCACGATCGCCAGCCCCGCGCGAACTTCCCTGGAAGAAGTCTTGGCGCTCCCATACTCTGATCTTTGGACACTTTCGCTCCGAAATTAGCCTGACAGCCTTTGCATTTTTCTTTTCGTGATTTCGTGACTGGTGTAACTGGGATCATTCTAATCCTAATGTATCAATTTTAATATTTTAATATTTTCAATTTGTCTCAAATTTTTTCCATCAAAGTGATAATTCCGAGGAAAAATCTTTCCAGTCGAATCGTTCGAATCGATCGCCGAAACGAGCACCGAAAGTGATTTTAAATTATTCCATTGTCTACGAGTTCCTTGAATTTCGTTAATGAAATCGTGATAATCGTCGGAAATTGTGCTTAAGTGATTATACCGCTGTCAGACCGGGTTATTATAGATTAATATAATGGCGCAATCGAGCACATTGTAATGGGAACGACGACGTATCGACAATTCGACACGTCTATTTCGAGCAACGAAATGAATGCTACCACCTGAATTGATTGCGACCGTAGCACAGGTACACGCCTGCATTCGATGTAAAGACTGCTGGTTATATTAAGCGTTCATGCGCTGCGACGTTCCATTAATATTTAATGTTCATTTTATGTAATAGGAAGCAGCAACGATGAGTAAATGACCCACTTCGCGTTACTATGTATCTATTCGTTGCTGTGGCGTAGGTCCGGTTTTAATTAAATGATTTCCTCGGGTGAAAACGTGGTACGAATGTACAAAGTGTCTACCCGGCCAAGAAAAATTATATATTCACAGCGATACCATTTATATTTGCATAATAATATAGGTACAGTTGCCGCTGTCAATCACCAATTGCTCGGAAACGTATTACATATTTTAGGGTTTCTACGAAGTTATCGACGTTAACAATGGACGAGAAAGAATCGAGAGAGAGAGAGAGATTTGTATTTCGCGAGCTCGAGCTGTGCCAGCAACTCGTTGCAACCGATATATAGAGCACACAAACCACATATCGGTTTCCATCATTAGACCAAAAGAGGGGGAGGGGCCGTGGTTCTCGATGGCTGCGCTCGATACCAAATTAACGCGGGACGAGTTATTGCGAGGGGTCCAGTGTTTGCCCGCGACAGAAATTGCCTCTTACTCGAATTGATTTTCACCGCTCGCTGTATCTATTTCCCGGCGATCCGCTAAGATTAAATCACTTTTTTCTCACGCGCCTTGTCCTCCTGTTACAGCTGGTACGTCCACGGACTCGCTAATTCTCGTTCTTTCTACGTACCGTCCAAATAACACGTTCCGAGAAATAGAAAATAATAGCAAATTGTGGCGCGTGAAGTGTAGCAACATTTACAGTAAAACTATCAAGCCTGCTTACAACGCAGTAACGTCACACGGAGATCCTATCGCGAAGCATTTAGCATTGCCATCGGGCACTGTACGCCCCGACGATAAGATCGCTTATTTGATTTACGCTTCGAGTACGCTGCCAACCCCTTCTGAACGACCCGCCAAATATTTGCTGTCTTCGGGCCGGGATGGAATTATATTGAATCATGGGGCAACTGATCCATTTATCCGTCTAGATTGTCTGTCTGTCGGCGTTGATGTTCGTTTATGGTTGCACAGGGACACTTAGGGGTTCGATCGGAAGATGGTCTTTTGGCTCCCACTGTGCAAACTGACTGCGGCCGCTCTGAACGCATTACCGATGATCAAAAGTATCCAAAACGCACTCCCTTGTGGCTAGCCCTTCGCAATCATTATTAGCAACACTAATTTATTTCCCCTTAACCAGTCCATTGCAAACAATATCGCAGACGTATCGCGTACATCTTGCAGAGTCGCATTAATTCAATTGCAAATAATTCTGTTCTGTAAACTTTCACGTGGGAAAAGTGACAGTAGATCCCTCGGAGAGAGAAATCGCATCTCAACCATTCAGATCTACATTTTTGTGATCTCGGCAATTCGGAGCAAGTCTCCCGGCCTACGAGTGGCATGGAGCAATTAATTATCCTCTTCGGCAAGGTGTAGGATGAAGAGCAATCTTCGCTGAATTGTCAGGGAGCAGTACACACGAGCAGGGCCTCACCCCTCAGGCGGCGAGGAAGTTTTGTGTCCGTGGTGACAGTCGGTTGTTCCACATCCAACTTTATTGCCAGTTGGTTGCAACGCGGCAGATCGATCGTAAACTTGCCTGCGCGTTCGTGTCGGTGTATCCGTGCACGGTTGTTTGGCCGTGTCCGGACATCGCTGGAGGAGAAACACCGACGGTGACGCGATCGCGCGTGCACCCATACGAAGAGAGAGATTCTCGTCTCTCCGGGAGAGATTATACAACCAGCTTCTCTCTCCATCCCTCTCCTCGGGCTGGTTCCAGTCGCGCGGCGAACGTAACAGAGTTTATATAAAATGATACACGGTCCGCTACTTTGTCATACGATCGTTTAAATTCATCCCGAGGCTGCAGCAGAGCCACGGACCCAATGGGCCGCGATTAAAGTCAGCCACCGCTGAATTATCGTTAGCCGAGATTACGACGGCTCGCTGTTATGGCTAACTCGCTGAAAATTTACAAAACCTCGGTGATAGAGCGAGCCGTGTACCGTTCCGGAGTTACACTTGTCCCTGTTCTACCGTTACAACGAGACCGGCAACCTTTATCGAGCGATAAAGGAACTGACGCTGGATCTATGACCTACCCCCGAGGTACCCTGCTGTCTCCTGGAGCTGGAAAAACCGACACGAGTCTCTTCGCGTTACAGAAACTAGATGAGGGTGGCGCGAATTCCTGTCTGAGAGGCTTCTGCAATCTTTGGCACAACTTTCTAAACGATTTTCTGCGTTTGCCTCGTTTTGCCCTGGTTTTGGTGGACGTTTTGTAGCTTGAATATACTAAACTGTCAACTTCATGATTAATCCTTCGACGACAACTGTCGACATGCTGACAGTATCAATGCCACGTAACGTTTCGTGACGTAAGTGCTTCTTGGGACAGAGACTGTTACTCAGGCATTCATTGAGATTCTGCTGCGGAAAAATTATTACTAATTGTACACTATATGCACTTCCAAATAAGGTACTTGTTTAGAAAGAGAGCTCATCAATATTCTATGAAGAAATTCTTCAAAATTATATTATTCCTACCTGAGCAGAGTATTTTTATTGTCTATAAATGTTTCGACGACATTCGCCGTGGATCAAAAGCCGGCGTCCCGTATCTAACCGGGAGACAGGATACATTAGAAGGTGTCCGCGCGCCTAAAGGTTCATTAAACGGCCGGCCGATAAATCACAATTCCCATGAGCGATTTTTCCGGGGCGGTATCTGTAAGCGCGGCGTGACCTTTTCGGTCTCCACGCGTTATCCGTAAAAGCGTTCGCCTAGCAGCCTTCTACACCGGGGTAGAGTGTCGAAAGAGGAAACGACAAAGAGAAAGAGTGCGCAAGAGAGAGAGAGAGGGTGCGGCCGAGTCATTAAATCTTTGCGCTGGCTCGACAGGACTAATCTGCCTCCATTAAGGCTAATGGGAAAATCGCGAGAGAGGAGGCGAACCGCTGTCATCTGCATGTCGAACGCCACGCCGTGTCCCCGCTAACGAAAAACGCGTGTCGCTGACTTTTCACTCGGTCGACGTCGCCGACGCAACCCTTGCCGCGCAACCGGCACAAAAACCCACCCCCACCGACGAAAACCAGGTCATTAAATGGCCGTACATCATCGCCGCGACGTGGCACATCCTGGCCCGACTCATTAGCCCTGGATATTCGTCCTGCAGGGACCGCTTCAAGTTTGACGGCCGAACGAGTCCTCCGGGAACCAAATCTCTTCGCTATAGCACGAGTCTAGATCAATAGCATCCCGAGATTCATCTCCTCCGCAGATTTCTGGCTTTCAAAATATTTTATAAATATAATAAGGACTCGGATCTCATCTGAAATTGAAAGAAACAGCTCTCGACGAAATTCCTGGGTCTGCTAGCCAAAATGGCCCCGACTGCAAAGTCTAACATCATCGGACAGTCTGGAGCGTGCATCCGAAGAAAAAGATGTCGGCCGATCTTGGGGTAGCCTATCGGGGTCCCGATGTAGCTCATTATCCAAACGAGCGAGCACGGGGCACGGCGTTCGGCTTGGTCGAGCCTGAAATGCGTTCGCTGCTGAAACAATCGGACGCCACGGTTCCGGTTCGAGAGGGTACCTGTGGATCGAATGTACCTGGGAACGGAGGACTCCCGCTCCTCTTTTGACCGAGGCGAAAGAGGAGGACGGATAGACGGATGGACAGATGAAAGGGGCCGCGGACGGCTGGCGTGGCTTCGCGGTTGATTAAACCGAAACGCGACCACGAGGGCAGCAACTCGGCTGAACGGCTTTCGGCGATGCCATGTGCGTGCACACACGTTGAGGAAAAGATGGCGCCGTCACCGAAATGGCTGCACCTTCGCGTTGATAAAAGCGCGCGCGAGAACCCCCCCGAGCCACACGGTCACCCTACCTGGAAAGGTGCGCGCCGCCGGCTGAGCCCCGTGGAAAAGAGAACGACAGTTCTCACAGGCCAGACAGGGAGCGTGACTGGCAGCGGCAGAGGGACGAAAGGAGTCGGATATCACCCCTAGTTACGAGTGGTAACGAGGGGCGGAGTCGCGCGAGCCGCACACCTGCCTCGTTTCGAACTGGCCATGGTCACTCAACCCCCCGGTTTTATCCCCCTTAAAGGCTACGCCTTGACAGACGCGTTTTACGTAAACGCGAGGGGCTGAGCCGCGATGGAAATGGCCGATTCGGTGGACTTTGATGGTCGATGGCTTTTGCTTGTTTCGATCTCCGAGCTGTCTTCGTGTTCGGGGGTGCGAACGCTTAATTACTGTTCGCGAGTCAGATGACAGCCGGAACGTCGATACTATAGACCCTGATCAGTAGATCCACCCTAGTGAAATGCATTCGTGTTGTATCATTGACAGAAGAAATTAGATCACACCCAGGAGCTCATCAGGCAGGATAAGAAAAAACGCAAGTTCATTTGTTAGACATTTTAGACCATTTCATCTACCAAGAATTGAATCTACCAGAGCTAAAGCTTTATATCTTGAAGTTGTGCCTGCTGTCTTCGTCTTTGGGGGTAGTATCAGTATCTTCAACAAGGACAAAGGTCACCAACCACCATCGACATTGCCGTCCGAATTATCCTCGAGACGCGAACTGTCCAAGTCCTAAAGCATCCGCTGCTCCTAAAAGGGTTACTCGTGTGGAGCACACGCGCAGCAGTTCCAGAAAAGTCGCAGCACCCCCGGTCCCGGTCTCGCAACATCCTGAACGACGAGATATCGTTGCTCGAAATCCCCTCGGAGTCGCCTCGGAAGCGCACCTTTGTCGAGGCTGCGTGACGGGTAGCCGCCATTATTGAGCTTTATTTCCACCCTCTTTCGCTCCGGGTAGCATGTTTGTGTGCGTGCGTTTGTGTAACTATATGTGTGTGTGTGGACGCATGGGACTGACGTTCCGGGATCGAGGGGGTGGCCCGCGGAGATGGGAAATTAATAAAACTGTCACTTATCTACCCTTCCCGGGGGCAGGCCTAGGCGGGCTAGCTCTCCAGCTATCTCCATCTCGTTTCCACCCTCGCGGTATCTTTCGGTGCCGGTTGTTCGGTTGCGGGTGCCTCCATCTGTCTTTGTTTCCGCGGGAGGGGGGGGTGGTCGCGGGACTCGCAGCAGCTGAAACGAGGCGCTAAACATTTCAATTTGGCATCAACGCCGGGGACGCAGAGACAGAGAGGGATGGAAAAGCGCTCACACGCGCTTCTTCGTCTCCACACCCGCCCCCAGGTGTGTTTCTCTCTTTTCCCCGTGGAAACGGCGCCTATCCGGCACGCGGAGGGTCGAAACCTGAGCCCCCGTGGTGCACGTTCTCTCGCAAAGAGAGCGAATGAGCCCGGGTGAAACGGGGAGAGGGAGAGAAAGCGAGAAAGAAAGCCGAGAGAGGCGGCAGAAGAGAACGATATGGAAGAGAGAGAGAGAGAGGGTGAGGATGGCTTAACCCCCCGGTCTGTTTGCGAGGAGCAAATGGCGTTCTGCAGTTATTTTAAAATTCAGTCGGTGGCAGGGGGCGCGGATCGGATTAAAAAATCAGAGTGGAAGCTTGTTTCTCATGATAACAGCCAGCCGCCCCCGAGAGCGGGAACTGCTGCTTTCTACCGATTCCGTCTCTCCTCCCCCGCGACCCTCGACCCTCCTGTCGAGAGAGACTCTATCTCTCCGCCTCTTCCGCGTCCACCTGTACCCTCCCTTGCACCCTCTCCTGCTACCCTTCAGCAAACCGGCTTTCTCTCTTCCACCCCCCGCGCCTTCCGGGATAGAGTTTTTCGTTTCTCCAACCGATCTATCGCTCGCTCAGCCTCCACCGTATCGCCGCGCCACCGGCGTTCTCGACAGCTTTAAATACGCCCCGGTCAAGCCGACGGAATATAGACCTGTCGACCATTCTATGTATGCAGAGTATTATATATACATATACGTATATGTATATGCACTTATGTACGAGAGCTGCGAGCCAGCAGATTTCGCTGCTCGAGCGCGACACACGAGCAAAGCTGATCCCATCGGCCCCTTGTTTCCATAGCGATTGGTAATCGACCTCCTCGGTCGTTACTCAGGAAAATGGATCCGAATGATCTTTCGCGGACAGGCGCTGATTGGTTAATTGTACACGTCGGAAAATTTGGAAGAGCTTGCCGACATTATTTCATTCGACCTGTCTGTTCGATTACTCCGCGGCCGGACGCGGTAGATTAGATTCGGAAGACATGATTTAACGTTTGTACGGTTTTAGAGAGGACTTTCGTATAATTCCTTGTCTTCAAATTACTTACATGGTGCTTGAACATTACGCCAAAATGCAGTCTGCACATTCAGGAATGTATTCCGGAAATTTTATTGATCTTGAACGAAGTTGATTTTGGACGCGGTTGTCCCTCGCGAGAGGTCTGCGAGGAGAAAGGGTTGAGCGAGGTAGAAGGTTCAGGGGGTGGTGGGATCGGGGGTGGTAGAAATGTGAAAAGGGGACCGCAACGAGGAGAACGGAGTCGAGTGGAGGTGGGACAAGGGAAAAAACGAGTGGCCGGGGAAGTAAGCATCTCGGGAGTCCTCGGGAGTCGGCCGCCGGTGGAAAATTTAATTTCGATCCCGTCGATTCAGCAGTTATACCGAAGTTTAATCTTTGATAAGGGTTAGTCTTTTAGTAATGGGATCCCGGGGGGTCGGTCGCTCTGGTCCGACTTCGTGAGCCTGGTAGGGGGGCTCTTTGGAGAGAGGTGGAGAAAGGGGGGTACAGTCTCTCTCTCTCTCTTTCTCTCTCTCCTTTTCCCTCTTGCCTTTCTCGACTCGTTTCCACCGTGCTCCTCCTCCGGTCAGGATGGAAGGAAGGAGCTTAAACCGTTAGATAGAGATCTGCTCTCGGGATGAAAGTAGTAGCTACCCGCTTATATCGTTCCTCTAACCGAGCAGGACTCGGACTTTTATACCGGGCCCGGGCGGGGGAAGGCATAACGAGCCTCACGATTGGATAAGTTTCTCGACACGAGCTTCCACCAAGGAGACTTTGCCATCTTCCTCGTTTTCTTCGTCCTATCCCCCTCTTGTTCCCCTGTGTCTTCTCCCCACCCAGGTGTATGTGTCTCTCTCGTCCAGTTTGCTCGTATAACGTATCGCGACTTGTGTACGTCCCCGACCGCCTTATATCCGGGTCACGTGCATCCTACGACGACGAGAACGGCCAACGTCGAAGGACTTAATAAAAGGATGGACTCTAACTCCTCCACCTCTTTCTCTCCTCTCCCTTCCGCCTTCTCCTTTCTCTCTGTCTTCTATCTGCCCCTCTTACTTCGACCG
This sequence comes from Lasioglossum baleicum, assembly GCF_051020765.1. Classification (NCBI taxonomy): domain Eukaryota; kingdom Metazoa; phylum Arthropoda; class Insecta; order Hymenoptera; family Halictidae; genus Lasioglossum; species Lasioglossum baleicum. The sequence continues at coordinate 10,510,675 of NC_134937.1, forward strand.
AAGCGTTTCCATTAAAGACTTTGTTCAGTTCGCCGCCTCGATTCGCTTCGCGATATTGAGGACGTCTATTCGTACCACCCCGGAGGTTAATGCTTTCAATTTGGGGCTGGACTGTCTCCCGACCAATGCTCCACTCCTTTATTTATACGACTAAGAAGATAGGGCTGAATGCCCGGCCACCTGACATCGGGAAATTTAACGGTTCCAGCGCCGCGTCGGGTAACACTTCTTTATGCAAATGTTCCAGGGAAATAGTTATTTCGATGTTGTAGAGATTCTTTATGGGGACGAATGGCGTTCGCTTTGGTTAATATTAGCGTATCAACTCTTTTGACTTATTGGGTAGCGTTTTTTTTTTAATTTATGCAGAAAGTTTTTATTTTCCGATGGAAATTGTGTTGCTGAAAGAATGTCTTGGTTTGCTTGTTCCAGCTATGGTATGGACCTCAACGGCGCGAGACGGAAAAACGCGACACGAGAGACCACGAGTACACTGAAGGCTTGGCTGAACGAGCACAAGAAGAACCCGTACCCGACCAAGGGCGAGAAGATCATGTTGGCCATCATCACGAAGATGACTCTGACACAAGTATCGACGTGGTTCGCGAACGCCAGGAGACGTCTGAAGAAGGAGAACAAGATGACGTGGGAGCCTAGGAATAGGGTTGAGGACGAGGACAACAATAACGAAGACGATGACAGTGGAAGAAAAAGCGTGGACGAGAAGGATCGATTAGGTGAGTCTCCGAAAGCGTTTCTAGAAAACAACTCGTAAGAGTATGCACAGTGAAATAATGTCACACGTGAAATAGGGATCTCTAGTAGACACACCATTCTCCAAATTCTCCAATAAAAACCCGTTGCTATATCGTATTGTAATTTGGTCGCTAAATTAAAAGCAAAAACCCCATTGCGTGAGAAACCCCTTCGCCCCCTAAAAGCAAGCTCCCCTTGTTCCAGACTCCAAAGACTCAGGTACCGGTTCGAGCGAGGACGGCGAGCGACCAGCGCACCGGATGGAGCTGCTGGGTACAAGCGGCGGTTCCGGAGGTGTGCAGGGTAGGACCGAGAGCGAGTGGAGCGAGTCGCGAGCGGACAGTGGTCCGGATAGTCCCGAGTGTCTGTACGACCAGAGGGAGCCGAGGCATCCGTTGCAGCTTCAGCACCCGGCGTATCTCTCCTCCTCTCACGGGAGGCTGTTGCGTCATCCGTCGCCGGAGAGCACGTCCCCTAGTAGTCATCATCTTCCGCCTAGCACGAGCGCGCCGTCAACCGGAAGCGGCGTGACCACGAAGCCTCGGATCTGGTCGTTGGCGGACATGGCAAGCAAGGACGGTGATCAGCAGAGACCGACGCCGACGACGATGACGGGTCTGTCGTCGCCTTACAGCAGCGGCAGCGGGGGTGGTGGTGGTGTAGCTGGTGGAGGAGGCGGCGGAGGAGGCGGAGGAAAACTGGTGAGTCCTTTGGCGAGTCGTCTACCGCCGCATCATCCTCTGCACCCGGCGATGCACTCGGGAACGCAGTTCGTGCGGCCGCATCCGGACTTCTACCGCAACCTGTACGGAGCCTCGCATCTGGGCTCCGGGGACATGTCCTTGCTGGAGACCTACTCGAGGACCCTGGGCGGCCTGAGCGGCGTCATGCCACCCTCCACCGCGCCCAGTGTACTAACTTGCGCCGGAACCGGAACCGTGAAACCGTTCACCATCGACGGAGGCGGCGGCGGACTCTCGCCTCTATCCTCTTCGTCGACGGCGTCCTCCGGTGGGTCCGACCAGGCCCCCCTTCCGAGCGGAAGCCTGCCTCCGACGCAGGAGCTCAAGTCCCCCGGCCGAGTGTGATCGGGCCCCGAAAGCTCGGCTTAAGTTTGTTCGAGAGGACCCGACTCGAACTGCCCCGCGCCGATGGACAATCGTCAGGCGCGGCGCTGTGTGGTGTGGATGACAATAATAAGAGACTACGATCTTGTAATTAGTGTACAGTAACCGACTGGAGAACGACAGAACAAGATGTACTGCACCCTTCTCTCCTCGATCATCCCCCTATTCCTAGTCTCTTCGGATGAACCCTACTCCCTCCCAAATTCCCTCCCCCCTTTCCTCGAAAGAATTAAAATTCGTGGCCCCCACCCCTGCCCCCCCCCAAAGCTCTTCCTCTCCCGTTTATCTCCGTAGCAGCAGCAGCTATCGCGGTTTAAGAGGAAAAAAAAAATGGAAAAGCTATCCTAGGCGTCGACTCGACATTAATACTATACATAAAGTACTATATATATAAATACACACGATAATAATAATAATTATTTATGCGTTTGTAAATAGTAGAGAGGGCCCACTAGAGAGCGTCCGGCCAGTGTATGTATTGTATGTAGAGTAGGTACGATATTATTATTATAATATTTGAGATCATAATTCATACTAACGACGACGATGATTATTATTATTATTATTATATGATTATGATTATTATTATTATTATTATTATTGTTATTGCAATGTTTATATAATATTATCGATTCACGTCGACTCGGTCGATCATGACGAGGTATGGATCGTTGATCGCTGAGACGGGTTACGGGCGGGGCGCGTCGATCGACGGGGGTGGCTCCTACGTTCGTAAGTATTATTTATTTATTGCTCGACCGGTTTCTCGTGATATTATCCGCGGTCTGGTTGGTATTCGAAGGGTCTCCACCTTTCGTTTCTCTGCGCCCCCGTTTCGTCTTTTCCATCGGGCCCCGTCGCGAACGCGCTCGTCTCCGCCCGTAACCCGCCAGAACCCGGAATTCCCGTTGCCCCCCCGTTGTCGCGGGCCCTCGGGCCCGCTTATACAACTTTACACGACACGGAGACAAACACACACACACAGAGACGTACTATGTAATAAAGAAGAAGGGCCGAGGGCGCCGGCGACGCTCGCAGGGCGCGCAACGACCGTCAACATATCATGTCATGTCGAGAGTGAACGATCGCCATCACCTTTTAGTCATTCGTGTCCAAAATTTCACGCGAGCTCGCCGATATGCCACATTGGCAGATGGCTTGCAGACTGTGTCCTTTCGCAATAAACGAATCATTATAAAAAAAAAAGAACTATGAACGTTGGAGGTTTTGTTATTTTACGCGTGTCCCTTCTCTATCGCAGCGAGCGGATTTGATCGATCACCCCTCGATCCGGTGAGAAAAAGGAGGACGATCTTGAAGATGGTGTGCGGAGCTGCTTTGTTCCATTGTTCGAGCACGGTGAACAGGTAAGGGCGACGTCATCGATGGGATTGCTGACAGCCGTTTGATGTGGCGCGTTATATGTCTGTCGATTTTAATTGATACTTCGGAGGCGGAGCTGAAGGGGACGCGAACCTTTGGGGATTTAGGATTTGGGACTTGTCGGTGCAGTTGTCTTCTGATTAGGCGCAGTGTGGAGTTTCTATGAGCCTGTGTGCTGTCTATGTGGAGACGTAAGTTTTAAGCTTGTGTCGGAGTAGATTCTGGGTCTTTGCGAATTAACTGTTGAACGGTGGACGATTTTGAGAATTTATGGTAGGCATAGTTGGATTCATTCATATTTTCGGCCTTACCATTTTAAGATCAATGTTACCGATCTTACTGAGTTCAATAGACATTATTAATGATTTCAATTGGCTGCTAACCATTAAAATTAGAATTTGGATTAAAATGGACTCGACTTGGACTCGGCTTTGATTTAATTTGATATTATTCGTGGACGACTATTCTCTACCGTCATTCTGTGCTAGTATCTATAAAAAGCAGCGTTTTCCCTGAAGGATCAAATCCACGAAAGATCATACTCCATATCGATCGCTCTCGCAGCAAGCAAAGCAGCAGCAGTTCCCCCGAAAAGCGCAGGATCGAGCAGATTCCCGGTTGCTCGATTAACGAGCGGGCCTCATGCCCGGGTACGGTGGCTGTCCGCGAGTCATTATGCCGTTGTCGGCCTAATCGCGGCGCATGCATCCGATCGTAGAAGAGACAATACGGTCCAGTAGGAGAGGCTGGCGAGGGGGGAGAGAAACTGGCGAGTCGAGCCGGCGGCGACGACGGGAGCAGCAACGGATGAATATGAAACGTCCTCGTTCTCGGAACCGGCCGCAAGATGTACTTATAAAAATGCAAAGCGACCGACTTCTGGGTGGTTGCGGGACAAGCTTGGTTATTAGTAAACATTTAAATCGACAATCGCTATAGGTATACGGGAGACAGCGGGGGGAACGCCGGGTGAGCGTTCCCTTCTTTGCTGCCCGGTTCCCGCAAGGTCCCCGGGACCCCTTCTGTCACTGTCCCACGAGCTCGCAGAGTCTCGGTCTGTCCCTCGCTCGGTCCCACTCGGGGACCAAGGTAGAAGAGGAACAGAGGCGAAACGACACACAGGCCAGGATCGGCCCTGGTGGAGGAAACAAGAAATCAAGCCGCGGGACCACCCGCCACGGCCTTGGGGGCACCGAGCCGCGGATCCCAAGGAGGTCCATCCCGTCTTCATGAATCAACTCGTTCCTGAATCGGCATAAACCTTCAAAGGGTTGTGGGGGTCCAGCCGGGGGAGCAGGGGGGTCCTCGACCCTCTCTCGATAGATTCCGCAGAGTTATGCGGACACCGGTGTGTGCCCTCCACTGTCTTCGTTCTCTACCCCCCTCGCCCACGTTCTTGCAACCGTGCCTGCCTTCCGTGCCCTCGCCATATCGATGCTCCAAAAACGGAACTCCTCTGTCCGCGGGAAGTCGGACCCTGATATTTCAATTTTGCTGTTCCAATCCAGGGATCACATCAGCGACCGTAATTCTGAATGCTTAGAACGCTGTTCCCCACAATTTTTCGAGCGTGCCCTACCTCAATATCCAGGATGTTCTGAAAATTTTTTTCTCAAAGAAACTAAATGGATCCTGATTAATGCACTGAAGATACTTTTGCGAATTTATTAGTTTACCGAAATACTGAATGTAAATGTTTAAGTAGAATGATGTATTGAATAATCTGAATGTTCCACGAGCCGTAGAAGTTGCAGCAGAGTGAAAATAATCAACGTTGCTGCCAGATCGTTTGAACCGATAGCGAGCTTATATTTACTACCACCTGAGAATGGCGTCGAGTGGTCAGTAACTGTAGTGGAGGAGTGAATAATGGTATTGGCGATCCCGTTGTGGGATCATGTCGATTCAACGGCGCACGAAAGTTGCTATCCTGGCTCACAATTGAATCGTCTATTTACGGATGCTGAATACCCTTTCTACATGGTACAATTCTACTTTTTGTCTCCTCGGTCGAACGTGTAGGTACATACAAGCTCCTTCTTGGAACCTGGACTTTCTAAAACGGCTGTTCATAGTAATGTTTGTGGGTCAGAGATCTCTCACTATTCCTTTTTTGTTGGTTCACTTTGCTGCGGTTCCATTAATCCTTCCAGTGTTCCCGTGTACAAATGTATCGCCATAAATGCAGCAAGCAAAATATTGAAAGTGTGTTATCTTCGACAGACGAGATCCTCTAACAAAGGGTCATCTCAACATCTATAAATTTTAAAATGTGAACTTTAGTAAAAGAATATTTACACGAGCTTATTTTAATTCACCATCATTCATATGTAGGGTAGAAAAATATCTTCATCTTAAAAGATAAGTAAATGGATCGATGGAGCTTTTTCCCTTGAAAGCAACCTTGAAGGATCAACACGATGACATCAACCGTAAACGATCTCCAATCAAGGTCTCACATCAGCTATACTTGACCCTGATACAGATTAGGGGATGCTTTTAGTCCATTAGAAAAGTACATTTGAACGTCGTAGGTCGCGCTAATGGCATGCACGCGTTGCATAACTAGATTACAGAAAGTCAATCTCTTAATCCGAGATATACAGTCACGGTAACGATCCATCCCTCTTTGAGCGCTATAGCGTGTTCTAAACGATGCAGCTATTGCTTCATCGATGGCCGTTTTCTTACAACATTCTCGTTCCGCAAAACTGCATTACAATCGAATCCTGGACTCGAGAAGCAGCAGCAGGTGAGAGGCAATCGGCTGGCCGGTCGCGTCCGCAGAATTAATAATTAATTTGTCGTTGCGCATTACCGGCGGCGGAGGTGGGGTGGCGTCTAATTTTAGAATTACAAAAATGTATTACGACGCGGCGTTAATGCGGCGAACGGCATTTAAATTGCCCGGTAAACCCGTTTTATGCCGCCATAAAGATACCGATGTGCAAAAATGCAGGTGTATATACGGGAGGACTGCAGCGTATCCCACACGAGCGGCCAATACCTACCCGCCAACAGATAAACCGACCCATTACCAATATAGTAGCCCAGTTGTAAAATGATCGTGTCGCGGGGTACTAACTGAGACAACACTATCTGCCGCCCAACGGGGACGCAGTTTTTAGTGGCAGTCGACGAGGACAGCAGGGGAGGGGGACGGACGATAATCGACCACTTATCTTGCGAGTACACGCGGATACTGTGGGAAACACCCTTACACCGTGGCTGCGAATCGATGGAATAACGATTAATGGGGAGAAACCGTAACTCGTGCTATGGGAGTCGTGCTCTACGTCAGTTCTGGGAACCAGCGATCCGCGATTAGTCACTGGAGATTTCAACGAAACTGTCCCGTTCACTGAATGAACACCTCTTTGTGAATGAACACCATTCGTGAACGAAAAAGTAGCATTCGCAATGCCCCCTTCACGCTGGAATTTATACAGAAATTATACTGCAAGTTCACAGGCGTTTCGCTAAAGAGGTCGTCCTCTTTTTATCATTTTTCTGTTTCCCTATGTACGGACAATTTTTATTCTGCATAAAGATCAGCTGTCTTTCTAATGTTTATCTTATATTCCTTTCCATTCTTAATTCTAACGCGGTTTTGGTGAACGAATCGATTTTTTCCTAGCAAAGTGACTTCAACGTCGAGGATTAGAGTGTCCGGACAGCGTCAGGACGATGATGCTAGTCACCCGCGGAGCGTTTAAGGACCCGTGACCGGACCAGACGATAAAAATTAACAGCCGGCTGTCGAATAACAGTGTAGTTTCGAGGTTGGATCGGTGCCGTGGGTCGTCGCGAGGTCCTCGAACCCGTGTTCCGCGGAATCCTCGTAAGTCTTATCCGGAGAAGGACACTGCAAATGGGCGCAGGTTGGCGAACGGTCAGCCGGCGTGGACCCCGGTGGTCACCGTGGCCGAGGAACGGCGATAAACTATACTAAACCGAGGCTCCGTGGCGATGCTTTATTGGCTTTTATCGAGTTTTAACGCAAGCACACCGGATTCCTTTATGGAAACGCCGTTAATTTTACGACGCGGGCATATTTAGCCCGCGGGCTTCTCGTAAAATCATACTTCGGTCGCGATAAAGTTAAAACATCGGCAGGCTTGAAGCAAAGTTCGCCTCGTAAATATGAAGAACGGGGATGGGGGTGGGTCGGCGGCGATGCTGGCCGATGATGGTGTTGGGTGGTAGCGCTCCGCCAGTGTGCACATAGCCGACCAACTGAATTGTGTTGGAGCGTGAACGCTCGCGGAAGGGAGAGGGTGGAATAACGCCGTGTGTATACCGGGAACCGTGGCGGGGATGGCTGACGAAGCTTTCACGTCGTTGTAATTAACTTATGGTAATTAACGGGGCTCACGGCAACGGGAAAAGATTTTTATTAGGCTTCCGAGACTTTTCAACTTTTTTTATTGGATAGCTTAATCGAGGAACGGGGTGGCTCGCGACGTGCTTCGCCTATCGGGAACACTTGGGGGTGGAACAACACACAGCTGGCTGGTGGCTTCTGCTGCGGATTCGATGCCAGCCACCACTTACAGCTCGGGAAACAGTATTACGCACTGCCTGACTCCCACCTCTCGCCGGGTTATTGCGACAAGTGATGCAGCCGTGCCAGGAATTCTGTCTTGCTGGCCAGGAGGGCTTCTTCACTTTGGTAACACTTTACCTGTCGGGGTATTTGTAGGCTCTTTAATCATTTTACTGTATCAAAATTGTTGAGGTTTCGTAATTTGAGAGGACTTGTTAATAATAATACTTTATTATATATCTATTATATGTATATCTATGTCTACTGATTACACCACGTGTCTTAACGGCGACGGCTTTTGAGCCGAAGAAGGCAGAACAAGAAGATGCGCAATAGTGACGCACAATTTGGAGTCTCGCGCATTCACGCAACAAACATATTCACACCGCAAGGAGGGGGCTCCTACGTGTTCTCCTTTGCTTCACACAAATATACATGTACCATATATTATATTTCAATAAAAATGAAGCTTGAAAATTTTCTTTTATCATCTCGAACAAAATTATTAGCTGATGTTACGACTTTTATAAATTATGGAATAATTAATACTGAAGCTGAACCGAACTATTGACTTCGTTACCGGCGCTCGAGACGCGTTTCGAGAGATCGAACTTGACAGGGATCGATCGTGCGGCGAACATCCCTGTGTCAGAAGATCACAGTTGCGTTTAACAGCGCAATAAACGGGTAAGTTCGTCGCGGAGCGAGTTCCGAGAGGGCTCGAGCGCTCACGAACAGTCCGGGGAAGCGGAACGGAAGGGACCGTACACGCGACTTTTTCAAGTAATCGCGCAGGAAGTCGAAGAGTTACTGCCTGCCGTTGGTATTCGGCCATACGATGGTTTATTCAGGAACAATAGATAGTCCGCAGTATCCGGGACCTACGTCGAAGAGGAGCGGCCGCATCAAACATTCGATACCGAGGCCACAAATCGGAAAGCCAGACGTCGACGATATATTATGATCGTCACGGACGTCCCCGGTGTTCTTTACCGATTCAGCTGCTGTTACCCGAGCATCGGGAGAGACCCGGAGATCGAAAAGGAAAAAAAGGAAAAGCGATCTCGTTCTCGTTCCGAAAGAATTTCCCTGCGGCCTCTTTATCTTGTGACGCATCGAACGCGCTCGAAACCACCGCGCTGGAGATCTGTTTCTTGTACTCTTATCGTTGACCATTTCAGGCGGAAATGGAATTAGAATGATAATTAAAACATCGGCCGACCCGCTAATTAACCTGCCGATGACGTCCGAGAGTCACGAATGGCGCGTGTAATTTTTTTAAACTGATATCTTGCTGAATTTATGATTTCAGATTACGAGTCTTTATGCTAATTTCTGTTCCTCGTTGGTTTGAGGAAAACCGAAGCTGAAGTATTCGATCTCCTCGTTTTCGTAAATAATTGGGATTTAGTGTGATTTAATGGAGGACAGCGGGGTTATAATTAAAGTGTACACGATGAAGAAGAAGGCTAAATTATTGAAAGACTAAAAGGAAATTATTTGAAGAGCTAGACAATCTAACTAAACCCAAGGAACGATAAGTGGACTTGACGTAGTAAGAATACGATAATATTCAGGCAAATAAATCAACCAATAATCTTCGAAACGCCACACAACAATCACAGTGAGCAACAAGCTCCACTGGAGAATTAGTTCGTAAAACCGAGAGAATTCTGCCACCGCATCCAGCGAAAGGAACGTGGAAGATAAATAATTTGTCCGAGTCGGAATTAAATTGCTGAGAGAGCAGGGATACGGTGGAAATAGCGAAACAAGAGGACACCGCGTCTCGATGGAGGCGTCCAAGCGGAGGACGCCGAGGTTTCGTGAATCGTTAGACGCTCTTTGTAAAACACGTTCCCGGTCCTTTTCCCGGGGCGCGTATCTTCGCGCAACCGCGTCCCGTGTGTCGAAAGGTAGCGTACCTGTGTAGGAGGTGAATAATGAATGGCAACGTCGAAACAACTTGCTGGACCAGCGTCGAGGACCAGAAGAGGACGAGGGCGGGCTCGCGCGGGTTCCAGGCCTCGCGAAAGCGGAGAGAAGAGGACGAGAACGTGCACGAAGAGGAAAAAGAGAGGGGTCAGAGGGAGGACGCGGTTACAGCGCGAGTTCCGGGTGAAACGACATGAAAAATTAACGGGCTCGCGTTTTGACGTTGCGTCAAACTTTCGTTGTACGGGTGATAGATCGTCGCGCGACCGTGTAGATTACTCTCGCGGCCCAGCCTGCAGGAGAACGAGTGAGAGAGTGAGAGAAAAAGGGATTGAAGGGAGAGGACAGAGAGGGAAAAAGAGAGGACGAAAGACGGTTTTGAATTTCTCTCTTAACGACCATCGGACAAATCCGAATTTTACGAGCGACACTCTCCTCGCACGCTGTGTCCGCTACGCTACCTGTCCACACCGTGCTCCACGAATCTGCTCTGTATCCGGCTAAGTATTTATGGGGAGATTTATTGCCGCGATGGGACAAAAGTCCTGCCATTCCGACGGATACGAGCTGTACGCCGTTTATGCAAGTTTGTAAATGCCCGCGCCGGTTAGAGTCGCGATTCCCGGCCAGGTAATTCGGCTCGAGTGGGGATCGAGTGAGACCGATTGCGATCGAGATCGTTCGCGAAAGATTTTGCAGTTTCATTTAGAAAATTTTGGGCCGTCGATTTATCAGAAAGTGCAAAATTACAGTCGTCTAATATCTATAAATTTATTGTGTGATGACAAAGAATTATTATTCAACGTTTCACGTGAAATAGTCCAGCTGGTTAAACGAAATCCATCTCACCGGTTCGTCTGGAAAAAGTTCAGGAACAAAACACAATCGCGTACAACTACATTCTTCCATGGATATAGGAATATAGGGATGGAGCATGTCGTTGCGGGGTGGACGTCATTTTCAGGGGGGGACGAGGTAGAAGCATGGAATTATGGGTTGGAATTGCATCTTTTTCATTGGCTGTGTCCGGCGCAAGCGCAGTACGTCATAAATATTTTTGAAAACGTCACATATTCTCACAATACTCACGTTACTCTGGTCATCAGAGAGGGTTACATTATTTCTCCTCGATTTCCTCGATTTCTCAGTTCTGACTGCTGGGCTGCACTAAAAGGTTATGTAACTGTATGTAACCATTATGTAACGCATGCATAATGACGTACTGCGCTTGCGCCGGACACAGCCAATGAAAAAGATGCAATTCCTACCCATGATTCCATGCTTCTACCTCGTCCCCTCCGGAAAAGAAATCACCCCCCTTGCCCAAAATGCTAGCTCATGCTCCATCCCTATATTCCTATATCCATGCATTCTTCTCGTTGGATAAATCGTGACACTGATGGAAAGCGTGTTCAATTAAATAGCGCGACATAAACGACAACGCGGAATTCAGCGGAATTAACTGCGAGCTTAACAGAATTAATCAAGATCATGCTACTGACACTCTGGTGATAAAAAATTCCGCTAACTTCAGTCCAGATTCCGCTTTTTGAATGGACTGTGCAATTAAAGATCACAGTGATCCTGTCCGAGGTTAACGAGTACTGATCCATAAATATGAAAATTCGATTCAATGTATTGATTTCTTAGCATTGAACCGTTATCGAACCTAACCACGAACACGGATCACGCGTAAAGACACACTCCGAGCCTGAAAGAACGAAACAAAACCGCTTTTAATCCTCGCTTCAGCGGACACATTCCCGGGCTCATCCCTCGATCACCACGCCGCAAATAATTTCAGCGGACGTTAATCGTCGGAGCTGTTGCGCGGAAAGACGGGAACACACAGACAACCGTGAATCTCGTGGTGGCCAGTCCGAAAGTGCTCAAAGGCCGGCAACAAAATTGCGACGAGGCTCCTCTGAAAGCGGTCTGCTAAAGAGGCGAAGAGCAGCGTCGAAAGGCGCGAGATTCGCCGGGCAATAAACCGATTGCGGGCCCAACTAATCCTTCGTAACCATCTCGGCCGCGTATCCGGGATTTCGGGTTGCGTCGACAACGAGCAGTGCCGGAGAAAGAGAAGGAGATCAAGTCGGACAGAGAAAGGGAGCGAGAAGAAGAGAGACGGAGTAGCGATATTTCATTCGGCGTACGATCCCGCGAATTCGTCCGCTCAAAGACATCAAAGGAGAGGTTCGCGAGTTGCCGGATGTCCGGCTGTTCCACCGCGACAACCAGTCTTCTTCGTTGCCTGGCTGGGAGGAGGAAGAGCAAAGATAGAGGGGAGAGAAATCAGCCGAAGCTGGGAGTGAGAGTGAGTGAGTAAGGCTGAGGAAAAAATAGAGGATCACGAGGGGATCAGAAGGAGACGCGACCGAGGAGGAGGAGGAACCAAAAGAAGAAAAAAGGAGACAGAGGGAAGGCTCACCGTTCAGCGAGGTACTCGAATTCGTCCGGGGCTTGTCGGCTGGCAAGTACGACATAAGTCACCTACTAAATTAGTGGGCAAGGGGCGGTGCATAATTCACCGCGGGTTAATTGGCGAGCGTTTTCACGCCAGCCGGCAGTCTGTCAAAGCGGCTACAGTTTAGAGGAACGCGCCGCGCCGCGCCGGTTCCTCCAGTCACCGGGGACAGACGTTTCGCTCTGCCACTGGTATAGAATCAATTTTTAAGCGGTTAACTCGCCTGTCTCTTCCTCTAACTCTCTCTCTTTCTCCATTGCTCTTTTGCTCACGGTTTCGGATGCAAACACGCCCGGATGTTAAAAGCTGTATTAACGACCGACAGCGATAACGCCCGCGGCCAACGAGACAGCATTGTTACGTCACTGTAATTGTTCGCCGGCTGTTCGGATATTAGGTTTAGAGGGGATCTGTCCACCGCTCGGACGGCTCAATTGCGGTTAGAACGGTGATTCCGGGAAAACCGGGCCGGCTTTATGGGGACTAATCTCCGAGTCTATAGTTATTATTTCCTGGCGACGAGAGCGCGCGAGGTTCGACCGGCCATCGTAAAAGAGTTTGGCTTGGTTAGGGGATGTCGAGTGCGTGGAGCCTTCGCAGGGGTAGAGGGTAGCTTTTTGGGCTGAGGGAAAGAAGGTGCAAGGGGGAGACTCTTGGAACTCTTTGCTTCAACACGCACATTTTTGCTATTAAAACATAAAATCAAAAGTCTACTAGATTGCGGATCTCTACACCTGTTAGCAGAAAGTCAACCTTGAAGTCTACTATAATCGGGCTTCTAATTTCAGCTCCATTGAAACCGTCCATCCTCAACCCCAGTATCCGAAGTCAACAGCATCCCAACAGGTTCTTAAGATCGCCTTTACAGTTCACTCTCCACCGGCAAGAACCGGATTAAAACAACATGTAGCAAACGAGCATCGCCCGCATCCCTGCAGAATCCAAAGTCCCAACGGCCCCATAAAAATCATTTCCATCGCATCTGCTCGCAAGGAACGAAATGCCCAACACCATAGACACTTGCAATTACAGCAACCATGTAAAACGAACGCAACAGTGAACAGGTTCCCAGCTTCATCACCGACCAATTAGCAACTAAAGCAAATACTAATGATTCCCTAGTTTGAAAAAGACGATTCCCAAATGCCTTCGAGCTGCATCTCTCATTACTCCGAAGCAGCAGCATCAGAACGGATGCTATCTTCAGGGTTTAAAGGTGATCTACACCGAGCGATTGGGACTTTGCTACGCAAGAAGCTGATGGTAACTAGCTGGACGACTGCAAGTGTAAAATCAATTCCTAAATTCCTTCAGAGAGCATCTCCCATTACGAAGATCAACTCTTCAGCTTTTCGAGGAAGTCTTAAGCGAGCAATTGGGACTTCGCCGTGCAAAAAGTTGATGGTAACTATCTGGACGATTTCTAGTGCACTCGCTTGGGGTTGGAAAAGTGTACAATCAATTCCTAAACTCCTGAAGTTCCACTCTTCAGCTTCTCAAGGTAGTCTTAACCGAGTAATTGGGACTTCGCCGTGCAAACAGCCGATGGTAACTAGCTTCACGGTTGCAAGTGCAGTCGCACGGGTTGGCGAAGCGAAGCTACAATTTCTCCGTGGTAAAAATCGCTCCTATGCCACTGCGTTCGATGGTGGTGGGGGCAAGGTATCGTGACGGAGTCCCATCCGCGTGCTGCGGATCTCTCTCGTGCTTGTTTATAAATACTGCGTCTGGAGCACGCTGCCAGGAGAGGCTCGCGGGATGCTTCGGCAGGGTGGAAGACGGGGGAGTTGGGGTTCTTTTTGCGAATAAAAAGAAACCGGCCGGTCTCTCTTTCTCTGGCAGCCGACAACCGCGACAGACGACGCCGAACGACCTGGCCGAGGATGCCGCGGCGCGCCGCTTCGTTAGCAGCCGCGACGATATGACTTATTTAATCGTCCGGGATGAGGACGCAGGCCAGAGGATGTTCTCCTCGGGTTATGGACACCCTGCGACCACGATTTACGAGAACACCGCTGGGGAATATGATCAAACGCGACTCTTAATGGCGCGTCGATGCTGTTGTCACTCCACGAGCGACACTAACTTGGACCCACCTGATGGCCGGAGTAATGTGTAACGTTGTTTTCATCGACCTTTAGATTATTGTCGTCGTTAGGGCCGCGAACGACGGATACCGCAATGAACTGGTTTATTGAATTTCACACGGAATTGTATTGTAAGTAGTATGTTCAATCGGTAAAAGCCACTTGCATTTTTACGTGGATGGTTTACTCTGCTGAATTTTTTTATTTTTATAGAAGATTTTATTGAGGCTGTAGGCAACATCGTACCTGGACGACATTTATGTTAATATATACATATATTTGAGCATGAACGTACGTTTCTGTAATAAATCGTTTAAGCAGAAGATCAATCCTCGACAACGAGGTATACGTCGGAGCTGTTATACATATTGAGATCCACCGACTCAATGTTTCCCCCTTTTTGCGTCACAGGCATTAGGTAGAAGGGACACTGCAGCGTGTAAAGCGATGTCTGGCGAAGCGAGGCATTAGAACATTCGTCGGAGACGGTTTTGGATATGAAAGACATCAATCATTATAACGACCCCGAGAGACGGCTCCCTGTTTTGAGGCGACCCTGACAACCGAGGGACTTTTAATCTCTTTCGAACTTTTATAAACTCCTACGACGAACGTCCCTCCCCTCTTCCGTTGCTCCAAATGTCAGAAATTTTCTAATATGCTGTACAATATATTGTTCCTACATACGTGCATATATTTCCAGCGTGGGCATTTTATCAGAGAAAAAATTCATCGACGAAGTTGCAATGAGGATTTTTTAGTGGAGTCAGCGTAGAAGTGGTACAAACATGAATAAAATAAAATTACCATTATGGTATTGTTTCCTTATAACTATTTCTGTAACTTATTAGCTGCAATTTTGATATTTCACATTTGATATGTCTTTATTGATATGGTTAAATTCCTGATAAAATTAATTAGCCGCTTAAAAAATTATTTGCACCATGCTAGACATAATTTGAAGAAAAATGAACGTGTTCAAGGTGCGAAAGGCATGGTCATATCGTCAGATGATCGTTCCGCGAATTTTCTTCGAGCGTAGATTCTCGGGAGAGGTCGATCGAGAGGAAAACGATCGGACACGCGCTGCCACTAATTATATCGGCGACTCGTGTTTGCCTTCCAGGAAGCCGACGACGTGGCCGGCACAGTGCGGCGGCATAGCCTCCTCTCGTCGTGATCGTCTTCGTCGTCGTCTTCGTCCCCGTTTCAGTTCCCCTTTTGATTTATTTGCCGGTCTCGCGGGCTCCCCCGTCCCAGCGGGCAACCGCGGATTCGGCCCACCGATGAAAAACTGTATTTAATTAAACGACTCGAACCGAGCGACGACTCCGGACACAAGAACACGAAAACTACGACGTGGAAGATGACTGGTGACTAGTCGGGGGATCGCGGGCAAAAACAGGATAGCCGCGGCCCCGATGGATGACGAATCAATCCTCCGGACGTCTGCGTCTCGTTCGATACAGGTTGTGCCACTGCTTCGATGATCAGGGGACCTCTGTTGTCTTCGCTCTGGCTCTATGGGGGTCGATACTACGGCGAGAGCACGCGGAATTCGAGATTGATCGTGCTATTGAAATTTTTCAGAATTACAATCCAGACAAAATTAATCTTCCATAACAAATTGCGAGAGAAATATTTTTTTCGTCAATTTTTAAAGAGATGTCTCTATGAGGGTTGAAGCTTGGGTGAGATTACAAAGAATTCAAGATTGACAAGGGCGCTGATATTTGTGACAATTGCAGTCCAGACAAAATTAATCTTCGTTAAAAATTGCAAGAGAAATATTTTTTGTTAATTGTTAAAGAGATGTCTCTATGAGGGTTGAAACTTTTGGGTGAGATCACAAAGAATTCAAGATTGGCTATGTCACTGACATTTCTAACAATTACAGTCCAGACAAAATTAATTTTCACTAACAAATTTACATTTCTAGATTTAACGAGCTCTTTGAAGATGTTTCCAATAATGTTTCTGACTATTATATCGCTACTACTTTTTCGTTCAGCCAGCAGAGAGTCTGAATGCTAAGAGACATTTACAGGAATTACGAAATCGCATTGGTTCAGCATTACGCGTCGCAAGTAAGCTACGAACCGGAGTATTACAGTGTGACTAACTGCAGCACAGTTCGGTATGCAGCTACGAGAGCAGTTTCCACCGGAGACGCGCACGATTCATGGAACTGTTTTGTTGGCTAGCAACAGACAACGATCGGTAACATGTGGATAACATAGACGAAGAGCAGGCGTGCATCAGTTGTCACGGGACACGCATTCCTCCTAGAGGGATCGAGGAGTCCAGATCAAGTTACAAAACATTATGCCTGGGACATTACCAAGGGACAAAATACCGACCTTAAGCGTCGCTTTTTCCTCGTGTTACAAACCCGAGGCTCCAGAAGAGGAGAGAAAAAAACAGATCTTTTCCTGTTTTTAGGCGCGAGTAAAAAAGATCCATGTGTGCTAGCACACTCCAACATCCTCTTGACACGACCCACTTCATAAAATTCATCATCGACTCCAAAGTATATTTCTAATTTACAGTATCGTGCGTTCGACTAAGTGAGAATGTAATTTTAGCTAATTACAATTTAGTTATACAAGATGTTGTGGATTTTCCGCGCGACAGATAGTAAATGTTATACAGTCGGTTAGGTATAAATACAGAACACGTGGCCTCTCCACGGTGACACCATAAACGCAGTAGGGCAGCTATCTGGACGCTGATTAAGAGAATACTGAGTCACCGGGTCTTAATTATACCGACACGTAATCGAGATTCCTTCTTCCGTAGAAAAACACTCTTGCTCGAATAAGGAGAAACGTATTCGCCAGCCATCCTAATGAATTAGATCGTACTCCAGTTGCTCGAACTCCAGTTTTCTGACGCGTTAACAAAGAGTAGTACGTACCTCGTAACCACCTGACAATTAGGTGCGTTGTTCCATTACCAAAACTGGAAGATACCTTTATGCAAATTCTCACTAAATCTTTTCCGAGTGAAAGAATAGCGGAAATTACCGTTTCGCTGGTTACAAAACTTTTCACATTGTGTTTTCGTGTTTTACGTGGATAAAGATCCGCAGTCCAGCCACAAAATTAATTTACCAGTCCAGCAATCGCTTTTCCAAGCACCCACGTGTCCTCATCAGCACGCACCAGCAATCGAGGGACCTGCAATCGCCGCGTTCATACTATCAATTAGCGATCCCCACGGCCACCTGTCACAAAAATAAATCGATAGCTTGGCATACGTTTATCAGTCGGCGTTCCCTCGTAGGTCTGTTCGCTCAAGGATTCCTGATCGCGAGTCATCGACCGGCAGGATCGCCACACGCGACTAGACATCAGCGGGGCAGCATAGTAGAAGAGTCTCGGGGCCCGTCATCCCTTGGTCACGTCTCAATCAGTGTCTGGCCAGGACGAAGATCATGGACGAAGAAGGAGGCAGGCAGAGGGGGGCCTCGGTGGCAAGAAGCTACTCTCAGACTGGCTAAACGTGCCGAATGTTAATTACGCCAGCGGGGTTCCTGGTGTTCCGTTCGGGGCCCAGGTGAAAAAGTTCTCGTTCGGATCTCGCCCCCCTCCCTGTGCCCCCCGCACCAGACGCCAGGCCCTGGAGCTGTGGCTGGCCGTCGATTATGGGACCACGATATCGAGAAAAGAAACGCTCTCTGCCCGCTACCGTCTGCGTTCCCGCAACCCGGCATGGGCCGATCGCCCGGCTGGATTAACATTCTGAAAGCAGCGGGATACCCGAGTCTAACGAGATAATTGACCGTAAAAAGCGCAATTAAAGGATCGCCGGCCGTCCGTCCGCGTCCGACGCCGCCGCCGCCGCGGTTTCTTTCGATTTTAACGATACGCCGCGATTAACCCGATGCTAATTTCCCCGACAATTTAGATAGCATCGGTCTTGCGCCGCTCGTTATTTGTCGGGCGCACGATATGCCTCATCGCATTCGGCTTCTGGACCACGCACGGTGCGCCCTCCCGTGCGAAAAGATGGCCAAGACTGTTGGGTCTGTATTCTAATTAACGCAGCTGGTCATTCTCGACACAGTGTTGCAGGACAAATTTATATTATTTCTATTTGAAATTTGGAATGATGTCTTCCGATACCTACCTTCATCCACTTCCTGCACTATTCTAAGCTTCCTCCAGTTATTTCTGCGATAACCGGCCAAAATTCACAGACTAATCGCAAGGCAAGGAGTTAGAACGAACGAGACATCACGCAGCCCCCATAAATTACTTTTTACACTCGAGCCTAAGACAAGCCTGTTGAGTTCTTAATCCAGAGGCAGCAGAAGAGTCTGAGCGTCGACACGAGCGGATCCGACGGTTCACCAACGAATAAATGGTTAAGAACAGGGCACGAGTGGGCCGCGGGGATGGCATCGCTTTGATCGCGCGGCCCGGCAATCGTAATTCAACGAGGAAGCTTTTATATCCTCCGAAAAGCCGGCTACATCCGGCGACGCTTGTTGTGACATGGGCCGGGACGCGACGTCGTAACATAATTAGTAATACACACCGGGTGCTGCCACCGGGGGGTGGTGGCGCGGGGGAGGAGGGTGGTTGTATGTCGACGGAGGGTGACTAACAGTCGTTCTATTAATGTTTGTTTTCCACGTGCGCGCCGCTCACAATATATATCAAACCGGCCGCGATTTACGGTCACATCGCGCGTTTTTCCCCGGGCCCCGGTGTAGCCGTCGATCTTTTCCTCTACCCTCACCGGCCTCACCGGCGTGTGTATAAATAAATGACGTTTATTATGAGAGAATCGCGAGAGGACGACAAGCGGGGGCGGACGACACCGGCCGTCACAACAGCGTCGAGGCGCGAACCGTCAAAGTGGATTTATGATATTTTCCCACCGGCTATGCTGCGAGCTCCGAGCCACCAAACCGAGAGACGCTCGTCGCCTTTGATGTACAAACTACGGCCCCGTTCACACGAAACGCCACCGTTTTCAACGAACCGTGTCATTAGCCACCCCCTTTGCCGGTCTCTTGGGGTGCTCTGATTTAACGCGCGAGCTTCGTGTCTGTCTTCCGAAATTTTTTGCGGCCGGTGGAAGTAAGCGTGGCACACCAAGTCTCTCCTATCGAAATAATTCTACTTTTAGCAATGTTTATAAATTTTTTCAACGCGAGCAAAATTTTTTTTGTCGATGGAGAAAATGTCATGAATGTTAACGGCACAAGAACACATACTTTTGTTTTGTGCGTTCGCGCCGAGGTCTTGAAACTTTTCGGAGCTGTTCGCCGAAGTGATCGACAGAGTCCGCGAAAGGAAACGCATTGATCCATGGATCGTGACCGATCGGCTGGTCCAAGGTGAACGATGCACGCGTTAAAATGTATGAGCCACGCGAAATAGATCGTCCAAATAAATCAACATTGGTCGAGTCGTGCGAGATGAATGGAAGCCGAACGCGAAACGCGCGGATCCGTCGCTGCCGGCGATTTAGGTCTTCGAGATTATCGGAGCTTCGAGGAATCGCTCGAGACCTCCTTCGAGTAGAATAAAATGATCGGTCGGGAACAAGCTTGCCGACTTCCCGCATCATTTATTACTAAATTTTAGTTCGTCGAGTAATCTCTGCTTCCCAAATCAATAAGTTCTGTCAACTTCCAACTTCATACACCATTCAAATTTCAATTCTCGGGAATTCTACAAATTCGTCGAAGATGAACATTTCTCGTGGACCAGAAATTTTTCGCAATTCCTATATGCACAGTGCCAAAATCGCAGGATGCAGCTGCGATTCTACAGATTAGTGTCCCATCTATAGTTTCCGGTTCCACAAATAAATGATTCATTTGCTGTCCCGAGTTGTGCAACAATTCTGGCCCGCTACAAATGGCTACCACTCGGGTTCCATTATTGATCAATCATCTTAACGAAGTTCGTGGCTCGGGAATAATCGGAATAGCTGCGTCGTGGGAGCCGGAGATAATGGACCGGGAGAATTCATCGGCACTTCCGAGCGACAAGAAGCAAAAACCGATGCTGTTCCATAAACCAGAACGCACTCCAGACTTTTTTGTCAGTGCTAGGTGGATAAAAAAAGCCGGAAGATTGATGCACTCTAGGAGCCAAGACTCGCGGGCGCGCGACGATCGACGTTACAAATTACGAGCTATACCGTTGATGCGCAGATGGATCTCCGCGCGATCGATCGTCGCTCGCGCCGGACCCCCTTGACCGGCAATTAATTATAAATAATTAGACGCGATTCGTTAAAATATCCGACGTGAATCGTGACAGTCGGGGCTTGGCCTAACGATTGCCGTCAGACAAACGACTACGCGCGGTCTTCCGTCGACTTCATGGGAGGAACCGACGCCGTCACCAAGATCGTTATGTTGACGGATCTAGAACCGACGGAAGTCACGTGGTGGCGCCTCAAAGAACCGTTATCCGCTCATATTTCAATAACAATATTTATGTACAACTCGAGGAAAACGTTTTCTTGTCTATTTTCGGTCCAGAAATGAGAGGATTAATCTTTATAGTAACATGTTCGATAAAATTGATATGATTTTACTTTCTTTTTCCAACTATTTCTCTGTTTGTTGACTGAATGTGCGTATTCCTCTAATACAGTCTCCTTTATTCGTTGTACGATTTAATTCAGCGGAGACTGACGCTGCTTCCGTACACCCATTAATTTTTCTAGATCCCAGATTAAGAATCTAAGTTGTTCGATGAAGACGATCCCGTAGATAACCGAGAACGAAGATCTCCGCGTACGAAATGGCAGCAGATCCGAGAGACGAGCGCGGTTGCAGCGAGATTGAACATCGACGGAAGGTTGCTCGGAGCGGGCAATTATAAAACAAAGTGACACGGTTTCGCTGAAACCGGTCTCACTTTTCAGCCGGTCGACTCGCGAGGCCTGTGATCTCCTCTCCGCGCAAAAGGAAGATCTACGCGAGCGGTGTCGCCTCGCTTTGTGCGTTCCTCGCGCAAACGAGCCGAGCACAAATCGTCGAGCTATCCGTTCTAGCAGTGCAGGATTTAGTCCCTTCGTGAGTGGCGAGGCTCTAGAGGTTCCCAAACCTATATCACATCTATCAGAAAATATCCCCTTATTCAGAAGAAAATTATAATCCTCAAAATCTACCTTCTTCGACGATTTACTTCAACATTGGCTAGTTTGAATTAGAGATAACTTGAAGATAACAAAACGAGAAGCTCTGACGAGACGAAGTTCAAGGCCATGAAAGTAGAGACTTCAACCTGTAGAGTAAACTCAGGTACAATTTTTAAGGTTCTTTTTTGTGCGAATTTATAGCAATTCAAATATCAACATGCAACTGGTGATATTAAATGAATTTATATTTTACCAAGAAAAATTTGTTTAAATCGCTGCTTCAAATCTGCAGTTAATTATGCGCTATATTTGCAATAGAAGACGTGCAGTTCAATTGCTACACTAAAAGATGTATGAAACTTTAGAGAGCACAATTTTATTGAAAGATGAATTTGCCCAGTTTTTGCGGCAGGTCTTTCATTTTAGTCTAACACGCAGCCACCACCCCCAAATCGCTCTAGCGTCAGGTGGCGGTGTCGCCCACTTTGGGAAGCACTGCTCTATCCGAGAGGGGTTTGCCACAGCGAGAGAGGAGAGGAGAGGAGCACAAAGTCCGCTCATCAATCACCGGCGTTCGCAGGCCCGTTTATTTTAAGTCGGCCGCGTTTTTAATACACACGCGTCATTAACGCGGCCGCTGGCACCTACCAGCTCGAGAACGAAGAGGAGGACCGTGTCGACGTGGCGCGCGATTAGGTATTCGATGTTCGCCACGGCGGAGGAAGTGTCCCTCTGCCCGCGGCTGCACGTCCGCGCCAAGGTTCCCTTGCCAAATTTGAAACGGCGCGCCGATTCTATCGTGATTTTACCTCCCCGGCCTCTTCTGCGCTCGCGAGCCCGCTATCGCACGCTGGAATTTGAACAGCTGTGACTGGACTGTCGATCTTTACGCGTGAACTTTCGCAGACCTGCTCAACAATTTGATTAAACTTCTCACAACACTGAATTTCTTAAGCCTCGTTCGTCCGACATTTTTTCAAACATTTGTTGCCATCAATGAATCAAATCATTTGAGGAAAGAAAAATGGACGCCATCAGAGAAAGTCAAGCGATCCCGCAACGTCTGAGCCGCGTCGCCATCTTGGTCCCTGCTTAGAAAGCGAAACGAGGCGGTTTCTTTACAAGGATCACGGTTTCACGTCGCGCAATTGATCCCCTCCGCTGTCAAAAAATAAAGAGTGATCCTCTTTTGCGGGTCCGGCCACGAGAAGGGATTATTTATCGCGAGGAGAAACCTTCTTCATCGTATCCTTTGACTGCGACCCATTCAACCGGAATCTCCATTGAACGATCTGGCCGTGTCTTCCGCGGCGAAAGTTGCTCTCCCGATCGCCATTTTCGCTGTTTGAACCCGATGTGTGGCTCGAGCCACTGAACAACGAATAAGTTTCGAACAGCCCTGTTAAAACCGATATCCGCGGGAGAACGACTCTATTCAACCGAGGATTCGCTTATTTTTACGATCAACTACAGTATGCTGTTCCCGAGACAAAAATTAAAACGTCTTTCTGGGTGCTTGGATTGTTTTAAAACGCTCGGTATAGTTGAAACGAACATTAACCCCTTGCTTTGTGATTAGCGTCCATGAGATGGAGAGATACAAAACGATTTTTATTTTATGTTGAAGTTAATAGGATACTTAGTAAGCAGAACTAATTTTTACTTGGTTCTAATGTCCAAAAATTGTTTTTATGATTTACCTGTGAGAATTCACTGGGAAGGAATCTGAATAAAACACAAAATATAGATGTATACTAATTTTTAAAATTATTTTGCACTTCCTCAACGATGACTAACAATAGAGAATGAAAATTGTTACAACGATAAACTAGTTATTGAAGTAATCGAATTATGGTCGAGTCGATCACAGAAATATGATTTTCACGCTCGGATCCCATTGAGCGGAGGCATTGTGCAGCCGCGAGAATACTCGGTTTTCCGCGTTTATTAAATCGCTGCTGAGCTCGGCAGCCGCGTATCGGTCTTCGTATTTATTCGAACGAGTCGTCGAATACGTAACGGAATTAACGCCGGAACTTATCGAGCGAAAGTTTTATCGCCTCGGCCGGGCACAGGTGTGCACACACGTAGACTCCACCGGAACTGGTTTGTACACCGCTGTTTTTTAAAGCAGCCTCGACACAATGTGCCCGGTATTCATGGTATTTGCATATTCGATGAAAAACGCGCCGATCCGACGCACACATACGACTCGCGCCAGCTCCGAGATCTTTGTCTTGCGATGAGCACGAGCTTTCTTGGAATTATCGCTGACCGCGTCGATTAATCAAACCAGACTCGGGATCTAAGAATCGAGAAATAAGAAGAATCGCGTGAATCCGGGGATAAATATGTGGATGCTCATTTACAGGAGCTGTGAAGTCCTTATAAAATGGTTTGATGCGTTTTATTTGTATTTCGGAGAAGGTGGTGGTCGATGTATTTGAGAAACGTGACTGAAAAATACCTTACATTGTTACGAGATTAGCTCTGTATTATTTCTATTTCATCTATTTATTTTTGTCATAAATGCATGAAATCTGCAATCTAGTTATGAGTCATAGTCTGACGTGTAATTGATCACATTTTATGCAGTTTACAGTTATTTTGCATCATTGTAATGTATGATTCTTGTACAATTTGCTTCAGCAACTCATCTAAATTTTAATTTCCTGGTACATACTGCAAATTATTAGCTACTTATTAGGTCTACTAAGAAGAAGGCTGAAAAATATTTAGAAGGAAATAGATCTAAATGGATCTAGCTACAAAATGATCAAAAGAGTCTACGAGTGTGAAACCGCGAGCTCGACAGCGTTAAAAATCGGTTCCCGTGAAATTGCGGACCGTAGCCAGCCGAAAGCAGCGATTTTTCGAAAGGTGTGTTCGCCAGGATGTCAAGCACAGCGAATCGCGCTCGGAAACGCGGGGGAAAGCGAGAACCGCGTCGCGAGGATTATCCGGCCGCGTCGAAACGAAACGCATCGGTCGAATTCCGTGTAAAAGCCCGTAGGAGCAAACAAAAACGCGAGGAACGGCCTCTTGTTCGACTATAATTCATACGCGACTATAGGAGTGTATTGCGCCGGTGTACACGATCCGTGTGGCGGACAGACAATGGCGGAGATTGCACCGTCGATGGTTTTCCATGTACGGTGGCTTCGTGACACGAAACATTTTGCGCGTGCCTCTCCGCGTGCGTTCGCCTCGGTTCTGCCTCGCTCCGCCTCGCTCTGCCTCGCCATCCCTCGTCGAGTCGCGTCGTCTCTAAATTGTCCGCGAGCCGCTCGTTTCCAAAGATTTGCGACGGCTCGCGACGCGTCATCGATAAATTTCGTCTGTCCCCATATTTCGCACGACCTTTTTTCCACGGTGATACTTTCGTTAGTCCCAGTGCATCGTCACGCGCTCGCAGGATTCTGTCGTGCATCAGGACTCCCGGTTGCACTCGCTGCATCCAACGCTGCAAATCTTTCATGCAAATACCGGCTTTCGAGCACCCGACGGCGAAAATACCGATTACGGTGAAATTATATCGCTATTCCACTGGTCAGACATGTGCCTACTTGTGTGCACTCCCATTTCATTCATTCTTCTTTATTTTATTCGTTTTTTATTATTTATGTTATATTTTTCCGCTGGTCACACATGTGTCTACTTCTGTACTCCCATTTTTCATTCATTCCTCTTTATTTTAGTCGTTTTTCATTGTTTGTGTTACATTTTTCCACTGGAGGATGAATATGTCGTGCTGGAAGATTTTTTGAAGAAATTCGCCGAACCTAGACATTGTGTTCCAATAAACATTTTACAAATGTGCAAGATTTATCAAAACACTTGTCCTCCATATTTTCCCTCAAAATTCAAACAAAAATAAATTTTGTTAACACCAATTTTTTGATGATCGCTCTTCAAAGACCTCATTGTCCAATTACCAAGCCATCGAGAACAGGATTGAGCGTTTGCGCCTCGCACGGATCAATCGGGTCTAGCGTCTCTAACAAGTCGGTCGATTTTGAAAGTTCGTGGCGGGGCGTCGGTTGAACTGGTCGCGGCGGCATATTGTCAGGCGATAAAACGAAGCTGGCAGAAGGCGGCGGGAATAAATTTATGAATGCTGGAACCCGAGGCTGGCTGCATTCCACGCGGCCTGTGCTCGACACACTGAATTGTCGCTCTCATTAGCGACTCGGCCCGGTTCTCTTTCTCCACCAGTACGCCGGTTTCTCTCTCTCTTTCTCTCTCTCTCCGTCGTTGTTCCTCCATCTCCTCTGGACCCGGTGTTCTCTCTTCCTCTCTCCCAGGATTTCTCCTCAGTCTCTCGTCCTTGTCCTTTCGGTTAGCCGCATCCCTGTCATCCCTTTGGCCCGACAACCGATTGATATGCGTCGCGCGGCCTTTCGAGTCCATTTCCAGAACCGCACTAATCTCGCCGGCTTTAATGAATTTTAATCGGGCCAACGGCGACTCGTTGCGCCAACAGATCGGCACCGGGATCGCGATCAGACCCCGGCTACCGTGTTAATTGGCTCTCCTCCCCACGGGATCCGCAACGCGTGGGCGTATCGCGAAGGTAAATATGAGACCGGCGACGTACGGAACGCTGCGTGACATGGGGCACCATGGTCTCCGGGACCCGAGGAAGACGTACTCCGCGTTTCCTCAGTGAATTAAGAGCCCCCGGTCTTGTCCTGCTTGATCAAGGTGCGAGGTGTTCGCTGTTCGGTGGAACGTTGTCTCGGACGAGTGCAGAAACTCTGATGCACAGTTTTGTTAACTGGCTTCTGGCCTGCATGATGTCATTTCGTTTCAACATGGCTTCCTAAAAGAATAATCTTGTCGGTTGCATCAGGAAAAAACTGCTCTCACCTTTCAGAAGCTTTCCAAACTTGAATGACGAGTTACCTCATGCCCAGTTAACACGTCGAGTGTGCCATCAGCCTCGACAATTCCATAAAATCAAAGTAATTTATTTAACCATTAACTGGTACATCGAGGTCTGTTTCGTGATACGAACAAACTTTCTGTACTCTGCCTTTTCGAAGATCGGCAGAAACAAAGGGTACAGTGTACACTGGTTGATGTTTAACCACGGGATACGTGGTTGGCCGTGGTGGCTCGCAAACTGTGGGTTAAAGCGTCCACGTACCGTCTTCATGGTTGCTTACAAGTTCCTCGGAGGACTATAAAACGCGGGAAGGGCTGCTCACCTTTGTTCCAAGAGCGCGAGAGGGAGAGAGGCGGCGGAATAGAAGGCTCGGCGGGGACATATTAGCGAGACAAATAGCGCGGCACGCGTGTAGGTGTTCCTTGGGCAAAGAGAGGCGCAGGGAGAGCCATAGGTGTCAGGTGTATCCGTGTTAGTCTCGGATTGGTGAGGCGCGTAGGGACAGCGGGAGGCTTCCGTGTACCATAACCGAGTAACCAAGTGAGGCGCAGTATGCTTGTACGCGGCTCATGGCAGCTACTATGCGAATAAGCGGAGCTTAGTCCCGCGTATTAGCATATGAGCACCGCCTAATTAACGCCCCGACCACCGACGACCCAGCCAGCCCCCGTACTCTTCGCCCTCGCCTCTCGACTCTCAGAACATTAAATAATGTAAACCTGGAACCACGCCATTGTCTTACCTAAAGCCGTGCGTAAAACTCGGGTTAAGTCGGGGGGAATCGTTACCAGATTCCACGGCTAATCTTTGCCCGCCGCTTCCTACGGATGTATAAGAATTTACTGCAATTAATTTCGAACGCTACGGGCCGTCGTTACTGCCACCGGAACACGCTGCGCGACTCCACGCGCACACCCTCCCTGTGCGCCGAGTATCTCGAAATTTGTGCCTCGCCCCGGAAACTTACTTTACGAACCACCGTTTGCATGATTAAATACGAGTTCATTGGATTTTTACCATTTTTAGGATACCCTGGTCAGTTAGATTGAAACTGGAACGACTAGACGAGTCCAAATTTGCAATCTCTTTTTTAGATTAACGAAATAAATGTTCCGTGTCTAATCATGCCCGAAAGCAGTTCGCTGGGTGCATCCACCAATTTGTCGCTTCCCGTGGCGCAGGGGCGAGACAAAAGCGAAAATTTTCCGGTGAACACGAGCCCATCTTTGAGGAGAGACGATCCGGCGAGGAAAGAGGCTCAGCGGTTCACATCAAGGTGTCTCGGTCGCCTAAGATTCCGCCGATAGTCGAGCGAGAGCGAGTCCGGTGTGCCAGGATCGAGATCGGTATCTGTAGACTAAATGGCCCCTCGGAGGGATCCGTCATTCTAACACAAGGATCCGGGGCCCGATGGGAAGAGAAGAAGGCTATCCCGAACTTCTATTCCCGTGTCCTCGGCCGCTTTAATTTATCCAGGCTGACGCCGAGGAAGCGCGAACCGTGTAGCTCGGTTGAATTGTTCGACTAATTCCAGGCCGGGACCACCGTGAAATCGAACGTCCCGCTTGCTCCGGCGAACTTTAAATTTAGATCGAATGCGAATCCGTTTTCTCCCAAGTCCTCGGGAGCTTCTCAAATCTCCGCGGCCGACCAACATTCTTCCCTGGCCTCGCCTGTTCGACGGCGACACACGATCGAGGACTTCCTCCTTCGGATTCCGTGCCGCGGTTGCTGTTATAGGCTATCTTGATCATTCTTATTGCGGCCTGCGACGAGTTCAAGCTTGTACCCGTGAAAAAGGTTTTTAGGGATGTGCTTCTGCCCAGCCGGAGCGGCCTTGTTCCCTCCATTGTGGGAATTGTCATCGCCTTTCCTCAAGTCTTTTGTCTCCGAGGACCTTCGGAAATGGTCACGAGTTTGATCGAATGTTTTCTGCCTGGAGTAGCGCTCAGTACGATTAGGAATCTTATGGATTTTTATACAAATATAAATCTGTGCACAGTAATTTAAAGTAATTTCCATCAAAGAAAAATGTGCATACCTCCTTCAGGATTCCAGAAGATTATAAATAAAGTAAACACTTTGTTAGTTCAATTTGAGCTACAAATATTGACGACCATCTTCTACACAATAATTTAGTACCACAGAAATTCCTTTTTGTCGATCGTAGCTTACTGAATAAACTTTTCATTAATGTTTTCGGCGCATGGGTTCGATCAAATTTTAACTAACAAGCAATTTTGCAAATTTTTAAATCATTCTCAACGTTTCGATCGAACAGACGCAAGTTCTCTTAGAAAGGATCCATATCCGGATCGAAACGTTGAGAATGATCTAAAAATTTGCAAAATTGCTTGTTGGTTAAAATTTGATCGAACCCATGCGCCGAAAACATTAATGAAAAGTTAAATTAGTACAACGTTTCGGACCGTCTCGCCGATTTCATTGCACCCTAAATAAAATAACAACAAATTTATTAAAGCGCGTCAAATTCTCAGAATAAAGTTCGAAAGAAATCTTTCGCTCCGTAAGTGCGCAAGATTCGCAGCGAGGCGGTCGCCATAAAATTTCGGAGAACCGGTCGGCGATGTCGAAACGAAGAAGTGTGTCCGAAAGGAATTCCCAGCCACCCGCGAGTGACATAAGTCTTCCCCATAAACGGCGCGGGCGACGATGGGATTCTAGATGCCAATAAATAGCGACTCGCGAACCGTAACCGCGCTCGAGTGACTTACAATCGTCGTACGATCGAGCCTAATACACCTAATGAGCTTCATCTATTTTTGTTCGTCTTGTAAGGGTGCAGCGACAAGGCTCGAACCGCGCTGCCGATCAATCAGTAGCTTCTATATCGGTAAATAACGTTGGCGAGACACCGCGGTGCGTTTTCTTTCTCTGACGTAATTGAATTCAGCACGGCCGCTCTGATCGGGATCACGGGAATCGGCCGATCGATCTGTTTCTTTTTAGACGCGAGTTAATATTAAATAGGGTTAATTAAAGCCCGAGTGAACCGGTCCTGCCGAGGATTATGATGCCCGGACTAATTGTCGGCGACTGGATCGCGATGATCGCGCGCGGATACACGGCTTTTTCTACGCCGATCTCGTTTCCGATGAAACAAATGGTATTGTTGGGTGTTGCGGAGATCGTTTCCGTAATTAGCGCTTTATGGCGTGCTATTAATCCCCCGAACTACTCTTCAATGCATGTATTTATTAGTATTTAATGCCGGTATGTTTCTAATCTTACGAATCTCACTCAACAGTGAGAATATGAAAAAACTATGAATTTCTTCTTTGAGAATACAAGTCTAAGGCAAGGCGAGACAAGTATAAAGCTGGTTTTCCTCGTGGTTCACGACTAATAACCGATGGTTAGAACACACTATGTATTCAGTGTCGGTGAAAATCGTGTCAGATGGACGAGGGGACGGAGTTGGGGTTAAAAGGAGGCCACGATGGCCGCGTACACCTGTTCGAAAAGCACCTGATCGGTAAAGCTGCGTCCGCGGATCGCGGTGGTCGGAGTCCTCTTTGGTGTCCGAGTAGGTGTACACTTTCGTAAGGGTCCATTGTCGAGACGGCGTCGCGTCGTGTCTACAGCTCACGCTTCGCCGGATACAAATGGGAATTGTTGAGTAGCGAGGGGGAGAGAGAGAGGGAGGAGAGGGGAACGAAAGCCAAAGCCGAAGAGGACGAAGACAAGGTAGAAGTCGCGTTTCGCTTTGGGTCTCGTGCGCGCGCGGTATACCGCGGGACTTGGGAGGCAAGAAGCTAGAAGAAGCTGGACCCTAGAAGGGGGATAGATAGGACAGAGGACGGATGTTCCATCGTGGAGCTGAGGGGGAGGTCGAGGGAGAGGTGGAGGAATCGAGAGGCCAAGCTCGAAACTACTATATACAGCCGTCCTAACCCAATACAGGCTATTAGGAGGAATAACCTGGCCTATGGCGAGTCGGTAACCCTATATCCTGGTGGCGGCGTCTTTTGATGCGCCGCGGTTCCCTCCACCTTCGCATCGGTGCTCACCCACCGCCGTGCTCCCCGTGGCCCATCCGCCGAGGACAGGCTACAAGAGTCTCGAATACCTCGCCAGATACTCCCGGTGTCCGATCACCGCGAGTGCCAGAAGAGGGAGGACTCTCTTCTCTTTCTCTCTCTCTCTCTCTCCTCTCCTCTCTTCTCAGTGACTGCACCTCGCTGCCGGGCCCCGTGTCTTCGGGGACCTAACCCCCCGACACCGGGACCCACGAACCGCGACCTTGCTGCTTTCCGACGTCTTTCGTTATAAATGCGGAACATCGCTCCTTCGGACTTCTGCTCTTCCGTCGGACCTTGTACCCCCTGTCTTTGAACCCACCTCTGCGCTCCCAGAAACCCTTCTACCTTCTGCAAGTATCGGAAAGCGAAAGTCTACCATCGAAGATTCTTGCTGCGAAATACTGTGCACTTCATGAACCTTAATGGAACAACTTCAAGTACCTTCTTTCGAGTTGCATCCCCTCGATATTTTGTCGATGTTCAAATCCAGCGGTCGGCCGACCCAAATTCGGGCCCGGTGTACACACGGAGCAGGCTCTAAATATTTTTTAAGGCGATCAGGCCCGCGTATACGGGGTCCGGTTACTCCGAACAGAGCGGTTCGAAGTTGTATCTCCGCCGCCACGTTCTCCTTTTCTCGGACGCGATCCTGCGCGACGTGGTCTTCTCTTCGTGCTCGGTCTCTGGTTTCGGGGAAACACGCCGAGGTTTCGGAGACCTTTATGGGCACGGCTTAATGGCCGGGTATGCGGTTAATGGACACAAACACCGCCCTCGAACTGGTTATGTCTCATTTACCGATTAAGATTACATGACACGGGCCCTCGGCCGGACTTTTATTTTCCGCCGACGGCCACGGGGATCGGTATTCCTCCGCGACCGTTCATTAATTTTTGATCCGGCCAGCCCTGGTCACCTCGTCATTCGTTAGAAACACATTAACGCAGCTTGTAACCCTGTTTCCTTTATTCTCGCTTTGCTACCTTGGTTCCTTCTTCATTAATATAAATTAACGAGCCGATAAGCGGCTCTTAGCCGGCTACACCTTCTACAAAAGAGGATACAGCCTCCTCAAAATGTGGAAGACTCCTCGAGTGACAAATCGTCCACTTTTCTGCCTCCAGATAACGCAAAACATTCTCTTTCGCTGTGTTATTCTGTTACATTTTTAACTCTTCCTAAAATTGTATTCGATCACTCTCTACACTCCTCAATATCTGCATTTTAATGCTACTGCAGTTCCTCGCTTCAAAATAAAATTCAAAATGGCGCCGGATGGAATCATCACAGCACCTTCCCGATATGAGTGTATTAGCGAAATCGGCGTCGAATCGAGCCATTCGCAGTAACGAAATCGTCCCTCGATTTGCAAATTGGCTCGCCGAACGCATTATTTACGCTCCCCGGAATATTCCATCGATAAAATCTAATATGGCTGGGATCTTCGGGCGCGACGGCAGCGCCATTACTTCCATAACAGTCGCGCGCCACCTCGTAACTTTGAACCAAGATTTCTTATTCTCTAGCAGAGGTACGCGCGAGATCGGATGGGTTCCAGGTTCAAAAAACAGGAGCAATATCCCGGGTGTATCGCGTGTCGGCCGGGACGACTCTAATTAGCTTGAACCGATCGTTTCCGTTGTAGCATGATCGAAAGAAGCGTCCGCTGCGGGGGAAGCTCGAGTTTTTGCGTGGTTCGGCGAGGACACTCGATAATCGTCCGAAATAACGAGGATGGGTTCAGAGAACGGTCCCGTCGCCATCTACGGCAGCTTGGAAGCGACTCGCATCCGCGATTTGATAAGCGGCCGGTATTATGGCCGGTGTAACGTGTGTCGAAGCGATTATTCGCTGGGCGCGACGCTACACCCTGAATCTCTTTATAGAGACTGAATCGGATCAGATCGGGATATTGGATTGGCGGAGCCTGTACACGGTGCCATTCTGTTAATGCTAACCGGGGGCATCAAGCCCCGTCGCCAGCCCACGGAAGATAAGCGCGGCGATTTGAGGAACGACTTAACGCGGAGACACTAAGTGGTCGAGATTAATTAATGCGATACCGAGCCGCCGCGAAATACGAGAAACGCGTAAACCGAGGTGCGCGTACCGTTACCGGATCTGTTAATGGGGAATCTGTATCGATATACCGCCGCGATCGCCACCGATCCGCGAATACTCCTTTAGAGGTTCGATTCGGGGACGAAAACGGCGCCGTTCCGATCGATAGTTAGCGAAAAACTTCGCCTGGTATCTCACTGGAATTTCCGACGTCGGATTATCGTGGTCGTTACCGACCGTTACCGGTCGTTCGGCTGTTTCGTCTCGTTTCCTGCTTTTTACGGTGAGCGACAGCTGTTGAAAATATTGCTGCTTATTTATGGTTTATTCAGCGACGTTCCTGAACACGATTGATCAGGATTACAAAAATGTCTAATGAGTGTTTTTGTATATTGCTGTCTGTTTCGCACGACAATTGAAGAGTCCAATGAAGAAGTCTACGATCACGTCCTTAGAAATAGAGCATCACGAGCCAATGAGAAAGAAGAAGATGACAATGTTCGATTCCTTAAGAGTCAATATAAAGCATGATGTCTTCAATAGCGGGCAGACGCTCTCCCCTGATGAGTACGATGAAGAAACATGTTGGAAAATTGTTGGCAAGACGACGAGGTTCTAAGAAATAGTGTATGATAGACTGACGAGACGGGATAGAACAACAGTGTTTCATTCCTTAAGAGTATAACGGACCACGGATGGCGGACAGAAAGTGAACCCTGACGAGTCTGATGAAGGAACTTGGTTGAAACGAATCAGAGGAGCCACACCGCACCG
This sequence comes from Lasioglossum baleicum, assembly GCF_051020765.1. NCBI lineage: Eukaryota > Metazoa > Arthropoda > Insecta > Hymenoptera > Halictidae > Lasioglossum > Lasioglossum baleicum. The sequence goes on from NC_134937.1 coordinate 10,543,855, forward strand.
GAAATGGAGAGGAGGACAGCGTCGTCTCGTTCCCGAAGAGTCGGTATGACGCGTGAAGGCGTCGGAAGCGAGGAAACGGTTTTCTCCCCCGATTCCATCTATTGAGCGTCCGGCATCGTTACTGGGCCCGAACAATACTCACGCGAAAGAACTTGGAATTCCGTTGACGACGCTCTCGGCCTCGGCGTCCGGGGTTCGGTCTTTGATAAATTGATTCCAGGTGTAAGAGTGTCCCCCGTTCCTCGCGAATGCGCGTTTCCAAGCCGAGTAACGATGCCGGTCGGTCATTGTCTCAGGTATTATCGAGACGGGCATCTTTCGACGCCTCTTCCAGTTGCGGGGGCGAACGAGACTGTCTCTCGCGCTCTCTCTCTCTCTCGCTCGCTCGCTCCTCTTTCTCTGCTTTTTCTCTTTCGTGTCTTTTTTTATCATTCCTGTTTCGTTTTCTCGTGCCCGTCAACGGGACGCGACGGCCGCCTCCTCCTCGTCGTCGTCAACCTCGAGAAACGAAACGAACGCGAGAAGAAAAGCCGGACCCTCTCCTTCCGACCTCCTCTGCCTATTCTTTCGAGTCCGTGGAAACAGAAGGGCGCCACCGCGCTGGCGGAAAATTATAAATAATGACGAGTCTTCGAATGGTAAAGTACTCTCCTCTCTGACCCCTGTTCGCCACCTGATCGACGCGGAAAACGATAGCTCGATTGCGGTGCGACGACGGATGGATTCGTTCGATCGGCCTTCCGAGTGTTGACCGACTGCGAATAAATACAACGATTCTCCTGTCTACTCCCATCCTCTGAATATCCTGTGAAGATGGTTGAACTTGCTTAAACATTCCAACTTAAAGCTATCAACCAAGATCACCGGTGATCTTGAAGAAGTCGATTCAAAAATGTACAAAAGGACAATTGAGGCATTAGGATTTTAATGAATCGAACGACTGCGACGAAATGGTCGAAACCGATCATCTCGCAAAGCCTTAACAGAAAACAGACATCACGGAAGGTCGGACTTGATCGAGACTTGAATTAGGAATTGACACGGCGGCTCCTGAAGGCGATAACGAGACTCTTCGCAGCACATCTCGCGTCTTGCAACGATTATCCTCGCCGATGCACCGGGTCGATCGTTAAGGAGATGTCGGCTCCGCCGTTCGTAGAAACGGCTCTCCTGCATCGGGCATGAATCGTTCTCTATATGTCGCGCTGCATCGGCGCGGAACATCCACGAATGTGGATGCAGCCGGCATTCGTGGATGGACGCGGCCGTTGATTGGATGCAGATTACGGCCGATGCAGTTCTACCGGACGGAGAACGAGCCGCGCTGATATAGAGGCGTCGCCGGTTATGAAAGCGATCATGCTAGTTCCCGGTGTTGGCGGTTTTAGCCTTGCAAATCACGGTCAGACTGACCCGCCGAACATTACGAGGTACCGCCAAAGGCTGTCTGGATCCTCGACTGTCGGTGAAACTGTGAACGTTTCAAATTAGACTTGAAATTGTTTTGGTCAGTTTATTATAGAAATAATAAGCTAAGCGACATGTTGTAGGGTAACTGCACCAGTGAATAAACGGACACCAGTAAATGAACGCTTTTGTATTATATATTTCAACAAATTTTAAGCCGCACGCCATACTAACGATAATGACTCTTGGGCCAATGGAATATATGACTCTTTTCCGTAGCTGTATTCCTATTGGTTTATATTGGTCAATTGACCATTAGTTTCTTAGATGGCCTATTTTCACCAAGTGCGTTGAGTGTGTGCAACAGAGCTAAAACTAGTAAGGTATGTGTACACGACCTTTTCTTTTACACATGAGTTTTTTATACTTTTCTTTTACACATGAGATAAAAGTTACTAACAATATAGATGTACGAGGGTTTAAATATTGAATATATAAATCACAAAAATAGCTATAAAATGAATATTTCGTTAAAAATTCGTTGTGTCTATTCACTGGTCCACGATATTACTCATAGCCCAGTAAATGAACAGAGTGTTCATGAAGTGACAATAATCGTAGAATGTGAAAAAGGAAAGGTGCGGTTTGGTACAAGAGACAGGATGTTTTAACAAAGATAACGGAGCCAAAGAAAATTAATTCTAGGGGATTTTTTGTGATTAAAGAGTTAAATAAATAGGAGAATATTGTTTAGTAATTTTGTTCATTCATTGGACCATCATTGTTCAATTACTAGAATGTAGTGTTCATTGACTGGTATTTTTTATATTTTTTATTTAACGTTTTTAATAAAGAAAAGTAATAATAATTTCATTTTATTTGTGTTCATTTGTTTTTGACAAATGAAGTATAGGGAGCCATTTGGCATATATGAGATTCCTTTAATTCACATATTTCTTTTTTAAATAAAATATCTTCCTGAACAATTTCTTAAACGTTCATTCACTGGTGCAGTTACCCTACATTGAAATTGTTGAGAAGCACTAACTAACTGAAACTTTACCGTGGACTACCGGTTAAGACGAGGCGCAGTGTAACTTAGTTCGTGGAAAAATCGCTCGCAGCAATTCCAAGGATTTTCGCGTTGGGCATAAGAGGAGGATCTGCGAGAGCGTGTTGGCCTGATCGCGAGCCGCGACCTTTAGGCGATTTTTGCACGGTGCCCGGCAGATGCGAGCCGGTGATTAAGTCACTGTTTAACGGGCAGGAGAGGGCCCGCAGCGCGGACACACGCACGTTACACCGTGGGCCTCTCCGTGGGCCCCGGTTAACGAGAGCATGCCGGGGAACGTCGTACACATCTTCGAGCGGGCCCCGGAGCTCGTTAGGGCCGGCCTACGCGGTTCACGCGAGTTACCGCGTTCGTTTCTCTTCTTGTTCTGTTCGCGGACCTCGCCCCTTGGACTGTCCGTTCGTCCGTCACCGGACCTGGACGAACAACCGGCAGAAAACGCCTCTCGTCGACGACGTGACGTTAATGACGACAACGAGCTCGCCTCTCGCGACAACCCGTGTCCTGGATCTATTTCGACCCGCCGATACCGACTTTTGATACGGGATTTATTGTGCATTTTTCCCTTACCGTTCGACCATTATACTGCTCCGCTGCATCCTTCACGGGGGTAATTGGACGGGGCTGACGATGCTGGCTCCTTTTCCGGTGACCTCGAACATTGATATCGCTGGGATGGCTTGATCGTGGCCCTCGAACAATCGATCGTTAATTCGTGAAGCCGAAACCAATAAAATCGGACGATCTTTATACGCGTGATCGTTTACCCTTTATGAAGATTCGCTAGGAAAGGTGTGAAAATATGTAAATGCAAATAAGTTAAATTATTATATTAGAGCACCTTTAAAGTTCAATGCAGAAATGTCTCAAGGGTCCAAAAAGTTCGCAATCACGTTAGGATCACAGAAGGCTCGCGTCAGGGTTGCTAAGAGGAAGACACAGGATTCAAAGTAGCTATTTCAGAAGAACAGCTATAAAACCCGAGTTCTACCTCCTCTAAGGTCCACAGCGTTCCCTCGTTCAGTACGTATTTCCTCTATTTCCCGTACATACGATCCTCGAACCCGATGTAGCCAGCTGACTCCGCATCATTACACAAGCCCGCGGTTGTCCGACTGAATCCTGGTTAGCAGAAGTCCCTCTTTCTCGCCGATTTCCTCCCCGATGCTCGGCCGAACAGAAACCGCTAGGATTCCTGCATTAATCGCCGGGGCCGAACACAGAATTATTCAGCGTTCCGCGCGCGGACATCTATCCGCTACGAAATAGTTCTTACGTGACGTCCAACCAGGGGCTTAGCATAAATCGTACGCGTGTACTCGGACGCGTGTATTAAAGGCGACTACTTATGCGACAAGCTCGCGCTAGATCGTGCTGATCGATATCGGCGATAAACGGGCCTTGTCGGAGCATTATTAGCGCGGACGGCGTGCTGGCCGCATTTTTCTCTCATCGGGATTCAGCGAGTCGAGCACACACCGGGGCCCTGGGAAATCGAGACTCGGGCCCACTGTCTCTTACTCATCGCCCGATACCGGTCCCCTTTCGGTCTCTTAACGATTATTTACAGACTCGCCTCTGCCGTGAACTAAATGCTGTCTTCGAGGACGTTTTTCATTACTGCGAAGTTACACGAGATACGTTCATCGCGGACATTCAGAAATACACGAAAGAGTATTAGATACCATTCACATTAATTAATATTTCTATCGATTGATAATTTTCTTCTATGATCTTAGGGCTGTTGGTTTGTGTAAAGTGCCTCATTTATCGCGAACAGTAAAAATATTCGATCTAGTATTTTTCTGTTGTACAATAATATAAATTATTGCACCAGTGTTTACTGTCCCAACAAAAACATCCTGTAAACAGGAGCCAAGTTCCTACGGCCGTAAAAAGTTGTGAGATCAAACAAAATACATATAGTTCGTTAGCTTAGAAATACCTCTTGCAATACTGAAAAAAGCGTTTATAAAAATTAGTGTAAAAGAACGCTATTTAATTTTTAAAGAGTTACATGGAGGGCTAAATTATTCAAACTTGGCCGCTACCTAACACCTTGTATGGCCATTGGTTTAAACCTAGATGGTGCAGCAGTGAAAAGTGCCTTGTTTTTAATTCACTTTTGATTCACGCGAAAAAGAAAGATCTATCTTTCGAACACGTTGCACACGAGTGAGAATAAACGTTGATTCGTGGAAGCTGCGACTGTTCCCGCAGCGACCGACTGAAATCCATATAAAACAAATCGAACCATGAATCCGCGAGTGCCGGAGAAATTAGAAGCACTGCGGCGCTGGAGGCGAGCTTTACTGCCATTCCTACAGCAGCCTCTTTTTAAGGGTAGGTCTCCGGAACGAGTGTCTCGCGGCGAAACGTATTACGGTCGCCTGGAATCGTCGACCCCTCTCGCGACTCCGGGAAGTTTATTTAAATAAAACCGACGTAAAGCGACCGGGTATCGCCGTTCGGGTTTATGCATCCGCGTATAACACGGCCCGTTCCGGTTTTAATGATAGCGCGTAAACCATCCGGCCTTGATTAAACGAGACGTCGCGCGCTCGATCGTGTCGTTCGATGTCACCCGCGAAACACCTGCATCCGAGAGGTGAACATACAGACTTTATTTTCCCGCGGCTACCGGTCCGATTCTCGTCTCGATTACCATCCGATGAATCCCCGCGGCCTCAATTCTACCATAGTCATCCTCTCTTTTTCTTGTATCGAGATCTCTCTTTATCGAGCCCCGCATCTTCGCCTTGTAGATCCCCCGGTTTAATCAACATTTTACTGGCCGCGATATTTCTGCCACGAAATCGACTTAAGACCCGAAGGTCTTCTTCTTGGGAATCCTGTCGACTTTATGCCCTTAGGATATTTCCAGGAAGAATTATTTGATTTATTTAATGCAATTTGATGGATGTATCCAGTGCATCTTTGCGTGATTTATTAAAATAATAGAGGAAATAGATTTGTATCCGATCTATTTCTTGCAATTGATCTTTACAATTTTGATGTAGCATGAAAATCCACTAATATACATAAGTAATAGGATTAAATCGGCGAAATTTCGTCCATTAAATATACATGTCTCGTTCAAAATACCCGGAGAACATAAACATTATACTCGCCGAACAATAAAACGTAAAGCGAGACGATGAAGTCGACATATTCTTGAAGGGACACGAGCATTCTCCGGGGCCATTCCAACAACATAAATTCCGCAGCGTTCACCATAATCCGAATGACCGGATAATCCGAGATCATGTGTCGAATTCTTCCAGCAGCAATGAAAAGGCATGGTCGTTTGGGAATTCGATAAATAATAATAACAAAGTCCGTGGCTCTTTGTGCATGTCTCGTAGCAGTCTCACCTGCTTTCGGTTGGCGCGTTAGTAGCGGCGTTCGCGTGGCACTTAAACGGATGAACAGAACCAGTAGACACGGGTATAAATTGAAATTTACGAAGTTGCCGGTGGAATCGCGTGATAGGGCTTGTCCTCGCGGTCGTTTTTCTTGGGCCGGGCCGGATCGGGCTTGGTCGGTCCTGATCGGGTCTGGGCCCCACTGTTCGCACCGATCGCGCGGAAGAATCTCGAGTAGAGTATACACCTCTGGACCCTTTCATTCACCACTTCGTGCCTCGTAATTCTCGTTCCGTACGTTTCACCGGTTAAATTAACGTCACCGTAATCGTCCGCGGCGGCAGCTCGCCGGAGGAATCGCTGACCTTCTTCGGTCGCGGATAATTTATCCCCATTGTTAATCCGCTGCCACGCCGTCGCATTGTTGTGCAACCTCTCCTCCTTCTTCGTCTTCTTCTTCTTTGTCTTCTGCGATCGTCCGACGACCGGAAGCGCGGGGAAAGAGTACTTTATTGACACGTTCGCTACCTGGACTTGGTTTCGTGGCAGTCCTAATGGTTCCATTATTGCGATGTTCATCGTTAAATGCATCTCCACGGACTTGTCTTTTCCCATAGAATGCATAATTGCAGCTTCATTTTCTGGAAAACAAAACTCACCAACGTCACTCGCTTTTTTCCACCCTTTAATTCTCGCGAGCAAGAAAATCAAGCACAAGAACGCGAAGTTACTAAAAGCAGCTTATACCGTGAAGACATTAAAAAAGCAACGATAAGCCGAAGACGATAAGCTCGTAGAAGAGGCGTGGATCCACAAAACGAGAACTTCGGCTGAGGGAAGAGCGACACGAAGGATCAGTAGAATCGCGTCACGGGAAGAAGAAGAAGTAGAAGAGCGAGCAGACAAAGACTGATACGAATTACTGAGGGGAAGAGGAGAAAAATGAACAGGGTTCTGAAACCAGGACAGATTGAACAACGTTCTGATTCAGAGGAGGACGCGAGAGAAGAGGATAACGAAGAATAGTAACTGGAGAAAAATGAATTGATGCTGTTCGAACGGGACGGATCGCGAAAATCGAATAGGAGAGGGAAAGGAAATAGTAGGGACCGGTTGTTGGGAGAGACAAAGGCCGAAATTCCGTCGCGCGGATCGTAAGTAGCGAGGAATGGTGGCGAGCAAAGCGTGGGCGGCCTCGCATCCGGCCTAAACTCCAAGATAATATAGCGCCGGCCCGGCTGAGACATTTGCACCATCATTAAAATTCGCGATAGCGGATCGAACAGGCACGGTGACATCACCCTCGTTCGCGCGAACCAACTAAACGAGCGTAGGGAACGTTCGCCGTGTAAAACCTCCCTGCTCGCCTCCCTCTGACACCCTCTGACGCCCCTTCTCTCGCTAAGACAGCCTTGGGCCCGTCCTCCTCGCGGCCCCGAAGAGCAAGTCGACGGGCCAGCCTGGCCCCGGACGCGTAACGCAACGATACACGCAGCTGGTATGCGTATAATGAGATCGACGATAACCTTCTGACAATTAGCACGAAATATTCCCTAGCGGACGCTAGATCGCACGATTGCCATCCCGATGGCGACCTCCATGGCGGTTTCGGGCCCCAAGGAATTGGGAAATTAACGTCTGCCTCCAGTTCGGTGGAATCTGCAGGCCCAGTTCGGGTTTACGAAAATGGGCCTCAAGGCCGTCTGACGGTACGACGACTGAGTCTGTCGATATTGTTACAGAAAAATGTCTGGACGCTTACTAATGACTGGTAAAGGTGTAAAGAGGAGCTCACATTTATAATATATTTATCCAGGTCAACAAACGTTAAAATCAACGTCGAAAATAAATCATTTTATCAATTATGTATCACTTGTTTCTAGGCTTCATATAATTATTCCATTAGTATTTAGTGTACTAAATCAATATTGACTCTTTTGAATATTGAAAATACAATTGAAAATAAAGCGTAAGCTGTAGAATCTTTCAATAAACGCGACGCCAATAGCAGAGTGGTGGGCGGATCCCGCGGCCGGTCACGTGATCCGCGCTTTATCGGCTAAATTAAAGCGTTTGTCACGAGCAAACTGGTTCAATTTCGAACAAGAAAAGAATCGCAAACACGAGTACTAAACGCTTCAGCGATACCGAGTCACGGAACAACAATCCGCTGATATACGAGGGAAAAGTGTCAAGTCGAGCAACTCCGGCGTCACGGCACAGGGTGCAACGTGTTATTACCGTCATTAAGGTTAATTGTTTCCCTTTGGCTAATGCGTGGTGGACTCTGACGGTGCGGCGCGGCGCTGGGCTACGGTTCGATCAACGTCTCGGTGAACCATAAAATCGCGATAAATCGCGAGCCGATGCGCCATAAATTACACGCGGAGGACGGCAACGAAGCGTGAGCCTCGAAGATCGTTCGCGATTGCCTCTGTAATTTATACTTTAAGAGTTCATATAAGATCGAAACCGGGAGATAAGGGTCCAGTGGGAAGTCCATTAGACACGCAAGACACTTTTTTACGGCTGCCCATCAAAGCAACTTTATCATATCCCCGACGAGGAACAGCTGATGCTGGGGCCTCTTCTCGACCCTATCGATACTCGGAAGTAGCTCTTACCTTGTTAAAACCTGAAGGACAAAAATCAATTGCCGCACCTACCTGCGTATGCCTAGACGAACAAGTGGTTAATAGATTGCGAACCGTTCGTTTAAACTCCATGTTGTTCTTATCATTCAACTTGCTAAAGTAAATGTTTCTATTGCTGATCAATTGCTCCCTTTACACTACGATTACACCTTAGACGGTGTAGTGTCTAGATTTATTTTAACCCTGCACTTCAACTGGCTTGTCAGCTTCTTCATTTAGCTTCTTCTTTATACAGTCACGATTTTATATAAATGCGAGGAGTATACTGTCGCTCTGCTATTTTTTGAAAATACTATAATAATTGTATATAAATCTAAAAAATTATGATAAACTGGTTTAGACAAAGAACGGACGTAGAAGGCTCCGCGGAACACTGCCTCGGTTCCGGCGAGCTCGAGAGCCACAAGGCCACGCCCACTCGGAACAATTTGCACAGAGAGACTGCAAAAGCGACAGTTTTACCTATCTAACTTTATTGAATTTTTAAAAAAATATCCTCTCTTTTATACATGGTTTAAGGATGAAACGAACCCCCTCATTCACAGTAAAAATTCATGAAATAAGCACGGGTTGCCGCATTTATTTTTATTCAATCGACGATGGTCTGACGTTCCAACAAGATTAATGGAGTGAAGCGACATTTCCAAGGACATTGAAAAAATCCATTTTTAGCCAACGGACCCCCACCATTCGCCAGTAATCGAATCCAGATAGAAAGGACTGGTTCGAGGAAGCGTGTAACCGGGTTCTATTTCTTCGGCGTGGGCTAATCAGCGCTTAGTCAGATCGACGGATCCGTGACGGGTTCCCTGACAGGAAGAGACCTCTCTCTCTTTCTCTTTCTCTTGATCCCCGACCAAAGATCGTTCCAGCGAGCAGAGCGATCGGCTTCCTTCCGAGAATCTGCATACGCGTACGCGGGACGTCCATTAACGGCGCGGCGGCCGGCTATGGAATTACACGTGTTAGAAAAAAATACTCGAGCCTCGATATTTATGTAGATTCGATGATCGGGGGAACAGTAGTCGCCGAGAATGCAAATTTCGCGTCGCGCTCGAGCGACCTGGCGAAACTTCTCGCGGATTTCCAGGTTTGCGAGCTGCGTCGACGCCGTTTACACGCCCACGCGGATATACCTGCCGTAAGAGATACGATTGTATTCACCATTTCGGGAAAATCGCGCTGCGTGACACGGAAAGCGGCATACGGAGGTTCCGACCGAGGTATGAAACGATTAGCGTGGCCTACCATGCGAATACGATGGAGATTGCTGCCGAGACGATTTTCTTAAGACTCTGAAATTTTCGCAGTTCAACTTCTGTTCGATTGTGCTGAATTTTATGCGATTCATAAATTGCGAATAATGGTACAGCCATTTTTATTGGCGACTCTGACAAGTAACACTACCCAACTGATACTGACTGATTTGAACGAAATTTAACGTACTTATTAAACACCGAAAAATATTAAATGCGTGTTTTTGTGTTTCGGCTAAATGCGCTTTTTAGGGATAGAAAGCACCCCTCAACCTCTGGAGATGGAAATGTTTGTGGCTAATTATTTCTTAAAGGATACAGTTTCTGAAAAACGTGCTAGATCCAGAGTGATGCACTTGATGGCGTCCTTGAAATCGACCTTGAGGTCGATTTTCAACGTCAATTAAATTTGGAAATAATAAGACGGACTTGCCGGCTTTAACAGTTGCCGGAACTTGAGCGCACCCTGTATTTATAATCAGTAATGTTATGCGATGACTCTAAATCTGTCTTCAGAATTGATTTGTAGCGTTATTTTCCCAAAAAGAAAAAATCAGACGTTATGAGAAAATAGGCTCAAATTTATAGAAGAAATATGAATCCTTTAAGAAATAATTAGCCACAAACGTTTCCGTCTCCAGAGGTTGAGGAGTGCTTTCTACCCCTAAAAAGCGTATTTAGCCGAAACAAAAAAATATGTATTTAATATTTTTCGGTGTTTAATAAGTACGTTAAATTTCATTCAAATCAGTGGATATCAGTTAGATAGTGTTACTTGTGAGTCACCCTTCGACTGCTAAGGGTTAATTTGAAAAGTAATTTAAAGTAATTCTACAGCTCGGGTCATTATCTGCTAAATTATTTTCTGAAACATTCCTCCGCTAAATCTGCCTGAAATAAAAATCCTCAACGATTCCAATAATTAATATCCAACCGAATCGTTCAAAGAGAACGCTACTGGTAATCCGGCAGTCCTGCGTCAGCGATGGAGGGTCATTTGCGTTCTCCTGCAATCCAATTTTCCGCGTCAACGGGAACGGAGGATTTGAAGATGCGAGAGATTCGGCCCTGTCGAAAAGTTTATCTTTTGCGCCTGGGAAAGTCGACAGAGCCGGTCGAAAGTTGTTTCACCTTGCGCATCGGGCCACCAGGTCGTCGTTTGAAGAGGGAGGAGAGGGTTGTTTAAAACGCGCGAGGTAATCCCGGACCCCGAGCATTATCGTCACCCAAGGGACGTCCAACGCCAGGCCAAGAATTTCGCCAAGGAAAATATTTGTCGGGCGTGTCCGGCATCGTGTATAAACAGATCGACGCCGCTTCGCGTCGCTGGAAATGCGATTGTGCCGGAAAGGTATCGGCTCGGTAATGTCCGAGCTCATTGTTCCCTTGTGTTGTCGTCGCTGCGACTTAAACGGACCTTCCAACCTTAAACCACCTTCACAAAGCCACTGTCGTTTTTCGAAATTCGCACGCATGTCTCAAACTCGATTAATTCGTTCTCGCGAACCTGGCAACGCCTGAAACAACTTCCGAACACTTTCGAAATTGCTAGGTTTGCACAAACACAATTGCGGTTTTGAAGTGTCAGCTTCGGAATACATTTTGTGTGGACATATTAGGATTAGTTGCATTTAGACAGTACTGCTAACAATAAACAGGTGGGACCTCGTTTATCCGAATCTCGAATGCCTGACTTCTCTATTGCTTGAACCAGAGTCGCCAGATGAGGGGAGGGAACACGAATTGAGGGGAAAAGGTTACGCTCTCTTTGGGGGACACTAGTCTTATTCTGGTGGCTCTGGCATGGACTGATATTTTTTTCTGCATCGTACATCTTCGTACTTTCAGACAACGTCAAATGGATATCACAAATCGACGAAAGTAAAAATCAATTTGAACAATAATGGCGGACGGCGGAAAACCACGAACAAAGAACAACTGTTTGACGCTCGGTAAGCTACCGGATTGCTGGAACCTCGAACCTCTATTTACGGTGCAAACGAATTTTACGATTGCCATGCTAATCGAAGCAATAGCAGCCTCTCAACGTCTTTGATCCCGGATAGACTGTTTTCTCCGTTCTCGAGGAAGCTTCCGGAAGCGTCCTCGAACGGTTCCGCTGGATCGTTGGCTGGTTAGGCGAGATACAATTGTCGCGTACGTTTTAACGAGAAACACTCGCGAGATGTATTACGAGGCATCGGGATCGCGCTCTCGTACGCAGCCTGCGGGACTCCTGAATCCTATTAATGTACTCGACTACCTCGATTATAGTCCCCGCACCGTTCCCGACGATGAATTACAATTATTCCGTGAAAGCACCGTGAACGCGGAACTGCCGCGTCGCGGAAACTGGAAATATAACTGGAAAACCGAAGACAATGGAGATGTTTATCCGTAGGGAAAATTGACAGGATTCTTCATGCTCGCCCGAACGACTGGGGGAGACCGTACCAGCGATATGAACATATTCTTCCCGAGTAATCGAACCTTTCTCTTGGCGCTGACAGCTTTTTTCTCTGCTTTTATTGTAATCGAAACTTCCTATCTTTATTATTACGGTAAGGGTATTTCTACGGCGAATTTTTTAATGTTTGCACTGTATTCGTGAAAATGACAATTCGATATTGATCACTTCTGAAAATTGCATAATAAATTAGAGTAGAAAGAAGCTTATAAAAATGTAATTGCAGAAACAGGCGTCATATTGAAGTTTTTTTCTACTTTCTTACGTTTGTAAGAAATATCTTCGGAAGTACAATTAGAAAAATGAACGGTGATTGCTGTAGAAACGTGTCTGTTTTTCAGGATAGGAAAAATCGAGGAACTCACCAGGGGTTAGATCAGTTTAGAAAAGTGATTCGTGGAACGGCGCACGTTTCTCCAAACCCTCGACGATTTCAATCGCGTCGCGAGAAAAACAATTTCAACCGATCGCCACGGCGGATCGCCTTCAAAGGGTTAATTATCGGACAATTACCAGCGGGGCGATGGAATCGACGAATAAGGCCGAGAAATTCCGGATCGGTCGCGTAGCCCAATTCGAATTCTTTTGAATCGGTGCGCAGAGGAAGCCGGTGGGATCTTCGGAGAGGGAATTTCCTTCCGATGACGATGCGCTCTCTCTCCCGAGGCAATCAACGGGCTGCTCCCGTAGGACACCGCGACCGGTCTCGCTGAATTATTCAGGAGACGTCGTTCGCGAGAGTTTGCCGGATTTGTAGCGCGACCGCGCGCCCCTCACAAAGAGACGAGAAAAGAGGCGGCGGAGGACGCCTAGGAATGTTTGACGGCTCGTCACCCGGCTCACAGATACGCTCTACGAGATCTATAGATCCTCTCGACTCGAGGATCCTCTTCTCCGGCTCCCACGATCCGATTCGCAATTTCGACTCGCTCGCTCGTTTCCTCTCCGATCGGCTCCGATTCAGAATTACTGCCAAGGGAGAGCGGACTACATTATCACCACGATTTTTTATTTCAGCCTGAGGAACGCTCCGCTGGATCCTGCCGCCGCCATTTTGATAGTCGAGGAAGACTGGTAGACCGTAGGGTTGCGTGCGGAGACTCGATTCCTTTGTATTTATATGGATTGTTCCATAAGATTCATGATTATTGGGACACCTTAATATTTTTGATTTTACAAAATACAAGTCGTACGAAGTATATAAATTTGTAAAAGTAATAACTCCATTGCGGATCTTTATCCATAATAAAAATGTCTTCATCAATTGCAAGACACAGAAACCATTTAAAACTTTCTTCCTATTTTCAACAATTTTAATAAACCGAGAATAGCATATGGGCGTTGTTAAATTGTTTGAATAATTTTACTGTTTTAAATGACATCCACCGATTTTTGTCATAAATGCATAAAATCCGCGGTCTAGTAATGACATCGAATAGAATTCATTATGATAAAATTGATTTTATTCGTCCTCAGGGTGCACGATTGTATCTAGAGTACTTTTAATCCACTGATTCCATAGTACACTGTGTCGAGTCCCAGTTCGAATCGGAGGGCACAGATTCAACATAAACGACCGCGACCCTAAGTTATCCATCCTCGTCCATCATCGGCTCGCAGGAGCGTCGAGCAGCGTAGGTGTTCACGCTCCTTTCCCGTTCTTTCCACGATTATCCGTGTCCGCCTCTGGTTCGAGCATGTGTGCGCCGGGTCCCTGGCTCGGTGGAGATCCTCGCGGCATAAGCATGCCTCCCCGAAGGCTTGTGTCCGGCGTATTTCAGCCGGGTTATCATCGCCAGATCTACAGGGAGTACGCGAGAAATTATTTATTAGCGCGGGACACCTCCTTCGTCACCAACGGTCGGGGGAACCGAGTTCCCGCGTCGTAAAAAAGATTAACGAGCGTCTGACCAACCCTGACGGGAGTGAAGGAGCGAGGCGACCAGATCGGAAGGGGCCGTAGAAACGCCGAACCAAGCCGAAGACGCGATAATCGCCGCGGGAGGCGCTCGATCCGGGTCCCAGTGATTTCCTGATCCACCCTGCTGAATGAAATTGTGTTACCGAAGTGTTGTGGTCCTCGACAAATGGGACAGGACGCTACGGATTCGACGACACGTAGTGTGAGGTTGTTTGATCGCGTTCGAGGAATCAGAAGATTATAAAAATGGTACTGTTGGAGCAGGGTGGTAACGATTCTAGCTACCAAGTTTGCTTGGGAATTAACAGACGTGTTAAATTTACAACGGTCAAAGAAAGTGAGGACTGGGTAGTTCGGTGCGTCTCGTTGTCCGATGGCGAACGGGCAGCTTCATTTCCCACGACGTCGGCTCGCGGAGGATCGAAAGAAGAGGGCTCGCAGGATCGTCGCAGCGGTCACTCGCAGGGTGTGGGAAGAGGAAAAATGCGAGCGACGGCTGGCACCGAGAGAAATACGCGAGCGGTAAGGTGGAGAACGAGGCGAGGAGGTGATTTGGTATAGGGGACAGCGCGTAAAAGCGTGGAGAGAGTGAGAGAGATAAAGAGAGAAGAGTGGAGGTCGCGGAGGCGGCTTCGAGGTGGCTCGATAAGGGTGTGGGGAGGGGCCCTGCGGGGCCACCGCCGCCCCGGAGGGCCCGGTATCCTCGGCGGTGGTATAAGAGTGCAATTAAAATGCCGCGCTAGCGCCACTCAACGGCAACCGCCGATAAATAAACGCGACTACCGGCGGCGAACGACGACGACCAGGCGAATAAGTGTGCAGGAGGACTGTTCCGCAGCCAACCAGCCAGTCAGAGGTGGCTGGCTCGCCAGCCTCCTCCGCAAAGTCCTCTTTCTATCGCCGTGTCTTGCTCCCTCCTCTCTTTATCCGTCTCCCTTTCTCCATCGAGTTTTCCCTCCTTCTTCTCCCCCTCATCCTCTTCATCCACCTCCTCCTCCTCGCGATCCCCCTCCGATGATACTCGTTCCCTCTCGCGGTGGGTGCCCACCGTCCCTCTTTTTCTTTCACTATACGTTGCCCCAACACGTACAGGGACGCGGCGGTCCGCACACGCGTACAGGGACCAGCGAGCGTGTGCCCGCAGAGACAGACATTCTGCCTTCTGCCTCTGGCGCTCACAATAAAAAGGTGGAGACGTCGAGCCTGTGCGGCCATGTTCCCCATCCCCCTTGTGCCACGGTCTCTCCCCGTAACCATCCCCCAGTACTCTCTCTCTCTCTCTCTCTCTCTCTCTCTCTCTCTCTCTCTCTCTCCTCCCCGAACACCCCGAGCCCCGACGACGACGCGTTCCTCCTCGCCGACGCCGATGCTTTACTCCTCCTGGCCACCCTCGCGATGGAAAAAATCGAGTAACGTATAGCCGAGATCTAATTGTGGGAATTATGCCGACCCCCGCGAGCTAAGGACGCCGACCAGGCGCTGAGGGGCTGGGAACCCTGAAGAGGATCTTGGGTGTCGATGCGGACTATGACAGTGAGGTCTAGTACAAGGTTTTTGAGACTCTTGGAACCTCTTCGGTAATGTAAAATTTCTCGCAGATGAAAGGAAGGGAAGCATGAAGGCGCGAGTACGAACGAGACGGACAATAATTGTAGAAATTACGTCGGTAGAAGAAAATGTCGGACAGCAGCAGGCGCGGGTTGCGTGGCAGCGATGGAGAGGAATTATCTCGATAGCGAGCGCAAGCTCGAAACGCTGGCCATTGTTCTGCCAAGACGGGCTGCTGCTGGCTTTCTGGTTTCTCGCTATCGGTCTATGAAAGAGTGCGGTAATTGCTGCGCTCGTTACCGTTCCTGCCGATGCAGTGCAATCGACGACCCTCCTGACAGTAAGATAATAAGTGGTTTTCCTTTCGGAGCAGCAGCGTACGCTCATAACCGGGGCCATTGTGCCCGCGTCTCTTGTGAGAGTAGCCTTTTCGAGCCCGCGTGTGCACGTGAACCGATTGTAAAGCATCGACGAAACGGAGATAATTAAGCCGCGCTCTCCGAGCACTCGATCTAATTGGTCGCTTGGTAAAAAGGACGTTTTAATTTTCCGACTGAGAGATAAGCGGGTTTCACAGGCCTCCGACGCGTCTATTCCGGCAGATTTTTCTGCGTTACGCACGGCCTCTGCGTCAGACACAACAAACGAAATTCTCAATGCGAGCTTCTGCTATTTTTCATATTCCATTAGCGACCTGATGGAATTTTTAATAGTATTATCTCGCAGCTTGAAATTACGATATTTTGTTTTCGTGGAATTTGTAAAGCAGACTTTCGAGAACGATATGAATTTATTTATCCGCGAAAACATTGATCTTGGAGTTTGGTTAAAAAATTACAGACAAACGTAGAATGTTCTAGACTGTTCAGGAGAATGAAGGGGACTATTTCGAGACCGAGGTCCGAGAATTAAATTGCAGAACGAGCATAATTTCGATATCACATTTCCAATCTCCGACGACTATTTCAGGAACGACTCGTCTATTTTTTCTCCTGATCGTTCTCACATATCGATATTCTGTTCTGTCCGAAATACTTCATTCCACTCGTTCATTACACCGATGGATGCGCCGTGCTCATTCTATTAACGCTTCATTCGTACTTCTACATAATTCACGGCTTTTGACACTTCGCTGCTTACATAAAGTATAAGGGAATTAGTTTTGGAACAGATTTCGTGGAATATGTATTCGGTGTTGACAGACTCTGCGCTGCGGATCGATGCAGTCAGGCTATTTTCTAACCAGCTACGAAACTTATTTGAATAGATTAACTTTGGCGCAGCCTAATAATACCTGTAACGATATAAAATAAAACCCATCAATTATGATCTCAGATAATCTTGATTAAAATCAGTATTATGTACAATAATTGGATATGAACCTCTGAAATTACAATTTCATACAAAATCTACCATCATAATCATCATCATAAGCTAAAAATCCTCAAACACAGACTCACATAATTTTACAATTATTACCTACAACAATATAAATTACAATCTCACATAAAATTTACCATCACAGTCTATAACAACACCCTTAATCCACAGTCTCACAATTTTACTATACAGAGTGCCTCAGCTGAAGGATGCCACCTAAATATCTCCTTTATTTTTAATGGCGCAAAAAATATTTATGGCATAATTTAAATGGTATCGAAGGAGGAATATCACAGAAGAACAATTTCTTTTTTCCGGTTATTTTTTCCGTTTTTTCAAGGTCATCGTTATTTTTTTTATCGGGAAAACTTATTTTTTTATTCCATCTTATAGTGGCAGAAAAAATACATTTGAATATGCTTAAGTCATTAACAAGATGGAATAAAAAAAAAAGTTTTCCCGATAAAAAATAACGATAACCTTGAAAAAACTATGAAAAAATAACCGGACAAAAGAAATTGTCCTTCTATGATATTCCTCCTTCTATACCATTTAAATTATGCCATAAATACTTTTTTGTGCCATCAAAAATAAAGGAGATATTTAGGTGACCTCCATCAGCTGAGACACCCGGTATATCTACAAAAGTACAAAATAAACCTCACAAGTGAATCTCATAAAATGGTACCATTTTTAAATCACACACACCATCAGTGTCTCAATTAAAATCTCGCATGTCAACGCCAGGAATGTCTCCATCTTTATTACCCTAAATTTGAAATAACCAAAAGTCAGGGAAAGACACCCAAATAGCTCGATAATCTCTGTGGGAAAATAATATCGGTGTCATCCCTATCGCTTGTCCAAAAAATCTAGTCTCCAGATAGGCGAGTATCTAGTTACCACTTCCCATAGAATAGAAAGCGGTCGTTGTGGAGTAAGCGCAATTGGTGAAGGGGGTTCGTTCGCACCCCCGTCGCAGACAGAAACGGAAACGGAGCCGCGTGGAGGGTCGCGGAGATATTTACGAGGCAATAATTTAACCGCCACTTAGCCGGCTATTAATTTCGGGAATCGCTGAGAAAGGAAGACGTTATAAGAACACGATCGGTGGACGCGCGACTCAAGGGTTCCTCGCACGAGCGCGAGACGACGAGAGATATATCGATGGGGTCCCACAACGGCCCCGTTCATCCAGCCCCCGAAATCGTATCGCCTCTCTGTACCAACTTTGCGGCCAATCTTTATAGCAGCTCGTAAAATTCATAGGCCGATTGGTCTCGTTTCTGGACGTCGTTAATTACCGACAAGTGTCTTGACGAGGTCCGTGGAATTTCGTGATCCCTTAGCTTTCCAGCTTGTTTCTAAATCCGTATCTTTCTCGTGGGTTTGTAACATTTCAAATTTAATCTTTCTAATCCTCAATTTTTATAGACAACATTTTACCATGATCAGCATCGAATTTTTTAATCTTTTTAGTTAATTCTATTTCGATGCCGTAGTTAAAACTCGTTATGGAGAATAACATTTTTTCAACGCGATACACGAGGAAAGTTAAACGAAATTAATTAGTGATCGATGATTGTGGAGTTCCAATATCGACCTGCTAACAAGATTAACGTGTTCGATATTTTATGATATCGCTTGTTCTCGTGTACTACGTAAATGCATACAAATTGGATATCATGGATTTCGAGACTCTGAATTTACAATTTGTTTCTTAGGTGTCTCCGGTAAAAGGAAGATCGTCCTTCGTATTTTATTTCACGGTTAGCATTAGAATAGCAGTACACGGAGAGAAGGTTATAAAACTGTAGCCTGAAGATATGAAATTCGTTATCGTTCGTCGCCAATCACGAGTTTCCAAGCTCCATCGGATAGTTGCGTCAGAAGACCTCGCGTCGGCCTCGAATTTTTACGAGCGATCCCAAAGGCAAGGAAAGCATCGCGACAGATTGATTGGAGCACGGCCGATCCCGTGTTTGCCGGATGGATTCCAATTATGCCGTACTATTTGCGAAGCACTCCCTCGTCCGGCGCGATGATTTCATATCGGCCTGGTGGACGGCTCCGCTGCCTCTGCCATGGCTGTCCGATATGCGATATTAATACGACTGACCCCCCGACCCTTGCTCTACCTACCCCCTTCTCGGCCCCTGTTCCCTTTTTCTCTCTACCCCGTTCCCTCCGTAACCGCCTCTTTGTCCGTTCTTCGTGTACTCTCGCCGCTTCTTCCTCTCTCTTTCTCATTCTCTCTTTCTCTTGGCTGTTGCTACTCTTCCGAACCAGACCAGAGAGAGCACCGGCGCGGCGGCGGTCCCGGGTATCGCGTTATTGTATTCGTTCGCGGTGGCCATGCGAACCGCCCTGCGGTTAACCCTTTAATTCCCACATTTTTCGCGGTGAACAACGATACTCCTGGTCCGCGCCGCTTTCTCCGCGCGAGGGAGAACATAGACATTGTGTCTCGATTTCCCGTCGATCCCTGCTTCAATGTATATTGCCTACCGGTCGATGCCTTCATTTTGCCGAAACCTATCCTCTCGAACAGACATTATTTTCTGCTTTGCGAGGCTCTTCTTGTTTTGGATACTACTTCGAGCTGCATTGTAATCGAACGCGCGTTCTAACAAGATTTTGAAAAATTTACCATTTTTCAAAGGTATACTTTTAATTTGAACCAACGATTTTAATCGATTAGAAAGAGGAGAAATATCTGAAGTTCACAATCGAACACAACCTCCAGGGTTGGGATCGGATCCCAAGGCACTTAATGCACGATAAAAGATAAGGTAAATTGAAGAGGTGGTGGAGTCGGGGAAACGCATTAGAATACATTCGTTTGATAAATCGCGGCGGTGTTACGCTACCACCGATTAGGTTCCTCTTTCTCGTATTATCGTGCATCTACTCCGAGGTTACGAACCGTTTCATTTTTCTTTTCCTATTTCTCTACGTTTACGCGTTCCACCACGGAATAGAAACGTTGCACACGTCGTGGCCCGAATATGGTTGAAAGGAGTTTATGCGAATGGGTACGCAACGCGCGGCAGATAACAGGATTTACCACGAGTATCCGTTGATACGCCGCGGGGAACACGTGAGAATATACTGCGTTGCCGTTGACGATTGAATTAACACTGATTTTCAGGAAGGGATAAGCTTCGGGCCTGGAGGAAGATGTTACGGAGTTTCTCGACGATTTTACTATATTTTTGTGAATCCTATTGAAGGTGATTCATTTTTGTCTGGAGAGAGGACAATTGAATCATTGTAATCAATTCTTTAAGACATTGTGATTCCTGAATGCTCAATATTTGGCGGATGTGGAGCAAATTGTGAATGTAGGAAGGCAATCAAACAATCATGAGTGCTTTAATTCGTTGATTATGAGTTAGGAAGGCATCGAGAGAAATTAACCAAAATTGTACTAAACTCCAGCGACTCTGCTGTCCTCTTTAATTATTTGAAAGCATATTTGTTTCCGGAATGGAAACAAAAAGTGACGAATCAAATTTGAGAAACGTTGTCAACGGTTTCTCACAAGTGTGATTGTGATTACGTTGAATCTTTGGTAGAGGGGAATTTTCTTTTCTCGCAGTTTCGCTTGCGCAGTCACGAGAGGCGTGCGTATAAATAATTTTAATCGACGGCATTCCCGACGAACGCGCTCGAAAGTTTGACAAGGCGCGCGGTTCGCCGCGATATTGATGGACGTGTCGGCCGAAGAAACGAGGGGGTACATCTGCATCGTTGTTTCCAGATGAACCCACGCTGAGAGACGTATGCTCCTACGACAACGGCCAAATTTATCTCGACCTGTCGGCGACAGAGGTCGAGAACTTTCGCGATAGGCGCGGATCGAAAAACCCCTGACCAACTCTTCGTTCCTGACGACGATCGAATGTACCTCCTGTAAACTCGTTAGAAACAACAAAACCAGTCAACCAGGACACCGAACCTGATAGAGAAACTCTAGAGCAGGCATGTCAAATTCCTTTACCATCATGGGCCTCATTAAGTATTATAAATGAATTCGAGGAACGCAATAGAAGAAAGCAGACTCGAAGTAAAACGGAAACACAGTTTTTTATTAACATTGTCGTTGCACATACAAAATAAAATACGTACAAACTTGTTTTTGTCGTGTTTTTATTACACATTTACAAATTTTTTTATTAACATTGCTGTTACACGTACAAAATAACATACGTACCAAAATTGTTTTCATTTCATGTTTTATTTGAATAAAACTATTTCATTTTTGTTTCGAAGAAACTTGGCAATGTGTTTCTGTAGGCACAAGTTAATTTCACCTTTCTTTCTTCCTTCCTTTTGATTCAGTAAATCAATTTCACTCTTTTACAACTCAATTTCACCTTTCTGCAAATGAATTTCACTCTGTTGCAAATCAAATTCAACCTTTCACAAATAAATTACTTTTAAGTAAGTTTTCGTAAAAAAAAAATCAGATAAAATGTAAATTAATTGTTAAGAAATTCAAAATTTTATTTACTGCAAACATGTACATCAAATACATATTTAAAAGTAATTACTAATTCATTAACTTTGTAATGTGGAGAAAACTGTGAGTATATACGTATATTCATTATAGCCATTTTCTGATTAATGAATTTTAGAAATAAAAGTACATATTTATTGAAGCGTATTGCTCTAGAGGACCAAAAAAAATGTTATACTTCTGTTCCAAAGATACCGAAGATCCAAATCTTCAAAATAGGTAAAAAGAATTTCATATTTACATATTTTCTTGCAATACTAAACCCTGGTATACCCACAGGGTTAATATTGATACATTGATGTACGATTACATTTTCGTAAAATTGTTTATCCCGGTATGTTTAATTAATCACTAATTCAGACAATTTGTAATATTTCAAGGCAAAGGGCGGGTTTAATAACGTCGGCAGAAAAAAAATACAGCACGAACGGAATTCAGGCGAGGAAACAAGAAAATCGTTCGATTCTGGATTAGTGGTGGAGCGGTGCGATGTTACGGGGGGGCGTCACGCCGCCTTATGAAATATTGCGGCAATATACGTTTACCGTCTCGTGTGGATTACCGGCTCGCTGGACGATATCTCATATCGGCCGCCGGACATCGTCGATATGCGACGAATGAGACCAGGTATGCCAGACTCGCAGGTTTCAGATGATCGCTCCGCCGTATTATTGCTTGTACCGTCTCCTTCCGCCTCTATATGATACCAATATTCCCAATAACGCTACCTAGCAGGCTGCACGACTGAGACGTTCCCCTGCTAGCCAGCAGGACCGTCGAATACCAAGGGAACATCCACTTCTTGACAATGGGTCCGGAGCTGCCTTTAGAATTTCCAAAATTCCACGTTTAGGGGATGGCTCTTCTTGATCCTTCGCTCGACACCAAGTTTCGGACCACTAAAATCTCTTTAACGTGCACTGTTTTTCAATCTTCCATTCAAGCCTCTCCAATTCCATGTTTCTGACCAACAGCAATTTTTTCAAAAAATTTCTCTCACGTCAATTTCTCGAAAATATTCAGGTGATTTGGTTCAAACAATAGTTATCATCTTTTTAAAAGTGTCTGAATGTTTTCCAGGTCCTAGAACAGAGGATTACATCGAAATGCTAATTTTCCAAATTAAACGGCCCAGCTCCCAAACACGAGTCGTGGCTGTAGGGGCGGATGGAAGCAATCTTGCGCAACAAATTTCAAGTAAACCTGACCTAAATCAGCGGATGTCTTGGTCGGAGGGTGTCCAGGATCACCGATGTCACGGGGCACGCGGCGACACCTTGGAACGAGCTACGGCAATAAAACACAGTAACCCCGTGAATAATCATAACGCGTTGTCGAGCCCATAAACTGCACAAAGGGCCCCGAGCAAGCCACCCTCGCTCGTCGACGGTGGTCCCGGTTCTATGGCGTTTCTGACCCCATGGCGATATCTGTTCAGGAATCGCGCGTGTCCCACTCATTAACGGCATTCGCCGCGGAGTACACGTTGTTTGACGATCATTCTCCACACGCCGTCGTCAGGCGGGAGGAACAAGCCGATCGAATGCCCGTGTTTGTGTACCCTTCGCGGGGGACCCAGACCGCGGCCCTTTATTCTGCCCAGGGTGAGCTTAACAAATGAGGATCGGTGACGTTCGCCTGCTTTGACTGATTCTTCACTGATTGATGATCTAAGTGCATTAGAGGGTGGATTGTGGAACGAAGTTTCCTGCGAAGCGGAAGAGGCGTTTTCAAGTTATGCCTTTGTTCTCGCCGTAGCGGCGTTCCGGATTTTTAGCTCGTCGAGTTCGGAAAAAGGATTTCTCCAAAGTTATTAGTAGCCTGCGGATGTTTATGCATTTTCAAGTTTCGTAGAAGAATTTCAAGAAAGTGGATTAAATAGAATCTTATTTTCCGTGGTAGTAGCCTTTTTTACATCTGAAATGAATTAAAATCGTACTAAATTCTGTCATATTTTAACCTAGCATTTATTGGAAATTTTCGAAAGATATAATTTCATAAAACAATCTCAATTTTTTCAAATTGAATTTATTGGTGAAACTATTGACGTCGAAAACGAGATTTATTTATTTTATTTGTAGATAATAATTCTTGTCTATAATGATATTGTTCGAGGTGTTATGTAAAACGGTTTCGAAAGAATAGATCGAAATATTAAACTTCCAGAGGCGGGTTCGGTTGCGCCGTTAGAACTACGTGTTTTCGACTAGTGCTTACCGCATCGAAATCCAAATACTAGCAACGTTTCGCAACGCTGCTTCCTGTTTCCTGGGCTCGGCCTCGGGTACTAATGCAGAAACTTGTACTTCCTGTGTAATGCAACTTGATCGTTTTCGGGAACGTCAGCGAATTTCGTGGAACGCGCCGTACCGTTGACACGAAACCGATTTCACCGTCTGCTCCGCTGTTCTTTCAGAAATCGCTCGACGAAACTCTTCGCGTTTCATTCATCCATTCCAGAAATACAGCATCGCGAATCAAACGTTGATTCCATTAATTCCATGACGCAAATATTCTCTCTCTTTTATTGAAAAACATTAGAAACGTGCACTAACGTTCTCGAAGCAGCTTGAAATAATGTTTCAATTATTAGATCAGCTGATTGTGGAATGTCAGATTTCAAAACGATTTTTTGTTAAATGCAAAGTTGCTTGTCGGATTCTCAGTTCTTCAAAAATTGTACAATTCTTCATGTATTAATTGTCTAGTGACATACAGCTCCTCGACATTCAATTTAAAATCATTCGAACATAATACATAAAATATTGCAATGCTTTTCGAGCAACAATCAGAACATCGAACGGCACAAGACGAAGCGGAGGTTCGACTCGGGTCTGCTAAAATCGGTATGAATCGAATCAAAGCTTCATCTCCGCTGCCAGAGCTGTCTGCGGCAAAGACCCGCGTCGAATCTGTTCGGAATCGAGGATCAGGGTGGTTCGCGGACGCGACAACAGCAATTTCCCTTTGGATTATTATCTAGCGTGGTGTAGCGAAGCGATTTCACGGGGCAGGAAGGAATCCCTGGGGTTCGGTCATCGAACACGACACACTTAGCGCTGGGACAGGTCTGGCTTGGCCGAGAGCGTTGCCAGAGCGCCGCTCCTTTTAATGCTCGGCCTTTGCTCCGAATTTATGTGCCGTCCCGTACAGTTTAATTCGGATTAAACTTATACTGCAAGGAACGAATTAAAGGGATTTGCGATTGGACACGTTGTATATGGACGGTCGCCGTTCTGTCGGGGCAAACGGCGAGAGGATCGGGAGAGCCTGCTGGATCCTGGCTGCGCCCGACGTCGCACCAGTCAATTTGATTTATCGGCACGACGCCTCGCCTCGCTCCGCGTCGCGACGCCTCTAACCTTCTCCCAGAATGCCTCTCTCTCTCTCTCTCTTTTCCCCTCTGTTTCCCATCCTCTTACTCTTCTGTCGATGTATCTCTTTCACTCTTCCTTCGTTTCTGGCTGGCGTTCCTCGTTGCCTCTGCTACACGCACACAAGCCAGTCAGACTATTCGACGTCGTCGTCTACCGGCATATCCGGTTTATCTTTTACCGGTAGACAAGTCCATTTAACTTCCAGGGCACCTGGACCTGCGTCGGCTCTCGCCTGCCACTGACCTGCCACTCCGATGAATAGAATCTTCACGGAGATAGCCGCTCGAGGTCAGAAATCTAAACCAGATTTCGCGGACCCCCTCATCTGGATCCAGCCTCTGAGATCTCGAGTCCCCGTGGTTTTCTCGGTAATTCTGAATGATTAGTAGTGGAATGAAGCTACTCTTCGGGTGTGTTCTGTCGAGAAAACGCTGGACAATAAATTGACACGACTTACACGGATGGCGTCTAATAAGAGTCAGTGACGAAACCGGGCTCAATTTCGTCTGCGAGCCCAAGCGCCATTTCATCCCGGGTAAGCGCCGACTTCTAATTACAGTAACGAGAAACAATATAAGAAGAGAACCGATACGATGGCAGCCAGCAAATGGGCAACCCGATAAGCCGGCAGCGGTCTTCCCGTTGGACGCCGACTTCTTTCTCGTTCCTCTAATCCGATGAAAATTATAAAGGGAGGCTTTCAGGTCTGGGCGAGCCGAGGGGTATGAAGGCGTGCGAGAGGGGCTTCGAAGCGGGGATTGTCGGAGGACAGAAGTTCCTCTCTACGCCGGTACTCGCTTGCTACCGGTGTATAACGCGTTTTAGAGATGACCCAGAACCGTGGAGGCGGGGCGACTCACGGCTGAGCGCGGATGAGCCGGATTAGCTCCTTACCCCCTTAGCTCGTGCCTATAACTGCTGATGAATACGGATTAAGGGAGCACTGGCTGTGCACGAAGTGCGAAGCTGCTGGTCTCTCGCGCGACTCCGGCAACCCTCCCGGGCTGATTTCCTACCCCCATAGACGGAGAAAACGCTCGAGCAAACCTAACCTACCTCCCCCATCTCCCCTCCTCGTCCACTCCCGTCGCGAAGAGGAGCACGTTAATCCCTCTTGCAGGACCAAACACTCCTTAGTTCGAGATTAACTCCGGCCCGCCGGAGGCTGGCTATCCTCCGGCTTTCTCCACGGACTCGCGATCGTACACCTAATTAATGCAAGAATCCCGCGCAAGGACACGCGGATGGAATTAGGGCCGCGACGCAGAATTGGTCGACTACCGAACACTGTGTTACGGAATCAGCCGAAGTCGACTGAAACGAACGTAGCCAGTGAAACCACTTTTCTCTAGGCTTAGTTCCTTCAGCTGGTGGCAAGCTTAATCCTTCAGGCTCGAGGCTATTGTATCGTGACTCCAGAAGTCAGGCGTTTCGGTTTATTTGCAATATCTTCAAATGTACTGGAAGCATATTTTTATTCAAACTTTATTCTTTCATAACTGACGGAGAAAACAATCTATTAATCTCAACTTCTAACCATTGTAATCAGCCTCATGGGAGTTAAGGTTCACAGCGACTCCAAAGCCGTTCGTCGCCTGTTAAGTAAGTTCGCCCCGAAAGTGTCGAATTCACCGAAGAGTCTGGTTCATCGGGGTCGAAATTAATTCCGGGATCGTGCAGCAGTAGCGCATCGCGCGACACACGGTCGAGCAGCCTCGCAGGAACCCGACGGAGGTTTCAAAAGCCTTTGGATCCTCCGGGAAAGTTTTCCGGGTGGCAAGTCGCAGCTTCGAAAGCAAGCTGTGCCGGCCGGGATAAACACGGAGGCGGGATTCTCCGTTCCAGTTGAGAAAAAGATCGCGCCGTCGCTTTATTTAACCAACGGCTTACTAATTATTTGCGGATAATCCTCGGGTCCTGGGCGGCGAGTTTTCGGACGCCTGGTTGATCCGCGACGTTTGACAACCTAGCAGATTAACTTCTCGCCAAGGTACCGGCAAATCTTCCGTAAACAGGCCGAATCTGTTTAGGATTTCGGCTGCAGGGGGCGGGTCTCCGATCGGTCGGGGAATCCTCTTAGGAAATTACTCGATCTAATCGGCCGGCTAACCGGCGTCGAATCGAAAGAGCGCTCTCCCAGTCTCGCGAGAGTTCCCGGCAGCGATTTCATCGCGATCTCATCGCCAGCCTCCCTTTCGTTCTTTTCTGGGTCGCTGGAGGAAAAAGAAATGGCGTCGAGGAGACGCTCCCCTCTCCAGGGGAGACCGCGGGGTCGGCGAAATCCGCAACATCGTCGAGGGGTCGACTTGGCGGATAGTAAAGAGGAATAAACTCGCGGAGGTGGCTCGTGCATCCGGCAACTCTCCTCGCAGGCCAGACCCCTCGATTTTAGCGGAGCGGTGCAGTTCCCTCCGCCTCCGCAACCCTCCGACGGATTCTCGTTCGGCACTTTCCTCGAGCACACCCCCGCAACCCCCTCTCGCCCTCGTAGGGACGAAATGAAACCCTCAATATCGGTGATTGCTGCCGCAAGACGCTTCTTTGCCTCTCCGGAACGGGAACGTTCCGAGCGGAAAAAGGATCCGGAACCCTGCTCTCTCTCTTTCGCTCTCTTCGTCTTTCTTCTTTCCATCCCCGTTCCCCATCTACCTCGCACCGCCACGATGATACCTATCCACCCCTGTCGGCCCGCAAACTCTCTCCTTCTTGCGCGAAACGAAGGGATGTTGACTCGCTGCTCGGCTCCAACTTTTATGGAGATGCATCCTCTAATATATCCGGGCCCCGCTTGCTCGCGCTTGTGTTTGACGAGCGTACTTCGCGAAGTATATTATCCGCCGAGACCTCGTCCTCCTTCGGCAACTCTGCCTTCTTTATCCTCTCTCTCTCTGCAACCCTCCCTCCCTATCCCTTCTCGCCGCCACTTTATCCGCGACCGGCCTCCGAACCACCCCCCCTACCAACCCCCACGATCTTCTTACCGGAGAATCACTCGAACGTGATTTCCGGTGAGGATAGTACCTTCTAACGAAGGTGGGGGTGACTTTGCGCCGCGTGCTCCAAGGAGAGAGCTATTTCTTTGTGGCCGATGCTATTACTCCAGGGGTGGTTTGCGTATGGCGAATCGGGCACCGTCTTCCGGCCTCAAAGAGAGTACCGGTAATAGATTGGCTGTTGAAGCTGCTTTATGAGGTCGGATTTGTGCCCAGCGGAAAATCGAAGACTGTGATGCTTGACTCTTTCAAGGAATTTTGTTTGCGATTGCTTGCTACTATTTAATTGGAATGGACCGCAAAATTTGTGACCAAGAATGTCACTACTTGGGTGCGGGTTCTATGCAATTATGACAAAAATTAGTAGATCAAAATTGAAATAATTTTTACTTCTTTACAGATCGCGTCTATGTTTCTCGCGAATTGAACGAAACGTTTTAGGAAAGCAGTGTAAAGTTTCATGACTAGACTACAGATTTTGTCGATGAAGAGAATGCTATTAATTTTTACCAAGATTGATAATGATTGCATAGATTTTCAGGTCGATCAGACCGGAAAAGAGATCCCTTCCGCCTATCGGTGTGTCTCCCGAACGAGATGATCTTTTGCTTTGTCATTCGACCACCAGCACGGCAACTTTCCAGTTTCCGCCCTCGGGGGATTGTTCGACGAGAAGAAATAGGGTCGCCTGGAACTCCGAGAGGGTCGGACTTTCCGTTCCTCCCGTTTTTTCCGATATAAATAGCCTTAATTAGCGGCCGCTCATTGGCTACGGTTAATGGATCGTCAGATCGCGATACGTTTAACCGTTCGCTTTAACGATCACTCTTAAACCGCGTCGGTCTATCCCGTTCTCCTCCCGTTCTTTTCGGGTAAGAGCTTTATCTCGTTTGTCGAATATTTCGAACGTCCGATAATTAAACTCGAATCGACGAATAATCACGGAGTTTTCAAATCGTGAAAAATTGGAAGAACTAATTGTCCTAACTGGTCTGGGATTTTTTAGTCCGAGAGACAATTATAAATTTTAAAATCTCTCGTATTTCAGAAAATTTTAATTCGATTAGGAAGATTAGTATGGTATCTCATAGGCTGAGGAAACAGTGGAGCACTTAAATATAAATTTATATTTCGTCTCTTAATAATTATAATAAATTAATATTTCACCTACCAGATTTTTGTCATAAATGTATAAAGTCCGCGGTCTAAACGTTTCTCACGGTTTGTCAATTTTCCGAGGCTAATAATCAGTGTACGCGGTGAGAATTGAAAGTCGAATTTATCGATTTCCTGGTGCTTCCATTTTCGGTCGCCCTGGGTCTCAAGAGATAATTGCATTCCAGAATTGCGGCGTTCACGTGTACCCACGTATCGACAGTCGTTTAAAGGCGGGGCTCCTGTCTGCTAACGAAGCAGCGGTGTCCGACCAGACATAAGCCGGTTTAATACCCTTAAATGAAAACAATACGATGTCGGCGAGCGGATAATACTTCCGGCCGTAAGTTAAGGCGAGCCGGTCAGACAGACGAGAAAGTCGATGGCTAGACTTGACTTCAGGTGTAGATCTCGACTGGACATGTGTCTCGGAGAACAACTTCTAAATTACAATGGAGCTTATATAATTCTCCAACTATAGCCACAAGAGCCCCTACACACTACCAAATATTTTATTATCGCCTTATATTATTCCAAATATAATTCTCATGTTCTAAATTAATCTCTATTATAAAACAAATTAAATACTCAAGGGTCACTTTAAAATTAAAAAACAGGTTCCATCGAAAGTAGACTTCATCGATAGCAACTTCAATTTACAGAGACATTAATCGACAAATGTCATGACGAGGTCTAGTTTCTCTGCACAATTACCGAAGGGTCCCAGCAATCGCGATCACTTCACAATGACCTGCTGCGAAAGTAGGGGGTCCGTGCGATCTACAAGGGGGCTGAAAAGTGGTCCGGAAGACCGAGAGCAAGCGTCCGCGAGTCGAGTCGCCGAAGAGGGTGGGGGAAGACAGGCCCCGAGGGAGACAAAAGGGGGGAGTAGTCGCGGGCCCCGAGGCCCCTGGGCAGGATTTATGCGGGCTTGGGGCTCGGAGTCGGCGCTGGCGCCAGCGGCGGCCGCTGCCGTTCCTCCGGGCCCGCGGATGCCGCAATAACTTGCATTGTGTACGCGAGGGCCTCCGCGTAGGAATCTAACCCGGCGGGCCCGCGGGTCAAGCCGGCAGAAGACAGCAAACGCCGAACGAGAAGACACGGACCGGCCGGACATTATGCCGGAGAGGATGCTTTTCTAGAAGGCCGGCTGGCCTGGCTTGCGCGCCGTGTAATCGAGCCGCCTACTACTCTCGAGGCTTCCTTCATCCTCCGCCCCCGGTGTGGGTCCTCCTTCGCGTCGTCACGAGTTCCGTGTCCAGCAACGGGGAGGTTTGATGTTGGTACGGATCGGATATGGGGAAATGGTCAGGTAAACCTGGCTGCCTTCTAACGTGCCGATGGAAATTAGTCGCGTTTGTGTTGTCCGCTGGAGTTTAGAGGATGGGGTGCTTGCTGCGAGTTGGCTGATGGACGTCTTCTGGTTGGGAATGCTGCAGGATTAGCTGTACGTTTCGTTTTATCGTATTGATGCTTCTTGGTATTTGATTTTGAGTAGCTAACAGAGGTCTTCCATTTGGAACACTCTAGAAAAAGTTCTGCAAACCTACGCCATATAAAAATCCAATAGACCGCCAACATTTTCCATGGATCCCGTTAAAACGGACCCTACAATAGTTCGCGCAGGAAAGTAAGCCGGTATAAAAGGGATCGGCAGTGTGTCCGAGCAGCATTTGTCAAACCGCGGAGCTTATACCAGCGAGGCGTACCGCGCAATCGCCTCGGCCGGCCGCAAAATCCAGCTCGTTCGCGGTCTGGAAGGAGGCGGCCGAGATGTTGGGGCGCACCTGCAACAAACGATATCGTATTCGCGCGTGGCCGGCGTGGACCACACCATGAATGGAGGCTGGGGTATACGACGATCCAGTTCAGCCGGTAACAGGGAGGCAAAAGGCAGGAAGGCAAGCAGGCAGGCAAGCAAGCAAGCAAGCAAGCAGTCAGGAAGGCAAGCCAGCAAGCACAGGATCGGAGCATCAGCAGATCCCTTTTTGCGGCGCGCGTAGCCGCCGCGTTATTGTCTGTCCGACGAAAAAGGATTTATCCGTCCGGCATCTCCCGCGATCTCTTCCCCTCTGTTTCGCCCCCTCTCTTCATGACGGAGATCCACACGGTGCCCCATTCTCCGGCACGTACTTTGTCCCACCTCGAGGCGAGGCGCTGCTGCATAATGTAACAACGGTTCTTCGCCCGGGCGAAACGTCAAAGCCAGTGTGTTTCGCGAAGATTTAGGGAGGGTGGGGTTCCTCGGGTTATGAGTTATGAGCTCGACTGGTCTCTATCTATCTCTCCCTCTCATCCGTATCTCTCTCTTTCTTCTCGCGGCTGCTGCCCACACCCTCTCCTCTCCCTCCCGTTTGTCTCTCTTACGCGTGGCCCTTGATCCACGCGATACCACCGAGACTCATTGTGTCCCTGGCTGACTGGCTGCCTCTTCTGCCCGAACAACGACCCGAACAACGCCAAACAACGGGTCGGATCTCTAACCGCGGTTCCTCCCACCGCCACACTAGGATCGTCTGACCGCTCTTCTCAACCGGAGAAGCTACTGAATCGGCCCCGGGGAGATTGCCACGCTTGATGAAGAGGTGGAGAAGAGCCCCGGGACCCCAGCCGCAGGGAGAAGAAGAAGAGTTTCGCCCATTGTCCCGGTGATAATTCCAGTTGCACGCGATACCCCGGAGTTGAAATCCTAGAGGAGGCCCCGCTGCCTTCCTCCCCCTCCCTTCCTCCACCCTGTTCATCGCGAGGATTCCATTCTCCAGAGGTTCCAAGCTCGTTCGGGTGGTCCCCGATCCGATCCGCGGCGTGAAGCTGCTCGCGCGCAGCACGGTAGCCAACGCTGCAGCTTCTCAACTAAGCCTAAGAACGCCTTATCTGACGCATCATCTGCCTACCGACTTGACTCTATCTCTGGCCCTCGTCTTCTTCCTTCAGCTTCCTCTCCCCTTCTTCTCCTCTCCTCTCGTCTCTTCCCTCGGGTTACGCTTCTGCCACCCGCCCGGTGGCTTATGGGGGACCAGGGGCCACCGCGTAGAGTTTCTAATACCTGTTCACTCGCGCCGCGAGATATCCGTGAGATATACCTCGAACGAAGATCCCAGATCATTACCGCGATTGATTTCCGATGCGAACCGACTTAATGGCGTGTCGCTCGCGGACCTATCGCGGAATCTTCGCCTAACAGGTACCTCGATGCTGAATGCAACGGCATTCGGAAAATTCGCTAGGTTCGGCGACGTTAACGCATTCGTTGCTAACCAGATTTCTATTAGTTTCGTACGAAAATTCGGTTTCAACATCAGGAAGAGAAATTCCAGTAAATCCTCACTCAATCATCCCCCAATTATCCACTTATCAGGCTCGCCGGAGAATCTCTCCGAGATCAACACCATCTGCGACTCGGCCGGAAGTCCTCGGTGTTTGATCTTGATTTAGTTTGCCCCACTAATCTGACTATCCCTGCCGAATATACGTGTTCCACGGGAGTCCACGTTGTCGGACCCCCCAGTAGTCGCAGGCAACTTACTATTCCACATAATACGCGCTCATATCTCAGGATTATAAGGTAGCCTGAGAGACAGCCTGCCTTCAGGGTGGGGAAGAAAAGAGACCGAGAAACGGATAACCCGGAGAGCAACGAGAAAAGAAAGAGAGACAGAACGATGGGGAGTAAAGGAGAGTGTGGAGGACGCATCTCGAAGAGTGGTCCATTCCAGCGTGACTTCGGGACGAGAAAGGGCAAGCGGTGTTCGGCGTGACGTGGCTTTAGGAGGTTCATGCCCGGCTTGTACCGAGTGACGATACGCCTTAAATCCGGCGACACGAGCTACGAGGACCGAGCGGGTGGAACGGGGGGTGGCTTTCAGCGTGCAACGCGAGCATGTGTAATAAGGGCCGAAGAATTCGCTCGGCTGGCGTCGACGGGAATGCCAACTATGGCGTCCGCGTTCCCTAGCTGCACCAAGGACTTCCGAGGTCGATGCATTCGCGGCGAGATTTCCAGCTCGCTCGACCTGCGCCTGGATTTTCTTTCTCGAATTTGTCGATTCCAGTGCTCTGCTTCTGACAGCAAAGTCTTGATCCGAAGAGTAGCTAGAGATGAGATGTTTGCGAATTTATTTACTCGTGTCCCTTCTGTCGGTTTAAACTTCTAAAAAATTGAAATTCCATTTTGAAATAGCCTAGTGTATTTTACCCGGAACATCCACAGCGAATTTCTGACTAATAAGGACCCGACAACGGCTAACAAAGCACAACGAGCTCGACGCAACAAGGAGAGGACCCTCCACTGTGCGAGCAGCTCAACTCCGGCAAAGTGGTGCACACATGTAAATCAAATTAATCGAAATATCGTTGGCGCAGTATAGTCGGTGAGTGGGTACAAATACCAGTACAAAAAGGATCCGCGTCGTCGAGTGAATTCGAGCCGGGAAACGGGTTGGGGAGAGAGGGGGCCCAGAAAGTCCCTCTCCGAGGCGGCCGAAACGTTATTACACCGGCGAACCAGTTAGGATACAAGGGCACGTCTGTAAGGTCGGATCGAGGAGTTAAGGAAACTACCGACTACCGAAGGCAGTTGATACGAAACTAGTTTCGCGGCCTAGGATACACGTCGGAGGTCTGCGTGCACACAGAGAAATCCAGAGTGAGAGGGAGAGAGAGAGAGAGGGTGAAACGAGGGTACGGAACAGGGTTGAAAGTCGGTGCGAGGAGCTGCCAAGGGGCGGAGGAGCGAGACGGAAGGGGGGCGTCGACTGTTTGTCCTTCGAATGGAAGTTCTGGGGGTTGAGGGTGGCCGTTCCCCGGGTTTCGAGTGGTACTTACCGAATCGACACGGGCCAACTCAATACATCAAAGACCTTCTAGCCAACAGCCGTGGTTATATGGAGCGACGGGGGCTCCGCCGCTTGCCACCTCCGATGTCCATACATAATCATGGGCCGTCTTTGTCCCTCGAAATTGATTTATTATTCAAAGTGACGCGTGTTTCACAATGTGTATTTACCACGATACGGTTTCGGGCGTGAAACACGTCGGGCCCTCTACGGACACCGTTGACCACCTTTGTACGCGTCCGCCTAACCCGCATATACGATGCTCAAGCCGCCGCCCACCCCCCACGGACGACGTGAAGAAATTTACCTTTAACTTAGACAGCTTGTCCCGGCGACCGGCGCACTTTGAATGTCGATCAACGACCGTGGAATACATTTTCGACACGAGCGCCGATGGTCTTGCGGCCGCCGACCTTTTTCCCTCCGACCAATCTGTTTGCCTCGAGCGCAATCGCTATCGATCGAGACGCCCTCTCGACGAGTCGATTAACCCGAATTTAGACTTTTCACTTTCGACGTACATCCCTCGGACTACACGATGAAACAATCAAAAGAGAACTATGCATTATACGTCAAAGTCTTAAACACTGTAAAAAGATCCTCCTGCATTATTCAAATAATTTAATAATATTATTTTTTATAAAACTTTCACCTAATTTGTCATTATCTAATAATTGACTGTTTTCACCGTCGCCATTTTTTCATTAAATGGCGCAAATGTAAGAACGTTGAGTACAAACAAAATGTCAATGTGATACATTCGATTCAAGTGTGTTAGGTCTCGTATGACAGGGAGAAGGGATGAATCTTTTCTTTTTGCAAATGTGTCGATTCGTCGATCGATCCCGAAGGACTCGTGCACGGAGGTAATTGTAAGGAGTAGGTTGCAAACCGCGAGCCTCGGTAGCAAGCGAAAATATTGACAGAAAACAACCGTCCGAAGTTAATTAAACTCGGTGAGCTGTGTTTCCCGGTGCCTTCGCTCGCCCGGCCGGCATACACTTCGAGTAGTAATTTCCTGATGGTGTGTACGTGGATCCTGGCGACCGAACGAAGTGGACAAACAGTAAGTTTCCCCCAGTGGTACGTGTTTCTGATCCGAAATTGTGTTCTTATATATACACGTGCGCGTCCCCTACAACTCCCACGCGAGTCTTTGTTCGAGACTACAGGACTTGACAAAAGTGCTGGGACGGTATTCCTTTCTCTGTTGTTTGCGTACTCGGAGCTGAATTTTAAAGCACGGTAAAAATTATGGACGAGGAAAATCCTTCAGAAATCATTATTTTTAATATCTCATTTATTTGAATTTATTTGTGTTTAATTAAAATGTTTTTATCTAATTGAGAAATGTGCGATTTCTCCGGAAGAAAATGCGCAGGAAGGAAATTTGATTGTAACGTGTTTTGTTCACGAGAAAATCGAGTCTGAAACTACGCCCGTTTAGTTTCCATTCGTGTTCTCTCTTGTCGGTGAAAATAAATACTCTCGGCGACATAATTTACTGTCGGCGTAAATCAGCGAATACCCAGATAAACAAATACATTTTTTAACCTGTTGCGTTATTTTCCACCGTATCGGGTTTCGTGTTCACGAGCACAAATAAAGACAACAAACAGTGAAAGCTGTATTTGTAAAAGCATTGTGTCAAGTGCACGCAGCTTGTGGAAATACGAAATTAAAAAAATGTACAGAGAATTTAAAGTTATTTTATTACCGCCATTGGGACATCAATAAAAATGCGTGGGAACGTGTAACCCGTATTTAATTGAGCTCTAAATCAGAGGGATTTATTTTCTAAAACGAAAAATTCACTTAAAACGTGAAGTAATCTCTTACGAAAAATAATCTCAGTTAAATCGTCAGGGGGTTGATAAGTATAAATATCCTTACGTGTCCATGATATACAGTAAAAATGAAATTTCTCAGGTTTTGTGCATATAAGACAAACAAACCAATGTCAATCTTTGATCATGATTACTCTAAAATATTAAACACAGTCAACCTGGAAACATTATCTGGTCGAAGAATACTATCCGATCAGAACTTTATTTTTAATTTGCTGAATTAATTACCTGAACGTGTTTTGAGAAGGAGAGCAGGATTTCAAACAATGAAATCCAAATCCACATATGGAGTAATAAATCCTTTAAATCGCATTATTGCAAGCTCAAACATACTTTATAATAATATTGATTTTTTAATGGCACGTTACAGGTATTCGAAAGAAAATTATGCAAGATATTATTTGTTAATATCGTACTGTTATCGCTTGTCCCTTCCTATGTATATTTTAGGTTAAGACTTTTTTTTTGTTATGTTTCTTTTTGTTTTTATTAGTTCTACTGTAAACATTTGTATAAAAGGACCTCGGTCCCTATATAGTAATAATAATAATAATAAATTGAAAAATCTGTCGCGGCATCTGCGAGTCGTGAAGACCCGGTGTCCCGTTCGCCGCATTACACTTGCACCCCCGGCATCAGACGACAGCTTACTAGAAGAGCGGGGATGGTTGGCGGAATAAAATGAGAAGGTAACGAACGAGGTGTTGGTTCGCGAGGAGGCAGTTTCGGTAGGTGGTTTTGCGTGATCGCATGCACGGCAGAGAGGCGGACGAGATTGATATTGGTT
Organism: Lasioglossum baleicum; assembly: GCF_051020765.1. Taxonomy (NCBI): domain Eukaryota; kingdom Metazoa; phylum Arthropoda; class Insecta; order Hymenoptera; family Halictidae; genus Lasioglossum; species Lasioglossum baleicum. The sequence goes on from NC_134937.1 coordinate 10,580,441, forward strand.
CCTGAGCGAGCCGAGGAAAACGGTATGGGTTCGGAGGGCGGTTCGCTGATATTGGGCATTCAATCCTAGCCAACCCCGATTCTCTCACGCGCCCCTAACAACGCATTAACATGCATGAGGCCTGCGTGATTGTTTTACCCTAACCCGCCGCCCGCTGCTGCCCTCCCTGCCAACCGTGTGCCCTCTGCCGCCACTGCCACCCCCTATCTACCCCCTCGCAACCCCCCCTCCTGAAACCCCCTTGCAGCCCCCCTCTCGCACATCCCCATCCTCGAATCTGAGTAGGCAGCGGATCGTTGCCGGCGAAAACTCTGCCGGCTCGCTGTGCGTGCATCCAATGCAAATTTAATGTTGAATATCAATGGCCAAACGCGGTTCAAGCCGCTATCGCCGGAGCGCGGAGATGAAACGGACCCGGCCGGCTCGTTAACGATATTCTCCCCCGCTGTTGTTGACAGTTTTTTGCGCGGAACCGTGATTCCGCGCCGCCGTTAATTTCGAGCATGGCGTAATTTCGACGAAATTTTTATCGCCCTCCACCGACGGCTACGAGGCCGGCACTTTTGAACCGCGCTCGAAAACCCGACCACCACCGCCATCATCGCCCACACCACCACCACCACCGCCACCACCACCGCCGCTACCCCCTACCAACGACCCTGTGCTGTATCGAACTTTTGGTCGGAAGTATGACACGGCTCGATAGATGAAAACCGGGGGATCAAACAATGATCCTTTGTCGAAAAATGCTAATTTGCCGGGAAGAAAGCTGTATCGCTTTTTGCACGGCCCCCGGGCCAGCCCCCTTTTTCGGCCGGTTTATTGGATGTGTTACATGAGGGAAATTAATGGCGGGACTCCGCCGTGTGTACTGTATTTCGATTATTTTTGTGCCTCCGGTTTTATTGAAGAGCCGTGTGGTTTTAGTAATAATTTTGGTTAAAAGTGTATATTGGATAACCGCAGGAATTGAAATTTCTATGTATTATGAGAACATGCTACAGGGGATGTGATTTCTCCTACAACTTTAATCGCTATTCACCAATTGCTAAAAATCTTATGACAGCATAAATACATTTTCCGATCATCTGTGACACTCTCAGAGTCGCGAGCGCATTCTCCGGCCTCGCTCCGTCGGATAAAACTTTAACTATACGATTTTTTCCAGAGGATTTTTTCCCCGCAAAGGTTCTCCTCAGCCCGGCTGCAGTTCCAAGCAGTAATAAACATAAAACAGTTTTTTTTTTCTCATTCGAGTAGGTAACGTGAGAGAGAATCTATTCGTATACACACACGAAGCAGTAATTCCCGGTGGCCGTAATACCCGCAGGTTATCCCCGAAAGTATATCCGCGGAATGATAACATGGATTTGCCGATAAACGTTATCGATCCCAACCCCCCCTTGCTCGCCAACCGCTTTCCACGTTAGAACGGGCCGCGATAATATAGTCGTTGTAAAATTATGGCCGCTATCGTCTCTCTCTTTCGCGGGGGCGGCGCTCTCTTGCTTCTCCGCGGAGATCGAACCCTCTCGTTTTCGCGTTATAGGTGCTACCACACTCCGAGCCTATGAATACTAAGCAGTTTATAAAAATGTTGATTTAGCACCTTTGCCAACTTATGCGCACCCGGCCGCCACCGCCGCCGGGTCGCTCGCCTAACCCCGGGACCTTTCTTTCTTCGACGTCTGCGTTCGTAGTTTTTATGCCGGCGAGCGCGATCGCCGTGGTGCTAAAACTTTCAAAGCGCACTCCATCGGAGGAATATGAAATTTCGGAAAATATTCGACCACGGGATACCGTTCCCGAGAACCCGGGTCTCGAACCATTGGCGAGCTGCAATTCTGTTTACGGAGTTGTCTGCAAGAGTTATGGTTCGTTCTATTCGATTTGATTGAATTTGTAAAAATTGTTTGGTACCAAGTCAAGCATACAATCTAGTAATCAGTTTTCCGATATTTTATTTCTTTATTAACCAACTTCGAAAAAGAAGGAGGTTACTCAATTCGATCTGTATGTGCCTTTTTTTTAATTCTTCGTTTTTTTTCTATGCATGTACACCGATTACGCAGACATGGCTGGACCAATCGGAATGAAACCTTTTGCATTTTGTAGAGTACGTCTCCCGGTTGGTCCCTTGAAAACAAATTTTGCATTTTTCATTCTTTGCGGTTTTTATTGCAAATAACTAATAAGACTGAAAAACCATCCAACGGTGTTCTACAAATTCTGCTCGTTCCGCTAAAAAGTGTGAAATAAAAAAATTTTATAAAAAAATTAAACTGACTTCGAAAAAACGCACTAAACAGTATGAAATAATTTCCATTTAATTTATGTGAATACTTAAATAACTTAAATGCCATACAATCTTTTCGGAGGCGGCGCAAAATTGAAAATTTTCCAAATGACAGATGTTAACTTGGACATCAGTAGGTGGGAAGAGAAGATACATTAATATGTGAAGCATATGTAGAAGAATTTAAGGATAAAAGGAAAAAAATTGTATTGTATTTAAGTTTGTGTGTATTCACATACATTAAATGGAAACTATTTCATACTGTTTAGTGCATTTTTTAGTGCGTTTTTTCGAAGTCGGTTTAATTTTTTTTTATAAAATTTTCGAAATACGAGAATGATCTCGACTTTTCGTATTACAATGAGAAGAGCCAAGCGACCAAGCCAAAGACATAACCCGATCCGAAACAGCGAGTATCCTCGTCATCCTCATCGACCACGCAGGACCTCACCCCTGGCTCGATGTGCAATCAATGAAGCGTCGATCGCAACGAGGACCTCCTGATAGCCGAGGATGATCCTTCGCCGGGGTATCTTCATCGAAGAAACCGTATCCAGGGTCCGCCTGTAGGCGAGATCAAAGGTCCGAGGCTGGATGGTCGTTTGCGGATGTTTTTAAGCATGACCGGAGCGAGGGGGGAGAGGATCCTCCTGAACCAAGTCCCTCTGTAACCTAATTTGATGTCCCTCCGGGTTCCCGGGGTCGCGCGAGTAGTCATCGAGAAGTGGGGTGGGGATAATTACCGATTAAAGAGATTAAATCCCGCGGCGTATCGATTCCTGGGCCTATAATCGAGCCGAAAGAGGCCTCGAGGGGGGGGGGGGGGCGATGGCGGAGAAAGAAGAGCCGAGAGGTGAACTGAGGCCGTGGTTACCAACTGGTTGGAGAGGGGGGCCATGGTTCAGAAGGGAGTACGGGGAACGGCGGGGTCGCCTTTGTTTCTGATTTGAGGGGCATCCTTACGAACGGGTTAGCCGCACCAGTGATCACCAACGCTAATTACAGCGGATCAGTCCGGACGAGTTTAAAACTCATTCCCTCCCCGGCGTTTTAAGCGGCGCGAAAGGGGCTTCCCGGCTCGCTGCTGATTGGCCGGCCGGGATGACACCAAAGTGCCCCAACATGGCGTCTTATCTGATTTCAACCGGGGGGGAAGAGGACAGGGCGGAACGTTATTACGACTTCCGGAGCCGTTTATTCGATTAATCCGAATTCGAGGAGTTTTCGTTTGCCCGGGGCTCCTAGCTCCCCCCTACACCCTCATCGCCACCCTTTAGTAATCTTCTGAGCCGTTCGTTCCGCTCGATGATGCGCTCCGCGGTTTGCAGATCCGCGAAACATCGGCTCGATGCCGTCGTTAACTAGGATCGCTCGATTTCCTTCAACATTTTCCCCGTCGAACCACCCCTACGACACTGGGTCTCTGCCTAGGAGATTCGATTGTCTTCGGTCGACGATTCTCATGCACGGATTATTCCCTGCTTGCTCCTCTGTAACAAAATGTACATGGATTTTGTATAACGTTGGACTGCGAATTTTACAAATCACATTAAAATTCTCTCGAATTGAAAACTCTGACAGACTCGCAACCGCAACTTCAATTTCCAAAAACCGGCGAAAGTCAATTTCATATCTCATCATCTCTTCCCACAGCACCGGATCAGATTCCTTTCAACTTTCCACGTCCCCACGAAAGCAATCATCCCCAGGACAACGCGACGACTTATACAAACGCGATTAGCCTACAAACCCAGGAAACGAGGTGCCCTGCCATACGGTCTCGTACGAGCCTGATTTGTCGAGGGACAATTCAGTAGTCGACTTTTCCAGGACATAGCTGAATCGGATCGCGTCCGCCATTGTAATTGAGCGCGGAGAATGCAACAGAAAAATTCTGCCATGAGGAACACGGGACACCGATGCTCATGCAGGAGGTCCTGTGACAGGACTCCGGTCTAAGGGAGCGAAGGGACACCGGAATCGGCAGGACATCGCGGGATACAGATGTTCTACAAAACAGCCGAGCCACCGAGTCGCTTATAATAGGCGACACCGGGTTTATACGAGGACGCTAAGTAGCAAGCCCGCAGGACTACCGGCACAATACCAGACCCTTCGTATATTTTGACTTTTTGACAGATGGCTGTTGGCTGCGAGCTGCCTCGGATGACTTCCGCACCGCGTGCGCGCCGCGATGAGAACGCCGAGGACGGGATGGCATTCAGACGAGCACGAAACGCTCCTGAATCATTTATCGGAGGGATTAAAGCCAGGAAAAAACGCCCGGGGGATCGCTGAATGCCTGTAGTTTTTACCTATGGAAAGCATACTGTCATTCCCGGATTGTACAATTTGTTGCTCGCCTTTGTCGCGACGGTGTCCTCCTTTGGGATCTTAGGATTGTTTGGTCGGGATGATAAATAGGCCTGGTGCATCGCCAAGCAATTTCGGACGTTTATGTCGCGAGTAGAAAATATATGTCTAGGCAGTAACGTCTGTGGTTCTAGAAAATGTTGATGTTTTCCATCAGGAAGACTGTAAGCAGAAACCCAGATCTCTAACAAGAACAATGTTCACATTCAGATCTCCCTGGAAAAGTTCAATGAATACCAAGTCCACAAACCAATCTTTGCGTCATTGAGCAGCTTAGCGTTTCCAGTCAATGGCCAGCTCGAACAGCTTAATGTGTCCACCACCTGGACCATCTATGTATACCGGCCACAAAAGGGGACAACACTGTCTCCCAGAAAGTCGTCTCATGAAGATTCAATTGGCACCTGAGATCCTCCTCCGTCGATTTAGCAGAATGATTGCACAAAGAGGAACCTTGCGGGAGTCTGGGCCAGTAGACGGCCCCGGAATGCTATTCGATGAGTCAAGTCCGGGTCGAACGGGCCCGGTAAACATCTCATCAGAGTAGAATGGGTCCTGCCACGAAGTCGACCAGTGTTTACAAAATCTGGTGGTCCAGTGTCCGCTAAACGTATCCACAGGTAAAGTTTGCTTCGGGTCTCTCAGCACGAGCACGCTCGCCGCGTGTTACCGATTCTTCGCCGGGAGTCTCCGGTCGTTCACAGGTCATCCCCCGACTCGTCCAGGGTCCCGGAACACCGGAGCTGGAAGAAATAATTGCCCGTAAAAGCCGCGTCGCCCCGCTAACTTCGTGAGCCGGCTGAATGGCGACGTGGCAGCGGGGGACGAGCTGTTGTGACCGTCGCCACAATGAAATCCTTCCAACAGGACACTGTGTAAACGCTTCCGCGCGGGAGGCCCGCGTGCTGATGACTACTTCTGCCCGCGAGTTGCTCCCACGAACGAGAATTCGATTCAGCTTTGTTGCCCGATCCGGCCGGAAAACGATGACTCTATCCCGATGGGACTCGACTGGCCCCGTTGCATCATCGCTTTCACTTTCTGACCTGGTTCCACCGGGCCACAGTCCTCCCACGATTTTCTGGGACCCTTTCAGCTCTGCCCTGTCCTGGGCTCTCGGAAAAGGGTTGGTTTTGTGGTTTAGCAAGCCAGTTTAATTTCCACAACTTTTTGAAATTGTAAGTACATTGAACAATCGAGGGAGACAATTTTTATTTTGCATAAAAATTCGCAGTCATCAGCTTTGTAGCTCTTGTCAAGAAGCACTTATCCAATGAATTTTAATTGTGACGTCCAAATATTGGGTTGGCAAGAAAGTAATTTTGTAATTTTGTTGTTGAAAGTAATATTTTCCTTTCTGTTCGATGATCTTTTGCCAAAAAGAATATATAAGAAGATATTTTATTCATTAAAGTTCATCGCTTGAATAAAGAAATTCGGTTTTACTTCGCCTGCAAATACCGAAATTACTATCTTGCCAACCCAATAAAATACATTCTACTATGCGAATATTCTACGCCGAATGTAATTTGATAATTCCATCCACTGCTTGAACACCAGGTTCGGTTTCATGAATGAAATTATTATATTTTAGGGCTCGTAAACGGCAGCGAATGCGTCGAATTCGCCGAAATATTTGTCGCGGCGAGCGAAGATTGCGCGGTCTGACTTCAGCGACATTGCAAATTGGAAACGGAGAGCGTACGATCGTCGGACGTGGCGATTCAGCTTGGGCCTCGATATTAAATCGCAAGCTGTTCGCGGAAAGCTGAAAGCACCTTTGGAACTGCTCATTCCGGCTCGGTCTCCATAGGATCCGGGCCGCGGTTCCGCAAGGTGTTCTCGGTGTAATTCGACCGGCGTAATTCTCGTAAAGTTCAATCGTTCGCGCGGCCATTCCGCCGTCGAATGGCTACTCCCCGCGGGCCGGCGATCAAATATCAGCGTATACACTTAAGCTCTTATGCAAACTGCATCCCGATGCACCGCGCGCGGTGCAATTTCGATCGCGCTCCGCCCGGAAACGCGCCATTACGAGCCACGGTAATGTTTATCAGTCGACGGTATATTAAAGAGTCTAAAGCGGGAATATTTTATCGGGGGTGGCGAAATAGGAGTGCATGGTAAATTTGAAAAGTTGGTAATGATTGAGGAGACGGTGAAATTGAATATTATAATTTATTGCTTATTGCGACAGGCACCGCGGCCCGCCATTCTCTGCCCGGAACGCGAGCGAGATTTTTGTGTTTCGCCGCGGATATCGAGCCCCGGTAATTTTATTAAATTTTTCGAGCCCTTTGATGCCTCGTTATTTCAATTACTTTCCGATTTCGTTGGGAACTGCGGCCGACGTCCAATATATTAAGTATGGTAATAATGAGACTGTAAATTTTCGTGCGTAAAAATTTTCAGTATTTTTCGAATATGAAATTAAAAATATCGATCTTATCTTATTTTATACTTTACAAAATTCGACGACCTCAGTAGGTTAAATGCACCAGTCTTGAAACGCTGTAATTAAACACAAATTTATACTTCTCGATCTCCATACAAGAGGCCAGAAAACCTGCGAAGAAAGAAGCAAGCCCCGGTCGTGTTAAAAACAGTCTTCCATGACTCAGTGCGTCCCACAAAGAGAAGAAAGGCGTTCTAGCAGGGCGTAACAAAACAATTCACTACTCGAGCGTTGCTTTCAGAAAGCTGACGCATGTAGACACATTAGATCGTCATTTCTCGTGGTCGGGCAGGACAATTACGGATCCTGGGGTAACGCGTATAAGCATTTAAAAGAGACGCGTCCCGGAGATGCTCGGACCGCGTGTCCCGTGGACTGGTCCGTGGAAGCTGACCACCCTGAGCGGCATGATTTATGGGGACCCGTCGTAATAGCGCGCGATTCACCGCTCACAGAAAAATATTTGTGCCGGGGACCCGATTGTGCTCGGCCCGGAGATCTGGCCAAACATTTTCATTTGTGGAAGACGGGAACAGAAAGAGAGATCGCTGGAGAGAAAAAAGGAAAAAGAGGAAGAAGAAGAGAGAGAGAGAGTAGTAAGAATCGGGGAAGAAGGCAGAAACCGGGACACCGAGTGGCCGGCACATAATAACGGGTCGAACGATCGGGAAAAGTGAAACGTCACCGATCCGCCATTCTGCGAGGTCGTTCTCCTCTCTTCTGGCTGAGTACACGAGAGAGGACCACCTGTGCTCTGACGTCTTATTTCGGTCCGGCGGCGCACGGCCCACGGCGATTACCGTTTAACGATTACAACCGTGTCCACGGATACCCGTAACGCCTTCATTCATTACCACCTACCGCTCCGGGGCCTGACGGCCGCGATTAATTAATGCTGCCCTCGCGCTTAACGAGTCTGACTCGCCGACGACACTCGAGCATCGAACGATAAATTAGTCAAAATTCTCCGATGCAATATGCACTTGTGATACCCGAGTCTGCTAGATAAGCTGCGATTTTCTCGCTAGAAGCTTGTGCAAGGTGAGATTTATAATCTCTACGCGGTAATATTTCTTTTTGCATTTTATTTGATACGTCGCGTAGCGGACGTGTTCGATGAAACAGTTCGCAACCGAAATTGTCTCTGCTTCCTTCATACTACAATTATCTCAGTCCATAGTAGCAGCAGAATTTTTAGAAATGTAATCAGAATGATAGAAACATCTCTAACATTTCCCTCTTGCAGAAAATTAACGAGAAGCTTCAGTAGACAAGAAGAATTGTACATTCACCAAGATACACACTGAAATCTGCTTAATAAAAAATATGAAAGACCTCGACAGGAAGACCGTCGACCGGAAATCATTGACCCAGCCACGAATACAGCGATCTCCCTAGCTTCTATTGGGACCGGTGACACCGCAATGAAATTTCGATTAGATCCGCGGCAAGTTATGCCAGCGACAAGGTAGAAAAAAGACGCGCGACAGCAGGAATTAAGCGAAGCGGTGGCGCTCGCGTGCAACTTCCGAGGATCGTCATTGTGAAGGAGAAAGAGACGTTCCCATTGAGCCGGTTCCTCGGACGAGTTCCAAGGGTGGCACTTCTCGGTGTGGGTGGCATTTTCTCACTGCGAGTTTTTCGCTCCTCGGTCGTTGGAATCGTAGACGATCCGTTTGAATAGAAGGAGCCCCCGTCTCTTTTTCTTCCTTTTGGGTTCTCGCGTCTTCGCACACTCCGCGCTCTCGTCTTCGCTCTCCCTCTTTCTCTCTCTCTCTCTTCTGAAATCGCATTTATGCGCGAGTTACGAGCGACCCTCTTCTGCCTACTCCACTTTTCGTATACCTTTATGGTAGCGCCATAGAGACGTCAATCAGTCGGCGTTGCCTTCCTTTCACGAATAATTCTAAAGTCCGTCCCTTCGTCAATCGATTGCAACCTTGCTCTTCCATCTCTCCCTCTCTCTCTCTCTCTCTCTCTGTTACTATATCTCTTCTTCTATCTATCTCAGTCTCTCTCTCTCTTTCTTTCTCTCCCTCCAACGTTCTTCTCTCTCCAGTCGCTCATCGCGGAATCCGCAAATCGGAAAATGGGAGCGTCGTCTGCATCTGCATGAATGCAACCGGAGAAACGGGGAAGGGGGATCAGAGAGGAGGACTCAATCGGTCCTGACGTGTATCGCACATCTGCGAGATCCGTTCGCGACGCTGCTGCCAAGAATAGCGTCGTCGCGCGCTATCCGTATCCGGTCACCGTGATCTCACCCGCCGGAAGATATGCTCGCCGGATGAATTCGATCGGTCGCTGCAGAAAGATAAACCTCTTCCACGAACGCTAAGATCCACGGCCACGATCCGCTGCGATCAATCTGTGACGCGAACTCCGCGCAACGAAGAGGGAACAGGTGGATCGTGCTGAAGTTTATTCTTGAACAATTAGTCATCTTTTCATTCGATATATCGTTGCGATATTTTACAGCCGATTAGACGAAGACTTTAAATAAAATCTAGCAAATATTGTGGCTGCAGGTGTGCAACATTATTGTCAATGAAAAATCGCAGGATATTATCTAATTTACGAGATTTATTGAATTTATTCATACATATATGAAAGACACAGTACATATTGTTGAAAGTATGATACAATTTTACGACCGTATTTTAACAATGTGTTTTCACGATGAAAATAGTGGTCGAAGCAAATGCACCAAGTTGAAGCAGAAATATATAAAAATGGGACTTGAAATTGCTACCTGGGGGCTACGAAAACGTTGAAAGAACTACGACAATGCTGACCGTGCGCAGGGGGTTGAACTCGTCATGCTACAACTTCAGGATGTCCACGAATGAAGATGTCCTAGCTGCAAAACTAAGGACAATAACAATTTCCACTGTAGGAGGACTCGGTTAGGCCACTGTTAGCAGTGGTAGGATCTCGGGGGTTGCATCTGCACCTCCGTAACGCGAAGTTGTTGCCGCGAATCGATCGTCGGGCTTTGGGGGTGTGCAGAGGGTGGGAAGCGGTAGCAGGAGCAAGCGGAGAACGCGGAGGAAGAGGAAGAGGAAGAGGAAAAGGGGTGGGCGGTGGTCGGCGGTGGTGGCAAACGAACGAAAAAATGCAGCAGTCCGGTGCAGCGCGGCGGCCGATTATCGGAGACGAGAGACGTCCGTACGGACGTGCGGACGGATGGACGGACGCGGACGGTTTGACTTTGCATGAATGCGCAGATGCGGGTGCAACAGCTTGCGTAACGCGGCCGACAAAGAGCAAAAGGGAGACTTCGCACAGCCATATTGCCTCCTGTCAATCACAACGGCCGCGCGCGTTTCGTCTCGTCTCGTCTCGTCCCGTTTCGTCTGTTTCTCTTCTCTTCCCTCGTCTCTCGTCTCCCGCGGATCGTTGAATTTTCTCTCTCTCCTCTGCCAGCATCCACCATCCACCACCACCTCCCTCCCCCCAAAACAGTTCGCGTGACGTTCATCCCCCCGTTCGAAACCCTCTCTCGCCGTGTGCAACGAACCACCCGCCCGCCCCACACACGGATCGACACACAGAGAGCGGGCCGATCGTTGCGGAGGAAACGCGACAATTTCGCCGATTGGACATCCCTGTTCTCGAGGAGCCACCGATTCATACGAATGCTGATGAGTCCGTCGATTGATCGGCCCCCGAGAGCCAGGTTTCGGCCGCCAGGTCACCGACAAAAGCGTGGCCGCCGGCCAATAAAATATATTGCCCCGATCCTCTCGGCCAACGAAGATCGCGAAAGATCGAGCGCCGATTGGGCAATTGCACGGCCCAGCTCGATCTCGCAGATTGATTCGACGAGGAGGTGGACCAATGCATTTCCACACACTCACAAATGCATACACTCTATCTCTCTTTTTCTCTGCCAACGACTGATCAAACTCAGGGAAAAAGTTTCTTCCGCTGATTGGACCTGTCGCGGTTGTTTCGGCGACTACGAACGACTAGGTGCTTCGAAAAATAATATTATTTTACAGAGATTGCTCGGATGAGATATTGCTTGTTGAAATCCCAGTTTGGCGGTACAAATTGTGCACGTACCGGGAAGAAGAAATCTGTAAGAGAATTATTGTGTTGGCCGGTTGCTGATCTGAAGACATTGAAGAAAAACAACGCAGTTTTTATGAAAACGAAATTCAACGTATGAAATCCACACATCAAATGATGTAAAACGGTATTAATCAATTAGGACACGCAGAGAATCAATGAATTGATCATCCAAAACGATCTAACGATAGTTTCGCGGTGAACCCCATTGTAGCGTACACACGGTTCCAGCGCGAGATCTTCGAGATGTATAGTATATATCGTGGCCGGGATCGTTTGTTTCTGCGGACCGTTTAGCCAATTGCCGCAACAAAGGCGCTGCTGGCTCGCGGAGGGGTTGTTTGTAGCCGGAGTAATGGCCGCCGAGGTAACTCTCCTCCCTTGTCCCTTCGAGCTTCAGCTCCGGTGAGCTCGTCCCACCCCCGGGCCGAAGAAAGACAGCGCGGCGCGGCGCGCGGAGGGCGAGCCATTGTAGGAAAAAGAGAGAAGAGAAGAGGGTTGCGGAGAGAGAGAAGCACGACGAAGAGGAAGAAGAGGAGAACGAGGAGGACGACGACGACGAGGAAGAGGACGAAGAGAAAGAGGAGGGAACCGGGACGAGGTACTCGATCTACCCCGTACGGCGGAGCATTCCGCGCGGCTGCAGGTTTTGTAGGTAGATATGGGGGCGGGTAAATCCGAACAGGAAAGCAGCCCGGCGCGTTCGAGAATCGGGGATTTATTCGGAAACTATTGCACGAGGGGGCGGTAGGTGTAGGTGGCGTAGGAGTAGGTGGAGAGGCGAGTTTAGAGGGCATGGGTTGAACCGGTGGTATATACCGGGGGTGGCAAGGAAAACCCGAAGAGAGAGAGAGGGAGAGGTACAGAAGAGGATGAGGGTGGAGGATCAAGGGTGGTTCGGGTATATCCGGTGGTAGCTAAATGCTTCCACCTCTTTCCTGGTCGCGCCTCCGGATCCGGCGGCGTCGTTCACCGGCGGATTCCCTCTAAACAGCTCGAAAACGCTCAAACGTAATATATTATCGGACGTATACGTAGCAGCGGCGTATTTATCTGAGCAACGACGCGACGGCGGGGGTGGCAGAGCAGAGCGACGCAGACCGACGCTGGCACGCCGGCGGCCGGCCGAAAGAGGGAGCCGTCGTAAAGCTGCCAGCGCAAAGTATTGCATAAATAAGTGCGCCAGCGAAATATTCATGGCCGTGCCAAACCGTCCTTTCACCCACACTCACCGTGTACATAGATGCACACGGATATAGACGCGCCTCTGTGTCGACCAGCGGGCGCGAGCCGACCCTCCCTTCGCCCTCCCACGACCATCAACCTCCGCCTGAGCCGGATATCCCGCGTCGTTTCTATATCACCTACCCCCGAAAAGCGCGGATCTATTCATGAGCGTCTCTATCAGTAGCGCCTCTCGTCGATAAATTTACTCGCGCGCATCCCCGCCGTTGCCCGCACCCCCTACGCCCATGCTACCCGAAGAAGGCCCGTATTTGCGTACGGGCCAATACCCGGATAGCGAAACAGTCCGAGACCCGTCGTAAATTCTCGCTGAGAAACCGCTGCTACCGATGATTTCGTTTGATCCCTTCGCGAAATTGTTACGCGAGGACCGGACTAGATCATGCTAGTTTTATAGATGATCTTGGTACTCTGCCATTTAAACAATCCACAGATTTTGAAAAAATTTTTTTAAAAATATTTAGGTACAAAATCGTCCAAATTTCCACGCGATTTCAGTTGGTAACATGTCATAAGGTCGCGTGCGCCGTTCCAGGGTCGACGCGACCCTACTAACCCCCAAACCGATACTCACTGCGACTACCATCACCAGGAAACCATCGCCCGAATCATTCGCGAAAGAATTCGGTCGATTCGAGGGCGAGTACTTAGACGTTACACGCAACGGTTGTCGGTGTTGGCGGAATCTCGGCGAAAGGGTGCAGGCAACAACGCGACGACGGTAGACAAGAGAGAAGGGCTGCGACGGAAAAAGAGGTTGATGGAGGGGTAAACGCGAGGACGGAGGTGGAGGTCGAAAGAAGTCTCCATCAATAACGCACGTCCGCGCCTTGAGACGTGGAAGACCGCAAGATTAATCACCCTTCTTCTCTCGCTTTCTTGCCTACGTTTATACCCGTACGCACGACAATCGGGAGGAGCCCTCCGGCTTCTTCAAACAAACGTAGCCGCGACGCTCCGTCGAAGCTTATCCTCCTTTTCTTGCTTTTTATCCGTTCTGCTCGCTCTGCCCCACGGTTTTCGACGCATTCCGCTCGGCGCTCGGCCGCGTGTTCCCGCCGCCAATCAGGCGAAAGAGAAGATTTTTGCAAACGCCCTTCCCGAGTTTTTTGCCAGACAATCGAAGCCCCGCGGCCACCGATAGTTAATTGCGAAAATATAAATGCCGGCTAATCGGGCCGCGCCGAAACGTTTTTGCGAACGGTTTGTTCGGAGCGGCGCCAGAAGATGTCCCGAAGAGGAGTGTAATTAGACTGGCTGATTTAGAGAGTCCCGTGGAATTCCTCGGGCGGCAGGTCCGACTGCTCGTGTTTCCTTTGCGCGATCGATTTCTCGTTGGATCATTGCGAGACTTCATATTTGTGTAGATATTTGGTGGATTGGAAATTAACAGCTTTACAAAAACATATACAGCTTTAATTAATTTTTCGATTTTAGATTAAAATTTCTTCACCCCCTCCTTTAGAAAGTGGGGGAAATTCGTGAAAAATATTTTACCAGCTCAACATATGCGAATTTAATTATTGCACCAGATGGGACAATGATGTCGTAGACGGAGTAGGCTAATAAGACACGTTGTGCAACGCGCAGAGCTGCACCATCGGCGGTTAAGCCCATAAACGGTGCCGGTATCGACATCAACAGCTCGCTAGCTCCATTGGGGTGCGAGCCGGGGCCCGAGTTAAACACATGTTACGTATTAGCGAAGGATATTGGGAGCGGACCGTGCACCGGTTGTTTACCTCCAGGAATACGCGACTATTTCCGTTGTGCAGCCGCTTCCGTGGATCCTCGCACTGCGGGGGTGTCTCCTCCGGCAGCGAGGATCGTTGACAGTTCGCCAACTGACGGGGAAAATCCAACGGAGACCTCGTAAATTACGATGTAACGTTCGTGCGGTCGAAATAGCTCGAAGAAAAACAACGACGACTCGGATTGACACGATTCCGAAAAATTTCGATCGTTCCCTCGTTCTTGACGTTCCTATCCTGCTGACGTAATTATTGTTGCAAGCAAGGAGACACATCTGCCTGAATTCGTTCGTTTTACTTCGACCTAAGACAAATGTAAATCAATCCACACCAGAGTTGGGCAGAAATTTAATCAACGATTGACGAATAAATTTCTACTTCAATCGTTAAAAGCAATTTACACTTAATTTCCTAGTTTAGTCGTTAATTGCGGTTAATTTAGTCGTTAATTGATGATTTCTTTTTTTAATCAACGATTGACGATTATTCAATTATTACCTTTTTTTTAATCGTACACATTAATTAAACAATCTTGATTAAAACTTTAGTCGATTAATGCCCAACTCTGATCCCCACACGTGCAAATAAAAATGACAATTTGGAAGGTCGAAGTAATCCCTAAAATTATGCAACGACCAATTATAACATAACAATTCTGCGTCCCAAAAAGAATTTTTTAAAAAAATTTATTTATTTAATGTTGCTTCAACGTCAAAGGTCATTAGCAACACGGTACATTTTTTTACAATATTCTGTACATATTTGTATCCTTGATGTACTGGGCAAGACCGCCGATATAGTCCTCAGAACCTAACAGAATAGGTAAGGATCCAGGCAACTTTGCATTTTTCCTTTCATTGTCATATTTTTGCATTCTATTATTAGATGATTCATGTTAACTGGTACTTTACATATACATATTGCAGATCGTGGTTTGCTTTTTTATTTAACAAGAATGAATGGGTTCTTTCTCAGTGCCCAATACTGATTCTAGGAATTGAAGTTTGAATTTGACGATCTACTGGACTTGGAAACTTTGGCCACTCAAGATCCTTCATTATAATATTTTTGTATATAATTTCTTTTAATTTTGTCACATACCTGTTTCCTAAAAATTTCATTTAGGTGGTTTTTAAGATCGTTTAGTATAATGGGTAACTTGTTTCATTTTATTGGAGCAAATTGTGCAATAAGTCCACGAGCATCGGGCGCGCAATAAATCGCAAGAAATAGAGTCGTCGACGAACGACAGGGAGTCGTGGTATTTGAAACAAGAGTGCAATTGATATTCGCACCGTGGCTCGACGCGACGGTATGGGGTACAAGGTGGATAACTTCATTTCCGCGAGGTGGATGCGATCTTTACACCGAGTTACCTCCGATATCCAGCTGCGAGCCGTTGATAACACGCTCTTCCCCCCCTTTCGTGGGGCCCCCCGACGGGGACGAAGAAGTTAGCCGGCCGTGAGGGGGTCAGGAGGGGGCTGACGACCGCATCGTTTCTCTTCATCCGCAGCTGTAAGCCGAAGAAAGAGGGGGCGGACTGGGTTTACGCGGTTTTTCTACCGCGCGTCATTAATATCCGTTGCTGCGACGCCTCCTCGCAATTTGTCAACATCTGATATTTAATTTCACGCCCTTTTACCTTGCCCGTGGCCTAACCTGACCCGGCCCCCGCGATGCCGCTGTGCTCGTGTCTGTTTGTGTGGGTGGATGCAGGGGCCGGGATGACCGTTCTTCGAAAAACTTCGCGCCGCGAAGAATGCATCCCCGTTGACGAAGTTGTTCGTGACTTCTTGCCGGACGGCTCCACGAAAAACTGGATGGACGCTTGTCCTCGCAAATTGGGAACTCCGGGGACGAGGGGTGGGATTGACGGTGGCAAACTTTGCGGAACTGAATCTGCCGATTTTGGAACGGTGGTTGTTGAAGAAGTTGTGGAATGGTAGCACAGGTTTTTGGTTGCTCCGCTTGAATTCTAAATGCTTTGTTTAATATATTCAAGTATTTACTTTCACCAGAAATGGTATAATCCCATAATCGGCAGAGGATTAAGTCATGTTTCCAAAATACTGTTTGCGGGATCGACTAGTTCGTGAAAGGTTCACCACACAACAGGATTAGAAGCTTTACTACAGATCAGACCTGTGAGAAGTACGGCAGGAGCTGAGCTCGTAAAAATTCTATTCCACGATTTCATTCATTCGTCTCTATTGTAAGCTGGGCTGTTTACTTAATCACGCAAACATCAGTTGACAGATAGCCTCGGCATTTGCGTGTTGGCAGGCAGCGGTCCGGATTAACATACAGGCCATCAAGCATCCCGAACTTTAGTCAGGTTCCCTCGGGAAATCCGAAAAAACTGACGTGGATGAAGTGGGGTGACGTAGTTGGAATGGACGAAGATGGTTTCAATTTCTGGGTTGTGTATTCGACATAGCGTGAACTGTAAATAAAGAACTGTGTATGTGTAATCAAGTAGTGCTAACAACATATAAAAATTGGTATTTCTTTTCAGAATACAATTTATTCTTTTCTTGTTAAGTGGTTATTTCCCCAATCCATCAAACCGGCATTCTGATGATCGGTGACCAAGTGCAGCCCCCAATTTCGCTGAAGTCTCCTTTACAAGCAGTTCGAATCACCGTGTAAAAAGTGGAGCACGGGGAATGTCGCGACACCATACCCAACAACCCCCTGTCCGTCGTTTACCAGCATTTTTCATCGTTCGGCAAGCAAGCAAGCAAGCAAGCAAGCAACCCAGCACGCTATCGTTTTTTCCCTCTTCCTCTGATATCGCCGCTGATATACCGTGGTAGTAGCAAGTAGATATAAACGCAACGGCAACCAGAAGATAATAGACGCCAGGCTGGCCTCCCGGGTGCCGTTAATCATCGGGGATGAGAGCTGTACGTGGTGCCGGGGCGCGCGCGATGCGAAACCGCAGGGATACGACGTTGCTATGACGTGGGGGGATGAACGGGGCTACGGGGGCGGTTATGGCGTTAGATGGTCAGTTCCAAGGGAAACGGAAGTGACCGCACGCCCCGAGCAATAGGTATCCCGTGGGGCAGCCTGATGGACGTTGCCGGTCCGCTCGTTTCTTCCTCCGTCTTGTACCAGCCGTGTTTCGCACTTAATTAATCACTACAAATCCCGTTCGAGTCAAATGAGCCTCGCGCGCCAGTCATCAACCACCTCCCGCCTGTTGATTTAATTATCGAGCGCGCTGATCCGTGAGCAAGCTACTCGCTCCGACCGAAACTCAGAAAATATCAATTCTGATTAAAGCTGGTTACCCTCAGTGTTCAAATAGTTTATGAAATTAATTTATTTTTTGTTTTAATAGTTATAGCTTGACCATTGAACGGAGTGATTTTCCAATCGCGAGCAAAGCTGACGAAGCGGAGTGCTAATAAAAGCAGAATAGCTAAAATTTCACCACAATCAACGACAATACAATTTCGTTGATTCCGATACGAATACTTTCTGAATGACACAGAGAAAGAACGATCGGACCAAGAAGAGAGCGAAAACTGTCTGAAAGGGTTCAACGAACACGAATGACGAAGTTATCTGGCGATTCACGATGAAAATGCGAAATTCGTCTGATGGAGGACACGGGGCACTCCATCCAGGCGTGAACAATGGCGCGAATGTTTCACGAGCCACTTGATACCGTCACTAATCACGGCGGGCACGCGGTTGCCGGCGAATTCATGCGACGACTAAACGTCCGTCGCTTTCGGAGCAACGGTAATGAGCACAGCGAGGTTGTATAATCAGCGAGGCATGTCCAGGTTGATGAGTCCATCCACGACGCTTTAGAGCCGGGCCTGGCCTCGTGGCCAGCGCGGATGCGTGGTTCTGTAAACACACTGACAAACGCACCGGCAACAGGCTGCATCGGTGTGCGCTCGCGCGTTGACCACCGACGCGCTGCTGCCTCGTTTCGCCTCACCCTGCCTCGCCCCGACTCGCCGGGACCCATTAATATCCATTTTCCATTCGAATGGAAAAGGAGCAAAAGGCTAAAAGCGAGCCATCATTTATCTCGACCTTATACCACTCCCGCATTAATACCAATTGTGTTTCACACGCTGATCCTCGCTGCCTACCTCCGCGCCACGACACTCGCGCGACCCACCTGAGGAACGGTTTTAAACTTCCACGATTTCAACCTTGACGGTGCCTCCTCTCATAATTAGTGGATTAAACTATTTAGTGCTTCAAATTTGCGGCGCTGCAGCGTTTACTCGTTCCTACGGATGAGCTACCATTTTTTGGTACCACGAGCTTGCGGTGTTTCTCTGTTTCTTTTATTATAGTTCACAAAAACAATTGCTCTATGAAGAAATGTCACGCGGTTTCTTGAACCCCGAGGAAACCACTCGTTGATTACGGGCAATCAGCGTCGTAGCGACTTATCCGGCAATAATACGCAGCGTCGTGCTTGCCGCGCTATTAATTTCCTCGGGAAAACCGTCGGTTTCGTAACGTTTCCGCACGTGTCGTCGGATTTGAAGCGGCGGGGGCTTACGGCTCATCCCCGGAGGGCCGGAATTAGCCATCGATAGAGGACAAGCCAGGCAATTACGAAAGCGCCTCGGCTTCATACACTCTAATTAGACCGGCATGGCACGGAAACCAATCGAACGCCTCGCGGAAAAGCGAGCGACGGAAGCTGTCGTCGGTAATCCCGTTAGCGTTCGTATTAGGGTCAGCCCCGTGATTCAACGGCGACGGTGGCATCTCTCTCTCTCTCTCTCGTTTTATCCGGTTTTCCCCGCGATTCGGCTCGGGTCCTCAGGAAAACAGTGGCCGGAAAACTGAGTAGTCCTCGTTAGAGTGAAAAACGTTCCCTCTCCACTGGGAGATTAAGGACGCGAGGCGACGAGAGATTGCATGGATCGGATCCTTGCAGTCACCGATTACCGAGAAAGTATCTGATGATTCATATAATTTATTTTTCCTGATAAATAAAAAACCTTTCATGATTTTTGTAGAACCAGGTGTAGCGAGAAATTCTTTAGTCCTTCTGCAGTTTCTAGTTTTAGATCTAATTATGAAATATGAATGAATGAACTGGATGCAAACGGTGATATGGAGGATCCTGTTGGGAATCCTTGGGACATCCGCAAAGCTGGTGAACGTCCACGTGGGTCCGTGGGATGCTCGAAGGCGGACGTCAGGATGAAAAAGGGAGGATCGTGACGGCGAGACAGGAGAAAGCGGAATGTCCTGCGGTGGCGGAGGACCTTAGGTGTATATTAGGTGGCTACCGGTAAAGTAGGTACCCAGGCCACCGCGCGGCGATAAGCTAATGCGTTTCGTGGCTTTAATGAGGTTGATTGGCGGCAATGGCGGCTCGCCGCTTAACCGTCCTCCCTATCTCTCAGCCGAGTGTGTTCACCTCTGTTCGGGACCAGCCAACAGATTATTACTTACTTAAAAAGCTGTTAGCGACGGTTTCGTACCTAAACTGCCCTGTCCGCTCGGATAAGGAACGGCTCCGCTCGCTCGGCCCCGATCGTAACACGGCCCGGCTACAAGATCGAAACGACCGGCGAAACTTTTCGCGAATCACCAGCCTCCGACACACGTGTAATTAGAGGCAACCCTCGAATTATACGGTTAACACTTTCAGCAACGCGTCTTTGAAAAATAGAAGACGGAATTGCTTGTTCAGATTTCAAAACGAATTCTTTTGCCCCGAAAATAAATTTTACGGGGATCTGAAAATTGTTAGAAGGCTGAAGGACACGCTTCAATTATTATTTCATCAAATTGCTTTGATCTCCTGGAATTTTTCAAGTTGCCGAAGTGCCAGGCAAAGTGTTGGAGTATTTTTTTTTTGTTTCTCCAAATCGAGGAGGATTTGATGGCGCAAAGGTGGTGATAAACGGCGATGGTATCTGCTTCTTGGCGCGCAATTACGATCCTGCTCGCCCTTCGGAATCTACTCGGTCGTATACATATCTCACGAGGTCGGTTTCTTGTTCGGTCGACGTTCCTACGCATCAACCACGCGGCCATTTTTACAATTGGCCAGAAGCACGTGAGCACGGGCGACAATTTACGATTATTGCCCGGTGTTCTTTCTCGAATTAGTATATAAGCGTCATTATCAGGCGCATTCGTCACGCTAGCACGACCGGTGCGGTGCTTTCGCGTGGGCGACTTCCAGCGAAAGGGAGAACGACCAACAAGAAAATTTTCGTTCGAGCCTGCTGTTCGCTGACTGTTTTTCAATACAACACTTTCATTCAATTCGTATTTATTATCCAAGTATTGTTATGGTCAAACCTGGATCTTTATTGAACGTTCAGAACACTTTTCAAGATTTAAGTATTTCTATGTTTGCTTCAAGCACGCAAAGAACACATTTAATTAAAATACTCGACAGAATAATTCCTCAAGCTTTTCTGTTCCTAGACAAGAGAAACTTTCCTGTCTACCTTCATACCCGTATGTTCGAAATACCGAACGAGTAGGAAATATGTTCAAACTTCAAACACGTCGCAACCTTCATATATATTCAATAAAACTCTTCTTCGAGTCTCTCCACTTCCCTAAATCTATGCATCCATAAATAATTTATAAGAAAACTGTTCAAACGTCATTTTCAATTGATTCAAACTCGTTCAAACTTATGCAAACTCTTTCTTACTCCGTACAATATAAATCTTTGTGGAACTTGAACATGCTGAAACGGGGCGACTCGTATAAATTCGAGGGTTTCATAATCTCGTTGGCATTCCCAGTTTGGACGGTCAGGAAAATATTGTCGCAGTATCACGTTCTCATTCCCATTAACTTTGATAGATGACAGAGCGACAAACGGCGCGCGAGAGTCCTTTCTCGATCCCATTCTCGCTGGCCACCATCGATC
Source organism: Lasioglossum baleicum (assembly GCF_051020765.1). NCBI lineage: Eukaryota > Metazoa > Arthropoda > Insecta > Hymenoptera > Halictidae > Lasioglossum > Lasioglossum baleicum. Next base: position 10,601,527 of record NC_134937.1, read on the forward strand.
AATGTTAACCCGAACGATCAACAGAGGCAGTGCTAGTAGCCTATCACCGTCGGGCAGCGTCCGCGTTATCGCTCCTTATCTGCTTCGGGGAACAATGAGGCAAATGTAATTAAACGGCGGAGCCTTATATCGCGTTGCGTGGAGTCCGCTGTCTCTGCAGAATCTGGCTTTCACTTCGCGGACGATAATTTACCGGAAGCGAACCTGTCCACGCCGCGTTTCTCTCTTCAATCTAATTACCGGACCGCACTTTCGAGAAATTAGACAACCGCGATATATTAATTAGGTCCTCCAACCTGAATATATTCCGCTATCGACTCTATGCGATAAAGAACGTGTACATCTGTTCGCGAAAGTTCGTTCGAACATAGTATCTTCTAATGCGCTGGAACTAACCGCCAATTTCACTATTAATTAAACGATGGCGATAAGGATGCCGGGATTCGCGTATGTCACGTGAAAGCTCGATCCTTTCTACCTCTGTTCTGCCTCGAATCAGAAGTTGTAGAAACATTTATTTTCATTGAACAAATTGTTCAGGAGAAATGGCGATTTTCGAAATTCCGTTTTCCTTTTCTATGACTGGTAACAGAGTAGTGCCACATTGAAAAAATTATAACTCCGTTGATTTTTGGAATTTCTACACGGATCTCGACTTAAATTGTTCCGAAAACATCAACCTAAAGAATTGTGTCAAAAATTCTGTCAATAGCAAGTGACCGAACCCAGTCTCTGTTGGGTTATTTACAGTAGACTTCACCAGTAGTTTTCATCAGCCTCTTGAGGGGCCAAACGCTTTGTTTAATCCATTAACGGTGAAAATTCATTGGAAGTAGGAAATTGGCATCGCCGGGTTGTTAACTATAGATAAATTCCCAGCCTATCGACACATTATGGCCGGATGCTTATCGAATGGTCCGCGGTCATCGTCTAATGGCCACGTCGGCCAACTGTGCCGACCTCGGTATCGCGAGCTGGCACTTCTATCGGTCGAACTTGGACACAGCCGTGGTCGTTAGAGGTATGGTTAACGTCCGCAGTCGCATTTAACGCCCATTGACTCATCCGCTGCTTGGGGGCACTGGAACTGCACTTTCCATAGGGGCATAATTAACCGCGATAAGAATTTGCTGGCCAATAGGGATCCCCTTCTCGAGTTGCTACGAATTCAATTGAGTGGCTCGCGTTATGGTTCCGGACTGCGACAAATGTCTGGGCTGGGGAGAACGGAGACTGGTCCAATCAATGATTGATGCACGACTGTGTCGCTTTTATTACGGATCGTTTACTGCAAATCATATTATTCCATTCTGCTTGATGCCTTGGGGTGCATTAGGTTTATTAAGTAAGCCTTGAATGTCGTTTAAAAAGGAATTTCGGTAGGACAGCTATTTATGCACTTTGCAAACGTGGCATTTAGTCCAGTCAATGAATGCTCATAAGAGGGGTGTAAAGGGAACTGGAAGAGGAACAGAATTTTTAACTTTGGGACTTTGTTTGGAGCAGTTAGGAGGTAAACATACTAAAAGTCCTCATTCCTAGGAGGTGAGCGGAGTGCAGGGGGGCACGTAGAAGGTCCCCTTTTTCGGTTTTCCGCTTATATCTCGGGAACTATGTCTCCTACCGATAAGACCATTCTATACAAAATTAAAGCTGACAAAATGTGCCATAAGATTGACTCCATTCAATTTTCCGCTATCTCGCATAGTTTCCGAGAGATCCGCGCTCAAAATTCACTAATTGTGAAAAAGAAATTTTTGCTTCACGTTTTTTGCCTTATTTGATTAATTAACTCTTCAGCACAATTAGTGGACTTTGAGCGCGGATATCTTGGAAACTATGCGAGATAGCGAAAAACTGAATTGAATCAATCTTGTGGCACATTTTGTCAGCTTTAATTTTGTATAGAATGGTCTTATTGCTAGGACGCATAGTTTCCGAGATATAAGCGGCAAACCGAAAAAGGGGACTTTTAGTATGTTTACCTCCTAACTAGTCCAAGCAAAGACCCAAAGTTAAAAATTGTGCTCCTTCCATTTCCCTCTATAACTTTTCGTTGACTGGACTAATCACAGAATAAAAAAGTTGAATTTATCTACGTTACTCGCCATTTTCATTTGTTCAGAATATTAAATCATGCAAAACTTGGCTTTGCAATTTTTGTTCTATCTCCAGGTGACAAGGCGCATGCTGTATCAATATATTTTCCATAGAAATGAATTCCTAAATCTGTATGTCAGCCATGCGTGACGTAAACGTGTTAACAAGTCAGGTCGTTTCGTCGCAGCAGGAAATTCAGCTCGCGTCGCGTCGGTGGTAGCGGATTTCATCGGCCGACTTTCCGGCACAATGGTAGCGATTAGGGTGATAGGAGTAGGTTGGCTAGAGGCGTGATCCAGGCCCACCGGAGGAGCAATCGCATCCAGTAGCCGGTCTATCAGCCATCTCGGGCATAAATATGTAGCGCACGAACGCATTAGCTGGCCGGATATCGTGCGTGCGAGCCCGCAGGAGCACGTAGGACGAGAGGAGAGTGCAAGCGGGTGCAAGCGGTGTAAGCGGCGCAAGCGGTGCAGCGGTGCCTGTGCACGTGTGATGGTAATGCATCGAGTGTGATGGGTGCAACCGGGTCCAACCGGGGGCGCCCGTAGGTGTCTGTTGTGGGTCGGCCACGAGATAGCCCGAATAATCCCCCGTGATGGATTACCGTGCCTAAGCGCTAAGTGGAATGAATATAAAATTAAATTGTGTTTATTGTCGGAGGTAATTGGCCATCTGCGACTGTTCGACCGTGACCGAACCCCCCTCACACAGATTTTTCTCTCGGCTCCCTTCTTCCGACCGGTCTCTATACTGTTTCTCGTCTCTGGAGCTTGATACCACTGCATGGAAATACGGTAGCTTCCCTTCCTTGATGGATCGCAGTTCACTAATTCGCCAATCTGATATCCGAGTAGGTTGTTCAGGCTGGGATAGACCCTTTATTAGATGGATGCTATTCTCGGGATTAGAGTGCGGATTTTGGAAAGTATCGCTGTCGATTAACTCTGCTGTACTCTTCATTGGTCTCGTATTTTCAATACGAATCCAATCAGCATTTATTAGAAGCAGCTATAGAGGATTAATTTCAATGATACCAACAAATTCTGAAATTCTACAAGTCGAAACAAAACGTAACAAAAGTTTCAATACTGAACGAGAGAAGAAGACCAATTTCCGGATGAAATAATTTCCAAGCACAGGATTTTCCGGGCGTTGCAAGGCCTGGCGAACTAAAAAATCCTAAAGGACTGGAAGCAGGACGTTCTAAGACGAAACGACTCCCGGCAGCAAACAGAATAAAGCAGCGACGGTCTGGAGAACCTTCGTCCAGCAGGTGGCAACGATTCGCGCGATCCTAGGGTCGCGTGGGTGGAGAACCAGTTAATTTCGCGCTCTCCCGAGAGAGTGGAAGGAAGGCATCGAGGCGCGTCGGTGTGCAAAATGTAAATACCTGAATGTATATAGGGTAGGTCGGCGGCGGCAAGACGTAAGGGGGAGGGGGCCGAGGGCAGAAGCGTCGCTTCTTATGCAAATCAGGCGGAAAAACTCGCGTGTTTTCACCGTGTTTTAATTATTCAAGCGACAACTTTCCGCAATGAAATTAGAACTCGCGCAAGTCGTGACTCCCGGCGACAAGTGTTTTGCTTATGGCCGCCGCCCAGCCGGCATAAAGCGGGCTGCCGGGGGTGTATCTAAATCCGCGGCAAGAAACAGAGAAACTCGACGGTGGGGGTGCAGGTTGAAGAACGTTGGAGAACGGGGCTGCTGAATGGGTGGGACGGGGGGTCCTGGGGGACGGAAGAAAATTAAGAGAGTAAGGAAAGCCCGGTGTACGTTATCCCCGACGGGTAGCGTCGAGCTCAGCTCGCCGGGAACGATGTCAACCGGCTGTCTGCGAAACTTCGAAACAAAACGACGCCAAGCCCGGAATCTAGGTTGACGCCCCGCCGTCCCTGCGGATCTACCAAGGAGATTCTTTGCAGCACCGAGAAAATTGCACGATCCTGACGGACCCGACCCTGCCGCGTTTCCTTGCAACCGGGTCGTGCGAAACATTTTTTGGTTCCACGGTACATCTTTGGGATTTTATTGTGGGAAAACCGAACGATGCAGGACTACGAAACTTTTTGCGATGTGTTCACACATGATTCAACATTGTATAACAATTTTCGTTAGGTGTTGTGTTCAGCGGTGTTCCTTGTAGAACGCTTTAATCGTCTTACTATGGACACTATTGTATCCCATTGACTTGTGTGAAATATACATTTTTGGAAGAAATTATAAAAATTCATCTAGAATCTTGAATCCTGTCTGAATACATGCCACAAAGTCTTTTACCGTTAGCTCGTTCAGTTCTCCTGCAATAAATTCCTAAAGATGACGCAAACAAGAATGTATTAACAATTATTACATATTAAATTAACACTAAACCTACCGAGCACTAAAAGCGACTAAAATGTTTTAGCATACAAAAATGACAAGACTCTATTTATTTAGATTTTGTGCAATTTTTATGACAATAGGTGCTTGGATAAAGAAATTTATCGAATTAATTTCCATGTAAGTAACTTCATAATTCCAATAATTGTAAGATGAAAAATATAAAACCGGTCATTTGATCGGCAGTTGTAGGTTTAGTGTTAATAAATGTCTACAAGCAGCTACTGAAAGTGCCTGCACCCAGCAGAGCGAAATCAAGTTTCAGTTCGACGTGTGAATTCGTACGAATTCGTCGTACGAACTTCCCGATGCGGCACGGCAGTAATTCCGTCGATATAAATTTCGGATCGGTGCTCGCACTCGAATTTCACGCCCTCGGCGTTGAAGTCTGCCTGGCAAATATAACTGGCGGCGCGTAGCCTGTACGAGCCGCTAGTTATTCGGCAGTAACAATAGCAGTCGTGCCACCCGGAGCATACAGGCCGTTTGTATGAATGAAATTATTCGCTTCTAGGAATATATAACCGGATGGGGAGGACGGGAATGTGAACCAGTCGAAGAACCTCGCCGGAAAGAGGAAAGAGAGTCTCTCCACCCACCCCAGCAGAATTCACGTTCGTATAGCTGTTGATTGCACGGCGGCAGCTGTGTTTTATGCGCTCACGAGTCGCGACTCGGCCTTTTCTTATATTATATTATATCGGTGTGTTAAACGCCGGCGCGTTCCTGTTCCTACAAACTGTGAATATTATATTCGAGAGCTGCCGGAGAACGGCGGCGGCGCTCACCCGGTTTTTACGGAATCGAGACGAGCACGGTGCTGCCGGTGTTCGACAACGACCCGCTGCACCGTTTTGCATCCCCCGGAAATATCCTCGAAGTCCCGGGACCGCGCGGTAAATTTCACGAATTTTCTTTCGCTGTAAATCTCCGGCTGCGGTCGAGGAGACATCTATGAATTTAGTGGATTCTGTTCTGCCGAAAAACCGGCTGATCCTGCGACAAGACACTGTGCGACGATATTATACGGTCTGTGGTCCATTTCGTTTATTTTTATATCTTCACTGGTCACGATGACAATATTTTTCTTTAAATGCTGCGTTTCTTGCTCCTTTTTCAAATTAAAATAGTCTTTATAATCGATGAGGAAAAGTACCATTTCTTGAGAAATTAGATAAAACGACATTAGAACGTCAGTTCGACGCTATCAAGAGTACCGTTCATTTAATTCGCTTCCTTTTAAAAATACATTACGTAAAACTATTGTGGACAAGAAAAAAAAATTGTTTCTCTTTATACACATGAAATGTTCGAATTGAAAACATTGCGATCAACTCTGAATCCAATTTAACCGAATAGGGAGCACTTTGACCGAGAAGCGCATCCTCATTGTTAATCAGGAACGTATAAATTACGGAGCAACCTTCTCGATCGAATTCGCCAAACAAGCACCGGTTGCCAGAACACGGCAGAAGGGTTATCGCCGAGAGACAAAGTCACCGTTTAAGCAACAAAGTTCCCGGCACAGTCTCCACATTCTCCGCGTCCCCGTCAGAAGCAGTTCACGTTGGAAGAGAGGAGCAACCAGAGAAAGAGAGAGAGAGAGAGAAAAAAAAAAGAAATAGTCCAAGGAAAGGGATTCGTTGGTGGCTGGAGCTGGCTCATTGTGCTCCCAGGTCTGGCAGCAGTCGGAAAGAGACGCTGCCAGGGAGAGAGTCAGCCTTATTTATGGCTATATTAATCCTTAAATGGTATCTAATGTCACACCGGCACGGACAGATCTATCTGATGGCAGGGAGTACGAGGAGGTTCGAGGGAGAACGAAACAAGAAAGAGCAACAGAGAGAGACAGATTAAGAGAGAGAGAGAGAGAGAGAGAGAGAGAGAGAGAGAGAGAGAGAGAGAGAGGATCCCATCCAACAGTTCTCTGTAGGACTTGCTATTGTCGTACGTATTCATACGTGTGTTTTTGTGCGTCCGTGCTGCCGCTGCCAGGCACTCCTATACCACACCGGAGTACAAACGACGGTGTCGAGTTACCGGATGGTACACCACAGGGTGTCCGTGACTTATACCCTGTTTGGTTACCCTGGTTCTCAGCTCCGCCTCTTTCTCACTCTTTCCCCCTTCAAGCTCCCTCTCTCTCTCTCTTTCTCTCTTTCTCTCCGGAGTCTCTCATTCCCTCCCCCTTGGAACCCCCTTCTCGCACCATGGAGTCCGGCGTGCACTGTGTGCCCCAAGGTTCGTGCCGCACCGTCGCTCCTGCGACCAAGATGTTTTGCGAAACAAACGTTTGTATCCGCACGCTCGACCGACCGAGAAACCCCATCGACTATGGGGGCCGCGACGATAATAGGCGACCGACCTTTGCCATTTTCGCAATTACCCCCACAGACCACGCGGAAACCATCCACGTCGGCTCTCCTATTTGTTCCATGATTAACCACTACAATCGCTACATCCTCCGAGGAAAAAGCACAGTGTTTTCGTTTGCTGGAAGATGTATAAATTTGAAATATGTTTCATGGTTTGGATCAGCGGTCGGCAAACTACGGCCTGCCGCCTGTTTTTAATCAGGCCTGCGAGGTTAATGAACACGAAAAAATAAATCAAATTACGTAAAATAAAAAAACTAATAAAGAAATTTTGAAACTGTTTCTTTTTCGTTGCTCTACGAGTAGAATTACCTACCCATGTAAATATCTTCGAGCTTGCTACCCAGCCCCCTTGCCTAAAAATTTTACGTTCTGGTCCTTTCCAAAAGAAGTTTGCCGGCCCCTGGTTTACATGGTGGTTTCATGCATAACTTTGAGTGAACTCTGCACACTGAAACTTGGATTCTTCGCACTAGAATTTGAAGTTTTATCATTTTTTTTCGTCGAATTATATAATATTACATTGAGAAAAGTCGAAAACTTTTGGTCCCCTGAGTGAAAGCTCAGCGAAAATTTAAACTAGCACAATTGCTGAGTGACTTGTAAGGAGTAATTTGTGATTGACCGTAGAAAATGAGAAGCGACTGATGAGGATCGTCCACGGAAGGAGCACAAAGGCTGCTGGAAGGAAAGCGAGCATGATCGCGAGCAGAAAGCCGAGTACGGTCTCGAAAAACCGGAGGAAGGAAGGTTCGCCGCGGAATAATGCACGGCGGGGTGCACGGCGTGCATTTAATCCAGCAATAACAGAAATATCAGTAGAGGAGCACAATGGCCGGCGCAGATATATCTGTTATATACGAGGTACGATGCTACCAGGCGATCCACATGTACACCATGGCCGATGGTGTGCGGGTATGGCGGGGTGTCGTGTCCTGTAGAGGAGAGCGTATAACACACAAGGTAACGGCAGGACTGGTAGAGGCCAGGCTGGCCGAGTCCGGGTTATTGAGGTGTCACAGCCAGCGGCACCAACAACGTGCGAACCAACCGAACCGGGGCTAATGAATGGCATCCTCCCTTTTCTTTTCTGCCTATGAAAAATTATTGTTGTTGCTAAGCGTCGTACAGGGGCCCTCTCACGGGGCCGACCCACCGCCGTGATGTCCCCTCCCTCGTTCCTTTGCCCTAACTGTGGTCCCCGATTCTCTGCTCCCGAGTCTTGTCATTGGTAGATGCTTCATAATAGGCGATTCATTCGGAATTCTCAGAAGATCGTTTTTGTGATAATCGGAGACTGTAAGAAACAAAAGAAACATTTTATTCGGATATGAATTATTCACTAATAATTGTCAACAAAACAATTTTCAGTTTGTTTATTCATGAATGTACATAACCGTGATTGAAAGAAAGCTGCTTGCAATAATTATACAATCGATTGAATATCATTTACGTATAATTGCTCGATCGAATAAATACGTGACATAACCTGAACGTATGTGTTTATACGAAAAAAATGTCTCAAATTGCGAGGAGCAAACACCGGTAAAGCCAATATCGATTTCCGTCGAATTTTTTCAAGGAGTCGAGAGCACGGTGCTGCACCATAGGTGATGGTGTTTGCGATGGTGGTGGTGGCGCCCCGCGGAGAAGCCAGCTGGAACCGTTCCGCCGCTCCTCGCCGTTTCCATTGTCGTCGCACACGCGTCTCTCGTGGTACGTGTTCCCCGTCATCCTCTCTCCTCCGCTCCTCTCTCCTATTTCTCCTCTCCCCGGTGTGTTTGTCTCTTTCACCGGTGCGTGTTTCGCGCGAATTTAAAGCAGCCTCGCGAACGGGGTATGGGGCTGGGGCCGGAAACGAGCGCAAGAGTTTCAGCGCGCGCAGCGTATAGCGCGTGTGTACCTACACGCGTGCGAGAGTTCGATTGTTGGCCGGAGCGCATTTGTCTTGATAAAAGGGACCGGGCAAATTAAAAGTAATGATTTGTAGAAATATTTCGCTCCCCTTTCCCTCCCTCCTCCTCCTCGCCCTCTCTTTCTCTCTCTCACCGACCAGGCTCTTCCAGCTTCTCTGAATTTCTCTCTTTCCCGCAGATGTTAGGTCGGCTTTCTGTCTCGCTCGCTTCCTCCAGGGAAATGGAGCCATTACGGTGCCTAATGCCTCATCTGTTAGCCGTGCGAATCCGGCCCGCTCCTGTGGGGCATGCTTACAACGCTCCATTTATATAAAGCGAAAGGATATTCTCTCGACTGTGCTTACACGGCGAACAGGATGCCAGGAATTGGGAGCGAAATATCGCGCGGCCGCCGATAGTTATCCCTCGACCTGCTTTTCCCTCGTTCCTGAGCTTCGGGGTGGTCTGACGTCTGTTTCGACCATTCGTTTCATTACGCTGGGGATTTTTGCTCGGGTGCAATTGTATTTTGGTAACTTTGCTCGAGTAGTTGTGCGAGGTGTAATGTCAAGGCACCTCAGTTATTTTAGACACCCGTGTCTTCTCTCGTATACATGTGTATAACAATTATTGACTAGTGAGTTATCCATTGTTAAACTATTATACAGGGTGTTTCGTAATTGGTGGTACAAGCGAAAATAAGGTGATACTACATGAAAAAATAAGTCGAAAATATGGAATAAAATTTTTTTATATGAGGTAAAAAATAAACATTTCCGTGACACTAGTGTTTATCAACGTAAACTTTAACCGAGACAACGATCTACAGTGAGATCTGTTATAACGAGACGTGATCAAGTGCACGCGTACCCGGCGAAAATTCAAAGTCGATTTTCTCGAAAAGAAAGCCTGATGAAAAAATTTTATCTTATATTTTCGACTTATTTTTTCATGTAGCATCACACCCTTTTCGCTTGTACCGCCAGATACGAAACACTTGTGAAAGCTAGTTTGACGAAGATGCGACTCCATCGAAGACAGGGAAGAATCGATAATTGAATAACGCGGGACCACTAAAAAAGGGCCACCGAAGCACAAACAATAATTCAAACCTATCAGCACAATGGTACCAGCATCAAGGATATTCAACAGCAATTCGAAGACACCGAATGATAAACCAATAGCAGGGATAAACCAGGCTCGATATTCAATACTCGGCGGGCTTTTTGCTTCCGGGGGAACGGTGGCGCAATAGCTTGGCCAACGATTTACGTTCCGGGAAGATCGAGCCGTTGGCGAACAATGCTAGCAGCCGCGATTTCTTCCACGGGCCGTACTTAACAAGAGAAATTCGCGCGTTGCTAGTGACAGAGGGCCGAGCGCCGTTGGTTTTCTTGCCTCTGCGGATAGCCGGCGAGCTTCCGGCGGAACTGTAACGCGGATCAATGGCACGGAAAGAAGAAGAAGGAGCCCGAGAGCTTCGCCTCGTCCCGCCTCGCTTCGTCCCCCGTCTCGCTTTGCCTCGCCGCGCGGCGACGGAATCGTGTATACGAATGCCCTGTAATCAAATAAAGGGGAACAATGTTGGCGAACGATGCGAGTCAGCCAGCTCAGCACCGCGATTCGGAGCCCGCCCGTTCCTTGTCCTGGACACACCCCCACCGTAACCGAGCGAACGCTGTTATCCGCGTATCCTGCGACTCACCCCCGACTACACCCCCTTTTTTTCCACCCCCCTACCAGGATCCTCCAACTATACGCTCCTGCTATCAGCCGAGCTCGTACCTCATAGTCCTGCCTATAGGACGTCCAATGGATGACTCGGTTCCGACCGAGAAAGACGGTTCTTGAATAGGGGATCGGTTGTTGGGGACGAATCTGCCAGCAGTTTTTACCCGGAAGAAAAATTTCGTGAACCGACGGAAAAAGTTCGATTGCGTGGGGCCGCTGTTTCACCCTCGAGGAGAATGATTTTTGGTGGTTTTGGGGAAAGGATCGGGTAGTGAATTTTGAAGGAGAGCTAAGTAGGAGCGATTGTGGAAAAAGATGCTGCTCGGTTTCTTAACTTCTTTTAGTGAAATTACAAGTGATTTTGATAATAATAAAATGATGATAATAATTATTATCTGTAACTAGATTACAGTGAAGGGGATAGTAGAAGAAATGATTTTTCTGTGGTACCAGTAGAGTAAAAACTTGTATCTTGTACCGTAGGATAAGAAACATGCGAAGTTGAAAAGTTCGTGGAAGAGTTATTGTTCCAACCCTTATCCAGATACGCGAATTTCAGTGTTTTTGGTTAGGAAAAAGAAATTTCGTTGGTACGCTTTTCATAACTCGGCGGAAGATGAATTTAAACATTTATTCTGCTGTATTTTCATAATTCCGTAGGAATTATTAGAAAATTTGCATGCAGAAACAGTCCCGCCGTGAATTTTTAACGAACGAATGAACTATTTATAATCCTTCTGAAGAATTTTATCATTGCTGCGGATCTATCCAATTTTTCTATAAATAAATTATCCTGGTACCTGTTCATGGTCGAGATGGTTATATAAATACAGTTAATGAATAATGTAAATATTATAGAAGAATCGTTTCTAGAAGAATCATTTCTGAGAACCTGTCAACCCGATATTACTACGCTAATATAGAATTTAATTTAGGTTTTGGCACGATGAAACATTCATCAGGACTCGATATTATAAGACAACGGGTTAATTCCGTTTTTATCTCCGCCGACTCTAAATAGAAACGTCGTAACGATGACCTTTCTGAAATAAATACAGACGAATGAGCTTGCTTAAATGAAAACGGACAACCCCTGTGGCAGGTTCAACCACGCAGCAGTCTGGCGACGTTTTCGTATAATTTTTCCACTCTGAAATCATCAGAACGCAATCCCCACTAAAAATTATCAAATAGTGACCACTATAGTTTTCAGGCAAAATTAGAATCCTACATAATACTAATTCATCAGTAATAACCGTGGCAAGAGTTTGATACCAAAAACGTTAAGTTTTTACATACCAGACTGAAAATAGATCAGCTTAAAGTCCAACTTTGCAAAAACTAGGGTGGACTTACCCCACTCGACCTTAAGTAAACTGTTTGTGTCGGTGCAGTCACTTGCAATTGGTGCAAGCAATTTTTATTTTGCATAAAGATCTACAGTCTAATAATTACTCACGTTCAATTAAATTGTATTACTTCCCTGGCAGAGGTTCAACAGTACCGCAGCTTTATAAATAGTATAATAGACTCGTTTTCCCCTATGTTCGGGCAAAAATTATGAGCACAGGTGGGATCCGGGGAGAAAGTCCATTGAAATTGAAATTCCTTCGAATGTACTCGGTGCATCGGTGCACGAAAAATATAGTCGTCGAGCGCATCCCCCCGGCTTCGTGGCCCGCGGAAGTTCACTGGTCTCTCCTTCGTTCTCATCCTGATGAATATTCCCCGAAGAGAGTCGATGGGTTCCCGGGTATATCAGAGGGGGAAGGGGTCGTCGGCAGGAAGCTACCGATGGTAGATAGCGTCGGTACGTTTGTCTTCGTAATAATATTGGCCCACGACCCGGCCGTCTCACTCGGCCGAGTTTACAAACGCAAACACGCCGGCCGAGCCGGTTAATTAATGTGCGAGTTGTTACGTTGTTAATCTACAATAACGGCAACAGGGAAACGGGCTTGATGTATCGCGACCCCGTCCGCGGGAATCTATTCCGGCTGCGCTGGGGATTTCGCGTGTCCGCTAACCGTGGAACACACACTCGCAGAGGCCCTCGGGAAACTTTCTGCTAGATACCTGTGCAACTCTCGTCCGGTCTGCACTATCCAGTTCGCTAAGGGCACACATGAATCCCGAATGGCGATACCACCATGCGAAACTCACGACCTTTCCGCGGAAACATTATTTTCTGCGGCCCCTCTCGTCCCTCTCTGCCGTGTCCATTTTTCTTCGTTTTTTTAGTTTAGTTCTCTCTGGTTGATGCTGAGTCCTCTGCCATTGGTTCATAGCATACTGCGGATGTGTTTATGGCAAACGTAGTGAAACACAAAACTGCGAACAACAGGAATTTAAGACTGGTGGTAATTTCTGTTCTTTATAGTTAGCTCACTTAGACAATTTTTATTTGATACGAAGATCAGTCTAGTTATGAGCAACCACTTTAACACATTATAACCATTCGATGTAGGACATGCAGGTTGCAGGTTGCGTAGATCCACAGTCTAGCGAACCTGAATAACGGTTCGTTTTTAGTTCTTCGTTATCCAGGTTCTGTTTTAGCCGACATTCTGGTTCCTTCTAATGTCTTCTGGTGTACTGTTTCTAGATCTCGGTGAGGCAGAGGAGTCCATCAGCGCGGTGCAAACGATAAAAAATGCATCCCCAGTTGAGAAGCAGGCGAAGACGATATGTTTCCATCAGGAGCGAGGATCAATCTTGGCGAACGTGGGTCCGCGTTACTCCTCTCCTTTGCCAACAGTTGAATTACCTCTTCGTGGCTACGTGGGAGTCGTCCTCGACTCCGTGGAGGTTCGGGGTCGGGGGTGGCAGAGAAATGTCCACAAGAGGTCGGCCCTTTGATCAGACGCCGAAGACGTATGCGGTTTAATATTGCCTGACCCGGGAGAGAAAGGTCAGCTCTCTCTCTCTCTCTCTCTCTCTTGGTTTCTCTTGGTCTTGCTCTTTCTCTCTCCGTCTCTCTTGGCCACGGTCTCGACGGGATACACGTACGATCCGTGGCACGGCGGAGAGGAGGTCCGGTCCACTCACCGCTCGTCTCGTTGACAAATGTCTCGAGCATCCCCAGGGCATCCTCTCCGGCGGCCTACGGGTCCGTCGTCATCCCTTAACTCGCGCCATCGAGCCACTCTCTACAGAGTATGGCAACGCGACGGCAGCCCCGTGGACCGTAGCCACTCTCTGTAATCCCGAGGACACCAGTCACCCTACTTCAAACGCGTCGAGGGCATTCAATTACTGATGGACGAACCTCCACCGTCTCTTATTTCGCTGCATGCGAAATTCACCGTTCCCGATACTTTGAAAATTCAACCCTTAATTCCTTTGCATCTTTCTATGCGTTTATATACTCGTACAATCTTCATTTCTACGACCTCTCATTGAGGTACATATGAAACATTAAAATTCAATCCTCAAATACTTTTTATTCAACAAGGGTCCAGACGTCCATTTTTAGTACACTACTTAAGAATTGATTGTAAGAAAACGATCAGACCTAGTTAGCTGAAACTTTGTATACATATTTATGCATATCTTATGTGACAGCGGATATTTTTATAAGATGTTTTATTAAAAATTGGAAGAATTATTAATACCGCAGGCTCCGTGGAACAACTGTTGAATGGGGTGTATTGAGTCCAACTATTCCAGACGGCTAAAAGATACGAGAATGTTGAATGTAGCTTTCACAAAACAGATCGTCGCTCTTACGAATTTTTTTATAAGAGTTAGGGACATTTAGGCGACATTTCGCGGCAGCTTCGTAGAAATACTTTAGGAGGTAAGAGCAAACTCTCGAGTGTCTTAACTTAACTGATATCTCCACTGTGATCTGACATAAATGAAACGAACTAAAAGGAGCACAGAGTTGTCGCACAACAAAATTAAGAAACTATCACGATCTTATCTGTCAGAGAAATTCAACGAAAAAATACTGTTTACTTTCTTACCTGCCTCGGTAAATGTTCTTGATTTATTGACGATCTATCCGTCTCGGAGATCCAACACGAAATAGCTGTTAGCCGATTTTATTCGGACGGTGTACAATTTTTTGAAAGTATCTCTGCCGGTCGCCGATTTTAGATAGTGTGTTTCGTGCTTCATTAGACGTTCTTCGAGACTCCAGTTTTCTGAAAGGAATACAAAGTGATCGACGTTCATTAGCGATGAATACATTGTCTGGTGGAGGAGGAGGATCGTTAATGATTTCTGAATGGGTCTCCGATGCTTGTACCATAATAGCTTTTCACCATTGAATAAAGTGCGTATAAAACAATAGAAAAATCTTTAAAACAATAGAGTACCTTACCTAAAAGTATATGTACAATATGTTTTAGAATTTATACGCATTTTTCTGCTGCAAAGTCTTGGAGCATGCAGAGCTGCGCAAAAATTGTATTCAAATAAAAATTTATGCCCAACTCTGGGAGCATGCCGGAGCAACATTTTCTCACCTGGAAAACTGGGAAATTCCCAAAAACCGCGGCTATTTCAGACTGTTAACCAGACACGATAACTTTTAACTCCTGTAGCAGTGCCACGAAGTTTTGTCAGACAATGCTGGCTGGTGTCCGGGATTCTGTGTTCGCACCCCCGCAAACCCCGGCGATGATTTCATTGTACCCCCGACGAGAATGCCATCGATTTGCTGTCCGTTGACCGGGCAGCGACGCCTGCCATTTTTGGCGTCGTAATTCTATTCCGTTACAACGGCTCCGATATTTTCGCGGTATTACTGCCGCGGACACGGACGAAAATAAACGGTCGGACGATTAATTTTTGTTTGAGCGGGACGGAAAAGCGATTCAATTACGGTTTGTCGGGCGCGGGCGCGCGCGCTTCAATTTCCCGCGGACCCCGTAAATAGTCGAGCAGACGGTGTAAATATCGGAGCCGAATTGAATTGCCAGCCGGAGACGATATCGAAGACGCGTGCAACCCGCGTTGAACACACCCCCTCTGTCCCCGGTCCGAAGACGGGGGTAAATTAAATACACGCCCCTCAAACGTCAACCGACTCCATTCCATCGTTTTATTAGAACGGGAAAAGTGTTTCCTCATTCATTTCTGTGATACGTTAACTATCTGATTCGGTGTAATTGAAGTATGATTGTTTGAAGACTACTTCTGTTAATTATTATGCATTTCAAAATGAGTGGATGTATTTCCAAACAGTGGAAAGATTAAAATCATTTTTTTTAGTCTTGAAAATAATTAACGATTACAAGAAAGCACTGCTCGAATATATTGACATTCAATTTTCGTTGGACCAGCGAGGGTTCGATCGTCCGCTTTCCCGAAAGTCGTCTTTCCTCTCCGACGACCATAAACCAGCTTTCACGTATTCATGCTCGTGCACCGTTGTCGGGGCGAGTGTCCGTGCGTCCAGGGGTTGCGTGAAGGAGCAAGAGCGCTCGCGGAGGGGTGAGATCCGAGGAAAAGTTTAGAGGCCGTGTGTCCGAGGCTGACGTCGATAAAAAATGTTCCACGGGCCGAGATAATAAAAGAGTGCGAATAAACGGAGGGGCGAGCGCGAAGGAGGGCGGATGTTTGAGATATTCGCCAGGGCTCTCGGCACTGGAAGCTCGCGATGGGAAATCTTTATTGATTCGTAGCTGTCGGCCGAGGCGTATATGCCTCGGGGTCAATATGATTTCTCTCCTCTCTCAGCCTGGTTGTTCCTCGTAACCTCCCTTGCGCCTCCCTCCCGCTGAACACGCGCGCACACGCTCCACGGCCTGTTTCGCCCGCTCGCGGGGGTGGTTTCCTCGTGAAATGAAATCCTGTCTCGGTGATGCGAGCGCAGCCAAGACGACGCTCCAGTCGATACAATATTATTGTCTTTCCGCTTCGACACAGGCCACCGTCGAGCCCTGGAAATTTTATTGCCGACAAACGCTGCTGTTCGATGCTGCGCCCATACGGGGGTGCGGACTTTGGAGATTGTTCTTTATCGACGCGATTTGGGGGTATGAGTGTGAGCCGGCGAATTTCGATCGGATATTTTAAACTAGTTTACAATCGTGGTGTGCTTTTTTCAAAAAACATCCTATTTTATTTATTTCATTAAAATTGTTAAGAGGAGAAACAAATTTTTTGAACATGTATGAAGATTAAATCTGAAACAGAAAATAAAATGAAATAGAAAGTCGATAAAAAATAAAAATCTAACAAGAATCGCATGGAAAGCAGGCGCAAAAAGAGCAGCGTGATTCTCATTTCATCGTTCCCAGACTTTACCCATCACATCCCGGTGATCGAGCACACGGCTCCACCCCATCAGGGCGAATCAAAGCCGGCTAAACCGTTGTCAGAAGAACCAATCGGCGAAGTAACGTCTCGGCGAGAGATACGCACACTTCAGACGTCAAATTAGCGGCGTTATCGATCCTGAAGAGCGAGTTGTTCCGCGGGAGCACCCTCCGGTAGCCGATGCCACGGCGTGTTTCTCTTCGGTCTCGCTGTCGAAGGGAATGCTGCGACATCCGCGTTTGCCGACCAAGAAGGAACCTGCTCAAATGTTTGCTCCCCGACGCGAGCCGGTGCGTTTACGCGGCTCGATATATTCACCGGCGAACGGAGAGCACAGGTGAAGACAGGGGTGACAGTCTGTGTTGGTGGTGGGGTCGACGGTGCGTTCTTATGGTCAACGTAATGATGGAAGACGTGTACGGTAGCGGCGGACCGAGTAAATATTGACGATCGAGTCGAGCTACGGGAACCCGCCGCTTGATGTTTCTTAGAATTTTGCTTATTTTACCTTTTATCTGGGGTTGGAGGTCGATGGAGGGGGTGGGGCAAGTTCTGCGGCGTGTTTCTGTCGTCGATTAGAATATTGTTAACGTTTCAATGGGTCAGAAACTGTTAACGGATAAAATAAAACACATTGATTTAAGGGTTGAATTTTGAAGGAAAACCTGACATAAGGGATGTGAGCGAGGGTTAAAATTTTCAAGACAATTATTATTATATATCTAGAACTAAATGCCGTATTAATATTACCCCTTACTTCCCCGTATTGGAATGCAATTTTCCAAGCACCGTGCAGGGGTGAAATCCGCCGCCGAGTAAAACTCACACCCCCGAGTGTCCAATGGGTCTCGGCGGGGCAAAGAAACAGTGTTTACCGAACGGCAATCCGGCGGGGCTAACTAGCTGGCAAATCTTTAAGGGTAACACGCACAATCTCGCCGAGCTCGGGTGTCGAGGGGTGGGTTTTGCTGGGCGTGTCTCCATCTGGCGACTCGGCGCGTATTAATTAATCGACGAGCACCCGAGACTAACTGCGAGTTAATAAGCAAATTGCCACGCAATAAAGTTAGTGCCGAGTGGAGCGAGGAGGAAACTAAACTATAGAACAGCGTACGAGAAAGAGAAAGGAGAGAGAGAGAGAGAGGGAGAGAGGGGGTGGAGGAAAAGCAGCTAGTCGGCGCCCTCGTCCCTTATAACAGTTACACCCTTCGCGGGGCCACAGATGTGGCTTGCTATTCGCGAGAACCCCTCCTCGCCACCCCATATAATTTAATGCCATTCATCCGAGTTGCTTATAATGCTCCGGTCGTATTAAAATCTGGTAAAAATGCCGCCCACACCGATACAAACCTCGAAACGCTCGAACCATCGGTTTAATTAATTCGTGGACTGGGGGTGGACGGTGTGCACCGTGTCGCAAGAAACCTGGTATTTATTGGCTCGATACGATTGGCGACGCCTTCTTCAACCCCTCTTCTTCTACGGACTCGTCGAGAGCTCGAACATTCATTTAAGGATGAATGGTCCGCTGTTAACGAATGCTCTGACCTTCAAACGAAAGCATCAACGCGAGGTTCGCCGACTAATGGGGGTGGACGGTCTGAGGTATTTAATGTGGGGTGCGAAACACATTTTTAGAAGGGGGTGGAGCAGCGTGAGTGTGCAAATTTGTTTCTTATGGGTTCCGAGAATAAAATACAGCCTCAAAAAATAGAAAATAGAAATAAAATATATAAAAAATACTTTTTAAAATGCACTAAAAAGGAGAAAATAAATTTTTTCCCGTTTCTCCCAAAAATTTAATATAAATTTAAATCAAATCATGACATTGGTGACTATAAAAATAAAAGCGTGGAGTGCCCAGGAAGATTACGTCATATAGTTTAGCGCTCCACGCTTTTATTTTTATAGTCACTAATGTCAAGGTTTTTTTTTTAATTTATATTAAATTCTTGGGAGAACCAGGAAAAAAATTATTTTCCCCTTTTTAGTGCATTTTAATATAAGCGTGGTTTTTAAATAGTATTTTGTTATGTATTTTTGGATTTTATACGGTTTAGTCTTTTTTGAATGGAACACAAGATATAGTAATACTGGTATGAATATTAAATAGTAAGATATAGAAAGGCAAGATATCGAAATACGTGAGATAGAATGAGGGGATGACTCCGAGAGACGACGCGACGTCTCTTTAAGGAGTCCGAAATTGTACGAAATGGCGAAGTGGGTCAGTGGAGTGGGGTTGAGTCGGAGTGGGAACGCGTAGTGGAGTAGGGAGCGCTGGCGCGCGGAGTGGGGATCGCTGAACGTGATGACGTACTACCGAGCGTCGCGCGGCGAGGTGTGACGGATAATATTAAAATATTTTTTCTCCTAGACGCAGTTTTTTTTTATATTTGTTTTTTAATATTGCATTGTGTTCCAGTTCTGAGGTATGTTTAAAGTTTCAAGTCTCTAGCTCATCGGGAAGTGGTTTAAAATTCGATCACAAGATTTGACGCATACGACAACAACAACGCGGCAAAGCTAATGTAAAAGCGTGGTAACAAGTTTATTATAAGACTAAACGACTAGACCAGGTGATTAAGAAATTAATTATTTAAACAATATTGTAGCAATTCGGGTAGATGTTGCGGTAACGAAAACAAACGGGTGTTAAGATCGACGAGCCGGGTTGATCGTGACGCGACCCCGTCTCTGTGATCTTTTCGATCCTTATACTACCACTCGTGAATCGTCGGATCGATCATAATATCCCGGCAATTAAATATCGCGAAAATTAGCCGACGAAACACGGAATCGCACTCCCGGCTGGTAGAAAGCCGACAAGCGGATCCGGGCTGTCGAATAAAATTATCATGCCGAACAGTACTGCGCGGCACTGCGACCTCTCCGTCGGATACGTTCGCAATAACGATAATAATACTTCATGCAAATCCTTTAATATCCGTTGATGAAGCTGCACAGACATCCCCCAACTCGTGCTCACGACACCCTCGGGGATGTTAGACGCGGGCTACCCCGCCTCCTCCTGTCCACGGACAGGACAGAGGGCCGACTGTCCTTCGATTCAATGCAGTTGACACTCTGAGAAATGACTCGCTTCGTTATTATAATATCGTACGCGCTCGCATAAGCGATCATCTCTCCTGCGCGAGGCGACGCAACGGTTCATTGTATTCCCGCGCACGTTTCTGCGTCATTAGTTCCAGCTCCAGACGCTTCTGATTACTTGTCGCGGATGGTTGTGGATGGATTGGTGGCGTGCTTCTAACTGAATTCATCTGGTTCTACAAAAGGACGTTCCTTAATTCCAACCCTTAAATCGGTCGAGTATTTATAATGTCGGCGATGGACATTTATCATGAGGACATACCAAGGTTAAATATATTTTTTGAAATGGTTCTGCAGAGTCAAATTGTTACTCTTTGTACAATGATTTTAAGCAGCCTGTGACCGTACATCAATTCAAGAGAATTTCACTTAAGAGACAGTTCGATTTGATTGTCTGCAGATGAGGATTTCTTAAAACAGAATATTAATATGCACGTAATTAAATTTTTTATCGTAACTACAGCGATTAGATGCGTAGTCCTGACGATGTTGTACACGCTTCCTCAAAGGGTTGAATGTCGAGTTGTGGCTAAAATGATTAATTCAAGGGATAGTTAGAGTTACATGTCGAGTTGTGTTCTCCAACTGTATTAGAATATTTCATGAACTAATAGTCTCCAGATGCAAGTGGTACTTCTTTAAGCAGAATGACGAACTGTATGAATCAGTGCACTAAAAGCTACTTAAGGAAAGGTCAAGGTTCGAGTATAAAAATTTGTACTCCTTCGCACAAAAATCGTGTGCGGTATCACCACCTCTTTCAGCAAAGATCCAGTCGCACAGCAGCAGATCAGGAGATGAAGAAAGAGTATATCGCGCGAGACAACCGCGTCGAGGCGTCTGGTGCAGCCTAAACCGGAATCATTAAGCTCGTCGTCCGGCGGATTTGCCATCTATGGGCGACTACCATCTACGTCTCTCGTCAACGCGTCTGAAACGGCGGTCCGGTTGGCAGCTCGGGACACGGGATTCCTCAGGCTGGCATTTGCTAATGAGCCCCAACGGGCGAGGACGCGATACGCGAAACGTCGCAGCGAACACCTGGCCGATGTAACGCGTGGGTACTGATCACACCTCGCGGCGTAAGTATGCCGATGGTTTATCGTCAGGGAGGAGGGGGGGGGGCAGAAGGGAGTAGCTAGGCCCCGAGTAACAACGCCGCTACGAGTGTATTCAGGTATTACATCTAGTAGACGAGTGTTCGCTGGCTTATACCAATCGCCCCCGCCTCCCCTGTCCGCCACCCCGCAAATCCAGTCCCTTTTGCCCTATTCGGCTCTCTCTTCTCCCTCTCACTCCCTCTCGCTTGTGCTCTCCGCAGCGCTTGCGTCTCGCTCGACAACGCTTCGAACACCGGTTTAATTAATCGGGCAACGGGCCCGAGTTTGCCGCAATCTGACGACTGCTTAGCCACCGACCTGCCACCTAATCTCGCTTAGAATCCTGCACCTTTTTTCTAGACTTGCCGAGCGACTGGATTGCTGTTGGCTTCTAAAAATTGCTCGGCTCGATTTACCTGGATTTTCGCGATTTTTGCAGTAGCTGATAAAAGTGAGTCTACGAGAAAATGTTTTGGATGAACTATGTGCTATTATTAACATAAGCGTTATTAATAATGCTTTAAATATACGTTGAAATCACGAGATACGCCAACCTGGTCTTAAGAGTCGGAGAAAATTTAGTTCGTTAATACAAGGGTCGACAAGCATTTCCAAGCGAAGAGACAAAGCCTCGAACCGAGACAACGTGCAAAACCCAACCCCTCGGCAAATAGCAACGTCAGCGATTCCCCACAGGCTCCGCGCTAGCCCGGTACAGATTCGCGGCGGAATTTCGCCGATTTTTTTCCAGCTCCCTCGTGCACCTTCCTAGAAGAGAACCTACCCTTACAGAGGGAGAGAGCGAGGGGGGGGGGTGGTTTCCTCGAGCGGCAGAAGCGTTCCCCCGATTCGGCTGCGTAGACTCTCGTAAAGCTTAAATAAAGATAACCGAGGCTTAGGGTTGATATCATGCTGAGGGGGCGTTACGGCTGGTTGAGTCAACGAAATCAATTTATTCTCCCCTCTACGCTGCTACGGCGAGTGCCACCCCTCTCTTCGGGGTGTCTCTCCTTTGCTCTCTCCCTTTCTCTCTCTTTCGCTCGGTTGCGTCGCCACCGATGGAAGGGAAAAACCGGTGGAGTGGGGTGCAGAGCAGGGGCTGAGAGGCAAGGGGTGCCAGCTCGAAACAGGGTGGTGCACGGCGTATACACGCGTACAAATACGTCGCCGTGGATCTCCACTAGTCTCGGCCGGGCTCTCTCGCTTACATGGAAACACGGCGTGTAGGTATAGGGGTGGCTTCGAGGAGGGAGAACGCCAGCACACGGACATTCGCGGAAAACGTGGAAAGGGGGTTGAAGTGCGATCGCGCGGAGACTCATCTGGTTTAATGGTGAGTTTATTTGGGTCGATGCCCCACCTTTTAATCAACAGGATTGCCTCAGACCGCCTACCGACACGGCCACCGACTGCCGTGTAGGCCCGCGTAAAATCATCCCCGTGAACCTACCCTCCGTTTCTCTCATCCCTCTCTCTCTTTCTCTCTATCTCCTCTCCACCCCCCGCCCTCTCATCTCTCTTCTCTCGCGACTCGGTTTCGCCACTTTCTCCCGCAGCGTTTCTCTTTCACGAGGGAAAGAGACGAGCTTGCGGCCGCCGGTTGGCGAGCTTTCGAAACCGCGGAGACGGTTATTACCACCGGCTAATCCCGGGCTCGTTCGCCCAGCTCGTTCTCCCTTGTCTCTATCTTTGTTTCGACGGAGAGAGACAGGCTAGAATGTTTCTTTGGTTCGGCCTGCTACCGACAGCCCTTCTCGGCAACGACTGTCTCTTTTTACGGGAACTGCGGCTAAACGCGCGGAGAGTATCTTTTAGTCCCGCTATAGGGCGATCTAGTTGCCATTTAACCCTGCAACGATTTGGGGGAGCGTTTTTAAAACCTGCTGGATGGAGAATAATGGAGGAACGTTATCTCGTTTATTTTAGCTCCACGAAGTGGTTTATTGTCGCTTGTATCTTCGGAATTGTTACTGTATTGATGAGGTCTCAAATAGATTCTATTCAGAAAAAGATGAAAGAATAGAAGGCTCGTTATTTTTATAAAATAGTCATGTTAGTGCTCCGTAAACCTAATGTTAATAACAAGGATCCTTGGTCTACTCGCAGAACAGGGTATCAGATCAGTGTCCCGCAGAGTAAAGAATGTCCTCAATTTCGAGGACCCGAGCGATTCCGAGAGGACGCCCATCCTCTAAAGAAAATTCTGAAATTGAGATCGATGATCCGACTGCGACCCCATTGAAATTTGCATGGGATCGTCGAGCGGTCGCGCAAAAGTTGACCGTAGCCATCCGGGTAGGGTCCGAGGACGTGTCCAGCAGGAGTCGAACGTCTTACACCGATCTTCACTCCGTATTGTCAATAATAGATCGCGTCCCTCGTATCTCGGCCGGCGTATAATGCGGCCACGTGTCGAAACAGTGTCCGAGATATCGTTGCTCCTCGGCTAAGCCTCCTTTTTCCCCGCTGGAAGCCAACCCCCGCGCTTTAGATCCCGTGTCGAGACGCGACGGCCGCGCTACGGGAACCTCTGATATCGCGCCGGGGCTCGATCCAATAACATATTTGACGGTCGACGGAGGGTCCCGGCGAAATCGGATTGACCAATGTCCATATTGGCTCTCCTCTTTTCTGACCGGACACTTCGTTCCCACACCCCTCCGCGGATTACCTCGCCGGACAGACGTCCGACGATCGTCGCGAGAAATATGCCACCGATACGGATACGGGGGCTGGAATTTTATTGGGCCGCCCATCGGTTTACCTGTTACCGATAGCTCCGGATTTTCATGCGAAACAGAAATTGCAAGACACGGTTATTTCTGATTTTAATTATTACGAGGTCGAAATATTAGTATTTTAATCATTACGTATACCATGATAATGGGGATATTTCTTCAATCGATCAGAACAATCATTAATTTTACAGATTTAATTTGAATTTTGGAACACAAACCTTCTCGAACATGTAAACACTAACCATTCAGATTTTGATATCCAGGGCGTCAGAAAATTCGACAAACATCTTCAGCAACCCCTAGAATAAGCGACCTCCCTGGCAATTCGTCTAGGAGTATTTTTCGAGACCTCTCGCGTTGGAATTCAAGAAACAGTGTCCCCGAGAAAGAGAAAGTAGAAAGGGGTAAAGAAGAGAAAGGGGTGGGCGACCTCCGTGTCGGTGGTTCCGCAAGCAAGCAGAAGCAAGCGCTAGCGACCCGGTAATTTGTGCTTGGGTCCAGTCGTTGCTTTCCGTCAAGCGGGTGCGGTTCAGAGAGAGAGAGAGAGAGAGAAGAAGAGAGGAAGGGTGGGGACAGCAGCAACACGGGCATTCTCATTACACGCGGCGCATTCTCCAGAAGGAGGAAACCAAAGAGGGCTTGGTGGAGGAGAGCAGAGACGAGAGGAGAACTAGGAGGAGAGAGGATACAGGGCGTCCGGTGTAAGCGACTCTCCACCCCATTGTCAGCCGGAGCCTTTTCAGAGACGCATTTGTTATCCTTTGAATGAGGAGCAAGCTATTATTTATTCCATTCTTATTTTTTGTCAGCCGCCCGTTGTGTAGTAAATGGATATAAGTCAGCGCGGGCGAGCAGTGGCTCTGTCATTTTTATCGCCTCTCCCTGAATTAAGAAGGTGGAGCCCGCGACTTCCTCCTCCTGTCGCCTCCCTCTCCCTCTCTCTGTCGTTCTTTCTCTATCTTTCTCTATCGTTCCCTCTCTCTCTCTCTATCTTCCTTGGTCTATCTTTCTCTGTCTATTTCTCTCTTTGTCGTTCTTTTTCTCGCGTCTCCTTTCTTCCGAACGGTTTCCTCTCGCGTTCTCGGTCCCCGTGTCTCTCCTCGCCTTCTTCCTCTCGTCTCCTCGACGTCCGGCTCTCCCTCTTTTCCACGTTTCCTCTTCGCCCTCTTCCCTATCTCTCGGCTAACCGACACGAGCTCTGAATCGAGCAGGAGGACCGCCATATTTCTGCCCCGTCGGTAGGGTACACTCTCCGCGTCATTGTTCCGATTGTGACCAGACCGAAACGAGCTGGGCGTTACTACTTGCTGAACGCACGATTTATAGGATCGAGTTAGCTCGAGAGACCACGAAGAGAGAGAGAGAGAGAGAGAGAGAGAGAGAGAGAGAGAGTTGCAAAACTGCTGGCCTCCACCCGATTGGCCGACGCCGCCGCCGTTTTTCCTTCGACGTCGAAGAGACCGTCGGGAAAACGTCCGCGAACGATCAACGGGCTGACAACCACGCTTTTAATCCTGCTCGATTGTTCCAGTGAATCGCTAGGATATCGAAGACTGTCGTGGAACGTGAAATTTAGGAAGGAAATGTCTTGCGCAGAAGTCCCAGGCGTTTGTCTTCCGAAAATGAGTCCTTTACTTGCCGTTTCGTATTTGTGTGAGTACATACATACAGTACCTGGAAAAAATTGAAGAACATTCTACGGTCTACAAGTCTGTCTAACAACGTCCGATTACAAAGGTTCTATTCACCGATAGAGCTCAAAGAATGGCTCCTGGTTCAACAATAATAATAATTTCCAACCACTTCACACGCCAAGAACACTGAACCGGCGCAGACCGCAGCGAAAGGATCAAACCCTCCGGAATCAATCATCGTCAGACATCATCTCGGTAAAAAAAAGGTGCGGAAAAAAGGGGCACGGGGTATCCAGACCTTTCGGCGGGGTTCGAGGGGGTATTTAAGTCGACGGAGGCAACAATGAGCATCCCCTAACGCGATCTCGTCCCACGAAAGGAGCATCGGTCTCGCATCGCGTCGACTTATGTTCCTGGTTGTGTATAGGGCAGTCGTAAAGCGACTAAATCCGCGTCACCGGTCAGAAATAGCGAGAGGGGGAACGTGTATGGGGGTTCTAGGACACACGGTGTGCCCTCTTTGCCAAGGGTCGAGTCTTTTCTTCGTGGAGGGGGCAAGGTGGGCCAAGGGATCACAATGAGCCGCGGCTGCTTACGCATTGTGCCCCCCCTTTGGTCCCGGGCCTAATCGGATTAGAGCGTGCACTAAAAAGAGCAAACGCCCAAATCGCATTTATATTAGCTTCGTGAATGCGTCGTAAATATTTATGTTGCAGAAACCCGTGTGGAAGTGCGGCCACCGCTAATCGGTTCACGGATGTCCTCACAATCGTAGACCCTTCCGGAAAACTCGCTCCTTCCGAGCTGGTTTCGTTGCTCGTAGAAGCACTGACAAGTTCGAGGGTGTTGGCGCAAACATTCTCTGATCTCGCGACGTGTTCTCGAAACATTTTCGAACTTGCTGGTTTGATAATCTTCTTTCCGTCATATATCCTGCTTTGTCGATTTCCGAGGCGACGACGGTGTCAGTCTTCGGTCGACAGCTTGATCGCGGATTTAAATGGATTTGTATTGTGGAGATTTAGGGGTTGGTTAAACAACGAGGTTGGAGGCAGTACGTTTCAGTGAACTTCATTTTGCTGAATTGGTACACTGTATATATCATCATTCCTAAAAGAATGTTTACAGAAACTGGAGGGCTGAAACGGTTTCCCAGAACCCCCCCCCCGTCCCTCGGCCTCCCCAATTTAACCCGCCGAAAAATCGCAACTTCGTCGCTTAATCGCCATTGTGTACCGACATTCTGCGACAGCTCCCGTGAAGTCTCGTCATCGAGCGTCTCGTGGTTCCAGGGGCGGCAAAGAAGCGAAAGACGACGCGACGTTGAAGGGGTGGGGGCGTTGGCGTGAAGGAGAAGTAAAAAAAGCCAACACCTCCGGCGAAGTGTCGAAGAGCCGCCCCCTAATTATTCGGCATCAGCGAGTCTTTAGTCCGTGGGACGCATCAATCACCAGAACCTTGTCATCCAGCCGCGGAACTCCTGTCCTGAAGCAGCGAGGCAATTCTAGCGGAGCCGGGTCAAAAGTAGTTCGGCTGATGGTGGGTCGCGGCTGCAAATGAGTTTATAAAGGCAATATCTTCGTTCGTGGTGTAGTTCGTCGAACCGCCAGGCTGGTCGACGTCGCCACCCCTATCGGGGGGTGGGCGGCGCTAATAATAAAGTTTCCTCGGGTGGTTCGACAACGCGTAGACAGATTTTTAAATTTCCCGTCACAAGAAAGCCCCTCCAGCCCTTCTTTCACCCTTTCGTGGTCTTTCTCGCTCTTCGGCGGTTCCTGCTCGCCTCTTTGTCTTGCGAACGGGGGTGGCTGGGTTCTCGATATAACCGGGCGAGGAGCTCGGAGGGGGGCCGGGTCCCCCAAGACCGAGGGAAAAATTAATAAAGTTGAGGAACAAAGTAAGTTGAATGGCGTAATGCTGCCGCTGCCAAGAGAGGAGGAGGGCGACGGAGGAGGCAGCAGGGCGAGCGGAAGGCTTCCAAGGGTGGACTTTATTATAACGGAGTGTCGAGTCTTTTATGCTCCCTCCGCCACCCTCGGCTCTCGACCCTCTTCTTTTTCTTTTAGGTTCCCTCCTTCTCTCTCCACCTACACGATCCTCCCTCCCTTTCTTTCTCCTCTTTTTCTCTCTCTCTCTCTCTCTCTCTCTCTCTCTCTCTGTCTCTCCCTCCCTCGTTCTCCAGAGGTGGTAATATACACGCGGCAGTCTTACTCGGCTTTGTCGAAGAGGCCACGCTGCCTCCGCTCTTTTTACTTCGTCGTTTCCCGGCGGTGGCAGAACCTGCATGCCACGAACCCTGCAAACCTGGGCCCCGTCACTTTTCCTCGTCGTCGACGCCTCCACGGTGTTACAAAATTGACTTCGGCCCCGGGAATTCACGGCAGACGGAACCGCTGCTGGCAGCCGGCCAACCGCGACATTGTTCTACGCGTGTAATCGTCTCGCGCCGAATATTGTTTCGAAAATTTCGCCGGGACAACCTCGTTCACTCGAGAGAGGAACGTCGTCGCTTGTCGCTTTGACGACTGCCTGTGCTCGATAATTTATGCGTCGCGTTTGATGAACCGTTTCGCGCAAACTGTCTTCGGGCGTTTGATATACGATGGATAACAGATTTTATGAGAGAATGTTCCCGAGGAAATGTCTGTGTCTCGTAGAATTTATATTGGGTTCGTAGTATATTCATATTATATTAATGCACCGTAAGTTGTATTCTTCTTGTTCTTAACTCCTACACGATTTTTAAAAAATTACATTCCTTAAAAAATGCGATTTCGATTTCAATCCTCGAGCCAGCATCTTCCGCGACCAAAGGTATCTCAATTAAACCACTCGCTTCGAACGTCCCCTCCTCCGCCAAGGAACCACCCCGGAGCAACTCAACCCCGCCCCTCGATCGATCTAGATCCCTGCAACGAATTTCCGGCCGCGGTGAGCCCACCCCTGCCACCCCTTCTCCCCGTCCAGTGTTTATGCGACAGTGGAAGAGGAATCGTCGGAATAAAAACGCGCCGGTGCGCGATCGAGTCCGAGGTAACAGGAGCAAAAGGTCCGGGCGAAACAGAGCGACACCGAAGAGACCATAAAGAACGAACGGGGGTGAGAAACTGTAAAAAGAGCAAAACGCTCGGGAAACAAAGGTGTATGTACGGTCGGCCGTGCCGAAAATCGGTCGGACGATCGGGTCTGGTAGCCGTCGGAGCGGCAAGCGACGGAATAAATAATTCGCTCGTATATGCACGGGCCCGTGTAGAAGCGCGGGGGTGGCTGCGAGGGGGTCGGAGAGGAATCGAGATAGAAAAAGACAAAGCAGCCGACGCGTCGGGGCGGCCGGATCCTCCGCGCACTCTCGTACACATAGACACGGTATAATACGTAGGTGAACGAACTGGCGCGCGGGAGGAGACCGTATAGCGATTTCATTGCCGGCGCGGAGTGGCGTTTGACCGACGTGTGATATGCAGCGACGAGCCGTGAGGGTGGAGGCTGCTCTGCTCCGCTCTGCTCTGCTCTGCTCCTCTCCGCTCGGCTCGGCTTGGTGAGAGCAGGTGCTGCACCCCGGGAGGCGGGGGTGGCAGCGTGTGACGCCACCCAGCGTTACACACCCTGGCCACCTCCTGCCTTCTCTCTTTTTCTCCTGCCGGTTGCATCGAGCCAGGCCCACCCACCCCCGAACCACCCACACCATTGCAGGTTCGGTTCCCTCCGCTGGACCGTTCTCTCGTCGTTGCAACGCCAGCAGCCCTTTCAAACGGCCGATGCAATATTCAGCGGCTCTTGGCAGTCGCCCGTTCGGGGGGAGGCGGAGAGCGTGGTTGCTCTCTTTCTCTCTCCTCTCACCAACCCCCTATCCACCCACTCACTCACCCGCCCCGAAAAAAAGAGACCCACGTGGCCACCGGAGCCTCCGACCGTCAAATTGGCGCCGCTGTCCATCAACCGGTGCGCGAGCGATCGCCTCTCTCTTTCATTCTCTTCCGCGCCTCTCATCGCCTTCCGTCTCTCTTATTTTCAACCATCCCCTTTTGTCTCCCCTCTCCTCTCCTCTCTTCTCGTGCAGGTCCACCATCGGCGAAACTCGTCTGGCTCCTTTTTTCCTCGTCCGTTTCCGCGTCCGCCATTCGACCATCGTCCATCCTCGCACTGACTACCCTGGTAACGAGCGACGACCGGCTGCTGGACCATTCCTACGTTTCGCTGACTTTTTCCAACCGGCCTTCTTTTTCGGCCTACCGATCCGTTTCGATGCCAGCGAGACCCACTCGCGCCAGTTCCCCTTACTTGCGATGCTATTTGCTCACTTTCGGCTGGGCAGGTTATACACATATGACGAATTTCGAGATCGGTGGATTTTGTTGGAAAAGTCTGTTTGCGTTTTGCAAGGTTTTCTTGGTTTTTAGATGTTGTTTCAAGAACGTCTTCAGCGCAGGTCTCAGGTCCAGTGTCTTTACGCTTGCATAAATTTTTATATGACAGTTCAGAGACATTCGCTTTTACGAGAATATTTTATAGTTTCTCGAGAGTCTTACTAGATTCCATATCAAGTAAAAAAGTTTATTAACCTCTATATGCTATTCTATTGATTTTCAAGTTTGGTGAAAACATATCACTTACATGGCTGGCGTTGCAGCGAAAGAGCGTTCGAGAATTACAAAAGAATTAATCGTGGCAATTTCGATCGCAGATTCTACTGTAGCCCGTGCAGCAAGGGCTGAACCCCTGTCACAGCAGCCGAGAACCTGTTTATCCTCTGACAGGGAGGATATATTTTCCGGGGGTGGCGATAATATTGCTAAATTCTCGAGCGGCCACCGAGAGTACTTTACAGCCGTGAAAAAGAAGACGACGACGAGGCGCGAGAAAATTAAATGTCGAATCTCGGAGGGGTCGGCGTCCCTTCAAAGGCGAGGCGTTACCAGCGAGATGGTATAATCGCAGTTAGGCTCAATTCATTAAGGAGTTTAAAGGGGCGAGCGGGCAGAGAGACGATCGTTGGGGGTGTAACAGGAGAAAGAGAAGGAGGAGGAGAGTTCGAGGGGGGGGGGTGGTAGGGAAAAGACAGAGAGCCCTTAATGGTTTTCCCAATTACAGGGGACGAAGCCGACGAATGACGAGTGCCGAAGCTGCTCTAGTCAGCCGTAATGAAAGGAATTAGAAGGGAAAAATAGTGGCAATTATTGGCTTGCCAATCTTTGCTCGCAACGTTCCGCAGTGCCGGCTGGGAAAATCGGGAGCCAGGAACGGCGAGCAACGTTGTTCGTCACCGTCGCGGCGCGATTAAGCGAAGATGAACCATTATCGGATGAATTTGCCTGGACCCCGTGAACCAGCCCGGTTTGCTCGTCCATTCTTTAAACGCCTGCCATCGTTCATTGTCCAGCGGACGCGGACGTACCGCGATTTCATTCGACTGCTCCAATTCCTTCCTCGAGCGCGATGAATCATCAATGCTGCGGTTCAACTATACACGGACCGCGGGGAATTAGTGACCATTCGAAGGTTCTCGCTACGGAGCGATTGGCGTGCTCTCAAATTCGAGCATTTTAAGGTAGGTACGCGGTATGGAAGAACAATATTCAGTTATGCATTTTAATTTAAGTTATACGAGCGACTTCATTCGAGCTCCCTTGCGAAATGAAACACGAGTTCGTAATTATACTGCGGATTTTTATCGAAATTTTTATCAAGCAAGATGGAGTGGGGTATGTCCGCCCTAGTTTTTGCAAAGTTGGACTTTAAACTGATGTATTTTCAGGCTGCTATGTAAAAACTTAACGTTCTTGGTATCAAACTCTTGCCACGGTTATTACTGATGAATTAGTATTATGTAGGATTCCAATTTTGCTTGAAAATTATCATTTTGATAGGATTGGATAACCTCAAAGTTGTACGTGTACCTCGCACGTAACTGTTTGGCATTGGTTGATTTAACCGAGGAAAACACCTTTATTCTTGGGCGACATCTATGTAGAATAGTTCATACTAACTTATACTACATTAATAAATACAAGCTAGAGAAATTTCGTTTATATTATAATAACAATAACCAAGTAACGGACTTGCCCCGTAGACAGACTTACCCCACTCCATCTTATTATAATTCGGAGCACAAAAATGAATCTTTCCACCATAGTTGTGTTAAACATTCGCTGTATATGACGGTCTGTATCCAATTGAAGTTATTCCCAGCTCTCTCCATCCCCTAACATTATTCATCAAGTCCACTCATGTCCGTCAACCGTCCGAGATTAAATTAATTCACCGATGGCCGACAGTAGCATTTCGGACGATGGTCCTTTCATTTGGACTTCGCGTGTACTTCGTCCGCGACATTATACCGGGGTTACGACTGTCGTGAGGATCTAAGAGCGTAATTGAGGAGCGGCGAGTTTCCGAATCGTCGCCAGCCAATGCCCAGTCTAATCACAAGTCGTCGAGGAGGACACGCGTCGGGCTGATGGCTTCATTAGGCGGCGGAGACGCTGGCCGCATCCAGATCTTAGTTTTCCGCGGATAATGGCTCCTCCTTCCTCGCCTATCCTCGCGGGATTGCTCCAACTTGTACGCGACCGGATTGCTCATCGCGAGGCTGTGCCATGCGCCATCGAAGGCGGGGAGGAACACGGGAATATTCCCGCTGGATGATCAGGACTGATTGGCTGGCATCACGGACCTCTCCGGAACCTAATTCTGGAAGATCGAGTCCTTGTGCCAGCAGAAAATTCTTGTTCGTTGAGTAGAAAAATTGATATTCGAGAAATATTATTTTATTGTTAGAGACTCACAATTATCACCTACAACACAAATACAAACATTTTGTGTACCTGTCAAACAACGTTTCGAAACATTCGACATTTTATCTGCAGTCATTCACTCCCTGGATCGCATCGATCACATCGAAATAAGCTTCCACCGTCAAAACACTTCATTTCCCCCAAAAACCGTGGCAAACTCGTGTACTTCCAGGACTCCCACACTATTCCATCACCCCACTAAGGTTCCCGATCCCACGAATGGGGTCTAACAATACATCCTGCACAGAGAATCAGTGTTCGATCATCCCGAGGACAATCGTATTCCAAATATTGACGCGAGTGGCCCACCGCAATTCTCCTTTTGGTAGCTTCCTCGAAGGAGGAAGAGGGACAGATCTATCTGTTAGTAAATGCATCGTGGTGTGACTGTGAAACACGAGCGTAAGGGGTAAAGGGGAGAGAAGAAAGGGGGCCCGTGGCGTGGTGGGGAGGTCATTCGAAATGTGTTTTCACGAGTGACCGTGTAATGACGAATAATGGGGCCCTCCCGGCCGGTTCGTTCCAGGATTCAGCGCAGCATGATGTACGAGAAAAGCGATCCGGGATGACTGATGACCATCCGAGGCCATCTCCGTGCCGAGGAGAAAAGGAGGGAGCCGGTGGAACAGGTAGCGGAGAGCCCGCAGGAACTGTGTCCTGGATCCTGAATGAAGAAGGAGCGTCCTTCCATTCCCGGAACGTGGACCTGCGACTACTTCGCGACGAAATACGCTCCGGCACGAGAGAGCTCAAGAGAAAAAGCCAGAGTGACTTTTAGAAACATGCTGCGATCTTCACGGTATTTTTTCAAAATATTCTTGAGATTTTTTTAGGACATTCTTACGACCAATTTGTAGCACACACATATTTGAATCGTCAGGCGGTCGTATTTGTTGAAATTTTCAGAATGTGTACAATTGTTAGTGTTGTATTGACGATTCTGATTAATTTTGCAATTTCCGAGAACGTATTAACACTCGATACGTGAATAAGTAATGAAATAAATTTTTGGATGTTGGTAGGCCGCATGCTCCCGCAAAACGAGTAAATAAAAAATCGTAGGGCCAAAGGGAGAAGGAAGGGCCACCAGAGGGCGCAGAAAATCGCTCCTCGGCCCCGGTGGGCCACCGCATTATGCCCCGGGCTTTTCGTAGCTTGTAAATACACACGCACGAGGGATTACCGGTGCTCGCGACTCGCGCGCCGGTGTCCCCGTTGAATGCCGGGCCCCTAAGTCCCCGGACGAGGCCCGAGGAACTCCTCCTCGCGCTGCTAATAGGCTTAACGAACGACCGGAAAGCGGGACCCCGCCGATTCATTTCGAATCAAACCCGTAACCCTGTCCCGGAGGGCCACGATAAAGACTGGTCACGTAACTTACGCGTGTTTACCCACGCACCGGCTTTCCCTGCGGCGCACACGCCTAAGTCGGGCCCTAAAGGCGAGGTCCCGAAGTCAGGGCCTTAGGGTGGGCCATGCGCCTTCGCCGCTTCCGGTAATAACTAAGGACTAAAGCTGTCGCGCGTATTTTACGAGATAATCGAGCCTGAATGCCCCAAGCGACTTTGGGACACGGGTTCCCGGATCACTGGACAATTTAACGCGATTTTACTTCACGCTGGACGAGGATGTACTAATATTTGACTCGTATGGGAGTTATGCTCGCCACTCGGGCACGGGAATGATGTATGGGGTTACGAGATTTGAGCTGGTTGCTTGGGAAGTGGTGGGGCGTGATTTGTTTGCGTTAAGATTTGTTTCTGTGTGCAAGATCTGCGTACGTGTTTGTGTGGTGAACATAGTAATCATATGTGCTACATAAACACACTGAAAAACGTTTTGGTTTAACCATTCGCGAACAAAGTGTACAAATTTTCATTTGTTTCTTATTCTTTCTGGTACAGATCATTTTAGACTCAATTTTGTAAATATTGGAGTAAGAATAATTGTGTTCAGTGACTAAACGACTCTTTTTAAAGATATTAATAATATTTGCTCACGTACACTTTCTTAATACTTTAAAACTCAGCATGTTGCATAAAGATCCGCAGTGTACTTGTAAATAGATTTAATTTTAATCAATGGACAAAGTGTGAATAAAGTCTAAAAGTCTGTGAAATCAACATGAAGGGACCATCACGAGCTGAAATGGACCCCGCGTTTACTGAGAACGACGTGATTCAGTGTTGGACGATTAATCTGCGAATAAGAAAGGAAGCTGGCGATTATGACCAGAGACAAATACGTCGCCCGAAGAGCATCTGTTTCGTTCCAGGGATGGTAAACGATGGTGGCCGACGATATTGGGCTTTAAGTGAGCAAACGTGTATCGATGATCGTCGTGGTGGTCAGCGTTCTGTCCTCGCAGCTGTTGAACGTCCTTTTGTATTGTAATTCGGTGTCCAATATGTCCCTTTTCTTGGCGGGGGGCTCCGGAGTTGGGGTGATCGTTTGAAAGGGCCCCGGGAGTCGCTACGGGTTCTCACTGCTACGGATGGAATAGTTAGTCTTTGTGTGTTATTTATACGCATATCGATCCATATAATTGTCCTCGGTCAGATATTTATTCGATATTTATTCGGTGGCTGACGTGGAAACTGTTCGCAGCATGCTGAATAGCAATTCATCTTTACATTATAGTTCACCCTTGCAGAATCCGACGTTCGTAATAGGGAAAATTATTTTTTATTTACTATTCGATGCTGGTAACGTTATAATTTTGTTTCGAAATCTGTGTGCAAATTTGGATTGAATTTTAGAATTGTTATTTTAAAGAGTACCTATGGGGTAATAACTTTGCAATCGACAAATATTTTCAAACAGAAAAATTCCGAGACACTC
The DNA here is from genome assembly GCF_051020765.1 of Lasioglossum baleicum. Lineage (NCBI taxonomy): Eukaryota > Metazoa > Arthropoda > Insecta > Hymenoptera > Halictidae > Lasioglossum > Lasioglossum baleicum. Next base: position 10,636,501 of record NC_134937.1, read on the forward strand.
CCCAAAGCAAGCCCATATAAATACGACAGGAGTTTTGAAATGGATCTCACAGTCTTGAAGAAAAAAATGTTCAAAAGTGATTTTGTCTAGCTTTCTGCCGAAGCGTTTTCTTTCGAGGTAAGTGCGGAGGATATCAGTTAATAATTAGTTTGATCGAGGAGGTATGGAGTATTCTTGGAGATGAGGATAGAGCGGAAGTCCCGTGGTCCGTCGTCTCGCGTCCGTATCAATGTTGAAGCAGGTCGATCGATTATTTACGAATCGTGCTTAAAATACACGACAGGTGTTTACCAGCGGTGCTCTCCTCGCGGAGGCTACAGTTAATTAATCCGTGGAGGATGTCTCGCGGCACGGACACCCGTGAAACACTGATTCGACCACTCCGCCGGCCGTAATCGACGCGGTACGGTGGCTCCGGGACGCGATATTTAACTTTCATTACCACCAACGACGACGCTGCGCCGGGCTCTATTGATACTGGCTTAGAGAGAGAGCCGGGGATAAGATATTTCAGTCACGCGTATATACCGGTTTTATTGTTCGGCGGAGACGCGGAAATATGCGGCGAGGATATCCGCGGCGGAACGTACGTGCGACCGTGTCTATGGAAAATTCATTTCGCCGCCGCCGAGCCAACAATATCCTCCGGGAACGCCGGAAGTCTTCGGTTAACGTGAATTAGAGACCGTTCATTCAGAAAAGAAACAGTCGGATAACCCGCGATCGATGTATTTTTATTCCACCGCGAGCGTATTTATAATCGCCGAAGTCTCCTCGTTATTTCCAGTTCCCCCGCGCATCGTCGCGTCGTCGAACCGCGATCGACACCGCATATGCACGATGGCGTCTCGCAAACCGATCGATCGAGCACTTATTTATTTTAGCCGGCGAATTCGGTGAAATATAAACGAACCCGAGTGGATTCAACCTCGGCAGACTCGATTCCCATTCTTGTTTATTCGAGGAAAGAATACTTGAATTTATAAATTATCGCAAGCTACTTTCTTGGATATTGTATGCTTCTTTCCTGATTTCATTCAGCGGTTCTATATACGGTATAAATTCTATATTTGTGAGTTTTTAAATATTCCCTCGGTGCGCGCGGAGAATTGACGGCATCGATAATAAATTCGGTGCAAATGACAGAAATTCTCTGTGAATTTAGAAATCGGTTTTGTCGGAAAGGAAGCTTCGAGTATCTTCTTGAAAGGTGGTTTTATTTATACAACATGGAAATAGAAATTTATTTTACACATTTTAAATAGATTTCTAAATTCTTCTAATATTTTTGCTGTTTTAACTTGTCTGTCATAAATGCATAAAATCCGGTTACTAACCATTTCACCGTAAAAGGAATAAATGTCCGTAAATTGAAGAAAATGTTGGAACGTCTCCCCATGAAAAAAAAATTGAATTTTCCCCAGTCGGTATCTCGAGGTAACCGGACGATATCGTGCAACAAAGCGTATAACCCAGCGACGATCAAATGATCCCAAAGTCACGGAGGCGAGTGGAACAACGGGTCTGTCGATATCACTGGCGAGCATCATTTACTTTAATCCCAGGGCGAAACGAACATTTCTTTGGCGGTTGCTTTCCTCTTTCGTTCGCCACCCCCATGGAATCGGCCGCAGGGCGTCGGCCCTGAACGAGTATTCTCGTTCCCGAAACGATTCGACTTTTACGGCTGCGACGATCGCGGGTTTCGCGTTAAAAAGGCGTAGTCGACGAAACGAAACGAATACAGCGAGGTTTATAAGGGTTCTCGCGGGCCCTCGGCCACCGAACACCGACAGACAAGCGAGAGCGCCGACTTTCCGCTGTTTTTACGATTTGTTTACAGCTGCTCCGCCATTATGCCATTCAACGACTGCGTTCCTGCCGATTTAATCTCGGTTTGATCGGCTCGCCGCGTTTTTACGCCGTCACGCGATGCTAAACGCGAACCGTTCCTGCGGTTGTCATCCCTTAAGAGCTCGGATACGGTCGGGCATTTCTCTGCGTGACGTGTGACGCGAATTTTCTAAATTCTGATCGAGTTTATACGTTCATTTATGTATGTACTAGAATTTTTTTTATCGAGAACTAAACCGTAACGTATGAAAATATATGGATGATGTAATGCATTGGATTAGTCATTTAACAATTCAACGTTTACTTGGCTAGATCGATCGTTATCGAGAGATCGCTTTTTCTCGAGAATTTAGTTCAGAATTATTCCAAGTAGTCAACACGTATTCATACCGTGATAAGTCGATCACGCAACATTTAAATAACCTCCCCGTTCGCCCCAGGGATCTGTTTCTTATCGAAAATCATTTCTGCTAAATTTCTCGCATAATTTAAGTCAATCTTATCCAAAACAATCCCTCGAGGTTATCTACCACCTGGCTCTCCCATCTCCTCAAACATTATCGAGCAATCTGAAGACGAATAATCTACTACCCTCGTCTATAAAACATAGGGTGAGTTCGACTATAACTTGTTCTTCGTGTAATAAAGCACTAAAAACTTCTTCGATAAAAATAAGAATCTGTAAAATGTAAATGTGATCTGTGTTAGCATGAATTGAAGAAATTCTACTCGCCAAGCATAAGTAATTGTAGCCGTACGATAAACATAAATTTCCTTTTTCCGCTACGAATCTGTTAAGGCCGAAGAGGCTCTAATCCTTGCATCTGCGAAGAAAATTAAACGTCAAGGGTTAAAGATACGCGGTATCTTTTCGGCGTGGGATCTTATCAGCGCGCGTAAATCAAAGCGACACTGCGCTCGTCAAATTATACGCCTGGGAGGTGATTAACTCCGATATAAAAGACTAGTCGAAGTGTAAACCAGTACTTGTGCAGCGAGGTTTCCCCTCGGTACCGGTCGGAGCCGATTCTGGTATGCGGCTACGTACGCGCGAACCTTATCTTATCCGCGGGATGGTTGCTGGTCACCATGGGGTATTCGTACTTAATTCCTTATCTTGTAAAGCAGCGCACTTAAGATTGCCCCCCTCCAGAGCTGGTTCCCGTGTGCATCGGCCCCCGTGTACGCGCGCATCACCGACGCCGATGCATTGTCTCTCAAGATGCACGATCCGAGAGAGGACATCGGGAACAGGTACGCGTGGGCGAACCGGGCGGTCGTTGCACAGGTGACCGTCGGTCACCCCGATGGCAGCACCGTTCAAGGATCCTGTTTTCGACAGGACGACCGTTTTGTCCGCCCGAGCCACCGAGCTCGTTCCAATCCCGGCTCGACAGGCTGCTGTTTCGATAACTGCGCGCTTTCGATTCTGCTCTTGCCGGCGCTTCTCTGTTTCACGCCCACAATCTAGATTCCTGCTCTTCACCTTCCACGGTTCCTTGGCAGTTCATATTTTTGCAAAAGTTAAAGTTATAAATCAAACAGGAAACTGAAACCTTTTTCTTGATGATTTCAAAAATGAGAACCGAAAAGATTCAACTGTCAACTTTATCTTTTAAGAAAATGTTTTATGTTTCCAAATAATTGGCACCCTTCCCCCACTTCTAATTGAAGCCACTGACTTTTATGACCCACGGGCTAGTATTTAAAAAAGAAATTAAAATAATTGACCCACTCTTCAAAAAGATTCGCCATCACCAGCCTAGAAAATACGTCACTCCACGAGTCTATTACTTGGTGGGTTACTGTTAAAAAGTTTAATAAATTCGGACAAATGTAAATTCTAAACTGTAACTGATGGTAAGAATAAAATTTGTCTGTATCAATGGTAAAAATCAGAAGTTAAGTACAAACCTCCAACGTCGTCTAATATTCACGAATTTTGAAATCACAGTTTCACATTTCACAAAAATCAAATAAAAATATAAATTGTTAGCACCGTTTGCAACGAACAGTAACCATACAGACCTATTTCTTCTTCTCCAACAACCTTCACGAGTCGGGAACAACATATATTCGCATTCCTCAATTCTTCAGATGCAGATACAGACGGGAATAACAATAACGGCAGTGGAAAACGGGGGGGGGGTAATAACAATAACAATGACAAAGTACACAGCGGAATTAATGCCGAGGACCCTGCGGAGCACCGTCGATCATAAGGCTCTCGAGCACAGAGGAACTCTGTCGTGACCGGTCCCTACATAGTGGATGTAGACATAGCGCCTTTAAAGAAACGGAGACGACAGCTCTTTAGGTACGGTGCACCGTCGAACACGACTTTTCCCTTTCAGACAGACGATGCCATTTTGCCCCTTACTGCGAGACCGACGCCGGTGTATAAAACCAGAAAAGTCACCCCACCAATTTGTTGGCCGCCCAGCGGTGGACGACACTTTCGTGCCGAAGTCGCCGGGGCCTGCATATTTCCACGTTGGCCCTGCACCGAATGACAACAGTCGATCCGGTATTCCCGTGTGTCGAAGGAAGGACTAAAAGGTTTTGCCTGCGGGAGGTGATCCCGCGGCGAGCTGGACGGTTGGTTCTGCTTTTCATTGTGCAATCGGAACAACGAACCGCTGCATCGGACTGCAACGAGTCCTCGTGTACATGCTCTCTCCCTCCTTATCAGCGTTGCCATTGTCGCCTTTAACTCTTTCTGGTTTTTTCCCTGTGAGAGGAAATTTCTTATGAGTCGATTTCAAGTACTTATAATATGTATATTGAAAAAATTGTACAAACAACTGTATCAGTGGAATCAAATATTACCACCGGCGCAATCGTGAAAACCATCCTTCTGAGGTCCTACTGTGAGTTCACAGCATGTTGGGTAAACCCGATCAAACGTATCATTTCCTGCCTAACTTCTGACAGTTCGACTCCACGAAGGTGTGCCGTGCAGTTACTCGTTGCGAAGCCACTTACGGAAACAGGAGGACCCGTTGTCGCGCGTAATCGCGGTCCACCCGATGACAGGTCGTAAGCGAGATTCGTTGTCGCGTTGGAAAAAATGTCCGCGGAGAATGCGGCTACCGGGAGCAAATGAAAAATCGCTCGACGAAGGAGCCGACTAACTGAGAGAAGACGAGTAACCTGGCTCGACGGACAACCAGAAAAGAAACGTTGGTCGTGGCTGTCGCCGTCGTCGTCGGCGCGGATATCGTGGCGCTTGGACAGAGGCAACTCGTTAGGTTCGAAATAGTTGGACCACTACTAATTCAGGCTGACATAATTGGGGGTGTTTGTTACCTGCACACCCTCGTACCACCGCTCCTCGTACAAGATCGTATAACGAAGAAGAACATGGAAAACCTCTTCGGCCGATCCTAGGGGTCGATAGGCGATGCTATCGTCGCCCGACAGCTTGTAGCCCGGCCTGGCCTCGTCCTCTGTCTTTCTCTCTTTCCACCCTTCTTCCTACAGCCGACTTCTACCTCCCACCTTCCGCTATCCTAACCTCCATCCTTTGCCCTCGGCGTGTACACCGTTGTTCCTCCTCCGGATCCTTTCGCCTCTCCTATATCGGACACTTTTCCTTTGCCTTTCTCTTTACTTCTTCGACTCCCTTCCCCCTCTTCTTCTTCTGCTTCTTCTTCTTCTTTGTCTCTTTCTTTTTTCTTCTCCCTTTCTTTCACTCACTCGGTCACCTCTCCTCCTGTTCGATGCACACCTTGATGTATACCTATATAGGGAACCTAGCCGATGACCCTCCGATAGCCGGCAGATAGCCGCCAGATATTCGCAAACTGGAGACAGTCCTCCTGACCCGTTCCACCGTGAAATTCATGCGTGTCTACAGGTCCCGTCAAAAGTGGTCGCTGTCGTGCCGGTGGATCTTCATGCAAATTAAAAATTGTTTCGATCCTCTTTTCTCTAATGACTTCAATAATCTTGAAATTCTACATACATATTTTTCAATTCTTTTAATTTGCCTCTTCGAATTGCTTCTACTTATTTCTATATTAATTCGTAGCTCTTTCTACGAGCGATCAATGAATTCTCAATATGATTGTTGAAGGATTTGAATTGAAAATGAATTAGTTGAATTAGTCATTCTAGAATTGCCATGATCTTGCTGATAGATATTCGTCAGATATTTGCAAACCAGTGACAGCCATCTAAACGTTACATCGACTGCAGTGGTCAAATTCAAGTATGCGTCCCGTGAAACGTGGTCGATTATCGCGACTAGTCCGAGTTGCATGTTGCGTGCACTTTGTTGCGAGGCGAGTTTGTTGCAAGGAAAGTAAATGGAAAGGGAATTTCTGCTCCGGGTGGCGATTTTAATGAACCTTGTTGCTACCATGTGCTCGCCTGATGGTATTATAATATGTATGTATATGAATAATGGATTTCCGTCTTTGTATTGTAATATTTCCCTGGTTCCACTCGAGGAAATTAATTACGCTCCTCGCTACACGTTTTTCTAAGATTTCGAGACTCTGATTACCGTTATCGATCACAAGGGGACGGGAGTATCGCTTTGAATCACCCTGTAGGTGCTAGCTGTCAACGCAATCTTTTATCATTCACTCTTTTTCACTTAACGGGGCGGTGCGTTCCCGGCTCTGCGTAAAACACCGTCGGAACATGAAACAATTAAATTATTAACGTCACTGGGTGGTTTATACACCGCAACTATCTACAGTTTATGTGTTTACAGTGTTTGCAGTTTCTGAGGAATTCTAGAGAATCCACTCAGTACTTCATTTTAATTTCAATTTACTCATGAGTCTGATAAAAGGAAATTACTTTCTCGAAACCTGTAGTATTCAAAAAATCTTTTCGTGATCAAAATGGTTTATTTTGAACACTATGTCATAATTCTTTAATTTAAGAACACTTACACGTTACGAACTAATCCCGGAGATGCTGTCAACATTTTTGAACAGAACCTCTGAGAAATGAATTGTACTCATGAAGCTAGGACAAAGATGAATTAAATTATGCGAGGTAGTCGAAGAGGTGGTCGCATAGTCGAAGGAGGAATCGATTCCGTTGAATCAGCCTGTACAAGTCACCAGGCCGGTTCCTCCATCTGCCGTAAGTTTTGTTCTCGACGATTACGGGCGGTCTGAATCAGAATGCTTGTGCTTTGTATTTCTGTATCGTTGGTCGCGGTCGCCCGGTAACCCCGGCCTGATTTACCGCGCGGCGTGACGGTAGATCCTGTCTGATATTTCACGTATTGCACGAGGCGCATCCGCGCTGCATTTGCTTCGGAATCATGCCACGACCCCCTCCCCGATAATTGATTTCGATAAGCCCTCGATAATCGTGCTCTGTCCCCCAAACGAGCCTACGATCGATCGCGTTCATTCTACGCTCGACAAAAGTTGCAATTCCGAAGAACAGCTTCCACTCTCGCGCTATCCATTTTCACATAAATTACCAGAACTATCTGATGGGTCAAAACGCTCAACTGATCAGCTTAATAGTGGTAGCGAACGTGTTTATCTTATGGATAAACTCACTAAATTAAGGTAAATTAAGGTAAATATTTATTGGTATAAAATTGCAATTAAAACAAAGGAACAAACATCCTGCATTTCTTTTTTTACAACCTAACATTTCATTCTGTTCTCTTAATATTTATAAAATGTTTAAATATTTTACACTTGAAGAGAATGAGATAAAATTGAATTTTGGATGTGGTTGGAAACGAGAACACCTCCTTAATATCTCACAAAAGTGCTGTAAGTACATAGTTCCCTCAGCGGTCCCTTAAACTGACAAAGGTACGTTCGACTTTTCCGTATCGGTGTTCGAAAGTTGCTCCGTAGGAAACTCCGAAAACCGGCAGAAGTTTGTCGGTTGTTTGTGGACGGCACACGAGCCGGAGATAGCCGGGCAAATATCTTGATCCGTGGGCAAACAGGCGGTCACACGTAGATTCGGTGGAAAAGCGACAGTCCGAGACAGCGGGACGTGTTGTCCGAGTGGGGGCCCGACTGGAAAAGGGGCCTGTTTGCGGGGACGGGTTCGGCCCGTCGGATTTCAGCTCGGGTCAAGTGTGTGTCCGCTGATAAAGCCTGGAAACATCGCGTGCGTGTAAACTGACCGAGCCCACGGCCCACGAGTGTGTTTCGCCCTTATTGTTAGACCCTACTCGAGTCTGCAACAACTTCTCCGGGGCGAGTGCACGCGCGAGGGCGTAAGAGAGAGAGAGAGAGAGAGAGAGAGAGAGAGAGAGAGAGGCGGAGAGAGAGAGACGGCTCTCTGTGTAGACAAAACGTGGCGGTTTCGCGCTGGAACGCACGGCTGTCTCGACAACTACGGAATTCTCGTAAACGAGCTCCGCCATTATGCACACTCGTCGCCCAGGAGTTTATTTTTGTAATGTAAACGCTCCGAGTGCTTGGCTTTTTGTTACTCCTGCCGGATAGAGTGGACCATGGGGGTTTACGCGCGCTGCTCTATGGTGGTGGTATATGGGCTTTGCTGATGCGCCCCTTCGACAAGTGTTTCGCGACATTTTTTTCGGGGACACCTTGGATTTGCATGTTTGGAGCTTCAACACTAAACGTATCAAACATTAAAAGCTATTAAAATGGTTCAGCTTACAAAAATGACAAGGCTCCATTTATTTAGATACAGTGCAACTTTTATTACAATACAGTTAGGAGCAAAACTGATCACACATTCTTTAAATCAGAATACATAACTTGTTTATGGACCAAACGACTTCAATTTCTCTGTGAGGCTAGATGAATTAGTTTAGTAAATGACGTCTAAAAAATATGTTGGAAAAATGCATTTGGTCGAAAATTTCATTGAAATTGGTTAATTGGTTTGCGAGTTATGAACGATCAAAAGTGAAAAAGGCCAAGACTTCAAAAATTGCAATTTTTACCACTTGTGATCGTTTATAACTCGTAAACCAATTAAGCAATTTCAATGAAATTTTCGGAGCGTATATAATATATACAAGTTGACAAAACACGTCTTTTAAATTTTCGTTATTGGCCCAGATAAAAATTGGCCCTAGCAGATAAAAAAAAATCAATTTTTACTATTGTTTTTCACAATTCTGACCAAACGCATTTTTTCAACATATTTTTCAGAAATCATTTACTAAACTAATTCATGTAGCCTTGCAGAAAAATTGAAGTCGTTTAGTCTCCATTTATAAAAAAGTTATTCTGATTTAAAGTGTGTGTGATCAGTTTTGCTCGTAACTGTATATGTTTGGATAAAGAAATTTATCGGATCAATTAATGCATGAAATGTATGTTCCTCCTTTCTTAAATAATTGCAAATTGTTTTAGACTTTGGGGCGTGAAAATGCTCGTTTAAACTATGACGTACACTGTTCTGGATCGTCGTAGAAAATGTTTGGACATTGACATAATGGTTAAACTGTATGGTTCTGGTTTGGAACGGCACAGTATACCACTGAACTATGAACGGCTAATGTAGAAAGATCGAGCCTCGTGTGCGATCGTCCATGTCACAGTTAGCCGTGAAATGATCGCGAGGCCCTATGCGAGCGTTGACAGACGCGGAACATGCGTCCCCGGTTTTTGTCGGTTTTACGGCCCCGGGGCCCCGAAAATATGGCCATTAAGCGTCGCAAGAGAAACACGCTTGTCGCGAGAGACCCGTAAACACGACACGAGAGACCCGGTCAGGGGCCATCGGCTCCTATTACACGAGTTTGTTGCTGTACGTCGTCAGCAGTCGTTCCTCTTTGTAATTTCGAGCCTGACGACTGCTGTAAGCCATCGGACGAGAGCGCAATCATGTTTAAAATAATATACAGCGTCTGGAATCAGTTTCAACCCTCTGGGATCAATAGGAAGGCTATATGGTATTTTTTAATCTTCGTCTAACGTGTCCAGTCTCGATAAAACTAAACAAATATAGTATTTCTCGTTGAATAAACTATAAAATCAGATTCAAGTCTCTGGATAGGGAGTCACCATAGAGAATACTTTAATTTTCTAAACTAACAATTTTCAATTCGTTGATTACTAACGAAAATGATCTAAAAAAAGCCTGCATTTGACAATGATCTAAGTTGCAAGTGTAATGAGACCTGGATGATTCACAGAAATGCAAAACACGATTCAATATAGCTATGGCTAACTGTAAGGTTCATCAGAGTCGTGAGAATCTTTCGATCACTCGTTTGTTCGTTTCGAGGACACAGCTCATGTGCGTAATTAATTCGTGAAACACAGTGTATCGGAACTGATAGGCATTGAAACTGAGGACGTGTAACAATGCTCGACGATTGTTAAATACCAATTATATATGTAAGTACAGATCACTGAGAATAAACGTAATCTCAATTGATCAAAATGATCGCCTATTAATTATCTTGTACGTATCGCGTTGCGTGCGAACCAGAGGATGTTTCCGGGAAGAAAAATATTTTGTTATGACGGTGTGCGGAATTACGGTATTCTGAAAAACTTGCGGAACACGTGTACCCTTATGGGTGGCCATATCGTTTTGTGTAAAGAGAAACATACCGGAACCATGGAGTAGATCGTGTTTCAGAGTTGCGAGAAAAACGCGTGATACGTTAGTCACGTGCTGCTCCGTTTTGGTATCGTTAAGAGCACTTTTATCAAAGAATTAGACATTGTTTATATCAATTTAGATTCATTTCCGAGAAGTTCGCACGCGAAACTCCTTTGATATTTCCGCAAATTCTCGTCCTGGGTCAAACAAAGGTTCGCCGGGATCCAAATAAATAAACAAACGAATACTGCACATCATTGGATGTTCCCGGCGAGGGTAAATCGCGGGCAAAGGGGGTTTGGTTTAGAATAACATCGTCGGTATGGTCGCTGGGGCCCGTCGAAATGCAATTTCCTTGTAAATCGCGGCAAACCGACCGGGAGAACGACAAGGAGATAACATTAGATGTCCACGTGTACACGTGTATCGGTATACACGCGTCCTCATCCCCCGATGCCCGAGTATTTTGAGACGGCAGTCGTCGAAACGCGCGCGGAGCTATTCGTTTGATGCCGGGAACATAAATTCGGGACGTGCCGTGATTTTCTCGCCTTGTCACCTTTGTCATTCGCTGCTTATAAATACCGTTCCGCGACGCTTTCTTTCTGGGGACGCGGCGGGATTCTGCAATAACCGCTATAAATAACCGCATCGGAAAGCGTCAGGAACGGAATCGAATTTTTTTCGAGCGGCGGAATAATCAGCCGAGGGATGCACGGAATTGTTATCCGGTTCGCGAGCCTGTACCAGTTTAGTCGGCTCCATCGAAATGTTTGTTTGAACGACTCTTAATACCGCGCCGGAGTGTTTCCAAGCGCACGAGGAAAATCTGTTGCGCTCTGTCCTCGAAACTTTTAGAACAGAAGGGCCCTTGTTGCGCACCGCGTACACAGAAATCTGGAGCACTCTGTTCTACTCACATTTTTATTATTATGGCATTTTGAAGCGTGCCAGGTTGAAGGTAGATCTCTCAGCAGAATAAAAATTCTCTATCTGTATTGCAACAAGCTTGGAATAGCATTTCTATCTTAATTATTTTGACGAGCTGAAATGAAGATAACAGCATTAAACATTTTTTAAAATACTTTGTGTTTATCCAAGATTATATATTATATAAAATTGAATAAGAGCGAAGAGAGAGAAGTCCTCTTTTTATCTTCAAAAACAAACATTTAAGAATCGAAGCTCGAAATGCTAAGAGCATAAAAATCACGGACGATTTGTGCGGCAAATTTTTATCTCGCCAAAGGAACTTCCCGAATTCAAATTTCCACCCTCAGAGACGTTTCACGTTTCAAAAATTGAAGTGGCTGTTTTATTCAAACGAGAAGACCTCGGAAGGTAGCGGATCTCCGAGGAACCACCGAGCGAATCCGTAGGATATGAAAATAAGGGTTGAAAGCGATCATCCACGCTCACGAATGATTAGCATCCAGCCCCCCCCCCCACGGTAGCCCTACCCGATTTACGACATCTTTCGTAGGGGGCGAATAAGGAGGCGTAAAATATACGAGATTCGCGCACGGTTCCAGGAAACAGAAAATCAGTGAGCGCAGATAGGAGAACAAAAGGCCTCAGGGATTAGAGGGGTGGTGCCCGGGGGTCCAGGGTCACCGGACAGATTAGAAGGGAGCGGTTCTCATCGATAGGGAGCGCGGAGATACACTCGGAGTCCTTCAAGGAACAATAACGATGCGAGAAACTCAGCCTCTTCTCTTCGGCTCGAGAAACGGTGAACACGAACTCGATCTCCATGGGCCCGGCCACTCTGGACCGTGTTATTTATCGGAGAGATAAACCGTTCTGGCTGTTAAACGCGTTGGTTTAACATAAACACCGATAAGTCGGCCGCGAGAGGACCCGGGGCGACACTAACCAGACGCGAAAAACCGAAGTGTCACACGGACAGCCGGAGTCGAAGAACTCGTCCCTTTTAACCCTCTTTCTAAACTATTCTACGATCTTCTCTGAAGTCAGAAAAAAACGGACTCCCCGGTTCTGAAATATTTCACAACCCAAAATCAGAGTTGGGCAAAAATTTTATTCAAATAGAAATTTCGAATAAAGTGTGTTTTCTCCAAGTGGGTTTTAAACCGACTTTATTCGAAATTTTTATTTAAACAAAATTTTTGCGCAACTCTGCCCACAATGAGACGCTTTTGATGAAATTTCAAGATGTCTTTAAACTGCAAATGAACAACGAGCGACTGTGATTGTTACGCAAGGATCAGCGTTGGCTTCGCGAAGAATGTTGCTTGAGGAGGGATTCTTATCGATCGTAAATTGTTTGGATAAACTTAGAATAATGTTTTCGGCGCAACGGTTAGATCAGATTCTACATTATACATATAGCTATGTTGTAGAAAATTTAAACGTTTCGATTCGGATGTGAATCTGTTAACGTCCTAAGACCATGTTTTTGCATTCTATTAGAGGAAAAGAAAGGTGATTCGTCCAATGTTGCTTGAAATGCAGGAAACAATAGGTTAAAGTTTCAAGAGCGAATGTTGCACTTTGATACCCTTACTGCGTCAAGCAACGATTACTTATGTAGCACACGTGTAGCAGGCAGATGCATATTCTACGATGCCAGACGAAAACTGTATAAAATTTCGGATGAGTTTCGCACGCGTCTCGGTGTGCAGTATAATTTTCCACAATTGAATCCGGGTGGAATACACGTCATTTCAGAGTTGCTGTATAATTGCAACGTCATCTGTGAGCAGCGAATGAATAATCATTTCGATGGAAGAACGTTGCAGCATTCACTTCCTGGCAGATTTCTCTGCGAGACTGTTTTTCCCCCATTTTCCTTATTAGGAAAAATTATGCGAAAACGCGTTAATAAATCAGTCGACAAAGGGTTCATTAAAAAGCGCGAGCCGGAGTGGAATGAAAAGATCAACACTCGGAACCGAGGCGAGACCAGCGCGTAATCGCCGATTCGAACAAAGTAGCTACGCGTTCCACCCTCCTCGTTGCAAAACTCAACCGGCCGATAATAAGCGCTCGTCGTGCCCCGGAGCTGTTCTAACGAGCGCGGTTTGCAAGCGACCGGCCGTTTATCAGCGCACCGGCTGGAAATTGATGGCTGCTATTCATGCATCCTGCGTAACGCAACGGTATTAATAATTAATTACCGGGATGCACGAGCGAACAGCACAGGAAACTCCTCGTTTTTCCTGGACGGGGCCGGACGACTCCCGCGGGGAACGTAATTTGCAGAAATCGCATTTCATTTGCGGAATTATCGCGACGACCCTTTCGCCGACACGCTTGTCACTAAATCGTACAACTTTCGGCGGATCCGACTTTTTAAAATGAAAACAGAAATATTACAACACAGGGAAAGATGTTTATTGAAATTGATAGATTTCTGAAAATTTGTAATTAATTATGCACAACACACAGGTTAAGAAAAATATTCCTTCCTTAAGGACAGCCTCGAATGCATACTTCAATAAATCTTCTCGAGGGGTTCCAGAATATTTTTTCTTATTTCCCTCTCGTTCTGCAACATTCCTTGAACTTAAAAGAGGTTTCATATCTCCATCTTAATTCCATTAAAGGCTCTACGATTTTATAGTGAAAATGACCAAACGCTACGACCATGCGTCGACGAGAGCGTGCTGCGTGGGTGCGATATCTGATCGCGTGCACGCTCGACGATCGATATCAACCGCGTAGATATATTCGACGAGCGGATGAGGGATGGCTGGTGTCACGGACACGTCCCGAACAGCTTCCAGCGGCTCGCGAGTCTCGGATTCTTTCGACGGCGTTCCGCGATCGACGAGCACGATCGATAACGCGAGCGTTCCTCATTGGGCACACGCGTTCCCGTCACAATTTGTCAAATTAGCATAACTGCGCGATGGCCTGGTTGCCGAGTTCAAGTTTGTTTCACTCGTACTGCTGGTTAATTAAGGGGTTGAGTCCTTAGGGGTTGCCCTTAATCAGGAAGGCGAAAAAACGTTCGCGCATTTTTTCCGTGAGACATTAATAAAAAACTGTTTGCTTTAGAAAAACATTATCAAACACTCTGTAAAATGAGATCTTCTAAATACCAAAACTTTTGTTCACTGAAGTCAATTTTTGAGAAAAACATAGGGACGCTAACTGTTACAACCAAGAAGAAAAAAGTCATGGAATAACAAGCATTGCATCGACTAAAATCGTATTGGTTACAAAGAAGGATTATAAGTAACTAAAAATTTTTTCTCTTGTTGGTAAATGTTATCGTTGAAATTGATTTCGATTGAATTCGAATTTCTCTCATTGATAACTGTTACGAGTGATCAAAATGAACTTCTCTCATTGATAATTGCTTCGAGCAATCGAAACAGTTTTTCTTCATCGATAACAGTTATGGAGGACGATCCAATTTTTTGGACACTAATCTAAATAACTGTCACATGTAACCAAAACGTATAAAAATCGATAATTTTTAATCATTTTGTCCTTCGAATGTTTTTCTTCACATTTTGTGTAGATTATCTTAAATTTCAATAATAATCAACATTTTATTAATGATTTTTATCGTAGAAAATTTTAGTATAACTGTTGTTTGTGGTCCCTGGAAAAAAATGGCATCAGTCTGAAGACGAAAATTTCATGAGATTCATGAGCAAACTCGCATAAAACGGAAACATTTATTTTCTTTGAAATGTTTGAAAGGGTCTGCGTGTTTTACGCAAAAGCGTGTATCCCGCTCGTTCACTTAACCGGCGGAAAAAAATTCAATGGGCAGTTTCGCAGCGATTATATCTTCATAGCGCGTCAATGGATGTTGCTACCGTGGCGTGCGCGTAAATCGAAATAATCGAAAGGGATGCCGGGTTCGCGTTAATGGGCAACCGCGTAGGTGGATCCGCGTAATGTGCATCGCACGCGCGAAAATAGCTGCTACACGCGTTCGGTAACGGATTTCAACGCGAGCATAATTCACGGGAGGGTCACGGTCGGAAATATATTCAATTATCGGCGATCGAGGAACGATTATCGACGATTGCCGGCGGCCTCGTAAATTTTCGAACGGAATCCGTGGACCATCCTCTCGCGCGTTCGACGATCTTCCACGCTGACCTCTCCGCCGATTACGATCGTTCTACAGATACGTACGTACAACGTGCATTCTTGTACCCACTTCCGGGAGCCGAATACTTCTCCCTGGGAATATTGCCATAAAAACGACCGGTCTTGTTCGAGTCGATATATTTATCGAACTTAATGAACGATGTGTGCATGTTCTAGAACAAAATAAAATTGCGCTAGATGCTATTGAACTTACTTTTATACGACACAGTAGCTCATGTCTTTGTGTCATCGTCGCAACAATGTGAGTAGACCTTCACTGACGGTAATTTCATGCGTCGACATTTGCCCCCGCTGTTTGCATTTCCTATTGCGATCGCGCTACATTATTTCGCGAAATCAATTAGATGACATGCAGTGTTGCGGTTTTTTGCGTGCGTCATTTTCCTTACGGCATAATGCGTTCGTCCGGCGAACGACCGGCGCAAGGTTTTCGCAAGATCTCGATCCGCGTAACGTTATAAAACGATCTCGGAGGTGATCTCGTCCGCGATACGGACGGTTTCATTGCTTATGCCGCTCGGTGTTAATAACTTAGCACTCTCGTTCGCCGCGTTAACGAGTACACGATTGCCCGGATAACGGTACGAATTCATTAAGATCGTTAATGTATAGTGTATACATCGTATTTTCCTGAAACAATGTCGTAATTACGTGTTCGAGCGCGACGCGTTTGGTAACGGGCAGTCTAAAAACAGGCGCGAGCCGTCGGTTCTCACGGCCGATTAAAAATTACGAGCGAATCCTTATTAACCGAGACACGGCTCGCACAAATCACGCAACCCAGTGGCTTCTCTCTTTCTCTTCCTTTTCTTTTTCCCGATATTGTCTTTTTCTCTGTTGAATCATCTTGCCCCCTATGACCGATTTGATTTCCCCTCCTTGCAACAAATGGCGCTACAAGCGATTATGCATGTGCATGGCTAAGCACGACGGACGAGGAGGCCTCCTCTTCCTGTCCGCTGGCGAATTTGACTTGCCAAACGACCGCCGCGATTTTCTTACAATGTAGTTTGCGCGGTGGAAAAGCAGTTATGAGCGTTACCGTCGAACGGCGAATAATTATCGTGCGATAATGGAAATCGGAAGTGTTGACTCCGCGGAATTTACAACCCTACGGCTCGGTGCTCGTTACCATCCGATTTACATTCGTTAGCCGACTACAATCGGCTCCCAGATAGTCGCTTTTCTTGTCCAGAGAATTCCAGATACATACCTCGCTAAACAACGCGACCACGCAAATTTCCAATTGTCAGTGGGCGATTGTCCTGCAACACAATGTAGAAGTAACCGATATCTATGGATTTTCTCCCAGGGATCTTTGTTCACTTACTTGTGAACAAATGTCTTTGATATAAATGCATGATTAAGCCAAGTGAAATAATTTCTTCCTGTTGCAGGTGTTTGCATGCGTATTCTGCGATTCCAAAAAATGAATCTTTTCTGCAATAGCACCTGCTCAAGCTTACGAAGATCAGAGCTATGTTTAAAGTTTCAAGTCTCTAGCTCATCGGGGACTGGTTTAAAATCCGATTACAAGATTTGACGCATACAACAACAACGACGACAACTCGGCAAGCTAATATAAGCGTGGTAACAAAAAACAAACTAGAATATGTGTACTACCACACTAATATGAGTTTTTCATTTGAATATATTTTAAAAGTTCGTGCAAGTTATAAATACGATCCACAGTGACAACCTAAGGAACTGAATAAATCATCTTGTTGGCAAATATCTGGTCCCAATAGGATCACAGAGATCTAACTAAACAGCCTGATATATCACTAGACTCTGATGACCGTAGGAATAATAGAGAGTCTATATTAACTTTCTAAATCATCCGCCGCGAAATTACGATATCGGGGACAGGGAGGCTCTATAAATCATCCCGATCCGTTTACTTATAAAATACAATCTGTCGAGGAAGAGACCAAGAGAGAGAGAGAGAGAGAGAGAGAGGATCGTGGATTAAGCTTGAGCAGTCGCGATTTAGCGTGCGTTAGTCACGTGGCAATATATTACGAGCAAAAGCGGCGGTCGTTGACGCTCGCTCTTCGAGTTTGTTTGCCCGAAGCTTAATGGATACACCTCAAGGACCTTCGCGGGTGCTTTATAGCCCGCAGAATCGTTTGGACTTGGTCCAACGTCCGCAGCACTCGCCACTTTTGCTCGCCAGCACCCTTCCGCAGGCCCTTTGATAACGAAAATCTCGGGAATCATTAACTTCCGGCGCGCGAGCCTCGCTTAAGACCGCCACTATCTCTCGCTAATGCTAAACGACCGCGCTGCACCCGATCCTGAGTGGCTCTATTAACCCATTGTCGACGTGAACACCGGTTTTCGGCATTCTGTCCCGAGCGACAAATTTTTTAAACCATTTTATCGGCCACCGTGCCCTCGAGGCTCTGCATTTTAAGTTTTGTCACTTTTAACTGGTGGGTGATATTCTGTGACCGTACTTAGATTTATTAGAAATATGGGTAGACCAACCCTTAACTTATGCACATGAAAATTAAAATTGTGTATGATTTTTTAAAAATATATTGTGCAAAATGGTATAGCAATTTTTAGTGGTGACTCTGACAAGGGAAGAACCCCAAGTGTCCGAATTTGATTTCCATAATTTTTTGTGAGATGATGGTATATGGATCCCTAATTATGTATGCAAAATATTAGGTGTAGTTACTCAATAGTTTTAAAGATATAAACAATTAAAGTTTCATACCTTGTTGATATACAGGTTGCGTGATTGACAGCTATGAAACTTTAATTGTTTATATCTTTGAAACTATTGAGTAACTACACCTAATATTTTGCATACATAATTAGGGATCCATATACTATCATCTCTCAAAAAATTATCGAAATCGTAGTCGGACACTTGCGGTCCTTCCCTTGTGACTCACCCCTCGACCGCTAACAGTAAAGGACCCCGCACTAAATCACGTGAAATGGGTCCTCGGCGAAAATGGCTAAATTTGAAATATGTTGTACCTTCTGGGTCACTGGACAAATGTATGTCAGGCAAAATGTCAAAAAATGGACAGGTTCGTTGTTTCAACCCTTCAAAAGCCTGAGGTCAGACCAGCAAAGATATCACTTTCGGATCAATGCGGTTACCATTATAAGGGAACAATATGAATTTTTAGTGAACAAAATAGTTAAAGAATAAAGAAAAAATAGTTAAAGAATTAAGAAAATTTTCAAGGGTTGAAACAACGAAACTGTCCATTTTTTGACATTTTGCCTGACATACATTTGTTCAGTGACCCAAAAGGTACAACATATTTCATATTCAGCCATTTTCGCCGAGGACTCATTTCACGTGGTTTAATGCGTGGTCCCTTCCAGCATTTTGCAGAAAACCTCTCGTGAAAATCGTTTACGAGCCGGACAGATTGTAGGTAGCAAGGAGAATTCGCAAGAAACGGGGCCGACAGGAGTCGAATAGCGATAAGAGACATGTCATCTAAATCGTGCAGGGAATCGACGGACATCTTCTACCCGAGCAACCCGGGACCCTTAACAAGATCATTTTACGTTTGCAAGGAAGACACACCACCGAAACCCGGTGTCACCGCAGTCAGGAGTGAAACTGGTAGCGATAAGAAAGTCGAGAACGGATCAGCTCGGGATTGACGATCGATATTTATGCGAACGGGCATTCCAGCGTCGCATTAGGATCTGCGGGCCCAACGGACCGCGACAAATGGCGTAATTAACAGCTGCTGGCCGGCACGATGTCTCGCGTTAACCAGATAAGTGTAGTACAAAGTGCGCGGGACCGGGGCCGAGCGTTGTAACGATGCGTGCAAGCTCGAAGAAGGAGTCCGGTAGCCAAAAGCAGCGTTCTCCACGGGTCTCCGAGCAGAACTGGCTCTATAAAGATAACGCGAGAGCCCGGAGAAGAGAGAGAGAGAGGGAGAGAGAGAGAGAGAGGGCGAGAGTGCTAGAGGCTGGTCTCGCAAGAACTCACCTCGCGGTTTCATCATCGAAGAGATATTAAGCGAGCGAGCACAGGCCTCGACGCGGATTCCGAACAAATCGCGCAATTAGCGATCGGACCACGAGCCGCATCGCTACATCGAGCGGAACGGTGCAACACGCATCGCGACACTGCATTGCCTGCAACCCGAGAGATCGGGGATTAGGCTGCGGTTACGGTGCATCTCTGGCAGACCAACCATCTCTGACGAATGCGGAGGAAGAGCACGCTACACCAAAAAATTAAAGGAACGAATTATGACCGACATCGAAATTCCAGTGCCAACTGAGTTTGCGCAAAACAAAGAACACCGACCCGGTTGAGGGTCGCTTAAACGCTTTTCAAATCTTGTAAAAAAATTACGAAGTCTCATTACAAAACACGTATACAAATCTAGAACAACAGCTTCCAGCAAACGTTCCTTTAGCAAATTAAAAATTGTAAAATCGTACCTTCGTTCTTCTATTGGACAAGAGCGATGAACAAACCTGTCTATAATATGAATTGAAAAAGATGTTGCCAAAACATTAAATTATGACGATATAATAGATGTGTTTGCCAATGAAAAAACGGGAAGAATTACTTTATAAAATATGCTGAACTGTTTTATGTTTTTATTATATTATTTTAACATATACATATTGCATTTAGTAAAATTTAACTTGTTACATTAAAATTTTTTATTTTTTTTTTGCCACAGACGCTTCATACCCTCGTTACGGCTCTGCGAAATTCATCTTCGGAATTTCGGGGACTATGTGTAAAAAAATCTGAAAATATTCTGTTAAAAGGTAAAGTTTCATAATTATGTTTCAATTTTTTCAGGCAGTGTATGAAATTGTTCCAACCTTATTCTTGAATTAACATCATTCGCTTGCTGTTTTCATTCACTACACAAAGTACAGTTTTCAAAACTGAGTTTTTTAAGATATAAAGATAGTCGGCACTGTCCACGGCTAACATTTTTCTTCCTTTTCACAAGCACATTTAGTTCATCAGAAAAGCCGTCCACCGTAACCGCAGCCTAAGCCGCGCCATTTTCACCCAGCCCCGTATCATGGGAAAGCCAGTGTCCAGGCATGTAACCGTGGAAACCTGGTCGTTCCGCGATCATCTCAAAGGTGTTTCGATTACACAGAATCTAATGCAACGGTTAAGGAGCAGAGGAATGGGTCGAGGGGGACGTTTAACTGTTTCTGCGGACTGTTTCTCACAGTAAAGGTGGAAGAGTTAGGTGACGATCGGTCGAGCTAATTTTATCACTGGTCGACGTGTGAACCGATGCTGTGGAATTCAAATCCGGAGGCGATTTTATGTACCTTTATTGGGTATCTTCAGAACCAGTTAACCAATTTCTATTATGAGTATCTTTGCTAATTATTCATGAAAAATAGCTACAGAAAAAACCAAGAGTCCTTAAGAGTCCGAAGAGCAAATAAATCTTTTAAAACAGGTTACGCGGCAAGCCATTTTGGAAAAGGACGAACAAATATGTATCAAGGGGTAGTTTCCGGGCGCACTCGTCGGAGCTGGTCCACACAGTCGTCCGAAAAATACCGCGACACTTGAAACGGTCGTGAATAATCGAGAGTGTCCCGAATATAAACGCGG
This sequence comes from Lasioglossum baleicum, assembly GCF_051020765.1. NCBI lineage: Eukaryota > Metazoa > Arthropoda > Insecta > Hymenoptera > Halictidae > Lasioglossum > Lasioglossum baleicum. The sequence continues at coordinate 10,657,577 of NC_134937.1, forward strand.
TATTCGATAAGAGGAAGCTCGGCCGAGCGAGGACAGAAATTCACCGGGCCAATATAAAGCGCGTTACAAGCAGATAAACGGGGTATCAGGCGAGAAAGTTTCGGCTCGTAAACGTGGAAGACGGCGAAAGGCTATCAGCCTCGAAATTAACGAGGACGAGGCGGAGGATGAGAAGCGGAGGCGTTCGGCCCCGGTTAACTCAAGGAAGTTTCATTATACCGACCGGGCTGACTGAGAAAAAGGGTGAATAAAATCGACGGACGTAAATAATGGATGTTTGAGCGATCGCCGGGCGCGTCTTGACGGGGACACGGGAAGCCACGAGGAGCATAACCTGCCCAACCCCCTCCCCCGTGGAGGAGGGTGAGCTTTCATTAGGAGCAGCCTTGTCAACGGCACACCCTCCGCGGAGAGTGCCACGCCGGTGGAAGAAACAGTACGGTAAGGGTTGCAGGTCGCGCGCGATAAATAACCCGCCGGCCTCGGGGGTGGCTTAACGCCCTCGCAGAACTTCTTTCGATCCGCCTGCGGAGGACCTTACCCTCTCTCTTCGCCGCGAACCCTGCGTTTTGATTCGCCTAAACGCCACTTTGCGGAACGATCCCGTGAAAAATCGCTTTCCAATCGGCCCGCTAATGTTTCCTCCGCTTTTGTCCCAGGACCCAGCGATGACACGGTCGCTAAACACGGGTTTTCATTCGCTGTAAGTCATCCTATTAGGTTGAACATAAGTGCAGTCGGTTGCTCACAGAAAATGTCGAGAGTACCGATCAAGATTGAGACACGATTAATGGCAGAAAATGAACTGGAATAATCAAGTAAGAAGATCTAGAAAAAATGGTTAAGTACGCCAAGGTTAGGTAAAATAATTGACTGTAGTTTCGTAAAGCTGACACGAGACAGAACTATTTAATGCTCTCGTTAGATTTTTTCTACACAGTTCAAGGGAAGTTGAATTGGTTGCCCAGTGGATGAATGGACAGTTCTTCGATTCGTTTCGAAACTCGTCCACTCCAGTGGCGATACCAGCGAACGAATGTCGCGGGACGTCTGAATAAGGCCTGTTGTTCCGTAGAACGCGGTTAAAATTGATCTTAATGTCGCAGGTTCCTCGAGATCGTTGATTGATCATTGAGGCTGGTAAACAGAGATGCTTTATGCCGCCGCGATGGAAATTATGTCAGCGGAGGACCGGGGTGCGCGGGGAACGAGAACGTCGGACAATGCGGTTACTGTTGATGGCGTTGCGTGGAATATTCAACGCGTAAACGCGTTCTACGCGTAATTCGAGAAGCTCGAATCATCTACAAAAAGATTAGTGGCAGTATCTATGAATTGTAAACTAGGTTCAACCATGACTCCTGTTATTTATAAATTCGTTAGAAATTCGTCTTCAAGTTTACTCGCTTCGGACATTACGACAGCGTTGGCAGCGGAAGAGATCCGCAAAGGTTGAATTGAAATGATCCCGGCGGCGTATTAAAAATTAGTGGATCACCCATTGGTACACCGAATGCAGTCACAACGAATCCGTTTAAACCGCACATTTATTCCCCCGACTGGAAAGAAGACTCCTCTCTCGTTGGACCCCGGTAAACCATCCCGACAGCAATGGCAGACGATAATTAAGTTCCGGCGAGAGTTTGCGGAGAGTTCCTCTCTCTTTCGAATCTTTATCTCTTGGCTGCCTCCTCCCCCTCCTCCCCTGTTCCCTTTTTCGCTCCCTCGTCCCGGGCTCTCTAGCCAGCCGGTGTGGGTGCTCCGCGGCCGGATTGTTACGAAAGGATTTGCGGTAATCCTCGATCTAATTTGCATGCTGATGGTAATGGATGTGTATCTTCCCCTATTCCTCCGGTTTTGTCGCCGCCTGTTTTCCCTCCCCGTCGCTCTCCTTCCTCTCTTTCTCTTTCGCCCTTCTCAGTCCTTCACTTGTTCACTCTTCACTCTTTTACTCAGTCGCTCTCACTCTCTCTCAATTTTCTACTCTTGCACTCGGTTGTTCTCTCAGTCTTTCTCTGTTGTGTTCTCTCATTTCTTAATTTTTCACTCTATCACTCAATTTTCTACTGTCGCAGTTTTTCGTTCTCTCAGCATCTCGCTCGTACGTGTCTCTCTTTCAGCCTCTCACTCTCTCGTACTACCAAATTTTCTCTCGTTCCCCCAGTATCCATTCATTCTCTCCCTTTTTATTTTCTCACTCTCTTGATCTTTCAATGTTTCGTTCTACTTCCCTATCGTCTCTTCTCTCTCCGTCCCGCTCCCAGTCATGCCGAGGATCGTAACGAGGACTCGCTCGAGTCTCGAAACGCAGCTGGTTGGACACCTTATCTCAAGGTTAGTCGCACCTGTCCCTACGCAGTGGAAGAGAGAGAGAAAGAGAGAGGGATCCGAAGAGAGGATCCTGGAAATCGATCGAGCCGGGATCGCGTGACCGAGCCTCGATCCCTGTAATTAGGCCGCCGATTCCCGGGACCCGGGCCTCGGGGATGACGAGTTTGATATACGATACTTTAATGTATCGCGATCCTGCGATTAGGCCGCCGAAAAACCGGGACCCCTTTTACCCGCCTCGCGTGCAGCGAATTATGTTAATCGCGGTAATCGGCTGTTTCGATCGGCTCGGGATTCCTCGATCTCTTCGTCTCCGCTCCGCGACGAATCTCTGAAGCCGAATGTCCCGACTGCCTAATTAATTCAATTTCAGGTGTACAAGCTACTTGATCGTCGTAACTTCTCGAGGAGGTACCAGGTCGTTGCGAAAGAGTACGCTGCGACAAGGTGTGCGACAGATGAACGGCTCTCAGTCTTTTGATTACTGCTCGGACGGGAACGATCGTGCGGCTCGTGAAATTAGCATGCGAGTTTTCATGGGTGTATCGGTGTATTAAGTCGCGAGTACGGTGTTTACGAAGAGCGATGAGGTGTTTTAATCAGTCGGGTGATGAGGGATACTCATGTATGATACTGGCATGAGACTTGAATAAACTGGATGTGGGAAATCGTACGTCAATTTTTATTGGTTCGCTGCTAACGGAGATCTTGATCTTCCTTCGAGACAAATTTCTTTAGACTCTGTAGAGATGTCTGAGTTGGAACATTGTTTAAGAAGATGAATATTCACTTTCTTTAAGACAATACTTTTTTTGTGGTGCAACAAGAAGGTTTTTATGGGAAAGTTAGACGATTGAGCTTGAGATCATGGCCTGGGTTAGGGTACAGTTCTAACAGTCTCGTTTCTGAATCCATATTTTCATATTAAGGAAAAAAATTCAACTATGTGTGATCGAAAATCCTCGACCTTTCACCCGAACAGGCGATCCTACAAGGCTCGTCGAAGATGTTAGTTAGTCCTCGGAGCGATCCAGACCGGCAGTGTCCGGCGGGACGAGAACCGGTGCCGGTGCAGCCGTTGGCCTAACAAACCTCGTTAGCCGATGGACAGGTGGTAGCATCGGCTTGTATCTGTGGCGCTGGTTCGATCGCAAGGACGTGGTCAAAGACGTGGTCGGAGACGTGGTTAAAGACGTTACCATGGGGCCGGTGGTCGGTATCCTCTCGGATCGGCGGGCGTATCGGAGCGTATAAGGGAACGGATGAGAGGTTCTCGCAGCAACCGATCACGTGCGCCGGAGAACCGAGAGGCTACCGACTCGCGAGGCGGAGCATGGGCGAGTGGACAAAATAGGAAGACGAGGAAGAACGCCCACCATGGTCCCGCAGGCCTATCGGAGCCGACGCCGATGGGAAAAGAACTCGACTGTTAACAAGATGGTGCTCACTCTCGACACCGTGGCGTGCTCGCAGCAAGGTCTCTTCGTGGTCCCTTTCCTTCGAGGACGCGACCGACCGGCGCCCTTCTTTCTCTTTCGCTCCTTCTAGCTTCTCCTTTTCCTTCTCTCTCTCTCCCTTGCTCTGTCTTCGGTTTCTTTCTTTCTTCTATGTCCACCCTCTTTCAATATGGCCGACTTCCCTCACCCTTCGCCGACCTTCTAGCCATCGACGCTCCTTTTCGCTTCCTGTGTCCACCGACCGTGCCCTTCCTCGCCGCTCTTTTCGAGGATTCGTGTAATCGGGCCCCGCTGACAACACTTTGTCCCGACATTATCGAGTACACGTCGCTTATAGATAGCTAGCCCTTACGGATCGGCTCCCGGACCCGGTATCCACCATCAAGACCCCAGCTCGAAACACTGTTTCATCTTGCGCGATGTATGTCTCTGAGAAATTGCTACCTCTACACCATTTTCCTTCGTAATTCCACAGAATTATTAGTTCTCCGTCAGCAATCTTTTTCTGAACATTATTGTCGTACACTGTTTGGGGCTGGTATTTTGGCTATACATAGTTGAAATCATACTTTGTTGTTCGAAATTGTGTCGGTTTTAAACCCAAATAATAAAATTTAATAAATAAAATTTATTTATCAATTTGTATGGGATGAGAACATCTAGAAGAACCTTAATGTCTATTTTGGACCTGAAAGTTGTGAAGAACACGTTTCAAGAAGTTTATAATCCATATTTGTGTTCGAAGAAGTTCCTAAGCCATTTTTAAGTTTAAGTCGTGCAACCTCGATTGGATTTTGTGCGCTACAGTTAATCCTGTAGGGGATGAAAATTCTCTTTTAGACACGTGTAAACTCTCCTTTACAGGCGCTTTGAAATTTTTCGTCTAAACAGGTTGACACTATTGCACGCTCTCCGATAAATAAACGAGCAAACGCAATTGAAAAGAAATGTTTTCTTGTAGTTCGAAGATGTATCCACACAGGCCAGAAAAGTTAGTTGGCGAATGGTGAACGGTTTGCTGGGAAAAAATTGCTAAAGAATCGCTTATTCTTTGTTAGAGCGATTCCGCGTTCGTACCCCCTTAAAGTCTCCGGTCCGGCTGTCCGCCATTTGTCTGGTCGCCATTGCGTCCGGCGACGGGTAAATATTCCGTTCGTGTCGTTATTGATATCCGCGGGCGTTCGCCGCGATACTTTTCCGCCGGTCGCGAATATCGGGTGGCTTTAGTTACCCGATACGAATTATCGGCCGGCGCGGCAGCCAGTCGCATGTGAACGTTGTACTGATTACATGATAGGTTTAAAGGTTGGGAAACACGACATCTAGACATTTATAAGTGGGTCACGATATCTGTATCGGCTTGCAGAACGCGGACGTGGAAGAGATTAGAGTGCTCTGTAATCTTAGCCTCCGGTTTCCACCTAACGGCCGCCCCGTACAACATCTAGGAATGTTCGCATGCGGATTTTCAACTGGCCGATAGAGAAACGAAAAAAAAACAAGGAGAAACAAAGGGAAAAGAAAAAGGGGGAAAAAGGTACGCGGGAATTTTCATTCCAGGGCCCGTCCCCGACGATCCCAGATTAACCCGGTGCGTTGCTTGCGCCGCCAGTAATTGCGAAAGGAAATTATCGTTCTTGCACGGCAACTTATTCGTGACCGGAGCTTCGTGTACTTTGTCGGTCCCAGTTATCTATTTTATTTCCTTGATGCTCCGCTCTGATTAGTCCCACCTACGATTTCACCCCTTCCGAGCTCGCGCGACATTCTTCCGTGAAATGGTTAATGGGGAGATTTACTTTTCCTGTTCAGTGATGTAAGATTAATTAAGAAAATTCTACTCGAAGCTTCTCCTTCAACCTTTGTATTTGCATATACCATAAATGTCTAAGTCGTTCCAAAGCAATTTTATGTAAAGCAGCTTTGTTTAAGGTATGTATAGTTCTGGATTCTAGAATAATTTCAATGTAAAGTGAGTTTATTTCTCCGGTGCTCTAGATTAATCTCTATCTGGAAATTGTATATTCTATAATATTTATAGAAGAACCATTTTCAATTAAGTCCACAAATCTTGTAGACAGATGCCTGTAATAAAAATTAAATCTACAGCCAATTCAATTTTCGTTTGTCCTGCCAGTCTCGAAATTGCTGTTCCAGTTAGAATGGTAAGAAGTAGAAGGAGCAAGTTTTATTCGGAGGAGCAGAATGACGGTCCATGTTGTACGTCGGCATGAACCGAGGCATAACTTAGGAAATTCATCGAGCGGCATGCGGTCGAATTAAGCGTATTTGTAGTACAGGCACATTTCCCGGTTTCAGGTCCTTCTTTTCAAAGGGAAATGGCGTTTGGCACTCCGACAAGAGGCTCGGCCGTCGACGATCCTGGATCCTGGCCATGGCCGCGGCTCGGGTGGGGCACGCGTCGACCCTCATGTAAATTGCTTCATACCACGAACGGACTCACGCCCGACTCGAATACGAGGTAGGAAGGCTCTTACAAGTTCGGCCCGAACGGCAGAAACGGCAAAGAGAGCCGTCCGCTTTACGACCGCGATATGACCAAGCTCTAGACTTTATATTACTGTGCGCCATTCGACTCGATTCACCGGCCGTCGATCGATCCGACGTCCCAGAACCGTTTCCTTCCGCTTCGAACATCTCCCAACATCAAACACTTTCTTCCCCGGCGCCCTCAATTTTCAGAAAATTAATATTCATTTTTCAGAATTTTTTCTCTGCTCTAGTTCCGAAAGATGTGCGAACGATTCTTATGGGGGGCGATCCTGCAGACTATTCTGGACTCAAAGGTGTATTTTCTAAAATTTTAGTATTTTATTAGCCTGACTTTTTCTCTTGCAATTGGTGAAACTATAAAAATGTTTTGACACTTTCTGATAAATCTCCTTTCTCAAGCACACTTATAATTAAAATTCTACGAAGTCATTATAAATGCAATATTGTTGTTATCGTGAAAGGACATGTGTCACTCGGTGCTTGGCAGTTTTATGTAGAAAATAAAATAGTTCCAATATGAACATTGTAGAAATCGTTCGTCAGTTATTAACAGCGCAGAATACAGGTTGAGATTAGCATAACGCATTTACGATAAATTACCTTCCGAGTAAATTACCCCATTACACGGTGGCTTCGTCGGCGATTGTGGTGCATAATCTGTAACTCTTTATTCAAATACCTTTCGCTTCCCAGCATTTGTATTCAAGAAGAGCGGTTCTACACTATCTTCCTCCGAGTCTACACCTGTAGCTATTAACTTTTTCTTGCCACTGAAGTTCCTTTGCTTTACGTCGGTATTCTACCCAGTAGAAAATGGCCGAAGTGCATCGCTGCCGAGTCATGCACTCTGCACGAATTAGACCGGAAACATAAAGAAGAAACAATAGAAACTTTTAATGGAAGACGCTACTTTTATGGTCCGAAGTAACTCTGTATCAAAACTCATTCGTGAATCCTGTTCTGCTGGTCTGGAAATCGATATGCGAGCTGCAGAAAATAGAAAAATAGAGAAATAAGTTAGTATCCGGCGTCGTCTAGGACTGCAGAAGTAAGACACAGATGAGACAACTGACCTAAAACGGGCGCAAAAAGCGTTACATCCAACTTGATTGGCTCGTTAGAAACTGGAGACACCTGGTTTCTAATTCATGATGTTCTCAGACAGAAAAAAGAAATTCTTTACACTCCGCAGGAACTTCTCAATTTGTACAATGGCAGCCAGAAAATGGTCCAGGTAAGATCATCTGTCGAGAACAATGAACAATTCCTGGAAATTATCAATGTGACGTCAATGGTGCATATTCCAACGAACAGTGAGAGTCCATCTACCTGCTTTTCAGGAGGAGGAAGAAACGAAGGAGCCGAGAAACAAAGAAGTAGAATCTGGCAGCCAGAAAATGGCCCAGGGAGGGGAAGGGGGGAATCATCGGTCCAGAACAATTAACCATTCATCGAATGGTCTTCTTCGCATTCCGATCGACGGTGGGGCGAATGGCGTCGGTCCGATCTCTTTGAAGGACGGTCGCCTCCTAAGATCGTTACGTGGTCTGGGGCGGGTTCGTTGTAGTTTGCGGCGCTAAGGGGTAAGAGACGCGGGGCGGCGTGGAATTTATTGGCGCGTCGGCCGCGTTTCGGGCCCGGCGAATGTAAACGAAAATCTGTAACGCCCGGCGTGGCCGTCGAGGCGTGCACGGGAACGCAGTGTCCTCCCCTAAAAGGGCGCCTATCCTGTCGATGGTAGAAGAAGAAGAAGCAGCCCGCGAGGAGGGGAACGGTGGCCGGCGATCGGATTTAAAGGGGGCCGCTGATCGACCAACAAGTGGTGGCGGCTCCTTCAAAGGCTCCTTGCTCTCTCGCTTCTACCTTGTCCTTCTCTCTCACTCTCTCCCTCCCTCTCTTGCCACCGGTCGAGTGACAATCGGGTCGCCGTGGTATTTTCTCCTAAAATGCCCACACCTCTGTCTGCCGAGGCTCTCCCATTAGATTAGATGTTCGGTGCAGGATGCCGCGGCTTTTTCGAACGAAAAAGAGCCTCGACCGACCCGACACGGCCGCGAAATAAGGCAGCGAACGGAGAAGAGAGAGAAAGAGAGAACCAGGAAAAAAGGAACGAACCGGACCCCGCGACAAGACTACTCTCGCTTAATGATGTGCCGCGCTAGCGATCCGCTGCTACGGGCCCCGCGCGACCAATGATTCTCTTCTCCTCCTTCTTCGCCAGCTTCTTCAGGGCCTTCTTCTTGTTCGCGCGAGAGCCCGCCTAGCAGCCTGAATTTTCTTCCATCGATGATCCCAACACGCAACGTCGCGCACCGCGCCGCGCCCCAGAATTAATTCCGTATGCGCGGCCAGTTGCTACTCGCCGATCTGGTTGAATCCTTGTCCGCCTTAGGTACTCTAGTCGGGAAGAGGTTTTGTACGCTCGCTACTTTTTAGATGATGCGCTCCTGCAAATAGCGCATGGAACTTGCCGACTAGGCTGGGGACAATTCAAGGATTGTGGGCTCCTTTGTAAAAATTTGGAGTGCTTAAGGATTTCATGATCTCTTCATCTTTTTACTGAGATTTTATTTACTGTAATATTTTATGTCGACGAAAAAGGTGCAATAGTCATTATACGATGAGATAAAATTTCTATCCAACGACTTCAATTCTACCAAACAAATGAGTATTACATGCACAACGCATCTCATTGTCAGGCACACCTAGACAAATTGTAAAGATAACCAACCACGGTGAAAGCTTCTCAGAATACACCCCGTTGGTTCATCTATCATGAGAATTGCTATCCAACATTTAGATCGTACCAAGCGATCCTAGATCCCATTACACGATCCTGGAACCCGGCAAATGGTTGTGGCTCCCATTACATGATCGTAGAACCTAGCAAATGATCGTAGCTTCCATTACATGATTCTAGAACCTAGCAAATGATCGTAGCTTCCGTCTATCTGCTGGATGTGCATCTAGACAAATTCGAATCTTAACTAAGCAGCATAAGATGAAAAGTCTAGATCCTGGTTCCAGGTCCTATTACAACAATCTTAGCTTCAACCTATCCACTATACTAGGCTAAAATAAAAAAATGTTTGAACAAAGTCAAACAAAATTAATCCGTTCAGTATCCAAGATCTAGATCCTCCAGCACACCGCGCACAGCCAACCTCTACTCATGCACCCCTGCACGTCAATTATTCCTCGAAACCGGCCGACAAAAGTAAAAAGTCTGGAATCGCTCGTAGAACCGAGGGGGGCTAGGTGGGCGCCGGAAGCTTAGGTTCTACAGGGGGCCCCATAAATTGCGCTCGGTTGCCATTAGCAGGGCATTTAGTGATAACGTTCGCGCGAGGGGTGCGGGTGTGTAGGGGGGTGTCGGGAGGGCGTAAAAGGTACAACGCCAATCGCGGAGTACGCGGGGTCCGCGGGTCCGCCTACATCTGTTGGCTCCATATAATCGTTTATACGGGCGAGCCAGCTGATGCCGGCCCCTGCCATATAACCAACTTGTATGCAAATTATATTCATGCAATGGGATCTCGTACGATTACGTAGCCGGTACCCGGGCGCGAGTTTACAGCGGCAACACGCGTATAAACCTCCGCCGGATAGATAGCCGTGTTTCCGTACGGGTGTAAGTGAGCCTTGCCACCGGCTCTGTTCGCGCGTGTGTGTGCGCATGTTTGCACGTGTTTGCGTGCGCGACTCGGTGTTCCCACACGTCCGTGTCGCCCCGTGAAACGTTTTCTCTCGCTCGATCCATCCCACCGTCTCTCTCGCTCTCTCTCTCTCTCTCTCTTCGTCTCGCTGACCAAGGTGCGAACGCGAGAGAGAAAGCACGCTCGCAAGCCGAAACAATGTTGCTCTGTCTCTCGTTATGCGCGCACACGCTCGTCCGCCCACGGAATAGTATCTGGCCAGTGTTCAATTATGTACCCGGAGCCCCGGCCGCTCACCAGTAATTTCCCGAATACCGCGATAATCGGTGTTATTATCATAGCGCGATACCTGCGACCCGACTCCCACAACCCCACCCATTTATCGCCGCTTTCCTCGTGTCGTTCGCGTTATTGCTATATCGAAGCCGACGCGCCGACCCCCGCCAGACACCAGCATCCACCACCTTCCTACGTTAATTGGACGAGACCCTGTTACGGTTTAATTGTCGCTACTCTTAATTATGGCCCGTGTTGCGGACCCGACGCGACGATACGTCCCGCGCTCATATTATCTTCCGGAACCGATTCCGCGTGAACCGGCGGCGCCGCGCCGATAGCTCGTGCACGAGATTAACGCCAGGAGGTGACTTTCGGGATGTAATCCGAATCATTACATCCCGGTTTTTGATTTCGAAGACAGGGACATTCTTCGTCACCGTTTGCAATAGATTGAGTCTATGAAATTGGATGGTCACACGAAGCTTCTTTTACGTGTTGAGTTTCAACATCTTTGAGTTTCAGGTTAATCTTGATTGGATTGAAGGATTCGGGACTATTACCTTCAGGAACCCAGAGAGAAACGTTGCCAAGTGAAAACCATGTCGCCTCCATCTGTGGATACGCAAGAACGCCAGAAGCAGAGTTCCACGGGTGTATGTTATCGCCGGGGAATTAATCCGGACGAGGGTGATGCGTTCACGACAGAATCCCGCAACAATACGACAGATCCGACGATCTGCAAGACTGCAGTTTCCAGGCAGTGTATTAGCGCTCGGCGTGTTCTCGCGGTTAAACGCGGTTGTAATCTTAGAAATTGCCGTGACGTAGATCCATCCGTGCGCCCCCGTGTAATACGCGACCCTTGCACACGCCTAATCGTTGGGAGATGTTATGCAGTTGGTACTGTGCAACCCCTTTGCTTCGCCATTATACTTTCGACATTTCGTTCAAGCTGCAGAGTCAGTTTTTTCAACTATCATCACTAGACTGCGGACTTTATGCAGTTATGTCAGAAATGGGTGGGTGTAATTTCCAACAATAATGGGATTACAAGAACGTAAGAGTATCAATACATTTTTTGCAACATAATAAAACCACTAAATAGAGATATAAATTCCTACTTGGTTCCTGCGTGTCCTGCAATTAATGCATACAATTTTTATTTTGCAGAAAGATCCGCAGTCCAGTTATCAGGTATCGTAAATGTTAAAAAAATTAAATGAAGTGATCAACTATTTATTCTTTTTGACTCACAAAAATTAAAAAAGAAGGTATGAGCTAAAATCTCGTCTTCGAGCAGGTCAGCCATTTTTTCCAGCGAAGCATCCATTCGAAACGATTTACGGTGTTCGGTCATTCGGCGATGAATGAACAGTGACTCCTCACGCGAGCCCAGCCTCAATTAGGCGTGCACACGCGTTCAACTTGTTGAATGGGCTACTGCCTCTAGAAAGAAATTTCGCCGGCAATCGTTCCTGCTAATCTCCGCTATAACTCGGCGAGCTGCGCGGGCGAGCTCGCTACCGAGGAACGCTCACTTTGCTTTGTACCATTATCATCCCGATAAACATACATCATCGCGTGAAATACGATGCGGCGCGTAGCCTCACGTGTCCCATTTCTCGTTGCCGTTATTAACCTCCCTTTAAAAGTGCTCGCACGGTTTCATAAAGCGGGGACGTTGAAGCTCGCGGTTGTAACGAGGAAATACGCTTCGCGGTGTCCTCGTACAGGGTGTCCCATTTAAATCGGTCTCACAACATTTGATTTGCTACAAGTAAGAATTGAACGATTTCGACGAGTCGATTTACTGAAATTAATTTCAACAGGCTCGTGTGAAGAACATACAGACGTCATTACGTCTCAGACAATTGTGTGTCTTTTTAATTGAATGGAATATTTTTTCATACGTGAGTTGGGTGATCCAGTTCTACATTTCCTACAAGGAAGTGTTAAGTATTTTTATCTTGGACGATTTCACTGATTTCATTGATTCTATAATTCTCATTCAGATTTAATTTTCTGATTAAAATTGAAATTTCTGTCGAAAAACTGTCAACCGAGTTCCTGCCATCCATGAATTAATATTAATGAAAAATCATTTCTGAATGTTCAAAGCATGATGCCTCTGTATTTCTTAGTACCTACAGAATGGTGTAGAGCAGAGGTCCGCGAAACAATTTTGACATTAACCCTAATTATCCCTCAACTTTTCGCTTTTATTCAAATCACTCATTTAAGAAAAATCCTGCATGTTCCAGACTTTTTGTATTTGTTGTTACTTAACTAGTTATCAACGTAACTAAACAATGATTAGTAAAAATTTAATTATTTTTATTCAACTGCAAATACATTTTTACCAATATTTATTATAACGTAGTGCCAGTAATGGATTATTGAGCCAGAAATTAAGTCTCAAGGACGACGTAAAATGCCTATGGTTCGGCAAAAAAAATGTTGTTCAAAAGGGGGTCCTCGGACTACATAAGTTTAAGAACCCCTGGTATAGAGAATAATAAAATTGCATCAATTAATACATGGAAAACAATGCGCTCCTAGTTTTTGGTACCATCATATTCGTACGCGTTTTGAACGAAGACGAACCGGACACCCTGTATTGGAGTGACACACGAGTACCGGCGAGCACGGTTGTAACGCAGCCAATAATTAATATTTCCTGCACGGCTGTGCACGGTCCAGTTATCAGGGAACATTATTACCAGGCCGCGGACGTCGGTGAACGTGCACCTCTTGCCGGAAACGCGTTTCGAGAAAAGTAACGTTTCCTGCTCGAAGGAAGAATGCTAACTGATCAAACTCGGTGGAACATTCGGGCGAGCGCGATGTTATAATTAGTGTAACACAGGCTAAGGATCCCGCCGTACCTAAGTAACCGGCAAGTGCCAACTTGGCACGCGGTGTTCGCGATTTTCATGCTCGCTTTCCGGCCCGCAATTTGTCCTTCCTTTGACGATGTTTGTCGTTCGCGCGGACAGCGGAACCGATCCAATCGGATCCTGTCTGCTACGGAATGTAACGTGTAATGAGCTTGACGCATTCCGCTGTCAGGTGAGAGGCAGTCGCTTTTGGACCTATTTGTCTCCTCCTTAGACGCTGCGTCGAGTGTTGCAGACTAACATTCACACACAAACCGACTACCCAGAATCTTGCTTCATTTTTGTTAAAGCGGTGAAAAAGTAGTTACAAAATTTATAAAAATACGTGTTCATCTTCTATTTTGTGTATGACCAGTCAATTACAAACTGCGAGTACGTTTCAGCTAATGAAAATGAAATGCATATTTGTCGCATAGGTACGTAAATATTTACATCTGTGTGCTCAAAATGAACTTGGACTTGAATCGAAAGCGTTGTTTAAAACAGTGTTTATGAAAGAAATAAGACAGTCCATGTTAAAAGAAAAATCGTAGGATTTTCGTACAAAAGAGCTGTATAAAGAAAGAGACACACAGGCAAGTCTGTCCAATAAGAAACTACGAAAAGTTCCCCGGAGGACCAACATGGCGGCAATGTACCGCGCGGCGCCGAGCGTGTTAAGGGTACCGCTAATTACCTCTCGCCCGCAGCCTCCTCTTCCTGGACCAAAGGAACAGTCACCGAAATATGCGTGGTTTCGCCGGAATGCCACGGAGCCTGGCGAAGGAGATCGTTCGATCGCCATGCCAGCGATCTCTCGACTTCCCCGGTAATGCGTCTTCCGCGGCGGCTAATTGGACGGAGGTCGCCAGCGTAGGAGATAATGGATATTAATTACCGCGTCTTACTTTCCGCGGCATTAAACATTTTCTTGAAGACGGGTGGACGGGTGGCCCGAGGGGGTGTTCCCTGTTACCGCGAGGGGAGGATGGGGGATGGTTACTCGGGTAGAGGGGTTGGATTGCGGCTACCATCCCTCATTGTTAGCCCCTTTAAAAAGACGCCGTCCCCCGTTAAGTATAATAAGTACGAAGTCTCTGCCGCTTTCCCGTTCCCGTTTCTCGTCCTCGTCTTTTCACAGTCCGGCCACCCTCTCCCGTTTCCTCTCCAACCCCTTCCTCCCCGCCTCCAATCCGCGCGTTCCTCTCCTTATAATCCATCTAAATTTTAAGAGCGGATCAGGCGAATCCCCCGGAAAACTTTGCCACGGAGTTGCCGCGGTAATCCATTTAAATAATTCCCGTCGAGGCAACAGCGCGAAAGGGGTTTTCTTCCGCGTTCGGTGTCGATCGTCCTTTCCCACCCAACCCCCTCCCGCCCCGTTCGAAACCAACCCCCGACGTCACTTTCAACGGCGGACACCCTCGACAGAGCTATCTCCCGAGCTGGAAGAAAGTCGCGGCAGATTCGAGCCCCGTCGAATCCACCTCCCATCTATCCCGCGATTCTTCTGTGGCTCACCAACCCCCCCGACAAAGCCCTACCCGCAGAGCGACGGGGTTCGTTGCCCGGATAAACAGGGACGCATTGCGACGTCCGGGGAAATGCCGCGGAAACCTGACGAATGGTGTCTGTTGGAGAACCGTATACTTCATATTTCAGCTTTGTCGAATTTCCCCGACGCCACGCGCTTTATTTTTATCGCGACTTCCTACGTTCAGGAACAGGTCGCTACAGAAGAATTCATGAAAATTCACCAATCTGATACCTTCGCGTATTCTGCGAACCCAGATACACATTTCCCGGGTCGGTTCTCAAACGATTAAGTTTCTACGAAACACAGACCAAATATGAATCGACTATATGAAGCATGGGGCAGTGAACGTCACCGTAACTTTTCCTCCGACGAGTGAGAGCAGCAAAGTGGAAGCTACCAAGATGCTTCGAGCCGGTAAACGATTCCCCGAGCGGAGTCTAGCAGCACCGAGTGCAAAAGGTGAGTGAAGAGGAGCGGGCCCGGCGAAAGGGTTAGAAATTCATTTGTCTAGCCTTGTATCCAGCGGACGTGTTACGGCTCGTCTCTTATTCCCGGTCTAATGGATTGCGAGGCTAGGCACCAGGGGAACGAAGTTGTCAGCGGCTTGGCGCGCCGGTTCAAAGGCGATCACAAAGAGCGAGAGAGAGAGAGAGAGAGGGGGGCAGGTCGTTCGAGCCACTCTTGTCTCCTAGACGAAGGGGCTCTCCTCATCTCTCGCGGTGTGCTCTTGCTACAACGGCGACCACCGATAACTCATCGAGACCTCTGCCCTTACAACGAGGCACCACCGTGAGACGCATCCAGCCTTGCTCCGGACCCAGAATGATTAATGAACGGCCGCGAAATCTACTCGGATTAGCGTCGTCCGGCGCGGCGTTGCCCGGGCTTGTTTCTCCGCGCAACTTGTTACAAAGATTCTTTTCATCAGTCATCGAGATATTTCTGGGCCGTTTAATGGACCGGACACGCTGCAGGAAATGTAACCGTGCTCGAGAGGGACGCTGCTCGCTTCTGGTCGGCTAATAATCCGCTGACCGCATTGTTCGGTTGCAGGCTTTGTCTAGGAATCTAATTGATCATTTGCTCGATGTCCACTTTGGGTAAACTGCTTGTTAAAATTTTGTCGGGGTAATCGAGGACCTCGGAGACCTGACAAGTTTTAGTAAAATTATTGCATCTCATGGTCAGAAAGAGAATTAAAAAATTTATTACGCAACAATCCCGAAACAATATTGTTGCTTTACAACCGAATGAATTTTGTGTACAAAAAATAATGTGAACTATTTTCCGAAGAATGTACCAGGTATTAATCATCACGGTAGCCGAATCGCCGAAAGGCGAGTTTCAAAGGGAATTTATAAATTGAAACAGAGGTATTAGACTAATCCAGGCCCGTCAGATCGGTCGCCACGGAGGCTCGGTCGGCTCTAAACGAGGCGAAACGGGGAACATCTTCATCACGGTTGGCTCTGATTCCATTTATAGCGTTCGTGGAACGCGATAGGCCACGATCAACCGGCATCCCGCCGATTAATCTTTATCAAACGGTCCGCGTGAGCCTCGATCGCGATCGTTTGAAATTTGCCAGACAAATTTCGCGGGGTTTGTCGAGCGCCGTCGTTTGATCTCCGCCTGTCCTAATCCCATAAGCAGGCACCCGGCAATTCGTCGACGTTCGTTCCTCTCCACCTGACTTCCTAACCTCCGGGTAACTGGCGAGCCAAAGCCCCCCTTCGCCGGTTGATGGATGGACCACGGTCTCGTAAAATATACGCGTACCAGCGTCGCGTCGCGTCGGCCTGAGGGGCGAAAGCTCACTCGAGCGTCGCGGCGCTAGTTTACGCGGCGACGACACACGTTGCTGATGCCATTCGAGGCTTCGAAATAAAAGTGGACGGCTAGCGACGACGTCAACCGTGACTCAGATACGCCAGACTACTTTTCTCGTACTCCGCAATGCCAATTATACGGGCTAATTGGGTCCGAAGTGGTTCGGATAATCGAACCGTGTGACACGACCACGGTGACGTAGAAACAAAACAATTTAATTAAGGTGGGGTAAGTCCGCCCCCTAGTTTTTACAAAGTTAGACTTTAAATTGATGTATTTTCAGTCTGATATGTAAAAGCTTAACGCTCTTGGTATCAAACTTTTGTCGAAAATGGGGCAAGTCCGTCTCTGAGAGTTAAAAATGCTTTCGAACCTTGTTTCAAGTGCTACGGGACAAGAAAAGAATGATTAACAAGCCTGCTTTGAAATGCTTCTTATTGCATTAAATTATATTATTTAGTTTTATAGTTACTCATACGCTACGGACTTACCCCACCGTGATAGTACGGACTTGCCCCGTGTAGTAATATTCACGGGGCAAGATCATCTTAGTGTTTTTCTCAATAAATTTTAAAAAATACTAATAAACTTACATCAATATTTGTTGTACTTACCTAAAATATCAACACAGAATATATTAAAAACTTGTAAACTATTGCACGTTCAGGGTAACCTCAAAGTTGTACGTGTACCTCGCACGTGACTGATTGGCATTGGTTGATTTAAGCGTGGAAAACACCTTTATCCTTGGTCGGCATCTATGTAGAATAGTTCATACTAACTTATACTACATTAATAAATACAAGCTGGAGAAAAATTTCGTTCATATTATAATAAAAATAATCAATTAACGGACTTACCCCACTCCACTTTATTGTAGTAGCAAATGAAGAATTTTGTTCATAATAAAGTTACTTGAACAGAACATCATTGGTACTCGCACGATCTAGAATAGTTAAAGAAGTACTCCCTGTGATAATCTTCAATTCTTCACTTTTGAGTACAATGTTGAAATTATTTTAATTTTGGGGAATTTTGGGGAAAGGTTATTCGGCAGTGAACGTGTTAATATCTATGGGACTTTTGAGGGTGGCGGCTCAGAGTAGTGAAGCGTTGAGCAATGTATCAATCGCTTAACACGGCCGATTAGCGAAACAACAATCTTCCGAATCAAGCCCATCGCTAGACGTCTGTCTTCAAGTAGAAGCAGCCGCATAGCTTGTCGCGCGATGAGACCAGGAGGCGTCGCGCGTCGTCGTCGAAGCCGTCTCGACGACGGAACTATTCCCGTCCGCGGGTCCCATGAATCTTTTCCACGGTCTTGCCGTGGTGAAGCGGCACAAAGCCTGCACGGGCCTCGACCGGGCCGTCGATGATTTGTGATCGAGGCGTACCACGGAGGCGTGAGCGTGTCGCACGCTCGGTCTACGCGCGTCGCAGAGCCGAATTCCCGCTCGACGCCCATCCGCTTCGAAACGGCGCGGCTTGTAGGTATAGTATACCTCGACCCGGTGTGTTTCGCGTGCTCTCGTCACGTTGAAAACGCGTCGCGTCGCGTCGCGAGACAGACACGTGTTCCACGCGCCTCGTACACCGCGTTCCGTGACCGACAAGCCTCTCTAGCCGCGCTTTCATCGCCAACAGTCGCGGACACCGCGATTCTTTGATGTTTCGGCTAGCGGGCCGATCCGAGCTCGATTTTTTGTCGTTCGAAATAGGCGCCGAACACGCGAGCACCGGGACGATGAGAGTGCCCAGCCCGTGTCGATTTTGTAATCTTGGGCCGTCGAGATCCGTCCCGATTCGGTTATATTTAACGACGCGGTGATTCAGAGTGTCTCGAAAGGCTATTTAATCCCCCAATCGATTGTTTCGCACAGTTAAGGGAACATTTCTCTGCTCGTCTAGATCCAGGCTCATGTCTAAGTCTAGATCAATCAAGAGTTACGAGGACTAGAATTGCGTCTGTGGATCTTCTACATGACTAGGATTTAGAACTAGGTATGGTCCTAGAATTAGGTCTAGGTGTCTGCCTAAAATCTAGGAATAACCTCTTACAAAATACATAGAGTCTGACAAACAGTTAGGACTAGCCTAGATCCAGCAGGTTTAGAACCAGGTATGATCCTAGAATTAAAAAGTTAGAGCTTTATTGATTTAGAATGTAGAGCGAAGTTGAAGAGAAGTTTAGAAGCAGTTGAGCATGACTAACGGTGCCGAAGTCGACAAACATCGCATCTCTTTCACCGAACCTAAAAATAGTCTGATTCCGAGTGACAAGGAAAGCATCCAAATGGCTACCAGGTGATCCCCGGCACATTTATATTTGCCGCGTTCTTTCCGCCTAATGCGACTCTGCTTCGCACTTAAGAGGACCCTGTCGTCGAGCTGTAAGAGCGGTATTTGACCACGACGCCGCGCGTAAGCCGTGTGGCCGCGACCCCTGTCCTCGAGGATTTGCCGCGAGAACCCTTCTTGGTTTCGTAGGTGATCAGTCACCGGTACCCTCGGATTCCAGATGGAGGGCAAACAAACTTACCGAGAAGACTTGACCAAGGTGACGGGCCCCGCAAACGACGTGTCGAGCTTTTGACGAATTCGATGCGGAAGTTGCTCCGGTCGGAGGGTCGTCAAAAAGTTTCATCCTTGATTCACGTTCGTGTCCCTCCGTCTTGTCATCTCGTCACACTTTGCTGAACTGCCTCGGAAAGTGGATCCTTCTCCATTTTGCGCTTAGTGGAGCCTGGAAAATAATTTTATGGATTTTTGACAAAAAAGGGTGGATGTAAGTTAAAACAATAAAAATATTAAGACAATTTAAGGACGTCCATGTTATATTCAATTTATTGAAATTGTTAAAAATGGAAAGAAATTTTTATATGGTTTCAGTGTCTTCCAATTGACGAAGAAAATTTTCGTTTTGTGTGTGCGAGGATGTTTTGGAAATTTCAAGATCACCTCGATAAAATTCTGCGAGTATAAGAGACGTACGTACATAATTTTCAGACGAATACCGTACAAAAGACGTTTAATTTTCACGGTGTTTCGAGAACCGCGAGCACAATTCTCCGTCGCGGACCGATAGCGTGCAATCGTTCCTAAAATCTGACGTTGTCGCAGCACGTGCTCGGAGTATGAGTCTGGCCGGGTTTCCCCGAACGGAAATGCTCGGTAAATGTGTCGTCTCGTTTCATCGGGCGCATTCTGCGGCCGAATCGCCGACCGACACGCTTCGCAGAAAGGAAAAAGGAGCGAAGCTGCGAGAGACGCGAACGCACGGCCCCTGGAAAGGGGAGGGAGAGACGGCTCGCGAGTTTTCGCCGCTTCTTTCGTTTCCTTTCCCCCGGCTAACGAACCTATAAATATGCATCACTTTGAACTCCCGTGCGCACGCGATTGAATAACCGGAAAGGCGGTGCAGACCTCGCGAGGCGGCCCGTTTATGCGCGAGGAACGATGTCCCGATAATTACAGGGGTGTACCAGCCGATAATGAGCACGCCTCGCGACAGAAATTTAAACGAACCCGGCCACGCCTCGTGCGTGATCGCAATAAGAATTTTCCGAGACACACGGGAAAGGCTGAAGAATGCTCGCTCGAAGACCCGAGTGTTTCTACCTTCATCCCTCGACATGTTTTTCTCCCCTTACGTTGTTCGTCAGTTGCAAATAGTCCAAAGGCTTTTATTCTTGCGAATTTAATTTTTTTTTGGTCACATTAATTTTGTTGCGGATGAATTAAGAAAATAGGGAAATTTGTATCTTCTCATTGTTACATGATGTGCAGTTTGATTTTTGCAACTGTAACTCCTGAAAATCGACAGAAAGAAAAAGGAACGAAAGTTTGCGACGACCGGGGGGTGCAGGAGGGGATGCAAGAGAAGAGGCAGGCTTCCCGATACCGCCACTTAATGCCGTGGCTCGAAATTAATTAAACTTTTGCGTTCGCCGGCGGACTTGACCCGACGCGAGACGCCAGGCTGCTGGAAATAAAACGTTGATGACACGGCAACCCTGGTTCCGCAAAGCTCGATCCCGTCCAGTGTCGTTGCTCCTTAATGGGGAAAAGGTAAACGAATTCTCACGCTGTTCCATCGGTCTGATAAAATAAAACGGACCGCCTCCCCCTTTCTCTCTCTCTCCCTCTCTCTCCTCTTCTGCTCGGCGACGACGAGCCGAGAACGAGCCCGGTAAACACGGGACACCGAAATAAGGGTTGCGAATCGCACCCTGCTGCCTTTTTTCCCGCGACCGTCAACACTTCTCGCTAAATATTTTCGCTTCAATTCGTCGACATGCCGTTCGACGCTTAATGCCGCACTCAATGCGCCGTAATTTTTGTTACCTTCGTTTGGCGCTCCAACCCCTTGCTGACGCGCTTCTAATGATGCGCAAGCAATTTTACCGCTCTGTGAATGCGAATGATTTTATGCCCTTCAGTGGACCTGCAAAATGAGCTTCACAATGCAATTGAATTAGTAAGTATCTAGAACCAATTTTGAAAATTGCGGAGAAATGCAGAATATTTGCAGATGAATTTAAATTGCTAAGAAAAATGTTCAATCCCTACCGATCCTTAACAGCACAACCCAACTCGACGACGTTATCCACTTCCTCGCCTAGCCTCGACGCCGTGAGGGACATCACCGCGCAAATGACCGTGCAAAAAGTAGCATACGATGTCGAACCATCGGCAATACTAAATCGTCGCCCGCCGATCTTCACGGAACCCGTTCCCGGTCGAATTATACGCGGCCGGATCGGTTGGTTTCTTTTCCCGTGGAATACAAATTCCCAGGGCCATTCTTTGCCACGGTCTCGGGGATCGTTCGCCGGGGCGGTCGAACACAGGGGTACGCAAAACAATACACACTCGGACGAGGTGGTTTTTATTTTACTGAAATGGCGTGACGAAGCTGCGCAAGAGGAAGTGGGTACAGGGAACGAAAGGGGTACGAAAGAAAAAGGAACGAGAGGGGCACGAGGGGTACAGCGTGGCGCCACCTCGGCGGCGGTGCCGGCCAGCATCGGCGTAAAAGGCGAAGAAAACGAGAGTGTCGAAGAGCGAGAATGGGGTGGGGTAGCAGGGGTCCAGGTCCGGGCGGGGCCCGAGAGGGATGTGGCAAGAGGGAACAGGCTATAAAACAATTGACGCGCGCGCGGGGAATCAAGGAGTATCCGGTAAACCTGTTCTCCACTTTCGACGCTCGAAAACGCTGCTGGATGCTGGTTGGCGAGAGCTTGAATGAAAGAGCTTCTGCAGAGAGAGACAGTGAGAGAGCGAGAGTCTGTCAGGAGTAGGGGAATGGATTTCTGATCCCCGCGAAAATTAATCGAATAGACCGCGTCGTGAATCGTTGGCTGGAACAGGAAATACGACGCTTATTGGCGGAAATAGGGGGGACAAAGGTCTCGGGGCGACTGCATGAGCCCGCGAGATGCGTGTCGCTACAAAGAACTCCGCTCGGAGGAGTCGGATCTCATAAACTCTCTTCAGCCCGTTTTGTGATCGCTCGACGCCGCTCGAACCCCCCGGTTCCGAACCCCCCCACTGTCCCCCTCTTATTTCCTACGGGTGGGGCGGTGTGGAATGGGGAGGCAAACACAATCGGCGGCGAGCAATTTTTGCGACGGTTCGACGGGCTCCTCTTTTGCGCCTCCCTCGCGGCTTCCGCGCTGGCGCGTCCTTATTCTCTAAATTGTTCCCATTCGAGGATGAGCCGGTGGCTCGGCCCTGAAAGGCTCGTTCGCGCTTATAAATCTCAGCCGGGAGCGGTGCGGCGTCGTCGCCGTCGCCGAGCTGAGAAAGACCGGCTCTCGCTATAGATAGAAGAGATAGAGGAGGATGAAGAGAGAAGGAGAGGGGACGGGGGCAGAAACGTTTCCCACAAAGCGTTCCACCCGCCTCTTTCGCCGCTCTCTGCAAACCACCTCTTTATGGAGGCAGCCTCTGATCCGCGGATACGGGGGCCTAGAAAGAAAGAGAACGGCCGCGAGGGGGACCCGGCCTCGGAATTCCTAATTCTACGAAACCGTCGGAGAATTCCCGAAAGGTTCCATTCACCAGCCGGGGCCCGGGCATATCATTAGCACCGTTTCCAGGTACTCCGGGGGCCCGCGGCCTCGCGTGAATGGTGGGTTTAGTGACTCTGCGTGCCCCTCTTCCTCTCCGACCCCCCTTTACTCTTTCACGCGGCCCCCATGACTACCTACGAGCCTCGCCGAATTCCTCATGCTCCTCGTTTCGAGGCAGAACGGGTTCCCTCCTGTCGGTGGCTGTCGCCTGTTTGTGGGGGTTCAAGTGTTTACTACTGTGGGATTTATTGTGGAATTAACCCTCCCTCCAGCAAGGTATTTTTTCAAATACGAACTTTCAAGGAATGGGCGTTTGCAAATTCTTTGTCGTTTACAAATTCCTGCGGGAAAATAAATATTGTTTGTACTCCTATGTTTTTCTTATCTTGAATCTTATTTACTTGTAAAACCAAAATTTTCCGTATCGATTGCAAGATGCAGAATAATTGCAACGAGCTGAAAAATCCAGTAATCCTAAGGGTGGATTTATAGTGGAGCAGCGAGGTGAGCTGTGCGGTGAAAAAAAAGAAGAACAAAGAAAATGCATATGTACTTTTTCATTAGTATGTGTCGAAATGTTGTCACGAATGTTGGTTTCTTTTCACTGCGCCGCTGCTCGCAGCTCCACTATAAATCCACCCTAAATTATTTCAGCGCCTTCATTGCTTTGCATTTCGTCTACTAATTTTTGTCAGTAACGTATAAACTTCGTAATGTAGCACTTCGAAGTATCTCAACGAGTGGTGAAAGAGATTTCCGTTTATGCGCGATTCACATTGTATCCCCTTTGTCTCTCGGTGGATCGTAACGAACGGAGTAAGATCGACAACCAGGATGCCCGATTCGATCGATCGAGCGTAAAACTCGGTTTCTTCGGCGCGTAAAAAACGGAGGAGCGGAGAGGCGCAGTGGAAGAGAAAGAAAGAAAGAAAGAAAGAGAGAAGAACTACGAGCCGGCTGGAAGTTTTCTGGCGCGATATCAAAGCGGGCATCTCGAACGGCGCCAAGGCCATAGTTAACGAGGTCCTCGTCTGGCCATTCAGCAGCAGGGTTCCTTGTCGTCGTCGTCGTCGTCGTTGTCGTTGTCGTTGTTGTCGATTCGGTACGTACCTGTGCGCTTACCTGGGGCCCCGTTCATTGCGTCCTAACCCGGAGCAGAAACGACATACACTGTAAACCGGCGGGTTTCGCCGGGGACGAAACCGCCCACTCGACGACCACCGTGCTACGCTTTCTCGTTTCTTTCTCGTTCGACCACGCTCCGGACGTGTTACACGCTCCGAAGAAGAAACGAGCGGGATCCGCTTCGTGTCGCGCGCGCGGATGTTACTCTCGCCCAGCCTCCGTGTCACCTTTCTTCGTCAAAAGTCCCTTGGTTCGGATTTCAATTCCAGTGTCGCGACCGTGTCAATCGGATCGTCCGTCCGCCACGGACGAGTATACTCGTCGAGTACATCGTTCTTGTATATCGACGTCATTCAATATCTGTACACCATTTTATTCCTCACCGTCCAACAAAATTTCTGTACGCCGACTCCGAACATTTTCTCTTTTAACTTCGATCATGTGAATTAGTTAAATTACATACTGAGTGGCATCTCAGAAAAATTACTCAAAGTTTTAGGAGGGTTCTAGTATGAGACTTCGTAGTTCTTAGTCTGAAGGGGCCTATTCACGATCAAGCATATTGCGCAACAATTATTGTGCAGCATGATGTTATGCAAATCCACATTGTATTAATTAGTCAATCACTATCATTCACGATCAATCATGTTGCGCAATAGGCATTGTTGCGCAAAATGCTTGATCGTGAATAGGCCACTTAAGTAAACATTGCACCACTAAAGGGTTGAGCGGTGATGAAAGTCTAGCGACGATAGAAAGATGATCTAGTGAAACTGGCTTGATTTTAGAGTAGTCTATTTTTAGATTAATTAGTATTAGTTTAATATCCATATTTTTAGTCAGTTTTTTTAAGATTTTACTCTTACATCAATAACTGGCAGGTCCTTTTTCGTAGAAGTTTGGATATTAATTTCTACTTAATACGACTGTGACTTCACGTAAAATTAAGTTCGAACCCGAAGGGCAGTAAATCGAAGCTGCAAATACTAAATTCTTTTGCAAGAACTTCTCACGAAATGTACGATTGTCTCGCGTTTGCGAAGCTGTTTGCATAAACACGGTCGATTGACAAGGAACAGTGGAAACGTCGTATCGTCACCGGCGGGATAACTCGGGGCCGGATATAAACCGGCTGATAAAAAGGATCGTTTTATATTTGTTAGGTAGTAATCGAGTCGCCGGGATATTTGCAGCGTCCGCGGCCGGCCGTATCTGGTTGTATCGGTGCTAAATCGGTGGGAAGCTCGCGTACCCATTTGCTCTATATTTGCTCAATGAGTTTCGAAATCTCCATTCAGTTCGGTTCGACACGGATAGGAGCGGCGCGGGCCGGCTGAATGATCGATGTCGTGGGTGGTCAACACCGAGGACAGCTGTGTGAATGAGTCCAGTGTTCGATGACTCGTTTATGTAGGTCGTTATCAGCTTACACGCGAATATCCGAATGACCCGAGCCCCGTGCCCGGACAAAAACCATTTATTGCTACGGCCGTTTACGAATTCGCCGATCGACCGACCAATGATACCCGTTACGATACGATTATTAAAAAAGAAAAACGGAGACAGAAAGAGAGAGAAAAAATAGCCGCAGGGGAATAAAATTTTTTAGCGGAAAGATGATCGATCGATGACATAACGCGTCGTCGTTTAATTCGACGCGTTCGAGCGATAAAGCGATCGATCGATAGGGTGCAAAATGCACTTGCGAAACTCGCCGCGTCGAACAATTAGAGGAAACCTGTCATTTCGAGACGTTACACACGCCGCTGCTCGATTATTGATTCTTTAATCATTTTGATTGCACTGACACGGTCGGCGCCGAGGCCCCCGGCCCCCGGCCGACGCCGTCGAATTCGCGATAATTGCGCCAGATAAAAAACATGTTCGATATTGCAACACGCTCGATGCAAATTTATTCGCTGTCGCGCGCTCCCGGAACCGTTTAAAAATTATTTCAATATCGGCGAACATTATTGCCGTTGTGTACGCGTTTTGTTCACTGAAAACGTTTACCAGCCAGCTCAACAAAGGGCCTCGCGTTGCGAATATTAAACGAGACCCGCGTTTTTACCCCGCAATTTGTCGGCCGACTCCGCGTTCGAATTATTTGAACGGACGGTATGGACAAATACCAGGAACGGTTACCGATGAAAATTCGTTCGAGCGACATGCTATATTTTTAACGCGCAATTTGTAGCTTGTAGTCCATCTCCGAGTGGTTGTTTAATTTCAGTCCATTTTTTCACCAATTAATCTGGATAGTTGCAATTTCGGATTTCGTTCGAAACGTGCAGTGCCGCTGGCGTTTCGCGTGGGATGAATGAACTGCTGGATCTTTATGCAAAATCTCACATTTCTGTACTTAATTATTTATGTGAGAACTAAAATAACAATTTCTTTATTCTGATGAGAATATAGTTACAATCACAGTCTAGTCATAAATTAAAAAATATTAATGTTCATTTAAATACAATACTCACAAAGTCACAATCAGTGGCTCATGCAAAAAAATTAGGATTGTGACGTTTTCCTTGTGCACGAGCGACATGAACAAACGTGATTCTACAAGAGGATCTTTCGACAGAGTAAGAGACAATTTGCAAGAGGAACTATTACGATCTGTCAGTAGCACGTCCAACCGATCGCGGTCCAAGTGGCCGTCGAGGATCCAGAAGATCTGGTGCCAGAAGATCCGCTGTTGACAAACCGGGTCGTACGTTTCGCAAAAGACAATCCCGATTTATCATCCGGCTGCCAGCGTTCCCCGGCCGTGTAGTAACGCGTGTTCGTGGGTTCTAGAGCGTCTTCTAATCAGTCCGCGCGATGTGCACGCCCTCGCGAGGAATCATCATTACCGAGCAGCTCGTTAGCAGCCACTTGTTCCCGATCTCTACCGGCGACGACGTGATCAATTATTAATAGCACTGTTCGCCATCGTGCTCGCGTTTCACGCGACCAGAACCGGACTTCATCGCGACTACAACCGACGACCTATATTTCGGTTCGAACGAGCGGATCGGTAGATTGCCACGATGTCGGACACAGAGCTACAGTGATATAAGTAGGCACGAGATGCACCTTTCGAATAGTTGGCAGGTGATTGCCGTTGAGCGGCATCCAAAGACCGTGTTGAAACCGGACGATAAGTATTAATAGGCTATTAAGGTAATAAGGTTAGGGGCTCTGGCGGAGGGGAGTGTCTTCACTAGAGAGAGCAACCCTAATTTCCTTGTGGGAAGCCATCGTGCTGGCACTGGACCTATTTTGACTAAATTCGAGACTGAGCTTGTTGCGTACTCGGAGATCAGGGAGAATTTTGTTCAACTTGCTACTAGTACTACGCACAGAAAACGGCTTTGCTGATCAAACGGACTGGACTACCAATAATGAATTTTCTAGAACTTGATTACAGATGAATATTATAAAAACTCACGTTGTGCTGGGCTTAGCTAGCTAGCTTTAAAGAGTGTGGCTATCTAGTCTAGCGAACTACGGGGTCTAGTTAATTGTTCAGTGTTCATGAAATCATAAAGAACCTAATCCTGGATGTACCTAATGGATTTAGCCAACTCTAAGATGTGTACCTGAGGGGCCCTGCTAATTCTAGCAATTCCCATAAAGCAAGGTCCATCGAACACCTCGCAGGCAACTCTAATCCAAAAATCCACCCGAAACTGTCTCCCACCAAAAATCCTGATCGCTATCCTCATCGCAGATCTTCGCGTGACCCAAACACGCCTTGTCCCACCCCAACGAGGTAAACACATTCGCGCGAGGCATTTGCTAGTTAACGAAACGTTGGGTTAGGGGCGGGCAATGACGTGGTCGTGGTTTAATAATAATTCGCGGCCGGGTTGGCGGTGTTCAGATAAGATAACAGGAAAGGCTGTTGGTAATAGGTGGTAGTAGCTGGAGGTGGTCGTCGATGGATCGTGGAAAGAGAGAGGGTGCAAGTATCGACGGAAAACGGTGCGGCTCGGAGGACTAGGGCCACGAGAAGAGGGGAGAAGGGAAAGAGCTCGCGAAAGAGGAGGATGGAATGGAGCTTTCGCGAAATGGCGCGAGAAGAACGGAGAGAGAAACGGGCGAAGAGAGGAGAGGAGGGAAGGGGTGAGGGTAGAGAGAAGAGGAGAGGAACTAGGCGTGTGCGCGGCGTAGAACATACGCTTCATTAACGGATCATCTCGTGTTAATATCTACTTTATCCCGGGGCTGACCGTATCAGCTCTGGCCAGGCGCACGGATACCAACGGATACCAGCAGGACGCGCGGCAGGCCTGCAATCTACCCTATCTCGCCGGCGCATCATCGTCCACAGCTACACCCAGCACTGTGCCAACAGGGACAGAGAAACCTGGGGACAGAGAGAGACCATGATCTTCCCCTCTGGGCCGGTTCGACCTCCGCCACGATCCTCTTCCTCCTCTACGCCGAGTTGTTCACCGGTGTCCTCTGCTCCACCGTCGTCCTTCTTCTTCTCTTTTACTTCGTTTTCTCCTCCTCTTCTCTCTCTCTCGTGATCACCCGTCCTCTTCGTCCTCTGCTCCATCGTCGACCTTCTTCTTCTTCTTCTTCTTCTTCTCTGTTTCTCTCTCGGATCGCCATCCTCCCCATGTTGAACCGGCAGAAATGCGTCGAACCGTCAACACTTCAACTCCCACGATCGCCGCGCGCGCACACACAGATTTCCTCATTAACGCGCGAGTATGTCGCCGGAGGATCGATAACGGAACCTCACCGGTGGCGATCTCGCCGCGGTAGGCGGTAAGGTTGCGTGTAATTGGACATTTTCGTCCCGGGGTCTATCTGTCCCGCGCAGAACGTAATTGCCGTACTCGACGTCCCAGGGACCCGTTCGATTGACGGTAGAATGGTTTCCCGGTAGCCTGGTTTGACGACCCGGCGACCGGTCACTGGAGTGTCCACGTGACCGGAGTGTTCTCCGCGAGATATCTCATTTTTCTTGATACACTATCGGAAGTGGTCGATGCCTCTTTCCGATAAGTCATCTCTGTGTTAAATTCTCTGCCAAAAGCGTTGACAAAGTTACTAAATATTAAGTGCAAGCATCAGTTCCACGTCTCGGGAAAGAACGTCTCTTTCTCTGGCTTAAGAGCTCTCCCGAACAGTAAAATAGCAGCGCCCCCTGTCGCTTAGACAGGAAAGAAATTAAATTCTTGGAAGGTCTCGCGATTCTTTATCCAGCGGCGGCGGTCCGATCTCTTATGGTTACACGCAATTCATCGAGGCAAGCATAAACCGAGGCATCCGACCGTTGAAGTGAAATTCCATAGAAACCACCCCCCGTACGAACCACCGCGCGAAACTCGCTGCTAAAAGGCCTCTCGACCGTTGAATTCAATCAAGCGCGTACAAGACCGAATTCGAGGCTGAAACGCGCGGAGCGGCGGCAGACAAGACGTTGAGCGCGAGACGGGGGTTGCACGGTGGCGGCAAGGGGGTTTCAAGGGGTTGTGCGTGGGTGGTGGTAGGAGTTACGAGCGCCTCGGGGCTGCGCGCGCCCTGCGGCTCGTATAACATCGTAATCGCAACGACGGTAATAACGTCCCGTAAAGTCTTTTTACATAATCAGCATTACTCACAATTTAGGGGCGGAATGGGCCACCGGGAAGATAGCGAGTTCCTGGTCTCGGTTAGGTGGCGGTGGTAGTGGTAGGTTTGTAGGGGTGGCTTGCAACCCCCCTCTCGCCTCTTCCATTCGTGCCTTCCGTGGCCGATGACGAAGTGGGCATAACCACGTGCTCGTGGATACGCTACGGCACCCGAGACAGGGTGTGGGGTTAGGTTCGGGAGGGGGTTGGTTAGACAAACGAGCCCCTTGCGGGGTGTTCCGAAGGATATCCTACCAACCGAGCGTATCGTCGGCGCCTGGCCATTGCCGCCAGGATGTGTAATAGTATGTACGTACTCGCGTAATATTAGACCTCCCTCCGCAGTTTGTCAGCCCCGATGACCGGAGAACGGGGATGATTAGCGAGCGTTACTTCTGTTACTCGTTCTATTTCGGGAACGGCGACATGCCCGGTCATACTGATCGCGTGGCTCTTCCAGAGATTGATACACGAAAATGGTTATTCCGCACGATATTCCTGGCGATTGCTAACGCTGGAATTACCGGACCCCTCAGGCTCATTTCACAGGCATTTGTGAGGCATCTTTGCGGCCCGTTATTTTTCCTGACCCCTTTGTTTCTATTTTTATCTTATTAACCGACTTCGAAAAAGGAGGAGGTTATAGATAAATTCAAATAAAGAGCAATTTGTACTCCCCATTTCGATCAATAAATAAGATTATTATAAAGTATGATATCTGGTTTTATTTAGTGCACCTAGTTTTAACCGGCTTCTAAAAACAGGGTTTTAGTAAAGATATTTGGTTGTTTTGATGCCCTGGTTGGAGTCTCACCAAGGAAAACAATTTACTGTCTAAACATTTATTCGATATGCTAGATAGTTTATGAATCCCAGAGCTGAAGTCCGGAGCAAGTCGTAGATCCAGCGGTAAAGGACACAAAACAGGAATAACGTCTCGCGATAGCATCGTATCGCCTATTTACAATCTCGAGCGAGTCCTTGGTTCCCTCGGTTGATCCTACTGGCAGTTTCGCCGTGGCTAATGCGAATAAGGAATAATTACCCGGAATCGTTCCCGTGTCGTCTCAATTTCGTTCTTTTGCGCTAGCTCTCGCGCGCGCATGTTATACGCCGGCTATGCCGTGGAAGCACATCGTCGGTTCACTGGCACGGCACTTTATATAACGCGGCGTACGTGTAATGGTATGTAGGTATTCCGTAATATTACACGCCGCTTGCAGTTTCTATGCCGTTAGCTCGCCGAGGGGAAATGATGAGCGAGAGTTACCTCCATTACACGTTCAATTTGACTACGCCGCTGCCGCTCGTGTTAAGACCCCGTCGCGCCCCCTCGCAACCCCCGTTGGTCGAATATTTTCCGCTGGTTACGTGGAATTATGCGAGCCGCCTCATCCTCGTAAAACGCACGAGGAAAAAAAAACTCCTCGCGAACCTCCGTATACCGGCAATATTATTCCGTACAGCGTGTTTTCTCTCGCCGTCGCTTTTTTACATTTATTATCATTTCAGACCGTAGCGAAGAAGGGCGAGCATGGGGTGGAACGTTAGATAAATTGACGGAGGACCATAATCGACTCGCGACCATGGCGGTCCTTCGTTTAATGCACCACTTCTTGAGCCGTGTCTCGTGAAACGTTTCTATCGAGTACTATTTGTCAGCGAACTTGCCGGACACAAAATTTGTATCGAATCCGAACACGACAAACCCATCTTGATTCTCCAAGAAGGAAAAATTCCTGCACCCCTAACCACTCGTTCAAGACCCTATTAGCTCCATCAGCGTCGATCATTCTCACTGGAGGAATTGAATTCTATCCTCTATCAACCGAGTCGAATCTCGGGAATGGTATCGACCGAAATTTTCCAATTAGCCTGACCGCTAATGCGAGTACAGACCGGGTCGGTCCGATTAACATACTTAACTTCTCAGCCCAACGGACCGTCTCGAACTACCGGGTACACGGTGCCCTAAACGCGGTGGACTACACGCTTTGGCGATCGAACCAGGCGAATCTGGGCACACAGAGAGAAAGAGAGGACTTTCCGAAGGTGTGTGATGGTGACGTGGAACAGAGAGAAAGAGAGTGGTCGGTAGGTAGAGCACAGCATCCCTGGGCGAGGATGTTTGTCTTGGAGCCGATGTAGGAGAGCGTCGCCAAGTTCAGGAAGTGGGATTGGACGACAGAGTAGAGAGAAAGACAGAGAGAAACGGAGCTAGAGAAAGCAAGCCGGAGGTGGTTTAGGGGTAGGGGGTTGGCCGAGGTGGTAGTCAGCTGCTGTCAGTCGAGTCTGTCCGTCGGTCCGTCCGTCGGTGTGTCGGTCGTGGTCCGCAGTCCGTTACAGCCAGACACAAACCCCACCGCCTTTCGAGGTCGGAGGTGGATACACGCTTTTCTACTTAGCGAGCGGGCACCCCCAAGGGGGTTGAAGGCCGAGACCCACCCTAATTGCGTCCGAGAGACCGGACAAAGCGCGACTCGTGTATGTGTGCGCGCGCGGGCGAGTCCAACGCCGCAGCGAATCCGAGAGAGACAGACAGAAAGGAAGAGAGCGAGACGGTGAGGGGGTAAGGGAACTGTCGTCGAAGGGGACGGCGGGGGTGGTTATGTCCGGAGCCAGCCGTTCGGTTCCGGTTCCCACCCCTTGTCCTTTGGACTGCCCTCTGGCGGTCGACACCGTGTACTACAAAGTTTGGCGGACTGAATAAACTTGGCCACCCTCCGCGGTGAACTTGGAAAAACCGGACAACCGAGCCTGTGCCGGTGAAAAGCTCCGCGGATATAACGGCCGGGGATGAACGTTCCCGTCTGACACTCGCTTCTCTCTAGCTTTCTCACCCCCTCTCCATCTAGATATCTCTCTTTCTCTCACTTCGTTACATTCTTCGGCAACGTCCGTTTCGTCGCGATGAAACGAGGGGCTGCCGCTGTTTGTTCGCGACGACGACGCTCAAAAGTAAAAGTTTTCCTCTCGCTCTCTTGATACCCCCTCGTATTAATGCTCGATACTTTCCGCCTTTTACAAGCCGGTCGGCTTTCTCCGAGTTTTTAAGAGCCACCACCCGCTCGCACCCCCGACACCCACCCCCCACAGAAGTTTTAATGTAAGGAAGAGCGTTCCCGCGCCGAACCCCACACGCTCCGATAGCCAGGAAGCTGACTTGCCGAGTTCTTAGCTGCCCCGGATGGCCGAGCTGTTAAACGAGGGGGTGGAGATTACGGACCTGCCGTTTTTCTTTTTTTTTTCTTCTCATTGACTTGTGGGCGTCACTGTTGATTTTATAGATGTCCTGTTGTGTGTCACTGTTGTGTGTCCTGAAGATGATTGTCATAATAATCGTAGAATATGACAATTTCCAGTGATTAAATTAATAGCTGTTAGAATAGAAATTACAAAATAACAAATCTTCAAGAATCACCTTAAAAAATGTTTTAAAAATTGTAACGTTGATCTGTCAACAGCAAAGTATGAAATCCTTCTTATCTCTTTCAGAAAAGGCCTTCATTCTTTTTCTATAACCATTATATTTCACAGTGTATGGGAATGCGTGGGTTAGGAACGCGTTACAAGGTTCGTGCGCCGTTTACGTAACGCCGCTATGAATATGCATATTGATACGCCAATGTAAGTCCGCGGATTATGCGACGTTATAGCCGAGTGTATTAAATAATGGCGGGACTCGATACGCAGCCTGCCGGCAGCGAACTTCGTTCAGGTATTATCGTAATAGCGGGCCATGGTTGTTTGATAAATGCGTCGGCGATAAAGTAAAGTGGCTTCTCAAACGGCCGATAGAACGGAAGTTTCAGACTGTGGCTTTTGTATCGGCGAGAGGGCGAGTAAAGGGGGGTGGGGTGGATTGATCTTACGGGGCTGCATGCCGCATCCGCTAACGTGATTTTCGGATTACACAGTGTCTCTTGTCCGAACGTATTCGTCTTATTCTGGAGAATAGATTATTTTGGGTAATTAGTCTTTTACCTGGTAGTAATTTTTGTCCTTTTGTCATTGGTTCGTATTTGAAAAGATGGGTTTTAACAATTAGGAAATACACAGATTCTACCAATTATTATACCTCCCTACCTTCTAAGAAATAATCCTCTTACGAAATGAAAAGAAATAATTCGATTCTACAACTCATAATTCGTTAAATCACGAGTGAATCTGCAATCGTGGTTAATAAATTAACTAAAACACAAGCTACATAATTTTCGAATGGATATTTGCTAGTGGATATTGCGTTAAAGGACGCGATTCGTCGGTGATAAATCCATCTACGCGGAACAGTGGAAGCAGGGGTGAATCGAGTCGTAAAGGGTAAATGGCTGGGAAGGCTGTGGAGCCGTTGCGAGAGAGGAGACAGACACCGTGGCGGAAGATCGACGTCGAGTGGAGCTTGCAGTCGGCGAGAGCGGTGCTCGCAGCGCCATCTGCAGCCCGTGGAAAATCCGATAGAGGCGGAGCCTGAGGTGCGGCCTAGCCGCACGCCCCTCCCATCAGCCAGATAGCTGCCCGCGAGGCACAGTCACCGAGCGGCGCCTATGGATCTCAGAAGCGAGCGCGCCAGTCGAGACAACGTGGCGCTCTCTACCGGCGCGTTTTGCAACCGGACAGGATCCTATTCCACTGCCAGGAGCCGAGAACCAAGGACCTGTCGTCCTTTGCTCCCAGAGTACCGCTCCCAATTATCCGAACGATAGAGATCCTACGATTTACCCCATCTTTCACCGGTAAGTACCGTGGCCGACGGAAAATCACTATTGGCCCTTGGAGAAATTTTTATTTCATTTTTAAAAGGATTTTGGCAACAACATTGCTGTCGCGTGGGTGGAGATTTTTAGATGCAAGTTCTTCTATTATTCTTTGCTACATTTCTTTTCTTCGAAGGTGTAGTAGTGCTATTTTACAGCAGAGTATATTAGAGGCTGTAACATGAAAAATGTGGAAAAATATATTTTTATAGAATGCTCGGGAAACAGGTGGAGGTTTTTATTGGTTTTTGTATTGGTCTAGTATTTCTGGAGCAGTGGTAATTTTTACAGTTGATATCTTCCGAAGGGTAGAAATGAGAAGCAGACACGTAATTGGTAAAGAACGGCCGAGCGCTGAAATTAAGCGAATTAATACGGCTGAAATTACGGGCTCTTGATACACACGCGTCGTTCCATGAAACATGATGCTGTTGCGTGCTTCTTTATTCTCTCTTTCACTCCGCCTGCCTCGTACACCCCCGACCCTGTTTACATCGACGTTGTTTTTACGGGAGTTTAATTACGCGGCTGCAACGAATTCAAATTGAACGGTAATGTATAATACTCGGTCGGGGTTATTATCACGTGAAATCCCGGGGCTCGATTTTCCGGAGCTCGGCTACAGCCCCTGTCCGCCATGTCTTACATTTTCCACTTATAAACAGTCAGCCGCGTCTACCAAGATAGATGCCTACCACCGCCTGGAACTTAATCACTCTAATTAAGGACTTCGCCATCTTACCCTATTATTCATCTTCCCCTTGGCCCGCGGTGGATTGCGTTCAGCGCCACTGGATCTCGGTACACATGTTACTAGGCATTACCCGGGCATTATGAATTCCTCTGGAATCTACAGTGACTACCATTAATCCTCGTGCAAAGCTCCAGTTTTATCACGAGATAGTCCACGAAGTTTGCGACCATCCAAAAATTTGTTTAACAACTGTTTGATCATTTCGAAGGGATCGCCAAAATTACATCAAGTACGAAAAACAGAGGCTGAACAGAAATTTCTTTCTTCAGTAATTTTAACAATTTGTGCATATCATATTCTCTGAAATTTTTTTAATTTTTTCTTTTGAGCCTTAGCAGTCGTGGGGTGACCAAAAGAGCCACCACTAAAAATCTCTCTACCATTATTCACAATATTGTTTACATTATTATCATTGCTTTGACAGCGAACGGGCACGGTCGAATTGTTAAGGATGTTCTGGAGAGGTATATAAGGAAGATATAATTCTTACTAAATTAATGCAATTACCAAGGTTTGGGTTTGGCACCGTTTAAGAATTATAGCAACTTAAAGTTTGCAAATTTTAACACGTCTTCTTATGGAGAACTCATTAAATTCCACTTCAAACCCTATTTAAACCTTGAAAAAATGCAACTAGAAACTAACAAAAAAACACTCAAAAACAAAAAACAGACAAACAAACAAGAAAGCGAGCTAATAAAAACGTGGTAAAATATAGTCATGTATGGCTTCCATTGCCAATATATTGATGGATTTCGAATTTCTTGTACTTTTGTCTCCCATTGTACCTCCAGAACATCCTTAAGAGGAACGGGAAGTCGTTTGGAGGAGGGAGCGCAGATCGTTAAACAACAATTCCGTGTGAAACGGAGCGTCATAATACACGTTGTATCGACGCCCGTTCGGAATAAAGATTACGGTGGTCGGATCTGCAGCTCGGGCGAGGTCGACAGGCGGAATCGGCGTCGATCGCCGTTCTAAGGCGGCAATGAAAAATAGGTTACCTTTTAGTAAACCGTTTTAGAGGGCTGTAGCCGGAGGGAATGAAGATCAATAAAACAGCGAGAGAAAAAGGACGATTCCGAGGGTGGCTCCGATTTCAAGGCGACGTCGACGGTTGGACGGGTGGCGTACGGGGGTGTGAGCGGACAAAATAGTGGTGGTAGGGGCGCTACGGGCGGGGGTTCGAGACGATACTTCATTCAATTTAAATGAAACTCGTATTAACGGTGTGAAATCAGCGAATTCAATTAGGCGAGCTTTTATTAATACAACATGATTAATTAAACAACACCGTGATAGAAAGTACGAGCTCGAGAACGGGATGCGAGAGTGGGAGAGTGATGGGGGGGGGGTGGCTGCGATGGTTTAGGAGCTCGCAAAGGGTTGTCGGGAGAGCGGCAGATGTTCGTGGCGTCAACCAAATTATTAAATGTCGTAAGTTTCACACCCTGATCCCAACCAGGATTTTTTCAAATAAATTCTTTCGCTTCCGGGAATCCAATATGAACACCCTATCGCGATACAATAAAAATCTGAAGCGTTCGAAATATTTCCAACGGGTACATGCGCGAAATTGTCTGTTTAACCAGGTTTCTATATGTTGCGTCGCGTTTCTGTCCCCTCCACTTTGGAGATAATATCATTTACGTAACAATTTACGTTCATAACAGCTTAGCAATTATTTCGGAATTATATATATGTACTTGCGAGGCAAGTTCGCAGTTCGTTCGGAATATAATGTTCATTCGTTTCCAGAGCGGTTTAAGGGCCGAGGTTCGACGTGTTCGCCAATTTTAACTGACCACGGTAATTTGTCGGAGGGGTTGGTAGCTAAGCGAGTAATTTGTATGTACGTTACGCGAAATACACACCCTTGCGGGGCGCATTATTCCTGAATTATGCGGTCGGTCGTACGTTCCACGACCTTGACTTCACGGGGTCGAATCCGAACACTTAACCGGCCGCTCATTAATGTGGAAGCAGATGT
The DNA here is from genome assembly GCF_051020765.1 of Lasioglossum baleicum. Lineage (NCBI taxonomy): Eukaryota > Metazoa > Arthropoda > Insecta > Hymenoptera > Halictidae > Lasioglossum > Lasioglossum baleicum. The sequence goes on from NC_134937.1 coordinate 10,694,366, forward strand.
GAATGCACGCGGCCCTGCCGTGCACGCCGCTCTCCGTGTATCGCGTTCTAGCTATTAGTCAGCCACTCGAAATTTCATATAATGCCTGTCAATCAACCCCCGGAGTTATTTGTCTCAGGCAATCGAGCCCCGCGTCGTAACGAGTCGGAACCGTGACCGATTATGCGCGGATTTTAAAGGCATCGATCATTCAGTCACTCCGATTTTCAATATTCGCCGGATGAGATCCCGATTAATTGGAAAGTCTCTCGAACCGGTCGTTCGCGAGAGAGAAAATCCGCCGAGGTATTATTATCGAATTAAACCAGAGAAAGTTCTTGTAAATATGAAAGCGAAGAAGGCGAATTTTTAAAGGACTCATTAATTCTAAAAAATGCTATTTTTCATGACTGATTTTGTTCCTCATTCTTGCAAAAATTCATTTGAAACAGCAATTTTAACTTTTTTTATATACTTTGACCAGTAAGCATGTTGAAGCGTTTCGTGTGTTCATCTTCTGTTAAAAAAATATATAATTTACCGAGGACACTCGAGGTTCCTTGATAAAAGAAAAATACGGGGGTACTTTCACCTGCAGCGAGGCGGAAGTCCAGATGCAACTGGTCCTTCTCCTCTCAAAGGACTCGCTGCATTTGTTTACGAAGGGTTCGTGAGACGTGTTTATAAGTGGAGCGGAATTTCCCTTTGTTCTCGCCGACGGGAGCGGAGCAGAAACGCGTTTCTACCTGGGCGAGGAAAGTGACACGAACGGAATTTAACCGAAAAATCACCCTCTGAAAAACGAGCCTCTCCAAACTCCGCGATACTAGGAAAACTTGGATTGTATGCCGATGGATTTAGAGATTAGGGAGAATGCAAATGGCGCAGCTGTGTTGACCGTAAAATACCTCCTGAGACCAAATTCGAGATATCGCGCATAAAATACTCAATTGAATGACATTTTAAATCTGCTCGCTGACTTTGAAAAATTTAAATACAAATTCTTAGACTATTAAAGGGTGAACTACAGGGTGTCTCAGCTGGAGGAGGCCACCTAAATATCTACTTCATATTGAATGGCACAAAAAAATATTTATGGCATAATTTAAATGGTATCGAAGCAGAAATATTATAGAACAATTTTTTTCGTCCGGTTATTTTTTAATAATTTGTTCAAGATCATCGGTATCTTTTATCGGGAAAACTTATTTTTATTCATTCCATTTTGTTAATGACTTAAGCATGTTCAAATGAATTTTTTCGGCCGCTATAAGATGGAATGAAGAAAACGATGACCCTGAAAAAACGATGAAAAAATACCTTCCTTCGATACCACTTAAATTATGCCATAAATATTGTTTGTGCCATTAAAAATAAAGGAGATATTCAGGTGGCCTCCTTCAGCTGAGACACCCTGTATACTATCCGCATTGAAGATTGCCAACGAGCGTACAACAAAAAGTCGTATTTAACCGAAATATCGTAACCGAAGACCGGATTCTAAACTTGGCCATTTCTCGTGGCCTAAGCTAACGACTTCATAGCGTTCGACTTACCGGGTGATTTCCGCAACGGCGTCCGCGTTTCCCCGGAAGATAGCCACGGTTTGGCCGCTTCATATCCGGCGAGCCACGCAGCGTTCTAAGGTTTGGACAAACTTTTTCAATGAAGATTATTCCGAAGTCCGCTAACTACTCGCCGGCGTTCCCTTGAGGGCTGCCCGCGAACTTTTTTCATTCGCCTAACTTTCGCCGGGGCGGTGGTCCCGGCTCCAGCCGAAGGAGAAGGAGCGAGTATACAGACGCGTGGAACACTGGAGACGAAGAATCCGCGTAGTTACACGAGCATGTTGCGTTTATTGCCATCTTAAAGCTGTGCTCTCGCAGTCGGCGCGAGTAGATATTAGCCCTTGAACGCGCAATATTTCCGCCTGCTCGCGCGCTACGCTTTGACCAAGTGACACGGGGGATATTTGCTCTTCGGGGTGGAACGCTCGAGGTCGGATCGACCTGGGAAACAGCCGATCGAAGTCTACTTATTAAAAAAGATCCGCGGGTAATAACGCAACACCAACTGAACTACACCTCAGCGTGTCTCTGTCCACAGTTTCCTCGATCACGGTGTCGATTCGCAGTGACCTCGAATGAAATTGGTTTTACGAAGACAGGCGACCATCGATCTCTCGTTAGCATTAGGTTAGGACCGTTGCCCGAAGAAGTATAATGATTGGTAAAGGAATGCTGGCTATTCAGGTGTCAGGTACTCTGAGAGGGTCTCGTAATTGGTCGGTGATTGTCCGCCGCGTCAAAATACACACCGGTTAGAAAGTAGACACGCACAATGAATAAAGGTAGAGCTTCTGAAGGATCTGATTAGCAGCGTGTGGATCCGTGCGATCAACGAGCTCTATGAAAAGGAGGAACAGGGTCCGGGCTTGAGAGGATCCGGCCGATCCTCTCTCGAATAAGAGAGAGAGACGTTTGACGTTCATTCAGGCTAACCTTCCGAGGCAGCCTCTTTTCAGCGACCGAATAAGACGGCCAATGGGCCGTGACGCGGCCAGCGTAGATAATTGAACGTTTCAGTGGCTGGCTGCCACGAGTAATAACGGTATACATACATGCATACACCTGATTGCGGCGGATTCGGCGGAGGCCGAGGGTCCCGGGGTTATCCAGGCACCGTACATCCTCACCGAAACGTCTTTATTATCCGCTGACAGGTTCGTCGACCTTCGAACGATGGACCTGCACGATGAATTTCGGAACGACCGGGTCCTCTTCGGGCTGTCGCCCGGGGAGCCGATTGTTACGGTGACTTCGAGGATGACTCGCTGATTCGACGTACCTGCGTAATCCTTTCTTAACTAATTGATTTCGACCGATCGTCGCCCTTTCTCTACAACATCGTCATCGAAAGAAACTTCTTCCTTGTTAAAATGTTTTATACACCGTATGTACCTGCTGCATGAAATATTGAAACAATTTACCAGGACAAACGGATTACCTGGATATTACGCCGTGCGATACGACTTTAAACCACAAAGTGTACAAAATCAGTTTACTAGATTCAGTACATAAATAGCGGGATATGGATCGAAGCATTTGTCGAATGATCTGATTACCCACGGCGAAAGTAGTCGGGATCAGGTGGGGCTGCCCAGCATAAAACACAGGTGAACGACAAACAGTTCGGTTCTGGGTACAAGAGCGGAAGTGGTGGCCAATAACTACATCGAGTCGGGACACAGTGGTACAGAAAGCGAGTGGGAAGAATGGAGTACGACAAAGCGGGGTCCGAGTGGAAAAAGACCGGGTCTCTGGCAACCGGGGGGTGAGTAAAAGAGAAGAGAGTGCAAAGCGGGGGGTGAAGAGGTTGAACCTACGGGGTACGGCGAAAGGTGGAGGATGGGAAGGGGGGACGAGCGCCCCAAGGTATGCAGCCCGGCGAACTTCGGCGCGCGGATAGTAGCAAAACAAGCATCCCCCGGGTCTCTCTTTCCCTCCTTTTTCGTCTCGGTTTCGCTGTTGTTTGCCGAAGCGACAGAGTTGTTTCGGGGGGCCGAAGAGAGAGAGAGAGAGAGGGAGAGAGATAGAAACAGAGAAAGAGAAAAATAGAGAGGAAGAGAAAGAGAGAGAGAGAGAGCGAGCGAATAAGCGAGTAGGCGGCAGCGAGCGAGCCGGCTCGGGCAACGAGTGTTTGTCAAATGTTTGAACAAAATGTTTGTCGTTTCCTGTGGACGCCGGGAGCCCAAATTAAATGCGATGCCCCCGATTGCCAATATTCGGAATGTGTATGCACCGTTGCGACGTGGCTCGCGTAGACAAAGTCCGGGAGTGGGCTGTGACAGCCCGGCCGGATATAAATGCGACGCTGTAATCACGCTCGAGTATCGCGAAACGCGTACGCGTGCACACACGAAACCGACCGGCTACCAGCCATGAGCAAAGCAGAGCGAAGCGGAGAGTAGCAGAGCAGATCAGAGCAGAGCAAAGCGGAGCCGAGCGGAGACCCCCTTTTTCGACTTAGCTTGCTCGAATCGCACACGCTCCGGCGCAGATAATTATTCGAGCGTTATTTCATTTCCATCAACGCGCCGCGCCGACTCTTCTGTCCCCGAAGAGGAGAGGCGAAGAGATAACATTCCCTCTCCAGTGGATCGCATTCGGCTCGTGAATTATACGAAGTCACGCTGATGGAACCTTTTATACAGCCACGCCGTTGGATTTTCTGGCCGAGCTGCGCCGACCGACTCACCCCACGGTGGAAGACGAAAAAATTCACTCTGTGTAAACGGCCACCGATGAAGCCGTTCTCTGATGAACGCTGGAATGAAGTAGACGGCGAAGTTGAAGTGTTGCGTGATCGTTGATAGGGAAGTTTGCCGGGGGAATCGGACGGGAGTTTGTTGTTGAGTGGAGGATCGTGGTAATTATAACACTTTGTCTACCTGGTTTTCTCACCAAGGTGTTCGATCTGGATAAACGTCCCCATGCTATAAAGGAAATTACAATGAAAGATTACAAGGCGTAGCAAACGATCTGAGCCCGGGTAGCAACATTCCCATGATAGGTCGAGGTGCAGGCAGCTCGAAGTCCCAAATTTCACGGACCCCCGTTGCATTCGCACCTAACGTCCGAGGGATCAAGCCCACTCGAGGTAGGCTATGGTTAATTCCCCGATGTTCGTTTGAAAGAGCAAATAGTCGACGAGCTGCCCGTCCAATTTCGTACGCAGCTAGACGACGACGGACGGATCCGTGAAACACGGGTGTCGAGAAGAACAGGACGAAAAAAAGGTGAGATCACGGGAGGAGGTGGTGAACAAGGATAGAAAGGGGATGGGAGCGACGCGGAGGTGAAAAGACCGTGGTGGTAGCGTGTAAACATGTTTTTAACAGATCGATCCACGAGACCCACCTCCTGACAGTCAGACAGTCTTTCAGCATTCTGAGTGACAGTCTGCCTTCGACTTGACAAGCTAATACCGACCTACGTCCGTACGCACAATAAAACGTAGGGGAACTAGGGGGTGGAAAGGGGGCTGGGGCGAGTCAGGTTGGATTTTGCGATCCGCGAGGCTCCGCTCTTTCTGGCAGAGACGTGTTAATCAAAATGTTAGACAAGCCACTTACACGGGCACCGTGACGTTCCCATTTAGCCCGAGGGGCACGCCTTGCCGCCCCCCCTCTCTCCCGCCCCTACGTTACCCCAGTGACGGAAAGATAACGTCGCGGACGCCTGTTAATTAATAGTTATTACAAATACCGATCGTCGTCTAGCTCGCCCGAGGATCTGCACGCAACTAACCCCCTTCACCACCGACCCCCATGATACGTGCCCCCCTTTGTTCGAACGTCGGCACAAGCGATTATAGTGTCGCTGGTAATCGGTCTACAGCTGTAAACTACGTGTTCCTTCAAGGGGTCGGAAGAAAGTGATCTCAGGGAATTTCTTTCTCGGAAACTATAACACGGTTTATCTGAAAACTGCTTTCGTGTTTAAACTAATATATTTTTAGAGAGTATTATTTTTTTGTTACGAATTATGGTTAATTTCCTGAGGCATAATTTTTTCAGAAAGAAATTGTAACTCTTTTTAAGTTCGCATATGTTCTAGCAACGTTTACAATTTCTTTTATTAAAATGAAATAAAAATGTATAGCGAGAAGTTGGAAATTGCAATTTAAAGTTTCACCCAGATGTCCTCGACGACATCCAGCCTCAGAGAAGGCAACCTGATAGCAAAATAAGACTGTCATCAATGTATTAAAAGTTTATCGGACTGTGAAAGGGATTCCGATTTTTTTTCGTCTCCCATACCCTGGGAACTCTCCATTTCGAAGACCCAATGAGTGTCTTAGAAATTGATCGAGCTTCTTGCGGGACGCAATTACCCTGACACGCAAGGAAATATGGCGCGCGAGGCTTACTTAACGCCCGGGACGCTGGTGCGACGTCAGTTCGATGGATCGTAACCGCGTACCGTAATTACGGCAGTTCATTTGGTATTCCCGCCGGACGATCGGTTTTATATTTCGTCGCCGAGAATTATCATACGTTCACCCCGCTTACTCCCAACGACCTGCGTGAAATTTTCAGGCTTGGCACTTTCTGCAGGGACGCATCTTGATGGCCTTCGAACATCCTGAGGACTTATCCACCCACGTAAAAAACCCGTTCATAATATAAAATTTTATATATGAATTTATGATCTCGATCGAGAAACAAATTTCACCTTTATAAAATTTTATGTTGCAATCTGAATCAAGTGTAGCACATTTTAACGACTTTAAAAATATGATTGCTTTAATGATTGTTTCTTTGATCTCTCTGCAGTGTTAAAAATTTATCGAAAAGAGGTTATTCATTTTGGAAACTTTTGAAAAACTTGATCTTCTCTTGGTTTTACAATCGTAAAAATGTTTTCTGTCCGATTCCCAAATTGTTTGAACCTCTACGTGTCGATGAACCAAGTTCGTGGACCGATGCTAATTTGCAGTTGGTTTTAATAGTTCGTTTATGCCCTGTCGTAACTCCTGATCCTCTCAAGTAGAATATCCGCGTTTCGCTCAGCTCGTAAGGCGACGCTTGTCGAACCGCGACGATCCTTCCTCATTATCCTCTTCTAAAAACGCCTAATCGCCGGGGGCCTCCGCAACCTTGTCGACTCCTTATTCATCGATGAAATTTTCCTGTTTCACGGGCGAACCAGTTCCTCTCACCCTCCTCTCCGTTCACCGCTTCCTTCTCACGAGATTCCTGGCCAGACTTTTCCCGCGGAATTTAAATTAGCCGCTCGTTCTAACAGGTGTACTCCAATTAGTGACATTCTACGCGCTGTAAAAAGCTGGTTGCGAATTTACCGTCTTCGGGTCGCTATTAAAATTCCTTGCTATGTAGCATTCCGTTAGTTCGACGATTACAGTAATCTTAATGGACGGGGGTGGATCTAACGGGAAGACTATCCTAGTGACTAACAGATTAGAAAGTGATCGAGCTAGCGAGTGCTTTTAGTCTCTGGGGTTTTTAATTGTAATTGGGAATCTGTTCTATTAGTCTGATGTCATGTTACTGCTGCGATCCAGTTTATAGTGTTGCTGGCTTACAGTTCACATTTGTAAAACGTACAGTTCCAACATTTTGAATGACCATTATTTTTTCTAAATTTATTATTACGTTCCATTGTTCGCCAACAAAATCAATTTGGTAAGGATCAACTAACTTCAAGTGTGCTTCTCTTCAGCATCCATGTCACTTGAAAGGTTATTGCTCACACAGATATTATTCAGTTTGCATCAATTGATGGGGAATATTATATTGCTCTTATGAATATTGAACTCCCACTGTGAACATTCGCCTACGATGAATGTATAATCTCTTCTTCTACACCAGAGAATTATGAATAACGAGGTAACTCTTGCAGACTTTCATCCATTCACAATGGCTCTTCTTGATATTCACAGTGCCTTCATTTTTGCAACAATTTTATTCAATCAAGACTTACACTACTTTTATTTTATTTTCACGAGTGTCTGCAAATTTTCGATGACGAAGCAAAGGGGTTGAATACTCGAAACTTACAGTACTTTAATTTTATTTTCCCTAAACGAGATTAATATCAAAACGAACGTTTCCCCTGCTCGATTTTTCTAAAGCAGTTTCTGAAAATTGGATAACGAGGCAAGGGGTGGACGACTCGAAATTGCATTACAGAGTGGCATTCCGTTTCAGGGGTTGATATGGTCGTTTCATTGGATCAGTGGTGTCCTATTCTAATCGGGGCAGCTCCGACAGTGGTTGTCCTGGCCCGTCGACATTTTTCAGCGGAACAAGTGACGTGCGCTCGACAAATGGTCGTGCGCCTATTTTCAGGCCGAGTTCTGCCCGGGCAAATAAGCACGGTTTACTGTCGAGGGGTCGAGGGGTTCGCGGCGTTACTTATGCAACGCGAAACAGCCTGGTGGTTGAACAGAGACCAAGAAATGATAGAGAGAGAGAGAGAGGGGGTCATAGGCTCGACCAAATTCATGCCCTCTTAGAATACAACCCTTGTGCGGAAGGGTCGCGAGCACCCCTATATTACTTACGTAGACCCTCTCGCCCCCTTTTATGTACGCAGAGTCCCGCGTATAATACTCCTTTCTACGCTATAAGGCAGTGCCACGGGGGTGGCATCGTTGGCTCGTCGGATCAGTCTCTTCTCAAATTACCCATCGTTTAGAACTCGTTTTCACCCGCGCAGCGCAAGTGCATACAAATATGTATGCTGATCCAGTAGACGAGACGGTTCCGGTTGATGCGTGCTGTTGGGGCTGGATCGAGTCAATTTCACCAGAGGTCAATATTACACTGCTTGTCAAAGTTATAGATGGCCTGCACTGTGTACGAGTATTATTATTATTATTATTTATTATGAACGCACCGAGGTCCATTTATACACAAATGTTTGCAATAGAACAAAGACTTAACATAAATTACTAAGAAAGGACATGCATAAAAAAAACAACTCTTTTGGTATAAAGGTACTGATATTATAAGTTAATCCTGCGTAAACTCATTAAAATATTCCATGATATTATATAGAGTGTTGGAGTTCGCAATAATTCGATTTATAGGATTTATTAATCTATATGTGGATTTGCATTTAAGTGTTTGAAAACCTGCTCAAGATCTCAAAACACGTTCAAGTGCGTAAAAATTGATTTGCATAAGGAGAGAGGGACAATCTATATGGTTCTTAATTAAATTAAAATTGTTGATCGCTTGTTAACGAAACCATTCTGGTGTTCATATATCCAGAGAGAAACAGTACTGTATATCTTATTTGTGACATTATCTTCGAAGATCTTAGGCATAACGCTACTGATGTTTATAGGTTTAAAATTTTCAATATTAGATTTGTCGCCTTTCATGAAAATGGGTGTAACCAGACTGGTTTTCCAAAGTGTAGGGAATATACCTGATTTTAAAGATTTGTTGATGATTATCCAAAGCGGCCGTGCGAGTATTACCAAATGAGTGGTCCTTAGTTTGTGTTGAAGTTCCTGACGCAGACTAAAAATTTCAAATGAAGAACTGATCAAAAACGTGACTGAATCGCGAGGTCCTTAAAGGACCGAACGACTCGAAAAGAACCTGAAGATCGCAGCAGGATAAACCGACGAAAACCACCCAGTCACGACGGTTAACTGGAATAATTGGATGAGTGTAATCTCCGATAGCCGTAGAATTCTGAATATCTCTGCGAGGCCATTATTCGGGAGCGAACACTCGTAGGACTCGCGCCGTGTTGTCGAGGCTGAACGAGCCCGTCTATCTGTCCGTCCCTTCTAAATACCTTTAATCGCGGTCCCTGCGGAGGATTGCAACGCGAGAGCCCTGGATCCACGTCGATCTCGCGATCTCGCGATCGTCGTGCGACGCTCGTTCGTTAGGTTGCCTGTCCGCGGGACGACTTAACAGAGGGGATTAACGTTCAAAGGATTTCTCGGTCGGCGACCGATATAATCGGATGAACGTCGACGGTCGACGAGCGATCGAGCCAGTTCCCACTTTGCCAGAATCAAAAACAGGCGCCCAGGCGTCGGTACCTGGCCCTGAAAATCGTTTCCACCGAGAGGGCAGCGTCTCTCACACCTGTCGCTGCGTATCGCATGTTTACTTTCAAGTTCATCGAGCGGATTGAGTAATACCGCGTCCGTCATAGCTGTCGATCGGTAAGAAGCTTGTCCCAGTCTTTTATACGGCCGAGCCGGTATGTTTGTGGGAACGACGAGCTGTTCTACAACTTCGGACGCTGTTTTTCTAGACTGTCTTCCTCGGTTAGACTGGCGGCAGCTAGACCGAAGGTAAACAGCGAGCTGAGAGAGCGCGCAGACTCTGCGAGGATTGGGATCGCTGGAAAATTATGATTATCGCGCCTACGATTCGCGAAGCAGATTGTCGATATTAGACGTACACTGCTGAAATTATAATATTCATTAAAATTATAATTGTAAATACTATTTCTTCCATTTCTGGTCTTGGTACACGCTTCCATATGGCATAAAAAAATCCTACACAGCATTAAAACGTTGAAGGTCACCTTCATTTCTAAAAAAATTATGTCCTGATTGGGTAAAATAGAGAATAAATGTAGAATACTTCGTATTCCAACAAAACCGGACGTCAGTCTCCAACAAAATTGCTCGCTGTCGGCAGGATCGTTTGAACCTGGAGAATCTTCGAAAGCGAAGTATGCTCGCTGTGCATTCGAGTGCCGCAGTACGAATTGAAGTATGTTCGTGAGACGCGTCAAGGTCGTCGAATTTGGAGAAACGAAGATCAAAGGGTCCGACGGGAGTGTCGCCTCCGCAAGAATGCATCGCGACAGCGTGCAGTGGTCGGGAGGGACGCTGCACCATCCCACTGACGGATGCAAAGTGGGACACACGGAGGGAAGTTCATTAGCATCGGACACGCAAAGTCTCTTGGATGGCGAAGACACGCGTGTCCGGCGACCGACTGAAGTTGATAACCGCTCGACGGAGCTTGTATCGCTCTTACTTTCCGATGTGCCGCTGGAAACGCAACTGCAGTTGGACGGCAGTTGCAGCTGCAGTCCCTAGCCATGCGCTTTCTTCGGGCTCCGCGATTCCGGGAACGGGAACTCTGGACGGAATACTGATTCCGACGGTGGATCTTCGCACTGCCACAAGTGTATGTGCGTTGACTCTCTGCTCCTTTTAATAAAAATTGTCAAAAAAGATCTATTTCGCCACAGTATTAAATTGGGGTGGGCGGGTACTCTAAAATTTGAGTACCTGAACATTACAAATTTACGGGCGACCTCTAGTATTAAAGTATTCTACATAATAAGTCTGTTTCCAAAAATTTCGTGGGCTTCGTCTCGGGAAGAATCCTGTGCGACGAATTCGACAGCTGGTTTATTCTTCGGATCGCGGCGGGCGGGGGTTCGGGGGGTGTAAGATGGGCCCCGTGAAGTGCTATCGAGAGCCGGAACAGAGCGAGAAGGGGGTTTAGGGGGTTGGGTGTGTCGACTGGAAAGCATCGCGGCATAAGTAGGCAGAGAGACGGCGTCTTTGACAAATTCGATTCGCGTGTCACGGCACGCGGGACACGCTGAGAGCCGGAAAAGTGGAGGGTGTTCCACTCTCGCAGTCGCTAAATCAGCTAAATGGCTGGCAGCCTGGGGGATGGAAACCTGTGTAACGCGAGGTGTGACAGGCGTGGCTGACGCCATCGGCGGAACCTTGAATATTTGATGTTCCGCGTCTCTCTTCGGTCGTGGTGAACGTCGCCGACGACGAAGAAGACAACGGTAGACGACAACGCATAGAGGACGAGCCGAGCCAAGACGTGATAAAGAGGACCCACGGATCTCGTCGTTACTCGCGAAGAAGTCTCTTCCCCCCTCCTTCCTCATCCTCCTCCTTTGCCGAAGACGCGTCGCGTCGCGTCTCCGCGAGCCTGGAATTCCTCGAGACTCTGCCCGTCATTGCTTGTCCTCTTGTTCACCTCGAACCTGTCTCCTAAGAATTTAAACGCGCGTGACGCGATGGGGAGCATCTTCCCCGCGCAAGAACGATGAGCCAATGTGGGCAAATTGAGGGCAGATTGATTTATACCAGCTGTGTGTGCAACGAGAAACAGGGGAAATAAATCATGCTTCTTTCGAGTGGTTCGATGGGAAAAATTGTGTTCACAGATGGACCAGACACTTTATGGCTAACCGTACCTAGTGTTCTTCTCACTATCCATATTCGAATGGTTCAAAAAACTAATTCATTTGACAAATCCATTACCTTTCCAGACTCCAGTTCATTGCAATTGAGACTGAAAGATTTCACTCGTGAATTATTCACTGCAGAAAAAAAATGTTCCAAACAGAATGATCGTTCACAGTCTCGTCGCTAATGGCTACAAACACGCATTTCTACAGTATCATACATCACCATCGACTATCGTGACGGGATAAAAGTCGGCGTTTCCGTCGCAGATCGCGATCTACTCCGGGAAAGGACACTTTCCGGCCGGGGTTATGAGTCATTTACGATCGAGCGTCGGCTAGGAGTCGCGTTAACGTTTTTACGACGTGTGTTCAGGACTCTGGATCCATCGGGATCGCTCCGGGACGTCGTCCACTCCACGGCCGATTGAATTAAGCGTCTTAAAAGCGGCGTGGTCTGCGAATCATTCTCCGGCCAGTCTATTTCGAAACGGTGCAAACAGACTTTTACTACCCTCCGGCAAACAGAACAGAAAACTCGCGCTTCGATCCTCTCTCTTCCTTTCTCTCTCTCTCTCTCTTTCTCTCCGCTCGTCCCGGAACTCATCCAATTAATCATTTTACGATCCATCGGGTTTTTCTCGGGCCCTGCCACACCCACCGGTCGCGCATTTATTCTCCTCGTTCCCGACCTCGTCTTTCCGCGGGATGAAGTATTAAAACAAGCTTGCTCCATTCCCACCTCTGCTATTGATTTATATTCACGCCGCGTTCTTCGACCACTTACTCCGACGGTCCGCGGGAACTCGAACCGACTCGATAGCAGCCGAGAACTCTTCAAATTTCGAACCCGGTGACCAGAGGCTTTCGACAGCTCTGGAAGCTCTCGTGACTCCGGCTGATAGACCGACTCCCGATATCAATGCATATTAATGCTCCGGATATTTGCTTCTCTATCGCGTGCGCCGAGAAATCCACCGACTTCGAACACGGTCCAAGATTCTAGAGACCCAAGTCTAGTCGATTTACAAGAGCGTCGAAGATCCTGGTCTCTCTCTCTCGATGGAACTTGTCGGCTCGATAGGCGAAAGAGGTGAAAGGATTGTTGCGAAGTTTCCGAACTGCAGAAGCACGGGAGAAGTAATTGGCTGGTCAATGTTACCGGGGAATCGCGTTTCCTGTATAGATAAGATGCGTGTTCAGCTTACTGTTGCGATTCGAACGGTAATGGCGGAGTTATGTTACGCAGAAATGAGTATATTTTAATTGTGCCCAGCTGGGAACGAATGCAGATTTGAACTGCGGAGTTCGCGCGCGGAAAAGTCCTGCTGTACTCCATTAGCGTTCCATAAGCGAGCCGCGGATTTATTCGAAAATGGCTACTTTCGGCGGACAAAGGGCGTTCGCTCAAAGTCCGCGAGCACAATGACCGAGCTGCGAGAAACGCCTCTAATCAACATCTCGTCAGGAGGTTTGAAAAAACTTTCATTTAATAATCGAAACAAAGGGCGCGCTCGAGATAATAGAGAAAAAGGGTTGGACAGTGAGTAAAACGCGGGGGTGTGAGAGAATAACGGGGAGCGTGGATCGCGAGAGCGTGCTCGTGAAAAGTACGAAATCGTCGGTTGATAATGGGAGCAGTTTATCAGCCGTTCGCCCCGCGCCCCGTCCTTTCCACCCCCGAAAACGAAATCCACCCCCGCGCATACCGGTTTTCCGCGGGGAAAGAGGGGTGGGGCGGGACGGTGGGCGACCGGCCGGTTTCATTGTACACGCGGGCTGCAAACAATAATCATGACACGCCGGATTGCCCGGCAATGACAATGGAATTGATGATATATCGATTGGCGCGGCCGACGACACCGTATAATTGTTTTACAACGGCGCCGCTTCCGATAGAGAGCCCTGCGGCCACGTAAAACCGCAGCCGAACAGCTACGCGCGGGATGTATGCACGCCTACACAACCCTTTTCAACGATCCGACGCGCAAAAAGAGGAACAGAGAAAGAACAGAGAGGGAAATGGAGAGAGGGCCTGCGGCGAACGGCGAGACGAGGGGCCGCGATACCGGCACGATCATTCGCGAATAATTATTATTGTCCGACGCATCGAACCGGTTGTTTACGAGATACGCGGCCGGATACGCGTTTCAGAGACATCGAACGACTCGCGCGAGAATCGAATCGCCGTCGATACCCATTGCAACGACGATCCTGACCTATAGCGGCAGTTCGCCGATTTTTCGAAACCGGTCTCTGCTCGGATTTATTCAGGAAATTCGAAAATCGGTTTTAAACGGAACACAGTGGGGCATTTGGCTCGAAAAGTCGGGAAAAATCTATTTCAGCATTAAGTTTGCCGAACAAATTCTTTTTCCAATTACTTAATTGTACGTTCAGTAATATTTACGAAGTTGTTTGATCGAGAGAAAGTTCTCGAACGTCCAAATGCGATAAGAAAATTGTCGAGATTATTGTAATAAATAAAGTTGTATCTACTAGCTGCTGCGCGAAGGTTAACAGCACGATAACCAATGTACGGTAGAATGTCTTGCCAGCGTAACAGAGGTAGTAATTATAATTGGTATCAACGTCACGCGCCGCGAATCAAGAACGGCGCGGAGCGTTGTAACGAAGAAAAGTAGCTTTCCTCGAGGCGGAGTATTTTCCAGGATGCACCCATTAATGGATTAAGATGGAACATTCCGACTACATATTCTTTTAAAAACGCAATAACAGAATGTATTAAATTCCACGGACATTAAATTCTCATTCATTCATACTCGCATCCTTCTCCATTAAACCCGACTTCGCTTTAATCAACGTCTCAGGATATTCACGGAAGAACGGACTCGGCTTCTTCGGCGATCAACCGTGTGGAACTTGACGGAACACTGTGCCATCTTGTGCGATGGGCGTGTTAATCCTTGTAGTTAAAATATTTATGAAATAAAAAAGAAAGGGAGCTCTACGATGCCCTTAGATATGGTTGGATAATTATTTAGGAATTATTTCAGATACTAGAGACTATTCAGACTTTGTTATTGATGTATTTTCATAAAATTCGCTAGAATAATTTAGTAACTCGGAAGCCACCGAATAAAGGCGTTGAAAAGCCAGATCAAACCATAGTCGAAGAACATCCAATGCTTACGTTTTCGCAAGATCCACAGCTGATGATCAGAGAAGCTACCCAGAAGAGTTTAATTGTACGCTACGTGGTGAAGATAGAGGATGATGGCATGAATATACCCAGGGCCTACGAACACCACGACGCGACTCTGTCCAGTAAATTAAGCAGCCATTCAACTGGAATTCGACGCCGAGAATGTTTCTCGACTTGTTTGCTTAAACGCACAATACGTCGCGAGGATGAATCGATCGAGCAGCGTAACGAGGCGCCATGAGGATTCTGACGGTCGAATAGGCTATTGCTACACGTCTGATCACAATGGGACACGGGATCCGTGCTGACCTAACGCGCACCTAACCCTTCGACAATTGTATCCAAGTCTGTATTCACGCCGTATAGCTTAAAACTGTTTATCGTGATTCAAAAAACCTAGATTTATCTATTGATGCCTCCGTCGGAAAGTGTGCAAGAATATCTGACAGGTCATTTAACGATTCTCAAGATCAAACAATCCGGATCTGTTGATAAAACAAAAGAACAAGTTCGTCGACAGAAAATCGACAATCTTACACAGCAACACTTCCGACAAAAATAAATCTAGAAGGAGCTCTCTCGAGTTTAGTTTCGCCGCGGAGTCTCCAAAAGGCTCGGCAGCTATCGAACAAAATCAGAGGCTCCTCGGGGCTCTTCAAAATCAATATTTACAGAGCCAAATGGTTCTCGCGCAGAGCCGAATGGTCCACGTCATCGAGATAATGCCCATTGGATTCGACGGGAGCCCACGGCATCCGCAACAACTCAGATCTCCGCGCGAGGAACATCGTCACGCCGTTAATCCTTGTGTCCCGGTATCGGGACTCGAAGGACACGCGCGTTACAACGGGTCCGACCGCGTCACGGTCCTTTCAAATCGTTCGCAGGATCGTTATTCCTTCCGCGCGGTTCTCCTTTTTTCCCCTGCTCATCCTCTCATTCAGGGGGGAACGTGCCTCGGTGTCTGATCCGCGGATCCGACCTCGTGTGACGCAACCGGGACACTCGAAACGCTCTCGGGATCGGCGAGAAACAACCCCCGGGGCTCGTCGCGCACCCCTCGGTCGGCCCACCCCCTATTTTAACGGGACTGATTGACTCGACGAGACGGGGAGAAGTGTCGGACGTGTTTCTGGCCGAAGGCATCGTAATTACGGGTATCTTTTATAGGCAGGAAGGAGATATTTATACAGCCGACGTACGGGATGATCGAGGAGGCCCCGGGATGACGGGACCCTTTGCCATATCCCCGGAGATCCGAGGGATACCTTCAGCTCCCCGGTCCCTCCTCCCGTCTGCTCTTCTTCATCCTCTTCGGCGTCGCGGGCTCGCATTATATTTCCAAACCAGAATTGGTCGCACCTCTCAGCAATATTTTAAACGTGTTACAAAATTTAACCACGCGGAGCGCTAGCAAACCTGAACAAATTCGTGTCGACGACACCGGTCCGAAATTTCGCCTCCGCCGACCAATTGGTCGCGGGTTGTCGCGAACGAAGCCGTTCATGAAGACGCGGGTGCGTCGTCGGGGTGCAGAACAGCCCGAGAAATAATCCCCAGCGCTCATAAGCAGCGTGTCACATGCAAGCGCGTTGTTGCGGGAGCGGATGTGTTCGCTAAGAACAGGTGGTGCCTAAAGGGCGGAGAGATTTGTAGTTTCATTAGGCAGCGGCTGCTGCTTATGACGCCGGGACCCGGTTGTCTACAACCACTTACATCGCTACTTACCTGCGTCGTAAGTAACCTATTCCCCCCCGATTCTACGGCCCCGTCGCGCAAAAACTCCACTTACGCAAGGCTACCCGCGCACCTAACGCTCTGACATTCTAATTTAAGGACGGGGTGTGTAGTCTGCTGGGAGATCGTAATCAACACGCTTGCTGCGTCTTGGAATGGCGATCGTGGAGAAAATGATCCTCTGTAAATGGGAACAAAAATCATTTTTGTCCGAGAATAATTCTTTTAATGATATCCTAGCACGCCTTTGAGATTTGTCTCATAGAAATGAATATAACAATAGCACAAATTAAAACTTGAACGATTCTGTCACATTCCAAATAAATCGTGGTTCTTCGAAATAAATTGTTCAGCAAATCGTAACTGTTTTAGAAGGATCGTTCGGCAGACCGTGAAACGAAAGGAACGTCGAGGATATTTGAACTTCCGGAGCAGCAATAGACGATGTTATACCGCGTCATTATCCCATATTTTAGCAGAACATTTTTCGGCATGCCGCTTTGAGGGTCGCCGATCCGAGGAAGATCCCGCCGAGTGCGGTGCTCTTTATTATTTCCAGGTTCTAGCGCAGATCAATTCCGGAGATCCGGGTAGATCCTCAAAAAATGGCGGTTCGAAAGTTTTCAGCTTCCCGGGGACCGCAAAATTGGCTCTCGAGCGTATCCAGCTTGGAAAAGTTCGTCCAGGATTGGCCGTGGAGCGGCGGCTAGGGTCAGGTGAGAGCGCGGGGATGAGATCCCGAAGAAGTTCGCCAAATTGCGCGACGATCTCGAGGAAACGACATTCTCCTCGCGTGTTCCGCACCTGAGCCCCCGCCGCCATCGTGGAAACTTTTTGATGCCGGTGTCACATAGGCTAGCGACCCCCGCACATCCCTTGCGGACGCTTCGATTCCGCATTCATGCGTCCGCACGAAAAAGATGCAGATGGCGTTCGTATAATACGCGACGGGGAAAGGGCAGCTGCTACGATCCGGCCGATTTTGCGGAACGATCTGAATAAACACGGCACAGCCTCTTCTCACGCGTCAACGAGCTCGAATAGCGCCGCCATTGTGTCCTCTTGTCGCTCAATTAGCTATGTCGCTAATCCGTTGCCACTTGTGCACGCTGGAACTATTTTGTGCTGATATAAATATTTTCTTAAATCAATATTTTGTTTAAAATCACCTCGGAACACAAAATTATTTATCGTTCAGTGCATTTATAAATTCCAAAAAGATGGGCTGATTTCGCAGCAGACCTAATAACTAGACTGCGGTTTTTATGCATTTATTACACAAATGGATAGCTTAAAATAGGAATAAAATGCATTTATAGTAAAAATGAATGAGTGAAAAACAAAATTGTAAATGCATCAGATCAACTTAAGGGATGTTGTTACATTATTTTCGACTCGTTAATATTATTGAAAGATGAAATACGTTGTCATCTAGCTTCCATTTCTTACAATTGACCTAGAAAAATTTTATTTTACATGAAAATCCGCAGTCTACTTATAAGTAACACAGAATATTTTTATTTTGCATACACTTGAGATGAGGACTCCATTGTAAACTGCTGATTGGACACAAGTCGAACCCAGCAATTTAGAATCCGCCCTTTATCTTTAAATCCAAACGCAGCATCGGGTTCTCCAATTCCCGGTTGAACCCCCTACAGTAACGTCTCTTTCTTTAATTGAAGTTCACCGGGGAGGTCGCGATCTTAATTCCGAGCAAGGTCGTCCGATTAATCGGCCCGAAGAATGTAAAATTCGCCGAGCCAGGGACGACACGGGGGTTGGGGAGACGGCGAGCGAGTTAATTTCATAGCTGATCACCCCGGGTAATCCGAGCAGGGGCGGCACCAGTGATGCGGAAAACAAAGCTGCAGGGTGCGACGAGTCACCCTACCAAGCTTTTCCGAGTCGTATGTCATAAGTGCTTCCGCGCTAGATTCATCATCTTAGCCGAGCAGCTTCCACCGGGGTTATCCAGTTTTTCCACCCTTGTCGACGATGCTAGACGCCCGGTGACGGGGATTATTCTGCTTGAACCGTCGCCGAACCTTTCTTTGCCGTGTGTAACAAATCTTTCGACCGAGAATCTCTTGCCTTCGCTTTTCCCATTCTTCCAAAAGATACAGGGCACTGTACTACCCTTCACAGAAAATATTTGATCACATTTCTAAATTGTTGTAGCAGTTGTTTAAGTGTCTATTAACTCGTGGATGGCAAGACTTCACTCTCCTTTGATTGAATGTTACAAGAGTTTAATCTGAACTATAATTTTCAGGTAGCCAGTTCGAATAAATGGAATACTTTTTAAAAATACAATATCTACATCATTATTCATTTCCGAGACAGTTCTTCGAAAATTTTTTTTGTCAGCAATCTACCAGATCGATCTTACATATTAAATTGTCATGAATAAATGAAGAAGAAATTTCCTACAACACAGAAGCACGTGTATACTTGGAGGATCGCGAATGACCGAGTAGCCGTCCATATTTCCCGGCATTCGACCTCGATTTTCATCCCCGTGTGTTCGAATCGCGACGGGGGTGGCAGCGGCCGGAGGGGTTGCAGCGGGATCGAGGAGGGTGAGATTGCCGTGCGAGCGGATTGACCTCGCGATTTGACGCTGTGCAAACGCACCGGCCAATTATCTGCAGCCTCCCCCTTTTTCGGATTTCATGCCCATTGTGCGCACCCACCCCAGCGCCGGCTCGCCTCTGTCCACTTTTCCGCGACCCCGTACCGTCCTCGCTAGTCTTTCGCCATTTTTTTGATGGATAAAGAGCTGCGGATTCTCGCCGAGCCGAGCTGCTTCCAACGAACATAGTGAATCACGTGAGTGTTCGTACATTCTTTAAAAAAAATATTCTTCAAAGAGAACCAGACGACATGCACTTTTTTGAGAAAATTGGACTGCACTGATTACGATCTGATCTCAATCGTATTATTTATTGTATTATTACCATCGACTTATTCAAATTATTAACCCCTTGCCTTACAATATGATGTCAGACTCGTGATGAATATTCTAAACAGAGTCTAATAAATATGTATGTTATTAATTTCTTTTAAACCGAGATGAAATTCTATTTTGGTTTCTATTTGGTAGATATAAATTTTCTTCCTTTTTAGGAAATTATGAACCACAAAGAAAGTTCTCATCACTGAAACCGTAAAAATAAGGGGTTAAAGAAAGAAATACATTCGTATTTGGTTCCAGTACCTTGCAATTAATGCACACGATTTTTATTTTGCATAAAAATATTTTCCACCCTGCGTTGCAAACTCGGTACAACCCTACAGATATACGCGGCAAAGTATGTATACAACAGAAGCAAGAGAAATAAAGGAACCACTGGCATATTATTCGAGACATCATCGGCAACCTCCGAAAAATTCATAACCGTCCCGATAATAACAGGCGATAGGCCAGCGACTAACCGTCGACCAACAAGACAAGTATACGTGTCGCGCTCGCATAAGCAAATATTAACAGAATGCTTCACCCTCACCGGGACACGGTGATGCTTGCACATTCGTCACTTCTCGGGGTGCATTATGGGCCCGGCACACCACGGCGTCGATTCTCCTCGATGGGACACAAGGAGTCGTTCTCTCCTCTATCACGCGTGTCTATTATGCGTCCATAGAGGCCCGCGAGAAAGATACACACCGAGTCCCCGGTAATCTGGCGTGCTCTTAGGGTGGATTCGTCGTGGTATTGCCACTCCGATAAATAAATCAACTCGTAAGCAGCCGGCATTAGGGTGCTGCGGTGTGTACGCGACTCACGCCCCACGAATCCGCCCCCTGCAACCCCCTCGGTTTGCTTCTTTTTTCCCAAACAACCACAGCGACGGGCGACAAAATCAGAACTGATATTTCTGATGAAAATTATTAGGATAAACTACCTCTAAGAAGACGACAGGGTAAGTTCAAGTTAAAGATTGAATTTTTATTCTGTGGTCTGTTAATTCTTCATTAATCGAGCCGTGATTAGCACTCTAATTTTTAAACAGGTCACAGGCTAAGTTTGTTCGGTCACGAGAACCAATAATTTTTTATACTAATACCAGGATGCAATTTATTTTCAGTTGGCCACTCGTTAACGCGAACGCTGCTCGTTGCCAGGCAGACAAGAGATTTCAGCGAGCGGCGGGGGTACGGCGGGCATATCTCCTCGCGTGTTCATGAATAAAAGCGCGAGTAGACGGACAGAGCACGAGGCATTAGCGGAATAAAACGGCCGTAATACCGACTGTGTTCAACACGCTCGACGGTTGTGCGGAATTTCGTTTCTACAGCGGTCGGTTACGAGCCGTGGTAAATTTTCATTTTTCCACCTACCGCCCCCTCTTCCGCACCCCCGTAGCGTTCTCGTCGCGAATAAACGCGCGTTCGTTCTGTCAACTCGCTTATTGTTCGACTCGCCCCCTATTCACTGCCCACGCGTAGCGTGCAGACAAAAAATACACAAAAATTTTACGAAACTCGAAGCGAAAGGGCCGGCAGAAGAACCTCGAACGTGATCAGTCTGACCGACCGCGAGAATTTGTTTAGCCCTTACGTCAATAAGCAAAATTTTCTATATTCTATGCCGCTGCACTTGATGGTTTCCATGCCATGATATTTTCACGCCTCAAATGTAAATTAATATGCGGTCATGCGAGAACAAGAATGTACAACAATTTTGCTATTCGTCGACAAAAATGTCAAAGAAATTGTAAAGAAGTATCCGAGTACCGAGTAAATTTTAAACCAACAATTTTATGTAAAAGAAAATCCTGTAATTAGAATTCCGGTAGGTAAGTGTTAAAAGAAAGTGTTCTCCGGTGTGTTCAGGTGAGAATTTTGAAGAGGCGAGTCAGAAGGATTTAGCATTCGCGTATCGCGGTGCGAAATCGTCGTTTCGTTGTACCAGATAAAACATTTCCGCCGAAAGTCGGCGTCGACCGGTCCACAGTTGCAAGCCCGAGGACCGAGGAGCTTAATCGAGAGTTAAAAATACACGCGGAGAAGCGAACGTGTCGCTTCACCTGCCTTTAATGTCTCCATCGCATTGGCTTGGCCCGAAAAATGAGATACGGGGGCCGGCGGCCGCATAATTCGATGATAAAGCGACACGAGAGTAGAGGCGCCAAGCGGCGCCGATCGCGTTGTATTCCCAAAAGCAGGAAGCTGACAGTTAAGATAGCCAGCGGGGAACCGTTAAGTGCAGCGCGACATAAATTAGCGGGCGAACATAACGGACGGGACACGGGAAAATATTATTGCAGCGAGTCGGCTTCGGCCGAGTTTCGCCGAGGCAAGGCGAAGCAAGACGAGGCAAGGCTCGTTGACACTCGATAATAAAATGGTCCCTTTGTCCTCGCCACTCGGACAGCCGTATAACTTCGTCGACTGAGTGGTCGCCTTCCTCTCTGCCACCCTACTTCGCCGTTTTTCATCCCCCAAGACCCTTTTTCTCGTATGTATATATTGAAAGGATTCCGACAAGAACTCCGACTGCTGTCCCACGGAAGGGAAGAAAGGGAAAAACGGGGAAATAGGCTGGCAACGATCGAGTCACCGGCCGTGACGCCTCTCTTACCATGTAGGCCATTGTTGACGTGTGTTACCGGGAGTAACATCTATGCTCCATTCGTCAATCAAAGTTGGGCAAAAATTTAATCAGCGATTTACGAATTTCTACTTCAATCGTTAATCGCAATTAACAATTAATCTCATAGTTTAGTCGTTGATTGCGGTTAACGATTACATCCTTTTCAATTGTAATCGTCAATCGGATAATTGATTAATGATTAACTGCTGAGACTTTCATCAAAACTGTATGAATACTGAAAAAATATAAACCGAGTTTTTGTTGAGATATATTTCTGTCAATTCTCCATCTCCGCTCTTTGTCTCTATCTCCCTCCTTATTACAATGTATGGATAGACCGTATGGCGATTAACTTCATCAATCGATTGAATCAATCGCCGATTTTTCGATGTTTTCTTCTTTTGATCAACGATTGGCGATTAACTTCATCAATCGATTGAATCAATCGCCGATGTTTCAATCGTACACGTTAATCAATCAATCTTGATTAAAATTTTAATCGATTAATGCCCAACTCTGGTCTAGTCCCACGTTAAAGTCGTAGCGCAACGTATGAGATACTGCACTTTACTGTTCACGCATTGTACTGTTAAACACACGCATACACTGTGACGTTGTTAGAGTAACACTTTCGTTTATAAAAAAAAGGGGCGTGTTAAAAGAAAAAGGCGTGTTTCTTATTACAAACAACGTATACAGAATAAAGGTTATATCCAAGTCGTTATCGTCCCTGGATCAAGTTCAACATATTAACTCGATCCATAAAAACGACATAAATAGAAAAAATTTTTTAATTGTGCATGTATTGCTTCTAAATTACATACTTGATGGTATTCTAATGTATTCCCAAGTTATCAATATAACTGAATTTAAAGTGATGGTTAAGTAATTTCACGTTATAAGCTTTTTGAGGATCGAAAAAGACTCATGTGTGATGTTTATTCATTGCTGACAATAAGCAGTGGCTAATACAATGGGTACGCGCTTTCATTACCGCGTGCGGCACAGTAATCGCTCTTGGGAGCGAGCCACTCGGCAGCAGAATCACGTTGCCCATAATCTCCGGTAATCTCATAAATAATGCGTGGCCTACGTGAGACGTGTTCGTCGGCCACCTATGAAAAGCCCCTACACGTTTTTGCGCCCTAAGTCTGATTGATTCGTTTCGGAATCGAAACGAAATTTCAGAAAGCTTCCGATTCCAGCCCTTCGCGTTTCACCGAGCGAAAAATTCAAATACACCCCCGTTCATAAATTCACAGGATACCTCAATCTTTAAACTGTTGTAACTTTCTGAAAAAAAATCGGAAAACAATCTTCCCGAGCTCATTTTCAAGCTGGTATCCCCTACTTTCAGAATATTCCAATTTTTTGTCAGATAGAATTTCATTAATCCGGAAAACAAAGCCATTGGAATACAATTGTCGTATTTAGTTTCTAGTTCGCCGAATCATCCTTTAATATTTTAGGGGGTGAATATTTTCGTAACACCGTGTACAGGGCGTGCCGATGGAGGGAGAACGTTTATTTATGGCACACACGAGCATCGACTGAACTTTGAAATTTCTCTGGGAAAAACCGCGACGATTCAGCTGGAAGTTTCCGTCAGATCGCCGAAAATGTTAAAGGATCCGCGAAACGACAAAACTCGGAAAGTTCACCGCCGGATCCGTGGCCGAACTGCCACGCGCTTATCGTGTAACAGCCGGGGGTACGTAAAGGAAGATTCGTCGGGCTTGCAATTTAAGTTTAAAGCTTCCTCTGCCAACCGTGGAAGGAACGACGCGACGCCGACTGCGAGAGCTTGGCCGAGCTTTGCCATTATTCGCGCGTTCCGTTCGTTAGCGCCACTTAACGTTTTACTTACCCCATGGCACGCATCGAGCACTCGTTTCCCCCTCGGCTGATTTTTATGTGCACATAAACCACGGGCTCGTTAAATCGCCCGCGTGCGAGCGGATTCCGCCTGCGGAAAGTTGCACTGTACCAAAGAATCCCAAAACCCTGGCCAAAAGTCAAAATAGGCTGACTTCTTCGAATTTAATAGTTGAACAAAATTAATTGCCCGTTTACAAAATAGATGGAAATCTTAAAAAGAATGAATGATGAAGCGAGTAATAAATTTCAATGACAGCAATGCCAATACAGGCTCCGCAATTATCACCAATTATCCAAGCAGTAATTATCAAATTATTCCTGATTGCGAGTGCTACGTTAATATTATATTATTACCTTCGAATATTATTACGTTCGCCGTCTCGCGACTGTAGTGAAAATAAACTATTCCAAATTACTCAAGGTGTACGTCTCCAGCAAATTGCTTTTTTATCGCTTTCGTGATCGCTCTCTTCTTTTTATGGAAATTGGAGAGCGCACGCTCCGCGTCGCTACAAGATCAGAGACTGTATGTAAAGTAAATTCCAGTCTGAAAATTAATTGTAAGTGAGGCTGTTATTAAAGTATCACATTTCCTAATTAAATGTTCGGTAGATAAGCGAATCTTTTTAACTACGAACTAAATGTTTCATTTCGAACATCGTAGTCGAATTAATCAGTCATCTTTCTAAAGAAAATAATTTATTCAACAATGTTTGCGAATTTTATTAATGCAAATTAAAGCAGTCATCTCAAATGTAGAAGAATGTTTCACAAACATCTACATAACTTTTAAAAAGAAAATTTGTACGAGCCGAGATTAATTTTGCGAGTACTCTACACGGTCGTACGATTGTACAAAAATTCGGAAAAGTCCGTGTCAAGCTGTTGCGAAATAAATGAGAGAAACGAGTATAAACGTTTGCACCCCCTTAAAGAATCCCGTTGATGGAAGATGCGCATGCACCTGCGAATCTCGCGCAGTTCGCAAAGCGCCAAGTATTTTTGCAGGCGGTTCAAGAGACAGAGAGGGGGTGGAGCGGGGGTAAAGGGGTAATAATAAAACCGAAACCAGCCGCGTTGTATATAAAACTGAAGCGGCCCGTTTTCCCGGCCGCGCTGTGTGTTCGACTCGCTTTGAATACAGCGTCCGGAGAACGGCAATAAAGAGTTTTGACAAACGGGGGTCGTGAGGGGGCGGGAGAGCGTGAACCCCTAGCCGTTGCACGGTCCGCGGCTCGGTGCACGGTGCACGGTGCAGCTATGCATCGCCGGCTTTTTCATTTGCCTCGGAAAAACGAATGAACGTCGCTCCCGGCGACAAACGGCGGGAACACGTCGCGTACACTGTACACGAGCACACGGGCCCGCGTTCACGCGTTTTATTCGCAAGCTGGCACGCACCGACCGAAATGATTCACGACCAGACGAATGCGATCCTTGGAACACCGTCGACCAAGATTTTACGAACCTCCGGGATCCGTGATTGATCACCGTACTACCGGATCTGTGTGCATCAATTTCTCCCCCTTTTTTAACAATTTTGTGGAATTCAAAAAATCATCTTTAAATTGAACATTTTTAAAAGTGCTTTAAGCTCGAGACTGTTTTAAATTTCACCTACTCATTTTTCCTATAAACGCATAAAGGCCGCAGTCCATCGATGATAGAATACAAAACGGAATTCCTGCAGAAAATGTTTCTTCTATCCTCCTTGAGAATCGCATGATCGTCACAAGCTCCGTCGAAATTTTCCTATGAACCATCTGCAAAAATGCTCTAGTTAGAATGATCGACACGGTAACGCTGACCGTTCAGTAAATTATTATACGTAGCCAGAGCAACAATCAACTATTTCACAGTGCCAAAGCCTGTTCGGCGCGTACGCGTATTAAAACAAATCATTGTTCTCCGGACGAGTAATTCCGCGGCGGATCCTGTGTTCCAGCTGCGAAAACCTGTCCGCTTTTTCCGTTCTGCAAAGCGTCGCGCTATGAAATTTTAATATCCGCCGGGGCCCGCCCCCGTTGCCCCCTCCGCCACGACGCGACGGCGCGGCGCTCCGATTTATATTACAATCACGCGTTGCAACGTTCCAGCCCCCCGAGCGACTAAATAATAACACCGGCATTAACATTTTACATCATCCGCGGAGCATTTTCCGCTGGTTCGAAACGAGTTCGTCGGCGTGGGAGGATGGATCGGGGTTGTTGGGGGTGGAGGGAAGGGTGACGAGCGGTGCAATAAGCGGGAAGGACAAAATTTCCATCGGCGGCGGGCCAATTACACGGCGCGCGACGACAAAAATTTCCCCGCGCGGCATCAATATACACGTTTGGCCGAATGACAACACGTTGTATCACATGCTGGGTACACACACCTGCGCCCTCTCATCACCCCGTGGGTTTACCAGTCTCTCCCACCCCCCGGCATCTCACCCCCATCGACGGTATTCCCGGTCGAATCATCGAACGATGAAACACTCGATTACTGCATTAACAGTGCTACTAATTCAGCCGTGTGTCCCCCCGATCTCCCTTTCCTCCTCCTCCTGGTCGATTCGAAAGGTACGTATCGATACAATCGATACCGGTGACGCATGCACCGATTCCCGGCTCTCGATCGCTGCTGGCCCGGCTCTGTTTCTCTTCTCGCGCGTGTACACGGCTTTCGGCGTGGCTGACGACACTCGTTCCCCGGCGGCCGTTAAAACGGCCGAAACGACCGCGCGACCGATACGTCATTCCGCGATGTTCACGAGCGAGCCGCGGCGAAACGGGCTGCCGACACCGACGATCCTATACCTGCAGCTCCCCTCTACCCCTTCTGTGCACGCCAACGCAGCCCACGCTGAATCGTAATCGCCCTGACTGCCGATCCGACCGCGCGTAATCGAACCGATCGGCTTCGCTACCCGCGATCAATGGGATTCGATCGATGCGCCGCGCCGCGCCGCGCCGCTGAAGGCACTCGAGTGATTCATTTCTGTGGGTTTTTCGCCCTTCCAGTTGTTGTATCTTGTGACATTGTTTTTATTAGGTGTGTAAACTCAAATTTTACGTACATGAAATGTAATAAAATCTTGACTGGTGTGACTGCCAATCTTTCTGCCAATTCTTCTTGCATCTGGGTCGGATTTTCGTTGAGCAATTCCTCTAACTGACCGTCATCAAACTTTCTCGGTGCACCTGAAAGATCGTCGTTTTCCAAAGAAAAATTTCCAGCTGTAAATCTTTGGTACCACTTTTTGCATGTTCCGTAAGATACAGCGTTCTCTCCCAGTGCCGCACAAACCATTTCAGTAACTTCAACAGCTGATTTCCTAAGCTGGAATGTAAAGAGTAAGCAGTGACGCAAGTGATGCTTCTCGCACGTCATATTGCTTGAAATTGTTGCATAGGAAACTCTTAGAGCCCTCATCACGACTCTTCTTAAGGCTAAAAGAACGCTCTTTCACATGGCACCAAAATCGGAAGGAAGTTATTCGCGCACGAATAACATTGGGAATTTTTTAAGCATTGATAGAGTGGTGGTAAATTTGATCCACCCTTAATATACATATTGGGTTGGCAAGAAAGTAATTTCGGTATTTTAAGGTGAAATAGAGACCAATATTTTTATTCAAGCAATGAATTTTAATGAATAAAATATTTTCCCTGTTGTTCGACGAACTTTGGCCAAAAAGAATAAATAAGAAAATATTTTATTGATCAAACTTCATCGTTTGAATAAAGAAATTCGGTTTTATATATCACCTTAAAATACTGAAATTACTTTCTTGCCAACCCAATAGTATAGAAACCAACTGATGAATATTAAAGGAACTTGACCCGCCATTAGAACCTCCAATACCGTGAACTGGTGATGTGAAGCAATAGGCATCAATTCGAAAGAAACCAATAAAATGATCGGCAAATTCGATCTTTCACGGTTGTCGATCGTAATCGTTCCGCGAACAGGCTCGTTGGAAGCGTCAGTTAAGTACAAATGATCGACTCGCTTTAACAATATCCGATTGGAAAGCGCACTTGCGCGGCGACATCAATCTTGATCGATCATCGGAATTGCTTTTCGACACAGGTTGTCCACTTGCCCGTTGAAAACCGTTAAAACGTGTCGCATCGCGACGCACGTGAAGCGCCGAGTGCCAGAGAGCTGGGTGCAATGCCGAGCCGACGAATGTCAAATCTAAACGCCGACTCCCGTACCCTGTCCACCGATGGAATTGCATTGTCCCGTGCTGGCAATCATCGTGTCTGCTCGGTATGCATTAATGCAGACTGACGCGCGTAATAAATTCTATTAAAGGACCGTACAGTTTTTCATTATTCCCGCCGCCGTAATCCGCGCGACGTGCAACGCGGATTTCCACCCGAAACGTTCGTACGTACGTACATACATCGTTCCTACCCCGCGATCACTTTGTCTACGAACACCATTAAACCCTTTTCGATATTTCACGCCTCGAACCTCGAATGAAATTTCACTCGATTATTTCTTACGTTTCTGAAGCCATTCTAAAACGCATTCGATCCTGGTCGAATGCGCTCGCGAGGTTGCACTTAACGAGGGCGAATTGCGTTTTCGCGTAGTCATTGAAACGCTGTTTTATTGAAAATGGTTCTCGCTCGATGGGGCACGCTGCAGAAAAGCTTCTGCGGATTAGCAGTTCTTTATCCGCGTTCATGCTAAACTTTATTTGAGCCTCCACGTCCACACTCGTTTTCTATTTTCGAATCCACGGTATTTTCTGCAACTATCTCTGAGATCTCACATTTCTAAATTTGCAATTACTAAACCCGTAAAAGTGGCTGTGTAGGAATTATTAAATAATTTCAATGAAATCGCTTTGGCTATAATAATTTTGCGAAGCGATACATTTCTAACGAAACGGCTTCACCCGACTGCAGAAAGATTTTCTGCAAAGTCGACGACACGTGAAATGTAAATTTAATTGAAATTTATTTAATCGAAATTTAACGAAGCCTCGTTCCATTTTTCACCGGACCCAATTCCGGCGGGAAATAAAATGTTCCTCCCGACTTGGGTCCTCGAAATTTGCATAACGATCCCGGCTTCGCTAATATCTTTCGATGATACCCGACACAGTCTCTTCCAAAAAGCAAGCTACAATCATAATTGTATCGTCATTTGGAATACACTGTCTCGGCGGATCCCTTGAGCTTTGAGAAAAAGATGGGCTTCATAAATATGCAGTCTCTCGATACTATTAAAAGGAAATAACGCGTCGAAATCTCTGGCGACTTGCGAAAATAAATACTGGCTGAGGTAAAAAAAAAAAATTAATTTCCAATTGCCCGGGATGAAAGGATGAAGTCCGTGGGGCCCGGTTTCCCCAGAAAACTCGGTGTGGCGTTTACGAGGCCGGTTCTCCGATCGATTTGCATTGTGCAACCTTGAGGCGGGGTGTAATTAAGGAGCCAGCTAATTCGCCGGGAGGCCGTCGAAGATTATCGGGCCCGATTGGCTCGCTTTCGCCCGACGTGTGTACCGTAATTGCGAACGGCTGTATCAGTGACCCGCAGCCCGTTCGACACGTGTCGACTCGTGGCGCGTTCCTCTTATCTCGCGACCGGTTCACGTCGAACCCGCTGTTTCCATTATCCGTAATAATATATTCTTTCGAATAACTTCCCTTTTTATCCTCCCCCCGCTGACTCGCTCGGTTTCGCGCTAAATGCGAGAGAGAACGAGAGAGAAAGAGAGAGAGACTAAACGAGAGACAGAGACCGCGAAGAAGAAGGGGAGACAAAGTGGCTGCTGCACACGCGTTTGTCAATGTTTGCCGGTGTCGACACCCACCTACTTATGCAAATCATTTAATTTAACCCCTCCAGAGCCGGCTATCCCTGGAGAGATCGTATCTCGAAGCCTATTCGTATTCATTGGCTGAGCGATGGGGAGACCGCGCGCGGCCCTCGATCCGCAGAGCAGCCATACGATCGCGTTTCCTCCTGTCCCGATGCTACCACCAACCACCTTTATGTCAAACCGAAACACCACGGACGCTCCCATATCTGGACCAACCGGTGCTGCCAGGAATTGATGCGCCTAAGACTCCCGATCTGATTTCAGATAGCGACTTTCGGTTCGGATCAGAGAGGTTTTGTTCGCTGCGAGCCTGACTTGCTTTTGTTGGGGATGCCGAGGACAGGCCGTAGAAAAATGTGTCGTTACATTCACAAAGAGTCGATAAAAGTTAACAATATCGGATAGAGACGAGTCCCTTCTAATTTTATGATAGAATTTTGGTAGAAAATAATTTGAAGATCGTGCGATGAATATACTGCAGATTTTTATGTAATTTGCAAGGATTGGAGCCGAAGTGCGTTTCTCCTGTCACTGATTTTAAAGCATCGACATTCCGGCAAAAATCATATCAAATTCACCTGTGTGTATTTTGATATGAATGCAACGATGTCTGCAATCTCGTGATCGGTATCATTGAAGGGATATGAATATTCGCCCGGTGAGTCTCGAATGACGTTTCATACGGTTTAATTTAAATACGAACGTATTTAATTCGGATTTCGTACTTTGGTTATTGATTTTCCACCCAGTGTTTCTCAGCCTTTCGAACTGCTGCCGTCCGATCAATTTATGGATGTTGCCAATGATACGGATGTAGATGAATTTGCATAAAATTGTCGAATTAAATGATTTGAAACTATACGACCGCAGAGAGAGAGAGAGAGAGCTACAGTGGCGCCATCTCTTTTTCCCGGCGCAGTATCTTCCCCTAACAAGCCATAAAAGTGCGACTTGTTTCCATGCTAACTCCTTCAGATCTGATTTTATTCAATCCAATTAAAGTTATTTTATTAGCCCCGCGTCACGCCGCAGTTATATTTCTTACATTTAATTCCCTCGCTACCAGTAAAACAGGTTTTAAATCCAAGAAATCGGGTATACAACTTACGGTTCTAAATGTGTTTAAACAACAGTGATTACATTGCAATGCACGCCGGATCTGGGGGAAGCCAACCAAGTGTTCTGTTCGGATAATGCTGCTCGTATTTCACAAATTAACTTGAATCAAATCTGTAATGCATACAGACTCCCAGCAGTCGTTCAAGCTAAAAATAATGCAATTACAAATTCTTCTAATGCCATCGGTACACTGCGGATTTTTATACAAAATGAAATTTTTCTGCATTAATTGCACGAGCAATTGTACATTGTAATTCTACATTTTTAAATTGCGCCCACGCAGATTTGTCCCAAAAATCGAACTGACGACCAAAACAGAAAGCATTCTCCTAATCTAAAAGATCGAGAATCTGCGATCAGTTAAAAACCTACAGTTGAAAGCAAACAAAAATTCATCTCACCCGTGACAGAGCGATCTCGGTGCATCGGTGCATCCAGTTGCAGATGATATCGCGCTCTCAGTATACGACTTCATCCAATAATCACCAGGGGATGAATCCGCGGAGATAAACAGCGAGAGAAAGCGAGTGGGAGAGAGAGAGAGAGAGAGAGAGAGAGAGAAGGATTGGAGCCTCGGGGAATCAAGACGTAATGCGATCCGTCACGATGGATGGAGGAGATAAAGCCGTTGTCGCGGCCACGGTTATCGGTCGCTCGCAAGCAAAGAGTGTCCCGTAATGCGTCCGCGTGGCCGTAAATCGTGGTGTTTGCATAAAATATTAATAAGTGACACGAGTCAATCCCGGATTAAGCGGCGACAGGAGACGACGCGGCTGCCGGAGGGGTGTGTATTCACCCTGCGAGATCTCTAGCGCCACTTTATCTATCTCCATTTTATTCTGTTTGTGTTGGCCTTTCCCACGAAGGGTCTGTCGCACCCCGTTCCGTTGCTCCGTCGACGGCCGACGCTCTTCGACAAATAGTAATAATGCGAATCGACACGTGACGCCGTTGTCGCAACAACGACAAACACTCGGGGGTGGTAACGGGGGGTTGGAGGAGACGCGTCGAGAGATCGACGTTTACAAACCAAATGCTTCGAGGACAACACGCTTGCCGTCAAGCGTCATTTCTTCGATGATCACCCTCCTCGACCATGATGAACCAGGTCTGCGAGAACCGAGCTTCTGATTCCAGCCTCGGGGATCACCGCAATCGATCTAGTCGTGACAGGTTGCTCGGAGTTCACGCGACCGTGTGAAAATGCGGAGAGAAATGTTGGTTGGTAGAATTGTCGAATTCGTGAAGGCAAATGTTTCAGTTTAATTAGATCCCAACAAAAACATCCTGCAAACAGGAGCCAAGTTCCTATAGCCGTAAAAAGTTTTGAGATCAAACAAAATTCATTCAGTTCATTCGTTCAGAGAACGCTATTTAATTTTTGAAGAGTTACATGGAGGGCTAAATTATTCAAACTTGGCCGCTACCTAACACCTTTTATGGCCATTTGTTTAAAAAGTAACGGCCAAGTTTGAATAATTTAGCCCACCATGTAACTCTTTAAAAATATAACCTACTACCGTGCACCTAGATCTGGTTGCAATTTGGAGAAGACACGATGAAGTATCGTTTCCAGCCTGTCCGATCAGAGGAAGCTGGCCTGATTCCCGGCCGATTTTCCATCTACCAAGCAGCCGTCAAATTATTCATCGCGTCCATTACGGAGGCCGTGTCCCGATACAAGTGTCGTTTGCATCGAACATAAGCGGATCGGGGCTCTATCGTCGGCGAGCACGCGGGGGGCGTTATCAGCGCCGTCTTTCCCCGGGCTTCATTAAAGACTTTTATCGGGAGAACACAGTGCCGTCTATGTACCAATTCACTTAACGTAACCAATCTAAAAATGCTCATCAGCAATTTAAAACGACGAGGGCTCCCCGAAGGACACCGTCGTCGAAAGAGGGTGGGGAAGAAACGTAGCCTCGATGAGGACGGGGGTTGGAGAGGGTGAGGAAGCTGGATCGTCGAAGAGTAGGTTGACGGGAAGAAGACGCTGGTTGGAGCAGGAGCAGCAACTGGAGCGAGCCGAAAGAAGGACGCTGACGAGGAAGGATAAAGCCGTAAAACGCGGAACGGAGCGGAAGATGAAAAAAGGGGGGTAGGAGAGAGTAAGACATCGGTGGCGAACCGCTTCGACCGCGGCCAGGACAAAAAAAGAGACGAAACAGACAAGAGGGATGACTTCGGGGGTGGGAAAAGAGACAGATCCATTTGCGAAATGCTCATCGACCGTCGTCGGCCCTTTTCCCGACGCGGGGGTGCTCTCACCCTCTCCACCACCGCGCGCGATGCTCTTCGAGCAGAGCGGTGCAGAGCGATGTGGAGCGAGGGTTTTTCGAGAACGCGTCGAGGAGGATTACTCTGATTCGTTTTGGCTTGCAGATTTCGCCTTTCCCGGCCGTCCCGTCCCCATCGACATCCTCCCTTCTGCGATTTGCGCACGCGGAACAGGAACGGAACGGGAACACCGCACCGCCGGAATGGAAACCAGCCCGAGAACAATATGGCTGAGACAAGTCCGGGACAACGCCGATCGAAATTGCCCCGTGTCATCGGGGGAAACAAGCGAAAGCAATACCTTAATGAAAACAAGTTCGACAAGACTCGCGTTTTTAGCGGAATTGGATGCTACCCGCTGGTCCGAGTACGATTTCCGGAATTTTCCTGTAATCACGGGCTACCATCGAATCGCAGGGATCATCGGGTTCAGGAAATTAAAATTGGCTTGTTGTGACTCCGTTTTGTTATTATTTTCTTGTAGGATTGAAACGGAGCGATGAAACTTTCTTTAAATCGAAACTGAATTGTCACAGAATAAAGGAAAAATAGTTAGAAAAATAGCGAGTGAGTTTGAAGCTTGGAAATAATTATTGAACTTGATATTTCTTGGAGAAGTTTTCATCGTACTTGTATTTCTGCTTACTTCTGCGTGTTAAGCCTATGCTCACTGGAACCGTTTTCCAGGTACAAGGATGCGTATAAACAGTGCCCGCGAACCGTGGCCTCGTACACGAATGTTCTATCAAACAGCCTCGCTTGCGTTCTGGATCGAAATCCATTAATCGCGCGCCTCTTGACAATCCTTCGCCGGTGCGTGCAGCGTGAAGGGAAACGGAGATAAGGTAACTGGAACGAACCCGGAATTAAACGCGATAAATCCTCGGCCGTGAACGCGCTTCCAACCATTACGTTAATCGATCATAGTAGAACCGCGGTCCGCTCCTCGGATAATAGTCCCGTGGCTCTTTGGTGGTCCCTGCATTTCTCACCATCGAAATTCAAGCAACAATCGCACCTCGAAATTTCTAATTAATATTAGCTGAATTATTCATCACTAGACTGCGAATCTTTATGCAAAATAAAAAATGTTTGCATTGATTGCAAGACACGGGAGGCAAATAGAAATTTCTTTCTTCTTTTAATTGTCTTATTCAGCTGAAATGAATACACAGATGTCCTCAAATCTTCTTAATTCGTTCACTGCTTTAAATTGTACCCATTTTTGTGCCCATTTTTGTCATAAATGTATAAAATCCGCAGTCTATTTATCACCTACCAAGTTCTACAGTTACTAGACTGTAGATTAATTTACAAAACTCTGTATAAGTCGTACAGAAATGTTTAGATCGAGAATTTCTATGGAAACTCATTTATTTTGAATCTACTATTAATTTTCATCATTTTTCATTATTTCTTACCGGACGTTAAGTAAAGCTGCTACATCCACGCCAGAAGGATCAGATTGATAATCATACGTGCAAACATTTCCCAAATGGTACTCGACCAACAGATTCTTCAAAGCTGCATCGATCGCGATATTTCCCATGGAGGCGACCCCAGGAAATCCCGTTCCAAAGAAACAATCCCGATTTCGCGTGAACGGTATTTGTATACATCCCCGATCGGCAAGCGGATCATGAGACACGGTTACGTAGAATCGGGCCGACCGTGAGATCATGGGATTACGCGAAATCGCAATGGGGTGGTGGCCGTGCAAATTGCTCGGAGGAACGGACCCGGGGCACATTGGATCGTGATCTTCTTCAGACTAGTGGAGCCGGGGACTGAAGGGACATAGTTCGAGCTTTATGTTAGGCTATCCGGTTCTTGACGCAAACGTAGATGAATTCACCGGCGAAAATATGTCAATCATTCGGCGCGACCCTAGAGCGCGTGCACGCTCTGATTGACATCGTTTCGCATCTGTTGCCGAATGTGCTGGCTTTGTTAACGAGACAGTCCCTTCGTCTCTCTTTTTATCTCTTTCTCTCTGCAGTTCGTTCTTTCTCCGCATCTCTCTCTCTCTATCTCATCGAGTTGCACATCCTCGAATAATGCCGGTTGACACGATTATTCGAGTCGCTACTAGAACCGCAACAGCGGCTCGGTTATTGTCGAGGTTGTCTAACGCCCGGAGACTCAGGGTCTGCGTTGGCAGAGACGCCATTGAAAGACGTGCGTGCAGTTTACTGCCTTTGGTCCCCGGTTGCCGTGGATGTCGCGCAACCGGTCGTAAAAGGCTGCCACGGGGGTTCGAATCAAGTGGCACGCGACGCCGATGGAAAATTAACTGGATGGAAGGGTAATGGCGACGAGGTGAATGGATCTCCCCGATCGAGGGCCGGTCGAGCACTACTCCAGAGAGTTAGCTCGAGCACTTTCTAATGGAACGCCGCGTGTATTCTTCTGTTGTGACACTCGATAGTCCCCGCGCCGCGCCTCAAAACAACTTTTGAACCGTTGCGTTACTCTCGTTGCGCGGTATCGATAGGGTGCTAACGGGAAATTATTTTGCTCCAACACCATCGCACGTAGAATGTGTATTATGTAACCCTCTATTGCTAGAGAGGCTACCACGTTGTTTGAACCATTGGTAATTTGAGTATGTGCATTATGAACGGTATTTTAATGGGTCTGTTATTAGTACAGTATGGACCAGATTGAGTCGAATGGCTTGAAACACATTAATAGATCAAATTTAAATATGTTAAAAATCCAGTCGCATTGTTTTTAGTTTTATAAAATTATTCGCACAAGAAATAATTGTCTATGTAGCTCGCAGTTGATATAAACAATTTTTATTTCTATTCTTCGAACTCTTTTTATTCAATGTCAGCAATATTTTATGTTATCAAGTAACGTGAAGTATCTGATAGCGCACGTTATATCAATTATCATTTTCACAAAGGGTTAGTCTAGCAAATGTTATTCCCCATTGTTAACCTTTAGTAACTTTTTTGAAAGAAGCTGTGAATATTCCAGTGATTCGAACGACGGCGTTTGTCGCTGTAGTTCATTGATATTTTTCAGCGAGCGAGGCCTGTGCACGGCGCAAGGGGTGCCAGCCAGCACTGGCAGCCCTCCCATCACTAACTCTTACATTTGTCACTTTGTTAATCCCTATTAGATCAAGCCGGATTTGAAACCCGGGCCGGCCCCCTCCGAGCGATGTGCTCTTGCGTGGCAAAGAGTAAGCTCGTTTGAAAAGTGAGCACGCCCCGCGGTGCCGTGTCGAACACTCCGG
This sequence comes from Lasioglossum baleicum, assembly GCF_051020765.1. Taxonomy (NCBI): domain Eukaryota; kingdom Metazoa; phylum Arthropoda; class Insecta; order Hymenoptera; family Halictidae; genus Lasioglossum; species Lasioglossum baleicum. The sequence continues at coordinate 10,730,926 of NC_134937.1, forward strand.
AAGAGAGAAGGAGCGACGGCACAGAAGCGAAAGAATCGACACCCCCGGGCCCCGCTTTTGCATCGAAAACTGCTGCAGATCTATCGAGCTTTTGTGTTTACGGCAGATACCGTCGACGTGACGTGCGCGACGACTCGTGTGATCGCTGAAAAACAAGGGTACGCAGCCCTGTCGGCTTGATTGATCAAATGGAACCACGTACGGTTAATCTTGGGCCCGCTGCTCGGTGACGCCCTGAAGATTCGTCGTTTATTCAACGAACTATTTAAAAATATTACACTATTTTTAATTCATTCTTTGAGATTCCGCAGCCGAAAACATCCTACAAGTAATACAATATGTGTACAATATGTTGTTTAAAAAGGAAGTCCACAAATTACTCAAGAAAAAAATCCCCGAAATGGCGTTCCCGCAGATCTCGCACCCAAGCCAGAGAATTAATGTCCGAAATTGCTAAATGAAATTCGCCCGTCAAAATCGCTCAAGGTCCTCGTGAGTGGCCTTCGTATTATCCGCTGACAGGCACTGAAAGCGAGATGCACGCGTCGCGTTTTGCATCATAGTGCAGCAGATGGACGTCTAGCCCAATGGCTGGCTGCATTCAATAATGCACCCTAGACAAATTCTGGCTAACGGGAATAACGAGTTAGAGGGTGGCTGGTGTTCACGAAGAAGGAAGGAGTCAGCTCGCGTCTGATCTGGTCGCGGACAGTGCAGGACAGTACAGGACACGTTGGGGTGGGCAGTGTCGAGTTTCGCGACGTGACAGCGAGTATGCGCCTCGCTTGGCAGCTGCGCGCATACTCGCTGTCGAAGCGGGCCAGCTTGTTTCAGATTTGAAACGTAACACCCGTTACAGCGATCTCTCGCGGCGCCGACAACCTCCGACCACTTTCGCCAGAAAACTATCCCCCTCGGAGACGAAACTTGGCCGAATCGCGTCTCCCTCCCTCCCGCCGGTCCGGCCCGCCTACGGAACAGGGCGACACGTTTAATTGGTAATCCGTTTAAAGGATTAGTAACTCACGATGGGTATTAGGACGTGTCGCTGGTCCGCCTGCAGCTTGTCCGTTTCGCACGGACAAGCCGAAGGACACGGCCCTCGGTCACGTCGATGCTCTCCCGATCCGATCCCAGGTTCCCCAGGATTGGGACCGAGAGGTCGCTGGCCCTGTTGAAGACCGATTCCTCGAAGATCGTACTCGGGAACGCCTTTGCTCGTTTTTCGCTGGCCTTTGATGCCTCTCGATTAGGGATCCTGAGGACTCGTGTAGACCACTGGAGGAAGGTGATCTTCGCGAATTTTTTTTCTAGGGAACTGGAAGAGATTGCGGAACCAACTTTTTGGGGTTTCAAATGAAGTACTGTAGTGAGTACGTCATAATTTTTTTAGTCAGAAATGTTTATTAGTTAGGAAGTTCTGATAGATCTCCTGAAGGGCTCATATTCTGGTAGGAGGCCGAAAGAAATTGCAGCTCCTGACAGAAAGTGATCGCTCGGAGCTTCTTCGACGAAAATTATAAACTTGCGGGACGGTCGTGAGAACGTACAACCGGATCGGCGATTCACAGCGGTAGGACGTTGGCAGTTTTCCTGGGGGCAGCGCAGTCGGCGAACGAAAATACCGCTGACACACGTAAATACCGGGGATGAAAGGGGGAAGATAGCAGAGAGGCGAGTTAATTAAAACCCTCTCGCCGGCATTAGAGTGAAATCGCGGGCTGTCTCCCCCTTCGCCATTCTTCGTCTCTGGCGGGCCTTTCTTCCGGCGAACGAAGGGACAGAGAAAATCGCCGGGACATCGGGCGGCGGTGTCTGCCTCCTGGCCTCATCCGATAAAAGGAGTAGCGGGTAGCCGGCCGAACGCGTCCCGGGGCCGAGCAACAACAATAATGTCGTCGTCAGTTCGTTAAGCGCTTCTTTCAGGCCCGGCCCTCGTCTCACCTCCGGCTGGCCGAACGGCCAGAGAGAGGTGCAACCCTCGAGATAACTAACTACCTCGTTCTCTACTTTCTCTTTCTCTCTCTCTCTCCATCTCTCTTTCTACCCGTCGCGACCCATCGTCGGCCACCTACACTCGAACACAGTCGCGTCGGGTACCATCCGCTCGTTACGACATCGGCACGCGTGACTGCGCTCGCCCGTGCATGCGTGACTTCGTCACCTGAGATAATATCGGACGGACGACCATCTATCATCCCCCGGATTCCCTGTCGCGGGAGGAGAGTATTACTCTACGTCGGTATCTACCCGCCCGGATGACCGACGACGCGACGCACCGTCTGAGTACTCGACGAAAATGCACCGTGACGAACCCGCTGTCTTCGAGTCCTTGCCTCGGAGGTCCTTCGACTGATAGAGAGCTTCTAACCTCGAACTCTTAGCCCTCTGCAGGAGGACACGTGTCTACTTTCCTATCTCAAGTTCGACTGCCTCGGATGATCGTTAACCCTTCGTGGCCCTATGTTGATGCAGACATCAAATTTTACACCATTAGTTACCTTTTTCATTCGCATTACATTCGTCAATAATGCCGCAGTTACATGGTAGAGGAAGTGTCCCAGTAGTCAGCCTCTTATTTTTAATCTTCTCTCTGTGCATTGCTGTTCCAATGTAGGGTTGCCAGAAATGTTTTATCCAAATATAGAAGAAGTGGTGAAAACTGCAATTATGTATGAGATAGGCTCAAAATATAGAAGTTCAAGTAAAAGAGGTACACAGCACATTTTAAACTTTTTTATTCAAACAAAGATTTTTGAAAATTCCTATATAGATACGTAAAAATCAAGTTCAAATATAGAAGACTCATATCAAATATAGAAGATCTGGCAACCCTATTCTAATGTTAGCCGTGTACATTGGATCCTATATATTTTTGAAGCGGACAGTAATAGAAAAATTTGTCTGCATAGATATTTGTGAGATTTTGCACAATTTCATACAATTAGGACAACGTATTATCCTTGACTAACGTAAGGTCGCCGCGTTGCCGGCCCGCGGGAGTGCTCGTTAAAATGGCTTTCCTCGCGGAGGAATTAAATTGGCCGGCAAATGGCGGCGGGTTAATTATCTTCTGTTAACGATTCGTACGCGTTTGTGCTCGCGATCCAGCAAACCGTGACGTTTCCTCCATAAACCTTTGACCGAGACGCCCGGCTCTCCTGGTGGAGAGGGTTGGTCGGCTGCGGCCGCTAAAACGTGTAATAAACGCTACAAGGAAGGCCGTTCCCGGATTCTATTCACGTACGCGGAGAAATTGATCGTTTAACTGCTCCCAGCGTTTCGAGCAGTCCGGCCGCGGCTCTATATTTATATTCTTATGTAAGATCGGGGTAGATAGACGCGAGGGAAGCGGTTAAACGAGCTTGGGGGACTCGGCCAGCGTCAGCGTTGCAACCTGCTTTTTCGAGAGAGACTACTCTCTCCCTCTCTCTCTCTCTCTCTCTGTTTCTCTCCGCTGGCCCACGGTTTTTCGGATTTCGTTCGACGTCGAAATTGATCGTTTTTCGATCGATAAATCCGTTTCGGTGCGACGGCACCGTGTCGGATCGCTCTCTGATAACGAACACGGGTTAGGAGCTGCAATTATCGGCACTTCGGACGCGCTAAACTTACCGCACGCGCCATCAATCAGCTGATCGAGACACCTGGCCCGACCCACCTGTATCGATCATCTCTAGGGACCTTCGATCAGAGATTTCGGGTAATAATAGACAAACCGAGGCGGTGGCCTTTGTCTGTGGAGCACCGGTTGTACTGATTCTTGGCGATCCACAGTTAGCTTTGGTGGTCTACTGTCTTATTATGTCTTTTCGGTGGAAATTATTAGGGTGGAATCGTTTTGACGATTGTAGAGTTGGTCTGGTCTGATGAAAGGGGTCTTGTGACTGTTGTTACGTTTTTATGGGACTGCTGGAGCTGTATTTTAAATAAAACTGGCTAAATTTTGCATTCCTAATGTACAGTTAGACTGTCCCTCATTATTAGTCTGTTCCTTCAAGTTTCCAATAATTGCTGTCTTTCCGTGAAAGCATTCTTAACGGAGAAACTATTAGGCATAAACGTGCAGCTGACCATACAATGAAACATTTAAGTGAAAGGTTAATAAAATAGTTATTAAACATTTGAAAACATTTGCACGTACAAACATTTTCCACAAAAATGTCAAGTTTCAAAGTATCAACATACTCACAGTCCTCAATGAACTCCGAAGAAAAACTTCACTGTGCTTTCAACCACTGCAGGAATAGAGAGTACCACACATGAATACATAAATGTAATGATCCCATAAATGGCCTGGATAGTATCGAAAGAACTCTAGGAACACAAACTTTCCAGTCCAGAATCTCTGAAAACCACGACACTTTTTCTGCCCCGATCGAGAAATTTGCGAACGATCTTTCCGCTCGGAGCTCGCGCACGTACGCTTGCCGTGGACACGTGTAACGTATGATCGCAAGCGGACAATGAGAATGCGAGGGATGCGACGACGGGTCGGCTCGGTTTTGCACAGACGATCCGTCGTCCTCGTCGTCGTCGCAGCCGTGCTTGTCGTCGCTGGCATCGTCGCGAGCGGGACACGCGGCCGCGGGGAATGTTATCGCGGCTGTATCGTCCGCCGGTTTTCATTACCATTCGTGCCCAGCGCCGGCCATTGCCCTGAAAAACTCGATTTGATTTATTGCCAGCCGCATAGCCGGTGTCTCGTAACGTCCGCTCGCGGATGCCTGCCCTTTCTGCATTTTCGAGCGCAAAACGCGTCCGCCGAATCTGATCGAATCCCCTTTATCATTCCGATGGCCTTTCGTTTCGACAGATTATTGCGGCTTCAAGCAATCGTGAGTGCTCTACGATGCTCCTATTCACGATTTTCTGGCACTGATTCTGTTTTCATGTATTATGCAGCTGTGAATGAACAATCGTGGTCTAGGTTTCTCCTTTCCACGATTTTTTGATAGTGATTCTGGCTTGTATTAATTATATTCAAGAAGGAAAGATATTCTTGAGTGGCTCCTGTTGCTTCTAACAATTTTTATTCTGCATAAATTCCGCAGTCTATTAATGACTGCGATACATATTATCGCTCAGTATCCTCGGACAGTTAAAGGATCTTAAACCACCTCGAATAAAGGCAATGGTAACAGGCAAGAATAATGATTCAGGTCTGGAAGGATTAACTCGTAGATTGTCTCCGAAACCAGCTCTCGGAAACATCATCTAATCCCTCTTGTATGGCGATAAAATGAAATAGTTGAACAAGATGCAATAACAAGAAGGAAAGGGATTCAATTTAAATAGATCGACTACTTCAGTACATGATAAATAAATGCGTTCGAGTGCAAAGAATTAAAAATTACAAAATTGATTCAAGCAAATTTCACTTTAGGGAAGATAAAGACAGTTATAATTTAGGAGGAAATGCATCTACAACTGTTAATTTCTTGGTCGAAAAGAGCATTCTAAAATAATGAAAAAATGACATCAACAAAAAGTGGTTCATATATGGCTCAAGGTGTACCATATTAAGAACCAAGCTATGTTAATTTTTGAACAAACTTGACCCCAGAATCTTATTGGGAGGAAATGCATCTACAACTATTAATTTCTTGGTCGAAAAGAGCATTCTAAAATAATAAAAAAATGACATCAACAAAAAGTGGTTCATATTTGGGCAGTTTACCCTATTCATTTTTGCCACAAATGCACAAAATCTGCAGTTCTGTAGTTGCCGAGTCTCCCAGGTTTTTTAATGGAAAATTGATCGGAGAGTGAGGGATAACGGTGCAGCAGCATAAAACGTGGAGTCTAGTCATTCTGGATCCGGATGCGACGAGAGAAGAGAGAGAGAGAGAGAGAGAGAGAGAGAGCTCGAAACGCGTGTCTCCACGTGAGAACCGACTTGTTCCCGCTCGGTCCGGCTGGTATGTAAATACCCGCGCCGTCTCGTGGACACCGAGTTACCCGCTTATAGGGCACGCCGATATTAATGCCCGTCGCGGACGTCGCTCGTTATCGCGAGCAAATACGCTCGGCCGGAGCGGATCGACGCGTTCGACGCTTCGCCTCGAACACACGAGAGACGATCCTCCGGCTTCGAGTTGAGAAAAAAAGAAAGGAAAAGAAACCAAGTGGAGAGAGAAACGAGAGAAAGAGAGAGGTTTAAGAGCGTCCGACCGACTGACGCTCGACTTCATTTTCACGAGGAATTTCGTATTACGCTTCATCGAAGTCGTTCATTGGAAACAGGTTTCTGTCGGGCGACCGTTCGCCGAGTGTTTTGCGGATCCGATGGCGCAGCCGATTTCTGCGCTGCTCTCTCCGATCGATGATAGACGAATTGACACTGGGACTGGCAGCGCTGTCAAAATAATCCCCCTCCAAATTTTTTCTCCCGATTATTAGAACGAAACGATTTTTTCGAGGTTGATCAAGTCGTCCGCCTCTTGAAAGTTGGACTGTAGAAAAGATGGCGGTAGAATCATAGGATCATGAACTTTTGTGTGGATCTTCGTAAACCAACGGAGAATTTTTCTGAGTTTTTCTGAAGAGTAGACAAGTTTCCCCTTGCAGTTGAAAAAGAAATTATTGTTGGATGTACAACTTTCTTCATTAATTCCAAGATTCGCATTCCGAAAGCATTAATAAATGGAGAATACATGTGACTTAACAGGTGTGTTTGTAATTGAAACAATTTGAGTAGAGCGAAACTAATCAAGGAAATGAAACTTGACTGGCTCAGAACAAATTGGCTCGGGCTCGCGAGTAGGTGAACTTGCTCCCATCGCTACCGATGACGAACACATGCGACCCGCCGGCTTTTCTTCTTCTGGGCCGCGCATTAATTATCCGTAAGGAGGGCCGAAAGGGCCAAGAACGAGATCTCCGGTGGACGCGACGAATATTCAAATGGAAAAAGAGGCTGCACCGAAAAGAACCCCCCGGGGACGTGTTTTGCATGGAAGATCCGCGTGGTTTCGCGGAGGAATTTATTCGTATACCCCGTGTTAGGTGAATTTGGTAGGGAAATGGTTGCATTAATGAACCGGCAGGGAAATCCACATTGAAATAGCGTCGGCCGTCCGCACCGGCCGACTAATTATAGGATGTCATAGATACCGGCATTATTGACGTAACACGCCGAGCTCGTTACGTTTATCTTGTTCGGCCCCGATTGGTTTAATTCGTACCTGCGCGCGGACGCGTGTCTGATACGCGTTGCGTGTTTTTGTTGGATTAAACCCTAGCCTTGGAAGCCTTTTTTTCCTCGATTACTCTGCGGCCTGCGCTACTTTGTTGTTAATCATTTCTGAGAATGGTGAGGAAGCGTACCGCATCTTACAACAATTCGTTCGATTCCTTTTTTGCTATGGTAATTCGTGGACTGACTCGGCAACCACGAAAATTATTTCATTAGTTTTTCTAGCCTCTTGTATTTCGCAAATAGTTTGATTTGTTACTCTGTTTCTGTCACCAAAAACAATACTTGACTAAAATCTAAAAAATCCTCTTCACACTAGATTCGAAAAAGATAAAAAATAAATACCTATAGTCGAGTAGCAACATGAGAACAGATCACCGATACGGATTGTGAGAACGAATAAAGATCAAGATTTTCTCAAGCCTTCAATCTCCTTCATCAACTTTATGACTCATGTCGACATAAGAGATTCCTTCAGCCTCGAATCTCTGCGCAAACATCTCACTTCAAAAAAGGAGAACAATCCTCGGGGAACGAAATACTAAAGAGAAATTTTTAACAAAAACGATCGACCTCTCACCAAGCAATGCAACATTTACATACAAGCAACCGTCCCGGAGAAATTAAAATTCACCTCCGCAGAAACAGCTACCAAAAACGTCTCGGAAGGGACAAGCAGACGACCGCGGAATGCGATGGAACCTCGATCGGAATACCTTCGGGAATACATCATAATATCGCGCAGAAATCTTTAATTTCGAACTTGTCCGAAAGAAACGGTCCTCGCGAGTGTTTATGGCTATCGTGATGCGGAATCTCTTCTCCAAAATCCGGTCCGCGTTCGGAAGAACCCTGCGATGCGATTTCGCAAATTCCCCTAACGATCCTCATCCCCTATAAACGTAGGTGCGTTCCTTTAGCATCCTTCATGTGGGGGCCACAGTCGGCATGGTGGACTAGGAAAAATGTTGAGGACTGTTTGAAGAAATTGCACAATATTAAAAATATGTTAGCTTAATACCAAGTTAAAATAAATATAAAAACGAGAGCTCCTCGATTGCTTGTGTGACGTTAAACAACGCTGAATGTTGCGCTTCGCATAAAATTACATTGAGAACCTTAGCCCTTCCGAAATTAGCTTCCGCAAGACCTGCCTCGATTCGCCGAAACACCGACCTCGATAGACTTCATAAAACTTGGCATAACGCGGTCCACTAATTGCAGCGGGTTCTGCGCAGAGGTCCGGATCAGATAGGGGTCGCGGTTAGGCTGGTCGATCCGCATAATTCGCGTTATCCGGGGATGATCCCGGCCGCAGGAAATATGCGTTGCACCGGTGGCAGCGTCCGGTACCCGCGAGCGGCAAAACCGCTCGAGATTTATCTGATCGGCCGGTCAGAAGCGAATAATTCGATCGCCCGGGCCCCGTTGTCCCGATGCGACGACTCATTAACATTCCGACGTGTATATATCGGAGGAAGAAGAAGAAGAACCGGAGGAGCCAAACGAACGAACGGGTGGCGGGCCAGTGGATCCACCATAAAGGACTCTCTCTCGCTCGCCGTCGTCCTTCCTGCTCGCCTTCTTTCCTCTACCCGGCCCGCAACAACCCGTTCTACCGTCGAGCACTCGATCCACCGCGGTTTCAGTGCCCAGATGCTACCTGCCCGCAACCGACACAAGTGCGATCCGCTCGCGTCGATTCCCGAATTTCGGCGATCCGCGCGAAACCCGTCCGCACCACCCGAAAACGGACGATTAGGCGACCCGTCGCCGACCGACTCCTGCGCCCAGTGAACCAGACCCTGTGCACGAGAAACTCTGGAGAGAGACAGCTATCCTACGAATTGTCAGTGTACTTCACTGGAAAAGTGAATCCTCGCGGATGATGCTGGAAAGGACTCGCGAGCTGCGCAGGATGACGATCGGGTGAGATTGATCGTTGGGTTTTATAGTTTGTAATCGAAAGATTCAGCTTGGAGGGTTTGATCGTTGTGTCTTGTTGTTTGATGTTGCTTTCGTGGATACAGGTTTGCCTCGGTTCGTTGTGAGGGGATTCTTACGGGTCGAGGGTGTTTTGTTTGTTGCTACAAAGAGTGGAAGTGATACTTGCTGATGATGATGGCGCCACTGTACGGTATCTCTGATGTTACCGTTGCTCCGCGGGATTGTTCGTGCGGTTTGATGTTGGGATAGGTCTTTGACAGGGTGTTGGGGACTTTTGTTGCTTCTGTGGTCGATGTTGAGGTGTTTTGACATCTTCAGGCTCTTCTGAACATGACAGTTCCAATTATTCACTGTTGAATGTTGAATCTGGATCGTGACAATCTCCGCGATTCAATATTCGCTGTCGTTGTTTCACGTGGGTCCAGCTGCCCAGTCACACTGTCGAAAGTGCGCAGAGGAAGACGCCACTTGCACCTACAGTGTCCTACAGGGTGTTCAAAAATATCAGAACCAAATGTTGAAAGATCTTAAAACTGCTAATAACTTCCTCGACAATCTTTGAATCCGTGTTATTCTTCAATAGATCCTTTTTGGACATGAGTTAAAAAAAAGTAGATTGCAGTTTCTATAGATTCGTGTAAAAAATAAACAAATGGAAGATTAAAAAGAATTGTCACCTCAGTAAAGTTATTAAGGGACGAACTTATGATCTGGTCCTAGTGCCTTGCAACAAACCCAGAACATTCTAATTTCGCACGAATTAAGAAGCCTACATCAATGCAAAGCATTGCAGGATTGAAGTCACCAACTTTCAACTTTGTTCACCAATTGAACACTCATCGACGCGCACCGCAATTTTAATCCCTACGATTCCAGCCAGCCAGTACAAACACTCGGAGACAGGGAACAGAGGGCAAGGGCTATAGAGAGATCGCAGACGAGATTCCCGTCGTCGGCGGAGGGCCGCGAGGAATAAAATCTGGCCGCATTATTCAATCGGTGCACCGCGCGGCTGGAATGCACGCGGATCAAACTTAATATAATGCGAGCGGGGCCGGACAAAAAGCGTGGGCGCGTGCGGTCTCGCATGCGGAATCGTCTCCGAGGACGCCGGGCACCGCGACGCCCCGCAAATTAATAGAAACGACGCCGAGAACCATCCCCCGGTGCGACGTCGACTCGGTTCATCGGGTATGCGTGCCGTGCGAGCAATCCGATTGCCTCGTCGTCCTTCGAAATACCTCGCCGGGATCCCGCGCCGCATCCTGATCGCCGGATTTTCCCTTCCGACCATTTTCTTCCATTTTCGTCGCCCGGCACGCTGATTGAACGTTTCGTTAACCGACCCGCTCGCGGCAACCGGAGATCGGCCATTCCAGTAAATTTTCTTTTGTTAGAGAAATTAGCAAAATGGAGGTACTGAGATCGTGAGATTATTTTATTTTATTACGGAAATTGGCAAAATGTACTGAGAATTTCACCGAGATTGATCGTAGAGAATTGTGCGAATGTACTGAAAACATTTTCTTAGAAACTTCATTGTGTCTTTAATTATGCATTTCCCCAATTCAGACACGGAAGGTGTCTGTGAATCTTACTGACAATATACTGCGAACATGCTAATACTCGAGGAAGTACAACTACACTTTTGAAAATCTATTTAACATGTTTTCACACGATTCAGCGAGTTTGTAACATTCTCAGAAAGTGATCGTCCATGAGCTGTCCGTTCATAACGCATGAAAACGGACCCCCAGGGTGGCCGTAATGAAGAGATATGTAATCGAGGCTCGCTCGCAGCTTCGATCCTCGAAAATTCCCGGATAATCGGTTCCCGATAATTATCGGCCGCCGGTTGTTTAAGGGGGGCGGGGGCACACGGCTTAGGGGTCCGGAGAAACCTCGCCACGGATGCTCCACACGTTCGACCGTGTGCCGGAAGCTGCGATAAGAACGGATATCGGCCAGGGATGCGTTCGACAATTTTAATTGACGAGCCTCCGTCGAAAAACCGCCCTGACGCATATATTAACTTCCTTTATTTTCAAAGCAAGTCGCGCGATGCTCATTTTTTAGAACACCCAGCCAGTAGCCAATTCTGCTTTCGATTCTTAAGCATCCATTACCGGTTCTTACCGCGAACGTGAACACACAATTACAAAAAATAGTTACACCGTCATTTCGTTTATTTTTTCCGTCGTGTCTAAGTGCTTTTGAAAATACTTGAAATCTGTGGAATGATATCTGAGCTGTGAATCCCCATGTACAAAATAACTGTCTGCATTATTGCGTGCATCGATTGCAAGGAACAAAAAGGAAAAAAAAGATCAGCTTCCAATGCGGCCATTCCACTCTTCTGCCATATGTTTCGACGATTTCCCGAGCGGTCATGAAGTCATCACTAGCCATCGGCTATCGAAGCATTCGATCATTTTAATTGCGGGTCCTCTGGGACTCTCGCGACGTATTTTATGACGAAGCGGACGTCGTCGCGGATGCCTCGGCAAATCGCCGGGAGGAACGGCCACCCGCCACGCGATAATTAAGCCTCCGCGGTTTGTCGCGCTAATGAGGAGTTTATCTTACGACCCTGGCTCCCTTGGCCACCCCTTGCACACACACACACACACGTATAGTATATACGCCCGCCCGTTGGCTTCCATTCTACGCGCAAACAGACAGCCGTCGGAGAAAATAAAAAGACGCGCGCGCGGGCCCCGCGAATCAACTCTGTTTCAACCATATAATTAAGGGGACGGAGACCGATACGGGGATCACGCTTCCTTGGGGGCATCCGAACGCTTCCGCCTATCGCGAAATCCTCGAACGAGGGATTCTTCAATTAGTGTCATTCCGAAATCAAAACTCCTTTTACGCCACTAAACGAATGAACCTTCGACTGTTCTAACAATTTTTGTTACTAGAATTGTCCATCCCTTTTTATTCTGAAGTTGTTAATATAATTTCTAGAATTAGATCGAATGAATTTTACTTCATTAACTTTTTAGTAAGAGAAATCCTCTTCTATTTGCGACTGAAGCTGCTCAGAAATTGGTACTCTCTTCCACCGTTTCTGCAAAATCGTTAAGCGATCGAGAAATGGCGGCCACTGAAGGGTCCGGCGCGCAACAAAGTCGGACTTCCGAGAATCCGCGGAAGCGAAGAACTCGGTTGCAGGATGGCGGAGTGGTTTAACGCGGTGAAGGAGGCGAAATGAAGAGTGCCGGATCGATGGCACAAAGGTACAGGGGCACAGGCCGGCTCAAAATTAGACTCGACAAAGCTACTTGGACTCGGAGGAAGACCGTCTGGTCGGCGCAAACGCAAACGCAAACGACAACCTCTGGGTCTCTCCCTCCTCTCTTCTACGCGTCGGCGGCACCGGCCGAAATATTATGTTTCGGCAAACAGACGAAAGTAGAATACAAATATGTAAAGTCTGCACTCGAAAGGCCGCGCGGCTTTACGTTTCGCCGGGCTTCTCCCCCCTCGACCCTGGATTTGTCCTTCTGCCTCTCGACGTGTTGACGTTTTCAATCTCTTGTCTCGAGCCGCTCACGTAAATCTAGACATCTCTTTACCCCCTGCCACCCTCGCTCTCACGGCCGTGTAAATTGCGCAACAAAGGACCCTGTCTTTGCCGAAAGTCTGCCGACCCCTTCCGGGTCTCTTTCGCAAACGCGGAAATAGTTGGTGCCCTCCTTCCAGGATCGCCTCGGCGGTTTAAGTGGCTCGTGAAAGTATTCCAACCGATTTTCTCCTTTTCATAGGAAGAAAGAGTTTAATTGGAGCGATATTTAAGTGTCTATGCTTGTCGCGAAGTTTCGAACTACTTGTATTGATTTTTGTAGAACCACGTCGGCTGCTACGGGATATTTAATATTGTTGCTTGGTATTTGAGACACATTTGCAGTCTAGTAATATACACTGTAAAACAAGCTGAAACACTTTTCTAACAAAATCTGTTCAGTTTAGAAGTTCCATGTGAATGTACAAAAATGTGTCATTTAAACAATTGTAGTTACTTTCTATCATCCAGGTATCCAATGACACTAGTCTTTCCGAGGATCCAAAACGCTGCACTTCTTCGCGTGCATTTTTCTCTCGATTTCAATCTCCGTAACGCATAAGATTGCATACTCGCATAAACATCCGCAGTCTCGTAATCCCTAAAAGCCGCGAGCGGTTCTCCTTTTTCCTCCCCTCTCGTCTGTTCCGGTATCCGCGGCGAACGTCAGCTCGAGAACTACTTCGAACGAAGTTGCTGGGAAGGAAAGAAAGAGAGAGAGAGAGGCAGAGGTTGGAATTCCGTTCGAGTATTACCGGTGGACTGCATAGTTTTTCTCGACACGCGCCCCAAACGACACGGTGGCCAACTTGTCCGGGAAAATGCTAACAGCCGAGGCGACGCGACGTTCGATCGAACGAAAGGCGCAAAATTTCAGCGGGTTCTCGCCACGCACCACCACCCACCCCTTTAGAACGTACACGCCCTGCCACAAGTTTCGCCACACTTGCCGAGAACCAAACTAAAATCGTTCAAAAAGGAACTTAAACTCTAAATGACTACAAAATTAAAGCAATACAACCATTCCAGTGATTTTATGCATTTCCGATAAAAATGGGGGTGTTTAGAACAGTGGTTAAACTAAAGGAGTTTAAAAAGAAGAAGGAAAGAGAACGTTTTTTTATGTGACTCAACGAGTATGTTTCTTTTGCATAAACATCCACAGTCTGGTAATTAGAAAATTAAGAGGAGTACAGTATAATCGACAAACGATTGCTTTGTTTTGCGAACCGACTGGAAATCGCGATACTTGTGGCCGGGGGTGTACACACCACACACGGCGAGATAGAACTAGACCGTGGCCAACGGGGGTGGGACGCGGGGGTGGCAGTGGGCGTCGGGTTCGAGACGATTGTGCTCTCTCGGCTCTTTCTCCGGGAGCGCTTTGTAGCCCGTAAACTTTCTTGGTTCGACAACCCTCGCTCGGTCCCGAGGCGGAGGAAACCGAGAGAGGGAGAATAAGAGAACAAGAGAGGAAGAGAGAAATCTAGAGTAAGTGGGTTGGGGGAGAGAGAGAGAGAGAGAGAGAGAGGGGCCGTAGGAACAGTCGAATCGAGCCGCTTCCAGCCAAGTTTTTCCATGGCGGTAGCTGCGCAATCATTTGTTCAACACACCGCCAACAAATCCAATACGCTGCCAGCCAACGAACACACGGATTTCGCTTCTCCTTCCGTTTCTGCCACTCCCCCGCCCCCCTCCCCTTTGCTCGCCGTTTCGATTCCCCTCGTCTTTGTCCACCGGAGGAACTAAAGGAGGAATGAGTGTGCGAGCCGCGTGTACAGACAACGGGGCACACGCTCGGTTTCCGTGGTCGTCCGTGATCACACCTGTCCGTGTGGTCTGGGTTAGACGAAGTTACCCTGGTGGGGGTGGCCTTCAACTATTTGAATTCCTCGGACTATAGCGCCCCGATCCTCCGGGAAACACTGCCATGGCGACTTTCGACTAAGCAACATCGCGTAGATCTATTTTTATATGCTGTTCCGGTAGACTTCGCATTGTATGATTTATGCATTAAATTGTTAAATTTAAGAAAATTTTTAGTTTCACCAGGATGACTATTTTAGACACTTTTCGTAGAACGAAGCACATGAAGTTGCATTATTCTGAAGCCACACTGCTCGCTAAAATAAAAATTATTTTCATGGTAGCCAATCAGAAACACCACACACGTGGCACGTATTGTTGCACAGTTGATCAGAAAAATGCACTGTGACGTGTGTGTCCCAACAGGGTCGAAAGGGTTAAATTTCTTACAATAAAAAAAATCGAGTAGAACCAAGTGAACGTGTGCGGACGAGGAGCAACAAATCCGCGGGCGGCACGGTTTTCCATTTCCTGTGGAACAGTGGTTCGTGTCTCGCGTCATGGTGTTCGCCGCATGGAAATCAGTTGTCACGGATCGATTTCACGGCGACACGGAATTTGTTTGTACCAGAAGAAAGCCCGGGGAAAAGCTTTTCCAGCGTCGCGCGATCCCTCGGCGAAACAGAGAAAGAGCGAGAGCGAGAGTGAGAGAGACAACCGAAAACCGGAGAGGGAGGACCAGGAATAAAGGGGGAGGGGTGGCAGGTTTGGCGAACGTGAGAGGACTGCGGATTTATTCGAAAACACTTCTCCTCGCCGGGGATAGCGTTCCGCGCGAATAGACGCCGATACTCGAAGGGCGTGGAAAAGGGCCGATTCCTTAATATCCCCCGGGGACTTCCCCGGATCAGATACACATCGCTCGGGCTCGCCTATCTATTCAATATGCCTCCATTATTTGGTAGGTGATAAGGTGGAACGGTGGTCTGACTCCTCTTCCCTGGACGGCCCTTACCCTACGCCGACCGACCACGTTGCCCTCCGGATATATCTTGGTCCCCCGTGGGACCATGCCGATGAACGATAGTCCCCCACCTCTTTCTTTCTCTTTTCTTGCTCCTTTTCTTGGCTTCTATCGCTTTTGCCTCGACAGCCTTCGCTCTGGTTCTTTCACGGAGACAGTGTTGCGATTGCGAGGCGGGTGATTTGTTTAAGGTCAATTTTCAGTGATTGTTTCGTAAAAAAAATCGACGAATTCTATTTGCTAACTAGGACTACGATTTTTACAGTACTTCTTAGGGACACGTCAATCTTTTTATTACTTCAATATTATCGCTTCGTTCGTAATGTTTTAAAAGAAGAAAGCCGGGGGTTAAACCGATCTCCACGGTTCTTCACCAGAATCTCTAACAGGAAGTTGCATCCTCAAACGAAACAAAGCGCGGGCGTCAAACTGCAAAAGACAATAGCAACCTGACGGCCGAATGAGTTCACGCAACACCCAAATTAAACAGCGCAGCGTTCCTCTCGACGCGGTGGGAGCGTGTTAACAAAAATTGAAACGAAAAAAGTGATTCATCGGGGTAAAAACGGGAAAAAGCGAAAAACAAAAAAACCGGAGCGAGCTTGGTTGGCAGGATGCACGAACTCGCAGGCAGAGTACGACTCCGTACGTGCGAAATCCATTCAGTCGGTGTATACTCGCGGAACTCGCGACATCGACCTCTCTTGTCGAATCACACGCCACCCCCCTCGCACCACCACCACTACCATCACCGCTGTATAACGCGCGCGCGGGAGGTTTTCAGGGCGGCTTTTCACCGGAGAAACATGGTGTACGTTCTATAAAGGCGGCCCGTATCTCGACTCGTATCTCCGCGGCCCCGGTGAAACCGCCACGGGGTGTCAACCCCTAAGGGTACACAATGGGCCCCATATGTTTGCGGGGGTGTAGAACGACGGGGACCTCGATCGACCCCTTTACCCCAGATCCCGCGAGACTACCTTCCGCGAAACGTTCCCGCGAATTCGCATTCTCCGCCGAGCCGGTTTCCAGGAACCTGTAATATTTTCTGCCCTTGTGGCGGGGGTGGAACGCCGTGCTAGTAACGTTGTTCCGAAATTCATAATTTCAGATGATTTTTAGAACAGTTGGCGTTCTAATGATTTTTAATGTAAATATTGTATGAACACTTTCTCTTTGTTTTTAAGTGACAAAACAAACGCCACATTTAAACAAAGCGACCGGTTTACCGAAACAGCGACCGTCGACAAATGTCTCGGTTAAACATTAGCAACGAATTCCTGGCTACAAGAATGCCTGGAAAAAGTGGCAGAGTTATCACGATAGTGCAGCTCGTAAAACAAAAGGGTGCAGTAAACGTCGCTCTAAAACCAGTGCAGAACGCGGAGTCCCAAATTAGTCGTAAATTAATTTTATCCAGAAGCGTTTATACAACCGTCACGCTCGACCCGGCCGCCATTAGAATGGACTATCAATTGTAGCTACTGGAAACGAGCTTGCTCCGTTTTACGGGCGACGTCGATCCCGCGGGCACTAATTAACATAAGCGATCGCGGACGCGGAGAACCGGGGGCACGAAAATAGTGCACGTCGAGAACCGGCGCGGTACGGCGCGGCGCGGCGGCCTGAGGGGCGGCTGCTCGTAAATTTTTACGTGTCATCGGGGGGGCCCCGGAGGCACGCGGCCCTTTTCGCCCGTTGCTGATTTTCCGGTGGCTCGCGTGCAGAACGCTCCTTCTCGCTTCTAATGGAAACGATGTTTCCTTTCGCGTCGCCGTTTTCCTGAAGTTCGCGGTCCCGCAGCAATGAAATGCACTCCGAGCAGGCCGTAAGAACGCGCCGCGCGATGCATACTAAGCGGACCCGGTGCATTTCGATTCTCTCACCCTTTCCGAGCACTATAACTTCGCTTTTTAGCGATCGCCGGCCCCACCTTCGCAGTAAACGCGTTTTAACCGTCCAACACTTTTTAGAACAGTTGACACGGTGATTTTTGCTGTTCGAATTTTCTTCTCTATCCTCGTTAAAGTGGCTTATCAAAACGTCCCTCCTTCTCGCCAGAAGAAAGCTATGATTTTTTAAATATTTTCTATAATATTAATCTGACTATTCACGTTGTCTCTCTAATTCAGCTAAGTATTCGTCAAGTATCCCGACGTCTGGATCAATTATTGCAAACGTTCCCACGTTTGTTACAACGACCGCTGAATAAGCGACGTTATCGAATTTGCAAGGAGATCGGTGTTGTTAATTGAATTCCTTTTAACGTCGCTCGGTCAATGATTTAGTTACGAATGTAGCCGTTTTATAGTTAACGAGTGGCACGACCTGTTAGCGTACCGATATTAAGTTTTATTCGTCGCGTCCGCCGGTGTAATTATTAAAATATTCACGAGCGTACCCGTGTCAAACGACAGTTTAACGTCAACGTGTGGATAAACGTGGATCAAGTTTTAATTTCAAACTCGTTTCTCGGCGGATCCGTGCTTTCCGTCAGGTGTCAGTTGCTCTATCTCTCACTCTCTTTCACTCTCTCGCGCGTGTGTGTGTGTGTGTTGATCGGGGCGGCTGCAATTACCGGCGTCAGAAATATTGAGAAAGAAAGCTTGTCAATGCGTGATTCTTGTCGGGTGCAATTGCGAAAAATGAAAACGGTGGAACTCGTTCTCGAGGACACTTATGTCGCAGTCCGAGAAACCTTGCACAACGTGCTCGTGGGAAAAAGACATCGAACATTGAATATCACTTGGACAGTCGTCAAAGGGAACTTGTTTACAAAGTAATCGACTGCAAAGAAAAATCAACACCGTACCAATCTGCGTATCTACCCGGACTCGCTTTATGCAATTTTAATCCGAGCCTTGCAACTGACTCGAACTGATCTACCTTGGAGCAACCATAAATTTAATACGAATCTTGCAATCCGCTTACCGATGTGTCTGATCTGCGCCGATCTACTTTAAAGTGAACGTAAATTCTATCCTGCGATCATCTTTCGATCCAGATATCCCAGGCAAGTGTTAGTGGAAAGTCCGATCGGTAATCTCGTAGACAAATGGGGTGGTAAAACGATCAATGATAGTGTATCAGGTAAATTAGACTATAGAAGACAACTGACTTACAGGTTAACCACCTGATTAATTCGACCATTGAACAAATTATTAGGTGTAGAAATTAACTTAGTGCCTTGATATTAGATTATTTATAACTCTGGTTTGAATGCAAATGATTGCCCGCCATTTTGTAACGTTTAAGTACCAACACTTATGAAACATTTGAGATTTAGTCGAAACAAAAACTATTAATAAGCAAGATGGCGGCGTCTAACAAGACTCACATACGGCACTGTATACTGTTTGCCTGACAATTAAAGAAATATGCTTCCGTAGCCGCTGAAATGATTTGTTCTGCTTTGGGTGAAGGTGCAGTGACACATAAGACCTGTGAAAAGTGGTATCAAATATTTCGAAGCGGCGACTTTGATCGTTCTGATCGAGAACGTAACAGACAGCCAAAAAAATTTGAATCCGAAGAACTTGAGCAGCTGATCTCAGAAAATTCCGCACAAACACAACATGAGCTAGCAATTTGGGGCGTCACAAAAAGCAATTTTCCATCGACTGAATAAGTTAGGATTGATCCCACATGCGGATTTTTATTTATCCTGATCACTCCAGCATCATTTAGCAGATACAAATTTCCATACATTGGAAGAGGTGCAAAAAGCTATTGACGAATTCATTACAATAAAACTTTACATCTTTATTACATTTATTACTTTACATTCATTACATCTTTGGAAAGATGGAAGAAAGTCATCGGAAATAATGGGGACTATTTCGAAAAATAACAGATGTATGATCACATTATAAAGTCACCGAATTAATTTCTATATACCTAGTATTTATTCAAAGATCTTCACCACATTCGGATTCCTCCAAGAGTCCACATCAGCGAAGAAGTAGACTTAGAGATTGTAGAGGACAACTAACTGGCTCGCTAATTCACCAATTGGACAAATTAATCCTCAAGGAGCGGTGATCCTGGGATCACGAGAGCCCGCTATAATCTGCGATCGATCCGGATCCAGAGTCCGCGAGATTAGACGGTTGGAAGACGTGAGCTCGCGGCGATCCAATTAGGGGTGGTGCGTACGCGTCCGGCGACTGGTTTTAATGGACTCGGGACAGGGTCGAGAGAGCAGAGAAGCGCTCTTTACGTCGTCGACGGAGTGGCGCATTGGCAGGTCCCGTCAATCAGATAGCGGGTCGACGAGACGCGCGGACAGAGGGTCGCCGAAGTGCCGATAGCCCTGCGATCCCGGCTTCCTGCTTTAATTTAATTGGACGATCGCCAGTCGCGCGTGCCACCTGATAAATAATTAACGTGTCTGGTCCGGATCGATTATCAGGCCGGGTCCCGCGAACGACGGCGGGGGTGGCTGAGCTTCAGCCACCCCATTTCGGGGGTTAGAGGGCGGAACAGTCCCCGGGATCGTCCACCGTCAATCCTCTCACGATCCGATCCATCGGCCACCGGCTTAATTGCCGCTCCTCCGTTCCGTTCTTTCATTAACCGCTTCCGACGCAATTAACC
The DNA here is from genome assembly GCF_051020765.1 of Lasioglossum baleicum. Taxonomy (NCBI): domain Eukaryota; kingdom Metazoa; phylum Arthropoda; class Insecta; order Hymenoptera; family Halictidae; genus Lasioglossum; species Lasioglossum baleicum. The sequence continues at coordinate 10,751,065 of NC_134937.1, forward strand.
CGACGCCGAGAAGCGGCCAGTTTTGTACGATTAAAATTGCAAACGCCTAACCACTTCCAGCGAAGTCTCCGTCTCTGCCGAGTTTCGCCGTTCGAGACTCGCGATCTACAACGAGGGTAGTTTTTTCGGAAGACGGTGTCTCGATCGGAAACGCCACCGTCCGTCAGTCTTCATCAGTGTGACGGATCGCTGTTTGATTTGTTACTCCTCCCACTGAGTGACTGATAACCGCGGGGAATTAATGTTGATTGCGGGGATATCGCGGCTGGAGGGCGGTCTGATTGTTTGGAAGCGATCCCAGTTAGCAGAGACATTGGGCATATGCAGGAAGAGCAGTTCCAGGTGGTCTTGTAGATTTAGGAAATTTTCATTTTGTTGGAACTGTGATCGCGTGATTCACCCTTTACAAAAATTCAACTGATGTAGTAATTCTTGGTGGCGCCTCGAAGTCGTCACCGCTCGAGTGTTTATATTTAGATCGAACGGGAAGGGCATCGCGGAAACATGAGCTCCAGAGGATTAAAAACACGACGTAGCCTGGTACAAGAGAAAAATATCGGGGACATAAATCGAGGCACAAATTGCTTAATTAAAGTGTAATCTGGCGAAATGAATACACCGACGTATCTCGGAAAAATATTACGTGTGGCCGGAGTATAACTTGTATAGTTTTTAAAGCGGCCGAGACGTTGATCGTTGCAATTTAGGAGTCGGTATATCATAGACAAACAACGCATCGCGTGTCGATCGGCCATCCAGGACTTAATGGGTCCAATTAGTTCGTAAAGGACGTGTATCGTGTCCGGAGCGTGTACGCCGAGACGGTGGACAGCAATTATTTCTTCATCCAGTCGTCGGCGAGACGGTACGCAACAGCAGTAGCACAGCGTTTACGTTTCGCACATTTAGTTCATTATCATTGATACACGGCGACAGTGATTGTTCGAGGGGCGAGGGGCCGCTTATGGTTTCGCGTGTTACGCGTTACACCACGGCTTCTGGGGCAATTTTCGATACGCCGTTCTACAAGTACTGCGCGCTCCCATTATAATTACATATGCAAATGACGGGCAATGATCGACCGGCGAAAAAAAAACGAAATTGATCGCCGTAGAATCTGATACTTGTCAGCGACAACCCGTACCTTCGATTATTATCTTCCTAGGAGACACTCTGCGAACGCCGGGCTTACCTGCTCGACAGGTTACCCTGCCGTTTACTGTTACGAGACAGCAGGAAAAAGCAGGCCTGATTCGAACAGCGAAACTTTCACTTGCTATTAATAAGGTTCGTCGCAATAAATTATACGGGCAGAAATATTTATTGGCAATTGACGAAACATGGATTCTAATCGACAGGAGACTAGGAAATATTATTTTCAGGATTTCTCGACTCACTAAAATTATTATTGCATAATTGAAGAACGCGTTACTTGGCTTCTGAGGAGACGGAGACAGGCTGCTGAAACTTTCCAGGTTTCAAAAAGCATGTTAAGCATAATGGGAAAATACAAAACAATGTAATCTATCAGAAAAGAGAAGGCATACGCCTCAATGGCGTATCTACAAAAATATCAAACTGTAGTTGAAACCCATAATTTTAATTTACTGTGACGTGTCCAGCTGTAATTGCAAAATTAGGCCACACAGCGCAAAGGTTGCCTCGCGTGCTCCATCTTGTAATTAATATTTTCGTTCGAATAAACAGGTGCCGAGGGACTTATGGTCGGGGGCGGCTGGAGTACGCGTCTCTTGCGGAGAACCGAGGCAATTTCGGGATGTACGCGAGAGCTCCGCGGGATCGATACGCTCGCAGAGGCCGGCGATCGCGGCGATTACGCGGGCGAGCGTATCGCGTAAAATTGCTTAAACGTAGGAGAAGCCCTCGCCATTACGAGGGAGCCATTAAATGTAATGTACGAGCGGTAATACGTGCTCGAACGAGCATCGGCGGCGGCGGTCTACTTTTTCGGACGGCCCGAAACCGTCCGATTGTTCGTCGATCGAACTCGCACAACCGATCATTTTTGTACAGGGCGATGAAGAAAATGGTGCGAGACCACGGAGACTCGTCTTAACTCAAAATTGGTTCATTTTGCCTCTTCCCTCGCCTTTAACTCAACTAATTAAAAGTCTGCACGCAAGCAATTGATAATGAAAAACATTCTGCATCTTCTCAAAACATTTCATTTCGATCGACTTCCTCGATTCTTCAACTTGCCACTTCTTCAATTCTAGCTTCTAGTTTTAAGGCTCGATAATTTTAAGATAATTACGTCATACACGATACTTTTAGATGACACCCTGTTTTTGATCACCCTGTACATTGATGATCCGTCGCTCTGTCGATCGGAAACCGAGGTACGCGTGTACGAAACCGATGGAAGAGCGATACGACTGGATGCGCTTCACTTTTGCGGACCGGTCGCCGCGAGCCGATCGTGTAATAATCCAATTATCCGCGACCGGCAAAGCCGGTGAAACGCGGAATCGATTGTCGATTACAGTCGCCTCTGAACTTCGGAATATGTTCGTCGATCTGTCGCGTCGATATGGGAATTAGGAGGCTACCGGACGATCACCTGTCTTCAAGTTTACACATACATACAAGTTGTATAGCGTCCACTATGAAAAATTACCGAAAAGCAAATAGTTCTGTACTCTACTCTAACATTGTCAGCACCTGAGCATCATAGACACTGATTTCGTCTTAAGGATGGGAATGTTAGTTCGAAGCAACTCGAAATTTTTCATAGAAGATAATCGTCTGGAGCGCACAGTGTACGCGTCCGAGGCTCGTCCGAGCGGATTATCTCGCGTCGGAAAATATCTCATTTTCACGCCTGGCTCGCCGTGTCGCTTGTGATCTACGCCGATGTTCGGACTTGTTCTGCAACTTAATCGTATAAACGAACCGACCGACCGCGCGAGTAGCCGCAGATTGTATCGGCGGGGATATGACCGGCGACTAATTAGCACTTCGTTATCTATCCCTCGTAAATTTATGCCGCGCGGAGGACGATACGCTCGCGCATACTATAACCGTACGCGAACCCACCGATTCCTCCCCGCGCGCGAGTGGGTACTTGCGAATGTGTATCGGCTTCCTCCCCGGCTTCGGTTCCAGTTTTTTGCACCGTTTTAACTATACCAAGAGAGAAATCCGCCATTCCGCCTGGCGGCCCGCCGGAAGTTGCACTTTGTTACCGACCGTTCACCACAACATTGTTGCCCGTACACAACACCGTGCCTGTTGCACGAATGCGTGAGACTCTCGACGAGATACAAGATGATTCCCGCCGCCCCTTTTATTTCTCTTTCAAATGATTTCCTTCGGATCTCACCGCAGATAGCTTACGGCCAGCCTGAGGATGTTATGCGCGCTAACTTTCGTTCCCCCGCGTCCTTATCATATCCGTGCGTTTCCGATACGAGCGATCGTAACTCTTCCGGCCCCGGTATGATCTACGATGTACGATGTTTTGAAACGGTGATCCGCGGAACGAGGATTTTATGCGTTTACGGCGAGAAATTTAAAACAGCTGCGAGATTAAGTGAATCCGAGAATGCTTTTTTCTACGCTGGAATTGTTGGAGGAAGGAAACTTCTATCTGGCAAATTGTAGTGTTAAGGATCCGTAATTTACCTGATAATAATGGTTTTACATCATTATACGAAATTGTTAAAATTGTTAAAGGCAGAAAGGATGTTTCATTTGGCTCTTGTTTCTTGCAATCGATGCAGACGATTTTTCAGAGAAGATCAAGAACGAGTCCTCGATTTTTGTATTATCAAAAAGCTGCAGAAAGTAGTCGATATAAAACAGAAGTGAAAGACCAAATGAATAATCAAGTGTTTAATATATTCCGATGTTTAATCTATATCCATTGTCCCCTACAAAATCCGAGATGCATCAAATAATTAATTGTAGATAGCACCTTTTATTAGAAGAAGGAACAGTGACCACTAAACGGTATATAGAATAATTTAATAAATAGCGAAAATTTTTCAAGTTTCTCTGGATCAGATATTCGAAAATACCGCGTTGCGATTCTGTTCAGCTGTCGAGCTTAAGATCCCATGAAGCCCGCAAGATACGCCGGCGATTGCGATTTCAACGGTGGTTAATTCTCGAAACGAGTAACACGGCAGCGTCCGTTTCGGAACTGTGTTGGAGCGTTGTCGACCGCGCAGCACGCATGCAATAATGGAAATTAATTCGAACAGTAGTAAAGCGAATATGAAAATGCATGCCGGTCATTAAATCACGGTCTTCTTGCGCGGGTATAACGAGAGAAAACTGAACGGAGGGAATTAATCGGGAGAGTTGGAACTACGGTCTACCACGGTATCGTTAACTTCTTCGTGTTGCTGGATTGCCTCGATGATCAGGCTAACAATAAGAAGCGGTAATTGTTGGTGTGTTCGGTCCCGGCTTTCGAAAAATGGAAATCCACCTCGGGGGCAACATAGTTGCGTTTTCTTGAGATACGGCGCTGCTGACGTGAAATTACATGCTTTCATAAAGCACGGAATTTATTTTATTGGATGTCGGGGGGTTGCGTGAAAACAGCATGAAGTTTTAAGTGAAATTAAAAATACTGATACGCCGATGCTGTTGCGCTCAAATCAGTTCTGACGTGGGCGGGTGAGGAATTGTCTGACAGTTATGGCAGGTGGAGATTGAGGAGTGAAACCGAATTGTAATAAATTCAAGAACTCTTCTCTAGTTAATTTAATATTCTCCTCTTCGGATCTGCTCTCGTTTTATTCGAAGTAAAAACACTTTTAAGAGCGATCTTTTTCTTAGTCATAGCAGCCAGAGGACTTTAAACAATAATGATTAGGATTATTACGGTCCCTGACATATTCATTAAATTCGTGAGTACAAATAAATCGAATACTATTTAACTTCTACGTTAAAAAATTAAAGAACTACTCTAAGACAATTTTTCAGCCACTACCTTTAAGTACACTATGAAATAAAGTCCAAAATATACATATATTATAAAAATATGATTTTATATTATATAATTCGTAGGACAGGCACACATGGCAAATCGAGCAAAATCATCTGGTATCCAAAGGATAATCGTCGAGCAATCGCTTCCGGCAGCGATCGGTTTCTCGCGTGACGCAGGCGCAAACAGGATCGGCGTAAAAAACACGGCTGCGAGCAAATTGGGAAATTGTCCGGGAATAGAAAATCCCGCGGTCGAATACCAATTAGAGCATATTAAAGCCTATCAACGAGCAGCTCGGTTTTTCGTTCCGTTCCGACATTAAATTCAGGAATCTAGCCGCGGAATGTGGTCGGCCGATTCCAGCGGGAGGTAGCGGCCAGCCCGAGAGCATAAGTAGACAATGCTATTCGCGGCGGGACATGCGTTGGATTCTTTGCCCATTGCCGATCGAAGACAGTCCGATGCGGCGTTGATCCCTGGATCGATCAGTTTCCGCGATCTGCCGAGGGGACGCGAGATTAAACAGCCGCTCGATACGGAGATGTTATTTGTTAAGAGCCCGCGTGCCAGCCGCGTGTGAAACTGTTATCTGGAAACCATAATGCACCTCTCCGGAACAGGCTGACCCGGTTCCCGGGCAAAACATAAACCTGCATAACGACGCCATTTTCACCGACCTCGGCACCGAAAAACGTGTTAATATAATTTTTGTTTCTAACTTTTTCGTATATGACTTTGTTTTCGAGAGGAACAGGTTCGAGAATGCATAAAACACGTGTGCCTTTTCATGAGTTACTTTTTCAATTTGGTATTCTATTTTTTGGATTTATTGTTGAATACCAACTATTCTACGTTACTAACGATCCTGTATAATGGACGCATAAAAACAAGAGAGATGCGAAACAGTGTATTGGACATCGTGGAACTCTTGAAATTTTATACTAACGAGGGAAATTCGAACGCAAGGGAATTTAAAATATTTGAAATTTTGCGGGAATGCCGTCCGTGCGGTGCTAATAACGAAACAATTCTTTTGAAAAATGGTCGAAAGGGTGGAAAGTCCTAATTATTGCAAGCTGCAAAAAGGTCTGAATCAATTCCGAGATACATACGTATTGAAAAAAATGAATTAGCGCAGGGTTAATTTTTGACTCATCGTCCCTTGTAGGCACCTGTTTCGAAAAATCGTTGATTTTAGATCAACCTGTAGCGATTGTTCGAGAGTATCCGGAAATAACGAGCGTTTACGACCGCCAGCCGTCCATTACGTTTCCACTGGCCGACTCCGCGCGGAGAACACGATATAGTATTCATTTTAAAAACGGAGTTTCTAATAATCCGCCGGGGCTGTGGTGGCCGGCGCACAACAAATCTTGTTATCGCGGATCAGGAAAAATTGTTTCTCATTACGCTTTATTGCCCCTCGCCGGCGAACGGCGAGATGACGCACGCCGTTTCGAACTATAACTTCTTCCTCGTTACGCGATCCCGCACGGTAATTTGATAAAAATTGCCGGTAATTAGCGAGGGAATCACGAGCCGCGTAAAATTTACGACGCGAGTGCCAATAAATGATCCGGACGTTCCTGTAGATCCCAGGACCGCGGTATTTCTGCAGCTGATCTTCGGGGCTCGATCATTATCGCGGGAACGGCTGCTGCAGGGCCCGAATTAACATTTCTCCGGGGAAATTAGTTAAGTCATTATGCCGAAAGTGTGAAAAACTCCTTGTTTCCCCCACCTCCGCGGGGGCTAATTGGCGGAATGAAATCAGCAAGGCCGCTCTTTATCGGGGCCTGTTCGATAACGTTTCACTGACCGTGCAACGAAATGCGGGCAGATGTTCGTCAACTTTCCACATTTGTTCTTATTCATTTTGCATTTACTTTGATCCTGGAAGTCGGTGTAAAGACTCTTCTTCGGTTAAGGTAAAGCATGCGTTCAGTATCTTCTTGAATATCAGCGATGGAGTTATTCTACGTCCGAATGTAAAGAAGAGATACGTTCTTGTAACTATAATTTATAATTTTATTTAACCCGGCGTTGGTAAGGTGGGAAAATGTATCGTAAGTGGTAAGGTGGGGTCTCACAGATCCACCGAAATAATATATTGTATTATAGAAATAAATACCTTTTTCATAAATATAAGATTAGGTATTGCTTAAGAGGCTTGTAATTTATCAGAGTAAAAACGCAGATCCACGAAATCAAATTTTTATTATTCAAAAATACTTAACAACTTTCACGCGTTGTTACAATGTTACAATCATTCTAAAATCTCTGGGGTCTGTAAGACCCCACCTAACTAACGCCGGGTTAAAAGATTGAATGATGACGTAGGTGTTGCAAAGACATTCTCTAGTTACTCAGCTCCCAGTGGCTAATTTCAGAGGTTGTTTAATTAGATGCAATTAGGTGATCAACACGTCAAGATAAAGTGTCTTTAAAAATATGAAAATCGTCAGGTCGTCGATCGGCCAGAGAACTATAAATCCTTTTCGCAGGGGCCGCGAAATCCTCCGTAGTTCCGGGGATCTGGTGGGAATCGCAGATTCGACTCGTCGAAAAGAAATCCGCGGGCAGCACGGCGGAATTATAGGATTGTCGTTCTCGCGTCTCGATCCGATTAGCCGTCGGAGCAAAGTCACGCCGCTTATTCGAGGCCGCCAAGGTGGCTGGAAGCGAGCCGATAAGGGGGGCCGACGACAGGTCCCCGTATCGCTGGAAAACGCGACGTTCAGGCGAGCGAATCAAACACGACAACCGGGACAATGCCGGTCCGAGTGTCTCGCGCCTCGCATCGGAACCAGCTCGCACAAAAGACGAGTGCTGTCAGCGCGATGCGGTGCGACAACGCGAAACAGCTGGTTATGCACTGTGCACTCTAGCACCTGTTCTCCCGATTTTTAGTCTACGCCAAACGGTACACCACTGGACTGTGAATTTTTGATGAAATTGGGGTGAAATATAAAATAGTAACATATTAGAAGAATAGTGTTTTCAATGCAAAGAAATTATTAACCCTTTGCACTCGGAGCTATTTTAATTGGAAAATTAAAGATCCCAACGAAAACATCCTGTAAACAGGAGCCAAGTTCCTGTGGCCGTAAAAAGTTGTGAGATCAAACAAAATACGGTCAAGTTCGTTAGCTTAGAAATACCTCTTGCAATACTGAAAAAAGCGTTTGTAAAAATTAGTTTAAAAGAAAGCTATTTAATTTTTAAAGAGTTACATGGAGGGTTAAATTATTTTTATGGCCATTGGTTTAAAAAGTAACAATTAATAACAACAATTCCGATCAATTGCAATTTTTGAAAAAATTTCTTTTCACATCCTGTAGTAAACTAATGGCTTTAGCTTCCCAAAAATGTTCAAATCGTATAGTACAATATTAAAATAGTTATCTTGTTTTTCAGAGCGTCCTGAAACTTTTGTCCACCACTGTGGAGTGAAATAGAAATTTATTTTCTTTCTTAAGATGTTTAAGTTTAACAGGTTGAAAATGGAATATCAGTAAAAAATCCACTGTCTAGTAATCACCTTTATTCCATCAGGATTCCTTTTCTCGAGATGTAGGAAAAATTGTTTTATGCACTGTATTGAAGCACACAACAGTATAATAAATGAAAGATTCGCTGGTTACCCGCTATGTAGATTCGTGGGTCCGTCGGTCCGAGTAAAAAGCGCTTCGAACCAGTCGAGTCTCTGCCAAAAGGGAGCATCGGGACACGGTTTGACAGCGTGGTCCTGGCAGTCACGGTTCCGTCGCCGGACAATCTCGGTATCGTGTCATCGGCGACGCTGATTGCTTATTGCTCCCACATAAACAGCCGGGAATGCGAGGCATCCGGCGAACAAGCTGGCACAATGCGACGCAAAGTTGCGTATCATCGCTCGGTGATCGATGATCGACGACAGGGGGCTCGATCGCCGTGGTCCCCGGCGATCGATCAGCCGCCGGGAGGAGCGAGACTCGGATTCCCCGCTGTCATATTAAGGGAACGAGTTTTTGGCAGCGTCTGAAACGAAGAGAGGTGGGGAAAGAGGGGGATGTCGAACGGACGAGTTTTCGAGAGGCTGTTCCGATCGGACCCTCTGCGGCCGATATCCGGCTCGAACGGTTGCTTAACGTCCGTTAATTAGTCCAATTAGAGTGACGGCGATTGCCCGCTAATTAATTCAGGTATACGTAAGAACGGGCCTGATCGCGTATGTATCTGCCGGCTGATCGGACCTGGCCGGATGTCAGCGGATGTCCTACCGGGACGCACACGCGCCACGACTACGTGTCTATGCATTGTGTACGTCGTCGTGCTATTGTCGAGGCATTGCAGTTGTCCTGCGGATAGTTAGTCTGCGGTTACACTCGATGCGTTTTCTGACGAGTACGTCTCAATCAGAGTTGGGCAAAAATTGAATCAACGATTGACGAATACATTTCTACTTCAATCGGTAATCGCAATTAACAATTAATCTCCTAGTTTAGTCGTTGAGAGAGAGATTGCGGTTAACGATTAAATACTTATTAATCGTTAATTGCTGTTAACGATTAAATACTTATAAATCGTTAATTGCGGTTAACGATTAAATTCTTATTAATCGTTAATTGGTATAACGGTTAAATTTCTACTTTAGTTGTTAATTGCGATTAACGATTGCATTTCTTTCAATTGTAATCGTCGATCGGATAATTGATAAAAATTTAAACTGAGTTTTTGTTGAGATATATTTCTGTCAATTCTCCTTCTCCGCTCTCTGTCTCTACCTCCCTTCTTATTACAATTTATGGTTAGACCGTATGGCGATTAACTTCATCAATCGATTGAATCAATCGCCGATTTTTCGACGATTTCTTCTTCTAATCAACGATTGACGATTAACTTCATCATTTTTTGTGCGGAGTCTGGGTTATTTTGACCCGTAGTATAAAAATCGTCATACAGTTGTTTCGTTTCCAGCGAGTTAATTAAGTGAACAGCTGCTGCGTTAAATACAGCAGAAAGATGAACATATTAACAAGAAGTGTCTTCGGAAATATATAACATCATCAATTATATAGTTGTAAGAATGGTCAGTCGTCCGATGGTTAAGCAAATGGTAAATATCCACAGGTGAAAATGACATTTGACGCTTCGCTAACACCGTAATGATCCCGCATCCCACAAAATTAATGCAAAATAAAGTTAATGAAAATAAGGAGTAACGTTTCCCTACAAAGTAGTTGACACGTATTCACGTATCAGAATTTTCGCGTTCGCGTTCGCCAACAGTAGCCGACAGAATGTGTTCATTGAATTCATTTGAATTGAAATTGGATAATAATATTGGTTCGGCAGGGTATACTTTACGAAGCAGCTGTTTCTTCAGCTCGGGTGTCAGTACGCAAAGACGCTTATGACTTATTAATTTGCATACCTGTCCAATTGGTGTGCTCTTTACCTCAATCCCCCAAGAATCATTTCAAACGGGGGCTGAATTATTACGCGTGCAATTGACCAGAACGGTGCGGGCCCGGCAATTAATAAACATGTCTCTCCGCGGGAGCTGGAGCAGTAAATTGAAACCCAGAAGCAAATTATGAAATTCTTTTATTGGATTAAGCAATGCTAAACGACTCGAGGTACCGAGTGGAATAATTTTTTAGCACTAATGGAAATAAAAATGTAACGGGCAGATAATTTAAGCTTATCTTGGACAGTCAGCTGCATTTTCACCTTTCCAGGTGGCTTGGTCACTTCGAGCATTGATGCAGCATATTTACATGCTCGTAATGTAATATTAATCTATGTAGAGTAATTTCATGTGATGAATAATTGATAATCTATTAATAACAAAGCATAAGGTATGTTCCAAAGTTACAGATCTATATTCAGCCATCCATAAGAGGCAGAGATCTATAAGAAACGCAATTTCAAAGTTGGAAGTGGATTTATAAACACACGAGTCAATAAATGGAAGAAATACATTTTGCAAGGTACTGTTAGACAACACGTAGGAGAGACAATTTTTCTAGTTTTGGGAGAGATTGTGTAATTTAGAAGATTGCTGGCCAGTGTGATGGAGACTGTGAGAACGTGACGGTAACGACAGTGAACGCGAGCAAGGGACAGTAAAGCTGTCGTGCGAACACGTTCCCGTGCAGGTGTATCGCGATATAATTAATTTGCGTGATTCACGATACACCCTGTAGATGCGTATAATTTTATACGCGGGTCCGGGGTCCATACACGCGTGTGTATACATTTAAAGGGTCCGCGAAATGGCTGGGAAGAAGCGGTACACCTGTGCTCAGCGCCACTGCCATCCGACAGTGTGCGACAGAGGCTAACGAGCCCCGGGTTTCCGGAAATAACGAGCTTTTACAATCGCCAGCTGCCCATTACGTTTCCAATGGCCGATCCCCGTGACCGTGCCATTCCCAGCACGGTAGTGCATCGATCCTTGCCGCGACAACCGAATCAAACGATTTCGACCATCAAAATGCTTACATTCGTCAGACACGACAATCCTGTTCTCTGAACACGTTCTGATCTTTCACATCATTCATGTCCGTCTCATAAATGAATAGATTATTTCATGAACTGTTTGGAATGACTGGCAAATTTATTTTGCGCGGTGACAAATCGAAAATGTCATTAACGTGTTAACCAGTATAATTTAATTCCAAGGTTTCGGATTAAAACGTAGTACTAGAAGACGGAACGGCAAGGTAGAGTGGGGAACTCAAACGCTGATAAAGATTTTACCTCACATGAACCTCTCTGAAATTGCCAGTACAATTTTACTTAGCTTCTCCATGGATTTCCAGAAGATCGGAATTAATTCTAAAAATTGCAGGAAGTCTCGAGGACTGCATACAACCAAATAAGGTTTAACTACCAGAATTACCAGTGTTGCGTCATTCTACAGAGGCCGGGGCAGGAGCATAAAAATGTCGATTGATCAGAATGTGTTGCTCGCGCGGCGAACGGAATCCGCGTTTCCTTATTCGCCGGGCTTTACGATCCGCGAAGAAATGGGTTAAGGAGATTATAAATCAAATCCCGGGCGTAATCTTTATTTACTCCGGTGGCCCGACGTCGGATCCTGTCCCCCGGAATTAAATAACGCGCGGAACCGCGCGTATACGCGGGGAATATTAAACGCGGCGCGACAAGGTGGTAAAACGCGGACAGCCTCGGCAAGCAGAAGCCACGCAATTTCTCGAGATTACTTCGAACGATATTAAAGAGCCTCCTCGTTCGTTTTTTCCCCCCGCACGGTGGCGGCGCACCGGTGGCTAAGCTTCCTTTGAATTTACACAGGCCCCGTGGGCTCAGTCGTCAAACCTGCACGATATAAAATGGACTTGTAACGTCCGTACATAAAAGGCAGGCTCTCGCCACGTCTGAACTCTCGAGGCTCGCCCATTTCACAAATTAATACGGCCCCGACCGTCGAAACGAGACGGAAAATTTATTTCCCTCGGCCCGGTATTCGTACGACCATCCCATTGGACCATCGTTTACCTATCCTGGCGATTCTTGCACGTGGACGAACCCATTCGTGCCCCTCTCTTCGTCAATTTGTTACTGGAACATTCGGGACCGAGATGTTACTTACATCGTATACAAACACTGTCTCTTGATCTTGATTTCGTTCCAAAAGGATATTCGATGATAGAACTTTTCTGCTTTTCATCATTTTCTCATGAAACTTTTACGAACATATTCGTGACATTTTTCTGATTAAAATGAGCGCACGCATGCCACGATTATCCGAACTATCATCTGGAACACTTACCTGGTGCTGGATTAAATCTTTTCTAGTTTGTAGAATAAATCATCTGCGATTAGATTGTTCATATGTGCACTCTTACTGTTATTGAAATTATAAAATGATTCAGCAAATGTATTTAATCGAACACTTCTGAACTAATCGAGAAGCAAACGACGCGTACATTGAGGCACATTTTTGCAAGATCATAATGTAATTGGATTTTTGAGGCCCAGATGCCTATCGAGAAAAATTCCGGTGCGAGTGACAGGTGAACAAGAGCCGCAGCCGCATTTGCGTGGAAACTCGATATATTCCAGTGTAACAACCGAGCTGCGGATCCGCGTAGATCCCGCGAGCAGATTTCCCGAACGACCCACGCTATCGTTCCTCTTAGACGCTTGTAACAATAAACCGTGATGCCCGCCGCGATTTCTAATTAGCTAGCTGAGTAACGAGCCGCTGGTACTGTAAGCGCCGCCGTAAGGCCCCCGTGTATGTACAGTGTACATTGTACACGTGTTACTATGTTGCGGCCGCACAAACATGCGTTCCGCGAAGATTTTTCTGCATTCCGGACTGTGGTACGGGGTTGCGAAGGTGGGAAAATCTGTGAAGTGTACGCTGAATGTTGAACAATCAAATTTAATTTATAGTGAGGTCTCGATTTTGCTGCACTAAGTATTAAAGTGTGGGTATTGAATGAATTCCCTTTTCCTTCCAAGAAATTATTGAAGACAAAGTTTTAGTTCTTGAGACTATGAAGAAGATCTTACGCGAACTCCAACGATATGAAGCTAAAGGGAGTATATTTTTGTATTTTGATTTGTATGTCCCAAAAATAAGTGGAACTCTGTCCGGTTATAATTCTTCAGACTTACTGCTAAAGATCGAATATGTAACAATCGGGTGTGTTGATCTAGGGTAGAGTATGACGAAGCTCGTTTCTGGTCGCACGTAGCAACAGAGAGGCTCGAGAATGAAACATATCACCCTCGCCTGGTGAACACAGTAAATCCCGGGCAGCGTTATCGGCGCCGTTAACATTCATTCTACACGGAATATATCCGCGGCAGGAATCGCGACCTGCATGAAACGCCGAAAGCCCAGGTAAGAATCACCGATACGAGGCGGGCGGTCTTCAAACAAATTACCCACCCGATCGTTGCGCGCCGCTTCCGTTCCCGCCGGGATAATTGTATAAATCCATTCTAAGTGTGATAGAACAGATTTTACGAGCGTCACGGGGCCCCGAGCTACAACGAGGGGGTGGTCAGTAACATCTTCGTCGACGCGCAAACACGGTTAAAGAAACGGGAACGCGATATTGTGCTCAGACACGTTCAAAACTCACCACCGCACAGTGCGACCGATCACCGATCTAGAAGTTCCAAATTCAGAAAACCAGTGCGACCAAGACACTGTTCACGCGACAGAACAAATACGGTTTTTCACCCCTACCCCACCTCATAACTTTATTTAACAACAAAAATTGAATAACATGATTATTATAAAAGAAAATATAATTATAAAAAGAGAGAAACCAGACATTACGGTTATTACATGTTCTTTGACATAGGAATTGAACAATTCCTCATTGTCAAATTATGGACATGGATATGATACTGGTAAAATCTAATAACGAAATAATCCACATTTCTAAAGTTTGAAAAGGACTGCAATTATCAAAGAAATTACTCCACTAAATAAAATAATGGATGGTAATATAATATAACATAATATGTACTAACGTTCTTTTGTATCATATGATAGATAGATGTACATGACAATTAACCCAGTATCTGAATAACAACAATTATGAATGTACTCATAAGAAACGCATTAATTTGCCATCAGTGCTTATTTCAACAATAGCCTTTAGAGTTACAATATTTTAATCCTCATACATTCCTAAGAAATAGTTTATAAAATATTTCACCCCTTTTTGCGTTGCAGTTTAAATAAAAAATATGATATGGTTCATTGTATAGTGTTACATTTTTCAAAAAGGGATTAATCACCCTGAGGAATTTTGTCTGTGACAAATGAGCGTTAAAGGACGTGCTTCTGTGAAATATGAAGAAAGATATTGTCACAGAAAGTTCCATCTGTTAGAATTGTGAATAACGCAGAAAGTTGATTTGATTTTGTTCGTGTGATATACGAAATCGTGATCGTCCCACATATGTAACGCGATCGTGTTGTTCGCGCTCGTATAAGCTTAATCTTGTCATTTTTATACGACAACACGTACCAATCATTTTTAATTCCCAGTTGCTAAGTAATTCTCGGTTAGGGTTTACAATGTGGTCTTATCGGCGGCAGGATGCCCGTAAACCGCCGGCCGAGTAATTCGAAAGAAGTTTAATGACAGCCGGAGCTTTGTATCTCCGCTTTGTATCCGCTCGCCCTTAATTAGCTCGTTCTGTTTAGTGCGCGGTGTTATCATGTATCATCGACACGGAGTCTATTCTCCATTTCTCATTGTCTTCGAGCATAATGCGATACTTTACGATCCGCCGGCACAATTCAGATTATAAACTTCGTGTATGAGCCAATTGCAAATTGGAGATGCAACATTCGTTTTGTAGGGAACGTAAAACGCTGAGTAGGCAGATCTAATCTATTCGCTGCACGTAGAAGTGTGTGTTTCAACCCTTATCTTCCAAGCTTCAAGTATTATTAAAATTAACTAGCATGCGTTATAAAAATGACAAGATTCAGTTTATCCTATCTGTTTAAATTAAATAAATAATTCAGCCATTTGAACAAAGGAAAGAAAATACAATTATTAATGATTAATGACAAAGCGGTTGCTCACCACAGCAACGAGAAAAATCGCGAGCCAAGGGGTTAAGTCTCTGGAACCAGCCCGGGGAACAATTCTCGAAAGCGACAACCCCCCGATTCGTCGTCGAAGGATGACAATCGGAGGCAGGTGACCATCTCCAGACAAATATCAGCGGCGTCGCGGCGCTGGCGGCGACGGCGTTCATTATGGCCGCTTAATGGCGCGATTTACCATTGAAAAAAGCTGGCGACACCGTCTGAATGAGCCATTACGGGCCGTTCTACAGAAATAATTATCGCGTAGCATTGACGGGGAAGGCTGGGAGCTTGGCTTCGTTTGAAAAATAAAACTCCCCTCCCGCCATTCAGGGGTACACATCAGGGCCCGCGTGTCGTTGCTGAAGGCCTTGGTTGCTTGTCACGCCCTCTCCGCGTTCCCACCTTTTTCTTCATCATCCCCGATCCATTTACGATACAAAGAACGTCTCATAGCTGCTCGGTGACGACGAACGGTGAAAAGGGAGGGCGATGAAAGACGTCAGGGAGGAGAGGAGAGAGAGAGAGAGAGAGAGAAACGGAGCCAGTCAGCACCGCCGTTGGATTCGCAGATTGTTTGTTTGTCGGGAGCTTCTCTGGTGCGCGCACAAACAAGTGGAAACAAATAATATCCTGGCCGCATTACGCGAAGCAGTCGATGGGGCAGGGGGACGGCAAGGGGGTGAGAGGAGGCTGTGCCCCAGGGCGACGGTAACGAGGCGAACGAGTGCCGCGCAACGTACCGTCATTAATGCCGGCCTCGGGCCCACGCGTCCCTCGACTCCCACAACCCCCCTGTCCTCCATACTTATTCCTCGACTACTGGAATCCCGAACGCATCCCGAAAGCCTATCCACCCCATCCATCCCCTCCTCCTGGCCACCCCTTCTCGCTCTACATCACGGTTTTCAATGGACCCGACGCTCCGGCGGAACTGGAAATTGAAGAAGTTCGATTGACGCGACGGGCTCCGGCTGATGGGTTGTTAGCGACGCGTGGCGGCTGTTTCCAGTTATGGGGTGATCCCGGATGACGAATCATCTTCTGGTTTGTCCTTTCCACGGAGAACCCGTCGCCGGGATGGGGCCGTGTAGGTTCGTGGGCTTTGTGAAGCGATTGGCGCGGGAGGGGTCGTGTGGTTAGATTCGTTTGTGGGATTCTACTGTGGTGAGTCTGGTTGTGCTGATACTATGTAATTATGTTTATTCTTCAGGGACGGATGTCACATTGTCTGTTCGTTTTTATAGGATGCTGGACGATGGTGATTTGGACTTTCTGATATATTTCGTAGCCATCATCCTTGAACGGTTAAATAGAGAATTTCAATTCCGTTGTAGAATTCTGAACTCGTGCTAAATGTGTTAAAACTAACAAAATTAAACTTGAAGAGTGACAATCTAAGGAACCAATTTACAAGGTAATTGAATATCAGCTTAATTATTATTTAGCAAGCAAGCCACGCGCGAAC
The DNA here is from genome assembly GCF_051020765.1 of Lasioglossum baleicum. Lineage (NCBI taxonomy): Eukaryota > Metazoa > Arthropoda > Insecta > Hymenoptera > Halictidae > Lasioglossum > Lasioglossum baleicum. The sequence goes on from NC_134937.1 coordinate 10,768,078, forward strand.
ACGCCTAATCCCTGGATAGTATAATCATCCACGATGTTATTCCCTGAAAGCTGAGCTCACTGCTACCCGTCGACATTGTCCACTTGTCCCCAAAGAAAAAGAAGAACAAACAATCATTGCGTTCTACTATTATAAAAATAAAAGAACACTAAACTTATTAAAGGAGTCTGTTCCCCGCTATCTCGAAATTCAATCACTCTGCCTCGCGATTTGTAAATGCATTCTACGAAATTATCAAAGCCGCGATCATCGGGCTCCAACCGTTCCGCAATCTCCTGCACTGCATAATTCATTCGGGGATAATTTATCTGATGAATGCGCGAATTTTCGTCCGCCCACGGAATATTTATAGAAGCCGTGTTAAACGCGTGTTTCTCGGCGAGTGATCTTTCGCGTCGAGACTCCGGGGATAACACGCTGCGACAAGGGTCGGCTATATCAAAGCGTCTAGATCGAATCATAAACGAAAACGATAGCGCGCAGCCTTCTCTGGAAACACGCGTGTGCGTTCCGTGGTGTTCGCGCGCATAATGCACTGGCGGCGGTCTTCGCGATCGCGAACCAGTCTGATGCGCGTTTGATATTGTCTGACTACCTCGCCCATTCTACTTGACACGCTTTTGATAATGTCTGTCCGCTTTGCACGTTACACGCCGCCTTAGTGATAATTACCTGCATTCCATTAGACAGGAATCTTGATGGCACCACTCTATGCACAGCGCGATGCTGTTCGCCGTTTATTGATTCGCCGAGTTAGATACATTCTTAATATCACATAACTATTAATACCGCAGCTAATCTGTTGCTCTAGCCGCGATTACGCCTGTTACCGCGACCGGATAACGTTCCCGACGATTCCGAACGGAAACACTCCCTGTCTAGCAGCCACCGTAACTTAGGACGCTCTAATTTCTCGGTGAGAGATGAATGAAATTTTTCTTAACGGGTTTCCCTTTCGAAATTTAAGAGTTTGTTGCACCATTTTCTGTTTATCAAATATGTTTTATGATAGATATGAGCGTTTCTCTGGATTATTAGTTAAGATATTTTATTTAACTGAAATGCAAACATTAAGTATACATTGGCTTTTCTTAACGTATATTTTTCGAAATTTTAGCTCAATGGTCGGGAGGTGAGAAAATTATTTTCAAAAACATTTGCACGCGGATAGTCTGTAGCTTCCCGAAGAACATTAAAACGGCGCGCACGATGACCATGTAAGATGTCTACATCCACCGGGGTTGCTCGAGATCCCTCCAACAATGGCGTAGATAATCCATAATACCGAAAAGAATTGAATACATATCTTGAATCTTCCCTATTGCGAGCGATAAATATGCAAGAGCAACGAAATTTCTCAGCGATCCGGGAGTAGATAAATCCTAGCTGTACAAAGGGTAGAGAGAAAGGGTTCCCGAACGGACAAATAACAGGCGTCTTCCTAGCCGTTCGGTCTACCGGCGCAACCACCTGTATATCCGTTATTTATTCTCTGTTCGACCGCTGACTGGCTTAATTGCTCGGCCAACATCGGCAACGCTACCTCCATTAGGCAGCAAGCCGCTTAATGCGACTCGTATAAGCGGTCGCTTCATTTACGCTTAATATGGCGCGTACGTGCATAAACCATCGGGTTCTTCCCTCTCTGTCGCACTTTCGGGGACCGGTAGCGGCGTCTTCGAGCCGTGTAACTCGCGGCTGTTTGGTCGACGATCGGACGGCGATCGAAGAGGGAAAAGCCTTTCGGCGGGATCCTCCCCGGTGTGTTTCTACGTTTATCCGGCCCGCTTGCACACAATCGCGTTTCCCTCCCACCCATAGCCCGCCGACTACAAGTCCGCTCGAGTACATTGCACACACGCCAGCTAATGGCTCGCCGGTGCACAGGTAATCCCACCGCATGATCGTCTCTCTCTCCCAATTCTACCTGCTCGACACGCGCTACGTCTGAGCTAGACACGTGTAAATTTCTCGCATACCGTGCACTCCCGCGCACCACTCCACGCCAACCTTTGTTGACCCATCGGATCCACCCGCCGCGATTCCACGCCATCACTAGCCATCACCATCACCTGTGACCTTTGGACTTTGCTACACGGTGGACCATCTGTACGAAATAGGCGGATTTAATTGATAGGTTGACTACCAGTGACACAATTTTTTGTCCATCTTCAAAATTAATTTTTCGAGTATATTCGAGTATATTTTTTTTTTTATTGAAGCTCTTTAGACCCTTAAGTGGGTCCATTTCACTTTACAATGTGGTATAACAATTTTACAGGATTCGAGTATTCGTACACCTTTTAAAAACGAATAACTTTTTCAAAATGCATGTAATGAAAATTTAAAACATGTATTTTGTAAATCTAAATAACTTATACAGGGTGTCTCTGCTGAAGGAGGCCACCTAAATATCTCCTTTATTTTTAATGGCACAAAATATATTTATGGCATAATTTAAACGGTATCGAAGGAGGAATATCATAGAAGAACAATTTCTTTGGTCCTGTAGCGGCAACTTCCTACATACGCCACAAGAGGGACAGGAGTCGAAAGACCTTTCCCGCAAGTACTCGGTTCCTCAATGATTTGTATATATACAGTCCTCAACCGCCTTCCGACATCCCAACCGTCTAAGGCAGGGCCCGCTAGATAGCCTTACTGATGAGTCCTCTAGCGGGCCTAGGACGAAACGCTCTCCTTCCTTTTTCCTCCCTTCTCTCATATTTAGATCCCCCACAGTCCGGTTATTTTTTCACTTTTTTCAAGGTCATCGTTATTTTTTTAATCGGAAAAACAAAATTCTAAAAAACTTCTGCAAGGGGTAGTAGTATGAATTATTTGTATGTAAAGCGTTAAATTCGCCATCGAATTCGACCTATTATGATCATCACAGGAAAAGAGATAGTATATTCATCAGGACCGCTCAATGCCAGGCACATGATCGCAAACTATCGCGATTTCGGCAAAATTGGACCGGTAAGGTACAGGAGAAAGGAAGGCAGCGGGTTGCGCGTTGGTCCAAGGGTTCAAAAGCCATTTCCCCGGCGCAACCTTCGCCGGTAATGGCTGATAATGATCGCCGGATCGATTCTTCCGTGTTATTGTGAACTTTCGTTGCGCGTGCAAGCGCGTCGAAGGCGTTCGATCCCCTTGATTATATAGAGCAACGCGTAATTACCCGTTCCGGGTACACGCGAAAACGAGTACAACCGATTATCCGATCGCACCCATGTCGAAAGCATATCTCGACCGATTATATGCAACAGCCACAATCACGAGACGCGCACCTGCCGTCGCGAACGCACCGGTGCGCACTGCGATGCAAGTTGCAACTTTGCGAAAAATGCGTTGCATCGGCACGATGCAAGATTCCCGACGCGTGTGCGGTAAATATTGCCGGACGGATATCAATGGGGAGTGACACGGGTTTCAATGTCGGCACTCCCGCCGCAAATTGCCGCGTCGTTAATTCGAGTAATCAACCTCCATCGATCGAGAATTACAGATATCCGCGATGGGCCGAGCTCTCAGAACTGATTCAGCCGCGATAAGTGCTGTGCGGGCTCTAATTGGAGAGCGAGCGATACGACACGCATTTGCGAGCCGAGAGAGCACGCCTAAATGCGCGGAATGTGTGTTATTAGGAACAGGTTCGAGATGTTTATGGAAATTCGAAGATTTAGACACTGATTCGTAAACGGCTGCAGACATGATTTCACTTAATGTAGACCTGGTCTTGTCGGGTTCGAAAATACCTCTGCAATGCTGCGTTTTATTGGAGTCTCCATTGTGTTGCATTTTGTACATACCAGGAAATGCTACAAATGTACAAACACAGTAGAACTGTCACGATTTTTGTTTGAAATCAATCTGTTTGAAACTTACAATAGAAAAATAATGAACTATTAAACTCTTCGCCAGCTGAACCAGAAGCCAACCCCCGAGAAGTTCAATGACTCCCAGACCCATTTCAAAATGGCCTTCGAAGACACCCCAAGAAAGAATCTTCCAACGCGGCGAGGCCAATGCTTCAAGCAACATTCTCCGGAGTCAGTAACACTCAACCCCGGCAGCAGGTTCGCGCATTATTTACAATAACTTTCATTGGCAACGCGGGCGATATTTCCCCGCGGCGAGAGACTCATCCCCTCGCACCCCGGAAATTCGAGCCACCCCTTTGCGTTTTTTCGGAACATCGGCAGATTTGTGGATAGCCGATCCCCCCACCCGGTATTCGCGAAATAAGGACGCGCGAGCTCGATATGCTAGCCGGCTGGCTCTCCTTCGAGGCGTATTCCTCGAGGAACCCACCCCTCTTGCGCACCCTCCGGGAGCTTTCACAGCCAGACAAAGCCAGCCCTTTCCGCCGGTCTTCACACCCTCCGTATTCTCTCTCTCTCCCCCCCCTTTTCTTCGGTCTCTCTTCGAAACGGCTCCGTTTCCTCGTGCTTCCTCTGTCCCACCCTCGGGCCCAACCCCCGCAGAAACCCACCCCCTTTCGGCCCCCGAGTCTCTTTCCACGGCACGGCGACGAAGCATTGATTGCAGGTTCACAGTCTGGAACCTCAATTGTCGCATCTAAGGCGCGCTTCCACGCCTCGAACAATCGCCTCACTGCCGCTTCCTCTTCTTTCTCACCCTCTTCCTTCGCGTCCCACCCCCGCGTCACAGGCAACCCCTCCGCCCACGCTCGAAACGAGGTATCCCCGTCGACGACGACAACGACCGCCGTCACCCAACGGCGGCGTCCTCGACGACAAAGTATCCGGCGAAATTATGACTCCTGAATCGCGTGTCGGCTCGCTTGACACCCCCGACTCACCCCCTGAATATCCCATGGCGACGCGAGAAGCATCTCGCTGGCTCGAGATCCGATTTACAGGAGAATTTTTCAGCTTTTTATAGATTTTCAATGAATTTCACTTGTGCAAGGTCATATGTATTTATCCATTCTGTATTATAAATGTTTTAACTAGTAGAGTATTGAAGCAAAATGCGAAACAGTTCTTTTATCACTGCGACTTCAGAGGAGGATCGTGGACCAAGAGTTAATGATTCAATTCCCTTGAACAGTACGAATTACACTATAATAAACTCATTATTACTATTATCCCGAGACCTATAGATCGGCAAGAAGCCGAAAATTATTCCCGTGGTCGAATTTTCAAATTTAAAAGGTGGAACGCACCTGGCCACGACCACTTTCGACCATGACTAGCAACAGAGAACAGCGACGGGATATATTTATTACTTAATTCGCGCTTCTTTGTTTCATAAAAGTGAGAAACAGCTTTAATAACTGGCTGCGATGGGAATATAATGAGGGGTTGCCCGAACACCGGAGATGCTTCACCGCGCGAAAACAGGGCGCCATCTTATAACCCGTTTCGGTTTCACGAAATTGGCGGGCCGGCGGATTTCTTTATCGGACACGCTTAAGCGCACGATTATAATTCAATAGAGCCGCTTTGTGATGAGAATATTCATTCCTCGGGGTCGACATCCCTTTCTTTGTTATACGCCGCAGCTTCGTTAATTGTTCATTGTTTATCGTTAATGTTCTTATTAATTCGAAAACATTGTATCAACTTCAAGTTTTAAATTTTCTTCAATGTCTGATTTGAAATTGATTTGAGTCAGGTACGTGTAAATAAATTCATGAATGAAATTAATGATTTGCGGAATTATTTTGCCATGGTTAAAATGGATGGTCCAGGCCGTTTTAGAAAATGGCCCACAATGGTAAACGCTTCTGTACCGTCGGTGGTCGAACGAAGGTACACCGGAAGTCCAGACCAAGACCGTTCCGCGCGTATCGCGCAAATAAGTTAACACGATGCGAGTACAATGGTTCGTTCGGGGGTGCGAACCACCCTGGAAGAACCCTGGGGGGTGCGGGGAACGGCTTGTCGCGACAATGGCGCGGTTACTTTGTCCAGGAAGTATAGCGCCACCGTTTCCCAAGCCCCCTCGCGCCGGCTCCCGGCCACGAGACGCTAATGCAACTTCCGGCGAACCCCGAGGAAACGAGACGGGGGTGTACAGCGTGTATTAGGAACAATTTTACAGGTTGTTTTCTATAGAAACCTCGCCAGGTTCCGACAATCCTTTTTTACGGTAAATCCTGCTCGGCTGAACAACTTTGAAAAAAGCTTCCAACAATCTCATAAAATAAAGATGGTCAAGACGAATACATGAAGAACATAATAAGAACGATTTTTTAAAATCCTTTTCCAACACCATCGACGAAGAAATACATAGTTAATTATGTTGATTCTAACATAATGTAATGCTACATTCGATCAGACGAGCACAGAGTGAAAACGAATTTGACTAGATCTCGCATAAAGATTTGTGCTGGAGAAGCGATAAATTTCGGGACAGACTGGAGAAACTAATTCGTGGCTTCCAGCGTTATCGTATCGCTCTTATGCTACTTAAGATTCCCCGTGCCCATTCGAGAAACATTCCCGGAGAGTTGCGGATAACCCGAACCTTCGAAAGAGGCTTGTTCCATTCCGCGGGATGAACTCGTTCGCGGAAAGTTTCATCGTTGAGGTAGCCGAGACGGAGGAGAAGCTAGAGACGATTCGGTCAAGAAGAAAGGGGAGCTGCTCGTGGCCGATAGTATCGTTAATTATGCGAACGGTGAACCAATGAAGTGCCGATAAAAAAGTTGAAACGAGCCGGTGTTTGGAGCCGTTGCCGACGATCGTAACCGGCCGAGGACGGGAGCCCGGGATTCTCCCGGACGACGAAATAGACCGTTCCGAGGTCCTTTAATAAAGACACGATCCTCGAGAACGAGGATCCAAGGAGGAAGGGTATTCTTATTTCAAAGGAACCGGCCACTCGATGTTACGAGGCTGAAGGAGCCACTCGTCCTCAGGAAGGTATGAATGTCCTTTTTGGATCGGCAAAGTACATCTAGGCCCGCCCCATCTCGCCAGCCAGCCAACCGACGCTCCTCTTCGATATCCGAGGGAGATTCCTTCGAGATGTTTACCGAACATCCAGGTCCGCTCGAGAGATTCGGACAATAGAAAACCGGAAAACATGCCGGACCCTGTATTTACAATTTCGAAGTAAACATCCCTCCGAGAGATGGCTTTTTAGGGTGAGGGTGACTTGACACGAGATTGAAAGTGATAGAAACTTAGTTGATCTCAAGATTCACCACCTAGCCAAGGCCAAAATTTACGAAAAGCCTCAGAGAACGAAAACGACGAGACAGCGTTTCAGCGAGGAACACAATGGGCCCGGCACGGCTTAATATAAATCGCGGTAACGATATTCAAACAGCCCGCTTCCGCAATTACTTTCCAGCCGCCGCGCCGCCTCGATTGCGATTCCAAACCTCCCTTTTTTAGCGGGGAGATCGCGCCGCTGACGAGACGAATAAATTCCTTGTAATGTCGGTTATTGTACTCCGGATAAAAGGGACACCGAGCGTCCTAATTGTCACTCTAATTGGCCTGTCGAATCGTAAAAGTGATTCACTGTGCGAACTTTGAGAACGTTATCAACTACGTTGCCACTTAATGTTTCTCCACCCCAATGTTTCTCCTCCACAATTTTTTGGTCCGACACTGAAAATTCGCAGCGAACAAAGGCGAGACCAACGAAATCGCTCTTGTACGTCGGTCGTCATAACGCGTACTTCTCGAACAGGGGCTACAGTCTACAGTATCGCGGGGGTGGGAATTTAAGGGGGTAGCTCCAGGCCGTGAGGATGCAGTCGCGTCTAATGCGCGTTTCGTGTCGACGGGGCGGCTCGCATAGCGACCGAAAAGGAACCGTTCATCATCACGGAAACCTTCTCCTTCGGCAGGCTAGGTGGTTAGGCTCTCCTACTAGGGGGTTGGAGGGGCTGAGGGGATGTGAGACACGTGTTTCTAGGGTGACGATTACCCGGCGTCGCCTTCTTACACGCGTACGTTGCTTTGCTCGCGTAACGTCCCCGCCGATAAAAGCCTCGGGGCCGTCTTGTTCTGATTTATGCAAGGTATGAATATAATATAGGGACCGCTAATATGAGGCTCCCTTTACGCGTAACACGATTTTTACAACGGGCGCGTCATGGGTGGAAAATGTTGTTTGGAAGAAGAGACATTTGCTTAAGCCGACAATTGTATTTTGCGCATTTACGAAAGAAACGAGCATCAATTACGGTAGTCTGTAAAAAATGGTAGGCGCAGAAGTGTCGATCGCCTAATCCAGGAAGCACGTTCTCACAAAGGAGCAAACCCGTTGACCGGTCGAGACCGATGTCGTTGATTCTCCGGTGTCCCGGCGCGACCACGTTGTCCTCGACATCGTCTGGCCGGAGACAATGAGCGGTTACAGGAGGCTAGCCGCGAGCGATCGGTAATTTGAATGGAAAAAGCCCGGAAACGCGGAAGTTCGATCGTTCCCGTGGGTCGCATTATGCAGCGAACGGGTGGGATCGGGGTGCGGCGGGGAGTCATGAATTCAAATTTAGTTTGGGAGCCACTCCTCTAAAAGGAGCCCAGAAGGATCAGGCTTAAAGCGGTATCCTCTAAACTCCGAGTAGATGTAGGACGTAGGTGACCCGACTTCGGACACCCTCGCTTAAGAGCGTATCCACGACGGTTCGGGGACCCGGAATGAGAAAAGAGCAAAAGCCAGAACGAGACGAAGGCGGATAGGAAGACAGAGAGAAGGAAAGAGAAAGAGGAGGAAGGGTGAGAGAGGGTTGAGACAGGGTGAAAGAGGGTGCTCCCGTGGAAGAGCAGGGAACGTGAGCTGTATCGCCAACCGCGGCTTTAATAAACCCCTTGGATTCCCGACGACGCACCATTGTGGCGGAGTCAGCCCCGATCCTAAGGTGGCTGGCTCGTCTTCAACCCTCCTCGTTCCTCCTCCTCGTTCCTCCTCCTCCTCTCGCCCTGTCTTATCCTCCTCTTAGTCCTATCTCTCTCTCGGGAGACTCTCAATATCCCTTTGTTTAGGGTGCTTACGAGCAGTCGGAGCAAAGATGTCGTGTGCCAACGAGAGAAGGCGCGCACTAAACCCCTCGACCCGGAGACTTCCCAGGCCCCGGATTCTACAGCTCGCCGAGTTGCGAGCTAGAATTGCGCGAAACCGACGATTGTTCTGACCCTCTCGACCCTGGACACCTACCGACGCTCTCCGCCTGAGAACACGCCAACAGTTTTAGGCAGATCACACGGTTCTTTCCTTTACTAGCCCCTTTTTCAGATGATTCATTGTACACCCACGACGATTTTTATTTCACGAGTACGATGATAAGATGTCTCGAATTTCTGCTTTTGTAATCTCTCTTCTTCCTGAGATATTTAATTTTCGTTTAACAACCGGATTAGAATTTTTAATAATTTTCTCGAGTCTTCAAATTGGTTGTAGACAGATGAAGATTTTCGTTTCAGTTAATCTGACATACGTCAACAAGAATATTTTTACTTTATTTGTGAATCCGATATGAACTTCAAAGAAAATTTTATCGTAGAAAATAGTTTCGAACTGAAAATGAATGAAGATAATAATCTACAAATGCACCAAGGTTCACTGTATAAGTGACACTAGCTCCCACACGCTGTATCGCAGTAATTTGACAAGTGCGCGAAGAAAAGGAACACAAGTCCCCCATTAATCGAACAATAAAAATTTCGATAACACGAGGCGCATGCGATCGCGATACGCCGCGCCCCCGATATCAATCATGTCGTCGCATAAAAAAGAGAGAGAGAAGAATGGAAGAGAAATGTCCGGCCACGTGGGTCGACGACTCGTTGAACCCGGAGCAGGGTTTTCTTTCGGCACGTGGCCCCGTCCGCCCATCCAGTTTAAGAGCCATCGGGATATCCCGCGTGTACACGCGTGCCTCATTGCTCGTTTCGTTCGCTGTTCCGTTCATTAGAACAGCCAGCGGGCAAAATACGGCCGCGTTTCCGGTTCGACGAAGCCGCGTACACATGTCCTCGAATAATCAATCTTAATCCTCCCGCAACAGATTTTTCACGTTGCAGCCGCGGTCGATAAACCGCTGTAACCGAATCTCGCGAGGATTTTCGAACGGAGAATCCCACGCACAGTTAATTCACTAATCGAGACTAATAAAATTCTAAATTAAAATGTTACATAATATAAAAATATCTTTTAGTTTATTCAAATGTAATCCTAACAAACAAGAAATATGTTGAAGAAATGAATGTTGATTAACGATTATATTTAGACTGTGGACACAAAATAGATTACAACCTATTAAAATTGTTCAAAGAAGAAATTAGTGTTTATCTAACTCCTCTTTGTTGTAATTGATAGAGACAATTTTTATTTTGCATACAGATACGCAGTCGAGTCTTGCTCCTAGCTGCAGTTGCCAAATATGGGATCAATTTCAGAAAGTTTCGGAGCAATTGTTGTCTATTTGGAAGTACAGTGCTTGAAAGGTATCCGCTGGCGACAGGATATCGCGTTTAACGCGACGATTGCAGGTGAAACCGACTCGCGCCGGATTTATTCATAAAGGGACTGACGAGAAAGCCGCCGGCGGGTAGGAGTAGAGCGAAAAAGCGACAAGGAGAGAGACAGAGAGCAGGTAGAGGGTGAGGAGACTGTGAGCGACGGGCAACAACACTCGGATTCGACGGTATACGCGTCGCGTTTATATTAAAAGCTTGCAAATTCGTCGCGAGCGCGAGCTGTCCCGAATGCAAAAGAGGAGAATGACGAGGAGCTACGTTTGGCGGAAGCGGCCGTTGGGGTGCGGGTGGGGCGGTGGGCTGGCTAAGGGATGGAAAAACGATGGAAACGCGGATATTCGGGCGACTGGCCTGGCACTGGGCTCTCTCTTTCTCCGTTTCGCCGACGGTCTTTCACGTTCCACCGTTTCTTTCGGGCGTCGACTAATATTAGCGGGAGCGGGCTAGCTCGGCCGGGAAACCGTGGACGAGTATTTTTAATTATTATTTACGAACAAATGGGAGGAGCGAGGAGAGAGAACCGGCCGGAGAGATGAATATGAAAAAGCACTTCATTTTTTTAATTGGATACGCCCGGCCGCAGAGCGGCCGCTCGAGCCGCACACCTCCGACTGAATTTTAATTTTGATTAACCGGCGAAAAGCTCGACGCTCGACGCCGCGTCCGCCGCCGCGCCGTCCCGACGCTGTTTGCCGAATTCGCGCCGAGCCGAAACCGACGCGACATCCACGCGAAACGTATTTATCGCCGTCCTATTGGCCCGACGCTCCGCTCGAAAGTTCCCCGTGTACCATCTGCGAAAAAGCTGGGACAACATGGGAAAGATGAGAACAAATTCTTCTGGATAACTGTGTGCCGAGGATGTAGACAAAAGACTTACATCTGTTTGTCGAAATACAGGATGATCCACAAATCAATCGGGATATTAGAACCGATTTTAATTGTTAGATTAAGATCGATATATACTTTCTTTGAAGTGTCAGACAATCGTCCAAGTGTCTTAAAGAATATACATTATTTTCTCTCATTATTTCACCTAAATGAATTGCGGTACTTTTATGAGTGTAGACTTTTTTTTCTAAAATAGTTCCGATTTAATTACGGTACAGCTAGAACAACGAAGCTACATACCAACCTCGAAGTCTATTAGCGAATATTGTAGCTGGACATAAGCAGTACTGTACCTAGTGGAAATAATTAGTATTTTTCTTTGCTCGAAGTAATTAGTGTTTTTAGTTGTACCGGTGATGCTTCGATGGCTGCCTGAAGCATAGAGGATAGATTTTCCCTCCGGGTATCAACATTCGTTCCATAGAAATTCTTTCAGTCAATTAGAGAACATTGTCGGTGGATACAATTAGTGCTTTAATTGCTTGAAAAAGTTGGAACTTCTAGTGTACCTGTCATGCTGTAAAAAGTCTCTCTTGTCTCTATGAATCAAATGTTTGTTCAATTTGAAACCGCAGCATCCTTCAGTCAGTTTTTTTGGAATTTATACTCCAGAGGAAATTTTTGAACCCTTTATATTAAAAATCTTGATATTTCAATATGAAGTATTTCAATATTAAATGTATACATACAATAACTCACAACTCAAATGTAAATTACTCTGTGATCACCCAAGAACATAGAAATCAAAAATGTCTAGTTCTTCGTCAACAAAAGCATGAAAGAAGTTTTAAAAAGAAATTGAAAGTGGGTACCCAGGTACTCAATTGTTGGCATAAGGGTTAAGTCAGAACTGTCCGCGATCCTACAACGACACGCACACCAATAATTAAAAGCACGTTGTTCTCGAGTGAAGAAAGTGGTGTTAAACGTTGCTGTACTGGGATAACGAAATCGAGGTTCGATCAGCTGACAACCCTCACCTGTTATGAACTAATGGACCCGGTGTGTCTCTCGGTTGCGAAATTCGGCAAAGTTATTGTACCGTTTCGTCGCGGCAAGGTAAAAGGAAAGAACGCGGTGGCCGTCGAGGTAGCACATTCGCTGAATTTGCCGGGCTAATTTTTGACGCATTTATGGTCGGCGCGCCGCCTTTGGCGAGGATTTATTTTCTTCTCTTTGGCAAGACCGTGGGCACCGAGTACCCTACAGAGCAAAAGTGTGCTCATGGTAAACGTCCAAGTGGTTTCTTGGAAGGAAGAACACGGCTACCAGCTTGCAAAATAGGCATTCGTCGACACTAGCCACCGTTTACCTTCGGTCTCTATTTGTACTTATTTTCTCGTGGCGAAAGTTCCGCCAGCGGACGTGTCGCCGCGTTCGCATCGCGTTCCAGACTGCTGCTGAATATTTATTTTCACGCTTTCCACCTCTAATCGAATTTCCACCGAGTAATCCACACTTTGCCAGTCGGCGACAACGATTCTTTAATATTTTTCCCATTCGTTTTCTTCGTTTGTTCGTTCGCGGCTCTAGCTTACCGACAGGATTAACTCTTTGACACAGTAAAAAATTAAATATTATTTTCGAACAATATCCAACAAGTTTTTACGAAACACATCTCTTCCTTCTTTTCACTCTTACGTATTTATCTCATCAGTATACAACCTCTCAGAGGATCATGGCTGTATTAAATTGCTTAAAACTTTGAATTGTCAGATTACAGTGTAAAGTACATACTTCATTATCAAGTAATAAACAATGAGCTGAATGTTGATTTTGAAATCAGTCTGAACACAATCATGCTCGAACATGAAACACAGTCCTTTATAACCATTCGTTCCAAATCACACAGAGAACACAGCGGGAAAATATTCTTTCTATAATATAGCACTGTGTAAAAAACTCCAAAACGATTCGGCCGACGAACCAGCCGTTCGAGCACCGAGATAATTTGCAAAAGAAAAATATCAGAACCGATCCCAGTAGATACAGGAAGAAGAAGCGAACGTCGACACTCGAGGAAGCAAAAATCCGTCGAAGCGTTTCCACGGAAGCGGTGATCTCCTGGAAGTCGTCTCGGTAGACAAGTTCACGAAACGGTACCAAAAAAGGTGTGCTCGGATCACAGGTAGGAATGAGAAGAGGAATGATGCGACGAATACCATCGGCCTTCCGGGGTCCGTCGGTCGGCAGACAGGCAGGCAGGCAGGCAGGCACAGCCGGTCGGCGACGACGTGGCTGAACGTGGTTGAATGTGTGCGAAATAGGCGGAAAGTGCGACAGAAGTGCAAGGGAACATGGCCGCCGACGATAGGGTTTACCTGGAACACTTGTGCATGCAGGTAGGCCACGCACGTGCACACACATACGGTCAATTGGCCTGGCGGGCAGCCTCTGCTAGGTACCGCCCTCCGGAAGTACGGCCCTGTCGCACCCTGTTCCCTGTTCCCCCTTTCGTGCACCCTGTCCCGTCGCGGGCCGGGCTTTTCGTTTCTATCTTGCCTCGTCCCGGTCGCCCTGTGCTCTCTCCGCACACATCTATCAATGACAAATGTCCTCGCGTGACCGTGCCCCGCTGCCTAATGAATATCAGCCACGGTTCCCAAGGTGCCAACCCGCGATTCACCGCCGCGTAATTACTATAGGCGGACTCGACGAGCTACCCGCTCGAGGAGATCAACGCGCAACTCTCTGATCCTGGCTAATGGCTGCCGAATGATCCGGATCCGTGGTTAGCTACCCTATCATGTTGCAGCGTGATTTATACACTTCATTTTCTGTGTTCTTTACCCACTTAGCGGCGCTCATGTCAGCGACTGTCACCGGCACAGTATGCTCTTCGGTTAGGCTGATCCAGCTCGTATGGTGTCCTATACCAATGGTAAACAGATTTCGAGATTGTAGACTTTAGTAAGTTTCTAGAAAAATCTGTGTGAACGTTAAGGGGTTAACCCTCATCCCCTGTGTTCTTGGGTGACCACGGATCAATTTAAAATGAACCCATCGATATCTGCCAGATCGACATGAAGCTGAAGTATCCAGGGTGAATGGAAGGCCATGGTAAGCAGATGCAAGAAGTTGGATGGGACTGGTGGGTGATTTTTCGGCGGGCGAGGCCATCGCCGGATCATGGCCTAACGAGGCAGCCGGTGCTTATTTAAAATAGGCTTATGACTGTTACACCGGTGGGTGCAGGATGCCGAGTAATTTGCCGGTAAACCGAGGCCCCGGGCAGCTCTTAAGTCGGGCCGAGGGTTCTGATCATTATTATCTCTCCGCAATAAAGAAATCTCTCGATCGCTGCCGTTGCCCTAGGCGAGCTCCTCATTTCCGATCCGCCGTCGTACACACGTGTAAACCGGCGAACAGTTCTCCGTGCCATTACCCACGGTTCGCCCTTTGTCTAGGAGAAGAACGATACACGCTCGTTGCCAACAAAGTCGAAACAATCTCATGCGCTAAAACACGGTCGTTACGCTATTCAAATAAACCCAATTAGGGGGGCCGGGGTCAATAACGTTATTGCGACTTCGCGCGCGAGATTCGTTTCCAGCCGATTCGCGGAAACCGGGGAAATCGGTTTCGACGAAACGCCCGGCGATGTTCAGGTGGTTGAATCCTCGGCCGTCGGACTAATTAACCTGGGAAAATATCCCCCTGCGAACACGATAGCTGCAGTATGTAGATAATAACAACGGTAATTGATGGGTGCCGGTACCGTAACGATACCTACGCATTTACCGATTCGCGGATCGACTGACGCTGGAGGAAGTTCTCACTGAGGCTTCCTCGGAACGAGCTTAGGTGATAAGTATTTCTGAGGAAGCAATTAGTATTCTGGAATATTCTTTGTTATCTCCTGCCACTGGTATGCGCAGAACATTTTTCAGTCGATTGCAGACTTTCTGTTCCTTGGATTGTTATCCCTCTCCGAAGGAAGAGTAAAATTTTGTTAACAGTATTGTTGTTGAATACATAATAATATTGTGCGACCGTACGTTCGCGAAGAAACGATTTTAATCTACGAAAATGGCAACTGGAAGCAAGAACATCCAGGGACACGTGATTTGATCGCGCAGAAATATAATAATTTCCTACACCACGAGAGAAAAAGTGAGACTGAGGGCAGGAGAGGAATCGGAGAACTCGAGCTTTATTCCCGGACTATCGGGGCTGTACATCATCGATTATACCGCTTAATATTCGGAGAGTTCGAGGAAGCAGCTTACCTCCGGCACAGTCTTGACTCTTTTGTTCTTCGTAGCGCATTTCTGGCTCCGGGGCAGAGAGCACCCCGAGTCAGAAAGGGACACGGTGAGCTTAGCAATGGTCCGCAACGTCGGATGGCAGGTTTCTCCGAGGACACGCGACACTTTGGGTGGCCGTCCAGCTCATCCGCCGGATAATGGATTCCAGGGCTACACCTTGGCATCAGTTATTTTAATCCGACGATTAAAAATGTCAGACACATGTTCGTGAACGGCGCGATCCCGGGGCTGCGCGACTTTCGGGAGGATTATGTCCCCTGTGGCCCAACAGGGAGACGACACCTCCAGAGCCCCGGACTCTCCTCCTCGCGAGCGGAGGAGATTGCGGGCTGTTCCACGGCCCCGGAAATTTGTCCGCTTCCACTGCGAGAGAGCAAGCAACCTGTCAGACCGCCTCTCCTCTCGCCGATCGGACAGAAAGATCCTCGTGGAACCGGACGGGGATCCACGGATCCGGATCGCTCGCAAACTTGATCTTCGACGCGCGAAAATACACCGAATATGTTGTTACAGTGATTTCTGTGAAAACTTTCCCCGCGAAATGTCACTTATGCACAAAAAACAATTTTCTACCTGAATCGCAACAAACTGGCGTGAAATAGAAATTTATTTTCTTTCTTAGTATGTTCGATAGATTGAAAATAATATAATAGCGTTTTTAAATTGTTGTTGTTATGTGCGTCAAATCTTGTAATCGAATTTTAAACCACTTCCCAATGTGCACGAGACTTGAAACTTTAAACATAGCCTACGAAGACTACGTCAATATAGTTTAGCACTCCACGCTTTTATTTACAGTCACTAACGTCTGCAAAAATTATTTTCTCCTTTTTAGTGCATTTTAATGTAAGCGTGGTTTTTAAAAAGTTGTTTCTTATATAGTTTTTTATTACTGTTTTAAGTTACACCTACTCGGGTGTATCATAAATGCATAAAATCCGCTGTCTGGAGGTTTTACTAAATGTGCTCCGAATCGTGTCATGTTTGGGCTCGTTTGATTCAGAAAAACGTCACAAGTACGTCAGCAAAAGTTTCACGAAAGAAATAATTATGATTTTCGAAAAAAATGAGGAATTACGATCTTCTGTACATTTTTGAAGACCTCCGCGAGGGGTGAAACAGTGACACTACATTCTTAAGTCCTCCAGGAGGAATAGGATTTCCTTGGTAAGGTATTGGAAATGATACAGCATGGCCGAGAAGGTTCAAGGTGCACGGCGCACAGGTGTCCCGGCACGCGGGCCGCATAATTCGTGAAGGGGGCGTTCGCGGGGGCGGAGACGGGGGAAAGGAAGAGCTGACACACAAAGACACGCACACAAACGGCCGATAGAACAAGGGTGAGATACGGAGCCGCCATCGAGGCCGCGATATTTCGAGCAGACCGCCGCAACAAGCCGTTTCGCTCGTTGCTCCTCCACGGCAGGAAGTCTGGTTGATACCTACCCGTCGAACGATACCATCGACAGCTCGTACGTGCGTCGAGCTGTCCGGACGTGTCGGGAACACTGTCGACGAATAACGAACGCCTGTTGTCCCTATGAACAAAGATGGCGGTCAGATATCCGCCGGAAACTGGTACACCTTCGATGTGGAACTTTCCTCGCGATCATCAATTAAATTGAATTATCGCCGAACGAGCCTCCGGTTACGAGGTTACCTTCGATCGTGCCGTTTCTACGTCTGATACAGGGACTTTTTAATTAACTCTTGATGAACTTTATACAGGATGTTCGCCACCAGCGTTTTTCTTCTAGATGGTTAGCGTGGGGATAAAATGAAGGAGTTCTACTGCTAGTTTACTGGTGCAAATAAAAGAAAGGTAACTTTTGATCTTCATAATGATTTAATGTCTCACAAGTACATGGCATAACCTCATTAATTTTAAAAATTAAACAAAAATTAGGCTCACCCTTACACAAACTTTAAAACGGCAACAGATAACTGTGTGTATACTGGGTGAGTCACCTAACGTTGCCACCTCAAATATCTTTGTTGTTTTGAAAGATACGTCAATGTCTGAAGGACAAAGTTGAATGGTTCAGTGGGGCTCACATGATACCAAAAATATTTTTGTTTTTATATGATTCTTTTTAGAGGTATCAAGGTCACCTTCATTTTTTAAAATGGAAGCACCCTTTTTTAAGCACCAGCAATGATAGTCCCTTTCATTAGGAATTCAGTGACTATAATTACCCATGCACGTATAAACTTTCCGAGTAGCTCCTAGTCCATATAACAGACACAGAACATCATTATTTTGCATCAACCATTAAAAATTCGCAGTCTACTCGTTAGTCAGTCACTAATTTTCGAAGCCCCTTATTTGTAGACTTCATACTTAGGCTTTAAAAACAGCAAAGATATTTGAGGTGGCAACGTTAGGTGACTCACCCTGCATAAACGAAAAATTCGATATAAATTGTACGAAGTCTAAAGTGAAATTGTACGAAGAATGAGGCTTATCTAGCATAGAATTTGGCAAACTTCTGAGCCGTCGTCTCGCGAGATTACCATTTTAATGCCGTACAAGGATCGCAGGCGTTCGACGACTAGGGACAGTCGAGTAAAGATTATAATCAGGGATCTGCTCTTGTCCGGGACGAATAATATCCAGCGTGCCGTCGACGATAGGATTGCCAGGCGGCCGAAAACTGGCTCAGAAGTTGAGACAGAAGGAAGAAGAACACGGGAAGAACGGTTTCGGAAATTGGAACCGCGCCCCGGCAATTTCTGTCGACTATTAAGTTGCCCCGTGGCCCGGGCCCGAAACACGAGCAACAAGATGTAGCAAGTTCGGCAACGACGCGGTTCCATTATAAACTCGGGTAGGAGGTGGAACCGCTCTCCGTAGAGGTGATTCTGCACCCCGCTGCGCCCGCCGGGTTCGCACGCGTGTTAACACGGCCGTTTCACGCGTGCGTGTACCCGCCGTGAGCGGGTTTCGCAGTATTTCGCACACGCTTCACACCTGTCCACCGAATAGGCGGCTCGTATAGGAAAGTGTCGCTAACTAACTCGGAATTCCTTCCATTTGTATCTGTAACCCACACGACCCCGTGCCTTTCCCTCTCTCTCTCTCTTCATTTCTTTCCTCTTTTTCTTTCGCCAAACACGCGTCGAGCTTCGTCTCATTTCGTATACCTTACTCTCGTTTACGGTTTTATAAAGACTGGCGTGTACTCGGATTCTTCAGCAAGCAGACACAACCTCGAAAGAGGCACAAGCTTCGCAGCAGAGAGAAATTGTTTCGTGAGTTGCTTTGTTCGCGCAAGGTCCATTCGGAGGAGCAAGTCATTTTATTAAATTGAAATCGTATGCCACTAGGCGCACCCTGATTTATCGATATCAGTTTGTGCCGCGTCATTCGCTGCTCGATTGGAATTCAAACTACCGCGTAGACAACGCTCGTCGACCATTTTTAATGTGGCGCGGGGATGAACAGGCTTTAGAATCTTTCATTTTCTCAAGAGAAAATCAAACAATCGTGTAGAATGGAGATATTCTAGGTTGCTGGAAATGTTGGGACCTCTAAAATACGTCCGAGTGCAAAGCCTTGACTGTCCCAATATCTGGCGCATCTCGGTCCACTGTGGGAAGAGGTCCCGAGATCCGAGACCGTCGTTTTTGCTGCAGGGCAGAGTATTTTCAGAGTCGATCGACGAATCGTTCGCTCAGGGTCCCTTAACGATTCGTCGGGGACATACAGCCGGCTCGCGACGCGACGGAACGAGGCAACCCGCGTGCCCGACGATTACGGGCGTCCGTCGCGAATCACTTTCCGGTAAAAAGGCTCGATCAATTTCAAATTGATGGCCCCGGCCACGTTAATTAGTGAGCCGGACCCCGGCACGGCGAGAAAAAAAGCGCTGCCACGGGACGCTGCCACGTTGTCGGCGGGACCACGAGGCGGCAAACTTGCCGGTTTTAGGTTTTATGCCTGGGCCCTCGATACGTTTCGCGTATCTCCGTGGAATATCGAAGGGTAACAGGTGTAGTTGCAAAGGTTTTCGGTTTTTGCTCCATCGGGACCAGCCTGGGCAGGCTACTGGAGACGATGGGAAGAAGGGCCACCAGATCTTGCATGGAATTTTAACGTTCTGCGGGTTTCCGTTTATACAGAAACTCTTGGAAATAAAGTGGTGCGCCAAGCAATTGCTGATTCGTCTGTTTGTACCTGGACTCGAAAATTGCATCGATTTGAACATTGTAAAATTTTTTAACCCGTAGCAGTCGAGGAGTGACTCAGAGTCACCACTAAAAATCGCTGTACCATTATACACAATATTGTTTAAAAAAGTGATATACTATGGAATTATTCGAGCTATGAGGAAATGTTTAATTTGCAAGTTAAAATAGCTCCGTCTGCAAAAATAGCACTAAAATGTCAGCCATTAGAATGATTGCTTCGTCAAGGACAGTGCAAGCAATCGCTAAAATTAAATTGAAATTTTTCTGGATCCAATAACCACCGAAGAAATATTGTACATAGTTGCCAGGGTGATGGTGCGCAGCGGTTCGCCTTCGTCCATGCAAATGGACGCAAGAGCGGATCGTGCCGGGTCCCGAGTTCCAATTAGCGAGCGGCCGCGGCTCTAAGCACAGGTAGAAAGAGAGAGGGGCCGCGGCACTTCCCGATCGGGACGTCTTACGAGCACGTCTCCGCGTAATGCATCATCGGCGGAGTTTCGTAGCAGGCCACCTTGAAGCGGTCGCCCTGTATAAGGCGGTGGCCGCCGCGACTAATTAGACTATTAGCCGGCCGCTCGAGGCAGCGACCGATGCGAAAAAGGCGAAAGCTACGTGAGCGAATGCGGTCGCGCGGGACAGAGGACGGACGTCGCGGCACCGCGAGGCGTGAATTACGGCGCGAATTTCTTGCAGCTGCGAGTTTGCACGCCGCTTAGGGAACTCGCAACCGTGCCCGCGGACGCCCACGTGCTCCGGCAACCACCACCATCCGGGGGAGGATCGTTCGTTTTCAATTAGCCGATTCCGCGAGAAAAAGTTGCGCTCGCGCCACCGGCCTTTTCGCGAACGGATCCTCCGCCGATCCTTGTCGTTAACTCGCCCGTATTTAGAACCATAAATTGTCGGCCATTGGTCGAATCACTATCATAAACTTTATTCTCTAATTCTTGTGAAGATCTTCTCGAGGGAAATGAAAATCGTCCGAGTATGTAAACATGATACTTATAGAGCAACGGCAGCTAATATATGCATAATGTGGGACCTCAACTTCTTCACAAAGAAGTCTGCATTATATCGTTCGCACAAAAATGTTTTTATTTGGAAGGTGCCATTTTTTGTTCATCTCTCTGGATTGTACCCAGAGTTGGGCAAAAATTTTATGTGAATAAAAATTTTGCACAATTCTGATTGTACCATACAGCTCCAATTTTAAGTGTTTGTCATTGTTTCAGAAAAATACAGGATTGTGCAGTCCCTCATTTCACGAATTGAATCTGACCCTCGGTGTCAAATTGACACAGTGATTAAAGATCGATGAAATAACAAGGTAAACAGTTATTTTTCAATATTTTTGTATTCAAATCGATGAGTTAACATTTACATCTTAGGTTTTTCGGCTATGTGTTCCGCATGAGAAAAATAAAAGACACGAAGTTTTGGAAAAATTTACCTGCAAATAACAGAACAGTATAACTTATTTCGAGAAAACTGTGTGAAATTGACACGAGGGACGGATGTCGGTTAAAAAGACAACCTAACAAAATTAGTATAACACTAATGCAATTAGCCGTCCAATAAAATCAATAAAATCGTCCCTTTATGTGCAAAGACATCTAGGATTATTAAAAATCGAGTTCAAAGAAATGAATACCATGCCTTGTGAACACCGCCTGAAACTAAAATAAAAGTAAAACCCACGATCAGCAAAAACAGTAAGAAGACATGTGTACGTCACGCCCGATAGGGACTGTTGCAAGGGCCTCTCAAAATTGATGTGCCGTTTATGCTCCGGAACAGCTACAGTATTTCAATTCAAATTAGGTTCGTCGTTCACGGGCTTCGCTTACGGTGTCGCAACACCGCGGGGCCGGCCAGAAATCGGCATTTCGTTCGATCTAAACCAGTTCCTTAACAGCGATCTTAGAAAGTGGGCAGGATCGAATAAGACCAAATCGTTTGTCAAGCGAAGCAGGGATCCAGAGGCCCAGCGTCTCATCGCGCCGAGCCTAATAAAGCAGTCCTAAAGTCGGACAATATTTCCTCGACGAGTTAAGTACCTTGGTGAGAAATGATCGCGGCTGAATCTCGAACGGGCCTGGCTGGGTCGCCGTTTTCCAGGTGCGAGCAAGCGTCGTCGTCGACTTCGCCACGCCGCGGCCACACCATAATTCGCGGGGCCCCGGTTGTGAGTTATGGCGAGTCGGTTGAACACCTAACAACCTACCCCTCATCCGAGGCGCGATCGTACGATTGCTTGCCTATAATGCTTCTGTGTAATACTATTTTCGCCGTCGGTAGCGTTGCCACTCTGCACGTCGTAGAATGGAACGAGCAGAGGAAAATCACTGAAAGTGGAAATTATCACCGCTGTTTTATGGGAAAATTGTTTAGAGCCACATTGTTCCAAGGAACCTGACGATGGTGAAGAATTTTCTTATAATATTCGCATTTTTAAAATTGTTACTAAGTGCGACGTACCTAGCAGAAGAAAGTCTTGGAATCACTGAATAACATGCTGTGGATATAATAAAGTATAAAGTAGTAAAGTGGATATATAAAGTAGATGAGTAGGTGATATATCAAACAAATGAGATTTAGAAGAATTTAAAAGCATCGTGGACCTGTTATTGTTAAACTATTAGGTCGCTCGGAAAGTTATTTCGTTCTTTCAAGGGAAAATGAAAGCCAATTTTTTACCATTTAGAATAAGTTTTATGATCTATTATATTCTATGATCTTTCGCGATTTTTCAGGCGACTTACAATTTTTACAATCAACACTTTTTACGACTTCGTTTGAAATTAAATTTGCGACATATAAAAAATGTTGGAAAAAGCGAGAAAAATGGTAATTCGATGGTACTTCCTCGCCTTAAACAGTACACACTTTTTTCGTTCGTGCACTGTATTTTTGCGATAACAAAAAAATGCTTGATAGGGTAGA
Organism: Lasioglossum baleicum; assembly: GCF_051020765.1. Lineage (NCBI taxonomy): Eukaryota > Metazoa > Arthropoda > Insecta > Hymenoptera > Halictidae > Lasioglossum > Lasioglossum baleicum. The sequence goes on from NC_134937.1 coordinate 10,790,840, forward strand.
AAGCACTACAAGACAGGAAATGACGTCCGAAATGTTAGCTGTCAAGATATACCATGATTTTGCGAATTAAAATAAGGTGAAGTAATAACTATAAAAATTGTCTGTACCGATTGCAACAAATAGAAACTAAATTGAATGATTTTAAAAGAGGAGAAATCATATATTGACAACTGCAATTTTTAAAATTTCCCAACAATTTTGAATTTCATCTACGCAATTTTGTTATAAATGCATAAAGAGATCCACAGTCTAGTAATAACAAATGGAAGAAATGCTATCTCTACACGAAAAACGGGATTACTTTCCGAACGACCTAATATAATTAGAGGAAGAAAGGAAGTCTCTCAGTTGGAGTACCTTGCAATTAATAAAAACAATTTTTACTAACTATGACTTTATACAAAAAAGCGTATAAAATTGATTTGAATATCTTTAGAAAAGTATAGAAATATTGTTCTTTTTTGTACATTTATTGCACGCTTACTGCCACAGAGAATACAATACAGTGTTCCTAATCGCGAAAAATCAAGTCAAGAGAAAAACTGTATATTCTTATAAATACATTCTTATAATCTACAGTACACTCGCAAGTAGAAACTCATTCTTCAGCTCACTTTGTACGAAACCATTTCAGCGAGGACTGAACCGTTAAATTAGATAATCTGACTCTTCACAGTTCCAAAATGAGAACAATGGTGTGTCCGGCTACTCGAATTCACAGGTAACACGTGGGGAACGCTTCGCGGGTTCCTCGGGCCTGTCCGGGCTTCGGCGGGGTGCGTAAAAATTTGTATATTCGGTAAAATATCGGCGGGATGAAGCACCCGGTACAAGCGCGGACGAATTGTATGAATTCATGGTAATTCACGGCGGGCGTGAACAGCGGACGAGTGCTCGGTATAAAATAGAGAAAAAAAAGAGCGCTAGGGGTAGAGGGAAGGTTTTGGCGGGAACGTCGGTGTAATTAATGCAGAGACTCTGCGGCTGCTTTGCCGGTTGATAAATTGGTGGGAAAAAAAAAACTGGTGGAAATTGTCGGGAAAATGCGGGCCGCTGGCGGATCATACGTAACCGTCCGGCAATCTGTGTCTTCGTCACTTTTATGGATTCCGCGTTGGCCGTCGAGTTCACTTGAAACGGCGACACGCATGTATTTTATGACGTGTCTGTGGCAGCGAGTACCAGAATGCACCGGGGGGAGAGGGCCCCGTAAAAATAACCAACCCGGGGAACATGAAACGGAATTAAAAAAAAACAAACGACGAGAAAAAAAAAACGCGCGCGAAAAGAGGGAAGGAAACCGACCCGGCGAAATAAATGGTGTAACCCGGCGATGATAAAGCGACCGCGTCAGGGATCGGGATTGCCGCGGCTTGAATTATGGTTACGCGAAATTCGCTGCTCGCTACATTAGCCGCCGAGAGCTCGCCGTGCAATAGATAAATAAACGAGTTGTTCGATGTCGACGTGCAAATGTTCGAAAACTACGGCCTCGCGCCGCCAACCGTCGCCGAGCGCTCGCCGGTGGTCTGGATTGAAAAGCGCAGTGAACTCCAGTTCTGCGATTTCGGTGTCTTCTAATGTTAGAAAAGTCTGCCAAAGAATATTCATTGGTCATGCATTCAATTTACGAATTGATTTTCACTTACGAGACTTGTTAGGTTGAAATATTGCCACGATATTTTAATACACTGTAAAAAAATATTTTTACCATACATGTTCTTCGAAGTATCTATTTTAACAATAGTAATACGGTTTGGATACAAAGAGAGGTCGAGCAACATTTTCACTTGGATGTAAAATGTACTCCTGGATCAATTGATACCACGCCGATCGATCTTTCGTTCCAGAGCGAGTATCCCTATATGAAAATTGATTACGAAATATTCCACCACGTGCCGCGAGAATTTGAATATCGATATCACTTTCCATGTGACCACTTTTGCATTCACACACTCTATTTCAAAATTCAACGGAACGTAAAATTCTGAAGAATCCCAGTTTCAATCTTTCAAGATGGTTGAACATTTTGAGAACCTTTAGCGTCGACAGTATAAAGTTCTAATCATTGTTCGTAGGATTGAAGATTTCGAATTTTTTCAGGTAATCTTTAACACTTTCAGCCTCAAAAATTTTGGAACTCAAAAGTGTCGGTCTTGAGACTATCAAGTTGGCAAAATCACAATGTTAAGATGATCTTAATTTGACTCCTAAAAATTTGAGAAGCCCACAAATTATATAAATTAGAAACCCGTTGAAAAATGAGAAAATCGTAAAATAAAAATATCTCCAGACATTGCCAGAAAAATAATTTGTTCCCGATGTCTAAGGAAGGAATTAAAGGTTTCAGGGATGCAGAGCGCTGCTCGAAATTCCGGAGCAGTATTCCGATTATTTGGCAATAGGATGGAGAGCCTAATTCCACGGTGATCCGGAGTCCACCGTCAGCCCGTGAAACCACGGGCAAAGCCTCGGTTTCACGCAGAAGTGAGCCTCGATAGCAATCTGGAAGCGACATTCCCGAAACGACGCGAGGCGACGCGATGCGTCGAGAAGGGGTTGCAAAGAGGAAAGAGGAAGGAGGGAAAGAGTGTATTGGAATCCTCGCGGGTGTGTGCAGAGGAGGAGGAAGACCGTGGCACGGCCGTGGCCGAGGAATATTTACAGCGAGTGCTGGATCCAAAAATCGCGGCGGGAGTATAATGGCGGCGCTTGTCCCGCCGCGCCGAGAAGATCGCCTCCGCTTATCGGCGGATCGCGGAGCGAATTTTTGCGCGAAACACGTGTTAAAACATGCGGGGACGTCGCGTAGATCGTTCGCCGTGTCCGGACGCCACGATCCCAGAACCGCCGAAAGCGGTTCGGGACCGTGATGCAAAGGGAAGATTCGCGGACCCTGGCGAATGTCTGTCCTCTCGTGTAACAGCTGTTCTAATGATGTGCTTCAAAGAAATTGCACGGTTTGGCATTAGGGTGGCTCGAATTCGCTCTTGGTGAACGTCATTCTAAAAATATCTTTTTTCGAGACACCTCCCGCAATTAAACCTTTAATGACATCGATATTAGTATTTTTTAATAGAGTAGCATATAAATTTGTTTTCTTTGTTCATATGTTTAATTGATTGCAAATAATATAACAGTATTTCAATTTTGAAATTAGACCTACTAGTTTTTGTCGTAAATGCATAAAATCCGCTGTCTACTTGCCAGTGGAACCCATCCCAGAATATTTCAATAAAATCGGGTGGATGGAAATTGTTGAGAAGCCGCCCCATTATTTAGTGACGTAGAATGAAACGAACCTTGCAGTTAATTACGCGTTTAATAAGCTATTTAAACAACATTTTTCTACGATCACTTAAACCAGCAGTTTTTCTAGTGTAACTTCCCAGTCCAAGAAGTTTGACGATTGCCAATAAAACCCCGGATTCCCCGCATTCTCTCCGTCCGCGGACAACAAGCATCGGAAAGCGAGTTTCTTGAATAAACTCGCCACTAAAAAAGATTCCTCAGATTCCTGTCCGTTTTAGTGCCACCTCGCCTATTGACCGATTATTAGCCATTCCGGTCTTATAAGGTTACACCTCGGAGCAACAAATGTTCGGGTATCGCGCGTAAAACGAAAAACTTGTAAGGAAGCAATATTTCGGATGTAAACTTCCGCGGGAACGTCAGCCGATCGGCAATAAAAAAGATTGCAGGGATTCCTGCCTCATTCGAAGGGTGCCAAGGGGGGTTGGGCGGACTACTCATTGACCGAGCAGCGTAATTGCGAGTTAGGTGAGTCGGGACGAGTGGGACAAGCGCGCGGCAGCGAGCGAGCAACGCGTAAAAAGGAATGACAGTAGTATGAGCACAGCACGCAAGGATAACCACGCGGGAACATAGAAGCCCGAATGCCAGCAGCTAAGTACGGACTCCGAAAAGCTTGCTATCGGTGGCTCTCGGTCGCGGTATATAAATACATCCCCCTGGGGAGCCGATAAGGAGAGAAAGAGAGAGGATCGGTGCCGATAAGGGGGGAGAGGGAGATGGAGGGGACGAACGGACCCTGAAAAGGGAGGGTACCGGGGGCCCTGCACAAGACGGGAAGAGTGGCGTGCGCTCGCCGGGGCCCACAATGCTATCTCGCCGGTGGGATCAAATTGTCGAAGGAGGGACGAGCATATTTCGCGTGACCCCGCGGTAAAAGCGCAGCGCCGCGAGCTGCTGCGCGGCTCAATTCCTCGGGAATACCTCGATATATTTGTCGCTGTTCCAGCAGCAAGGCCTGCACAAACCCGAGACCAAAAAGCAACCCTTCCTCCGCCCTGCGTCCGTGCGGAATGGGCCCGGGGATGCGCCCCGCGGCATTCCTCCGGGTATAAATCTCGAGGGAATGCACCGCGGACCTTTACCTGCCCGATGCAACCGACTCCGAGATCACTGCCTCGCACCGATACCGAACTGATCGGCCACGGGAATGTGTGCTCGATACGCGAACAGGAATTTGCTTTGCGAAACCCGATTGCTCGGGCCCTTCCCCTGTACCCTGCGGCTGGCTTTTCGGCGGCTTGGTTCGGTACGTTTCTATACGTACATGTATTAGGTTGTTGCTATTATATACTATTTTACGTTACTTAAGTAAGAATAGAAAAAATGATAGAGGAAGAAATACGAGCTCATTTTTCATGTGGATGCACCGATGCAAACGGAATCACCCTCTGAAATGAGGAACAGCCACTATTCCCATGTGTCAAACTTTCTTACACGTTGCAAGACAAGGATCTACGTCAAGCAAAGTGTCATACAACTAACGGGGTCACTGGCAATGTACTTACAAGACGTATTTTTCAAAATTCCTTTCTCCTTTTACGATAGTAACATTACTAACTACACGTCCTCATAAAAGCTTGGAAAACACTTTTACCTCAACTTTAGCAATACAAATTCCATCCGACTCGTTCAACAGACGATTTACTCCGAGACGCAATATGCCATCAGCTCACCGGCGACAGTGTTAAATCAACACGGTATCGGTACAGGGGAACGCAATTAAAATCTAGTCGCCTACTTAGCGGACCGTCTCGGTACTAATTTTAATTGCGAGCCAGCGGGATCGCACGTTTCGACGAGCAAAGCGTGTCGAACGCGTCGTTCCCGGTTCGACGCCGGAGCCCTCGTAACGTATCGAGCGGGTAATGGCAAGGTACCGATACTCTTCAGCCGGTAATTAAATAAATCATCGCAGCGCGGCGAATCGAAGGCATCTTCTAGGAGCGGAACCCGCTCGGCTGCCAACACCTCCTCGACAGAGCGGCGCATAGTTCCTCGGCTGAGACGCGATATATACGTCGCGATATGTATCTGCCGTAAACCCATACTTAACAGCGTGTCGAGCCGCTCGTTCCTTCTCCGCGATGTCCTCTTCAGCCCCTCTCGCACCACCACTTCCACACCTTACATTTCACCTCGAGTCTCTTCCTACTTCTCTCCTCTTCTTGAATCGTTCCACGCTCTCTTCGACTTCTTCGAACGACGTACGAAATGTCTTCTTTCATGCTGTTCGCGGCGAGTTCGACCGGCTCGAATATCTTCGTTGTTTATCGTATCAGGTCGAGGAAAATACAGGGTGGTCAGTAAGTGGTGGTACAAACGGAAAGAGTGCGTACTGAAGCAGAACAGTACGGAGATCCATGAAATTTAATTTCTAGACTAGAAATTGAATTCGAAAAATCTGAGAATAATATACCAATATTATTAAGAGGTATGAAGCCAATTTTTATTAATTTCCTGCTTCCCACAATTAATGCAGAACATTTTTATATCATCTCTGACCTATTAAAATGATAAAAGGCAAAAATAAAATTGTTCCTGGCCACTTGCAACCACAGCAGAAAATATATCATATTTTGCACGAAGATCCACAGTCTGTTGATAATAAATGTGCTCATAATTATGGAAGTGGTCTGTCAGAATTTAAAAAAAATCAACAGTTCTTTCACATCACATTATTTTAAACTAAATTAATTCAATGTCATTTTTATAGTGCTTGTTATTTCAACATCATATGGAATTCATTTAGTGTTAATATCCTTTTCCTTTGAATATCTCAAAACAAGAAATATATGACTTAGACCACTTTCATTTCGAAGTCAAAATCGTCGGAACGAATCCTAATCAGTACAGCCGCCGACACATCTCCGCAGCGAGTTGTTCGCTCGAAAAAGGAAGTAATCGCGAAACGATCGCTACGGTACAAGGAGCGATCGACGATCGTTCGAAGGAGCCGCGCGGAACGTCTCCATAACGCACGCGGTCTCCCCCATAAATCGTCCCCATGAAGCGGGACAATAAGTGCTCGAACGCCTCGAACACGGTATCCTGGCGATACTTGGCCGACATCGACCTCGAAAATTGAAACAACAAGGGTCCGGCGCCTGACGAGCGACCGTATCGTTGATACCGATCCGTTCCGGGCAGCAGGCTATCGATAAAAGCATCGGAACCGCGGAACCGTGAGAACCGCGCCATAGTTCGTGGAGTTAGGATGCGGCCGCGCCTATCTAATCTGCCGCGAGTGGCAGAAACGGTGTCCGGTATCTGGAGCAGAGCCTATTACCGATCATCCTCCACCGACGATGCCAATTATCATGCAAATAGACCGCAGTTGTTTAGTTTCGCAGCCGCCGCGGAATCGCGAGCCATTGGAAACCGCCGCGAGCGGAACCGCCGGGAGGGTCGTCGCCATTTTAATGCCTCTATTCAATGGGAAGATACTGGGGAACCTGGCGAAGACAGTTGTTGCCGTTTCGCTGGTACCACGATCGCATAACTTATTTGGTTTATGATCTACAGCGAGTATTGAACAGGTAGCTCTTCTAATTATTGCGGATGTGTACCTCTGGAATCTCTGACGCTGATTTGTGGATAAGGAGATCAGATTTGCTTACTGCTCTGGGAGATCCATTGTGCTCGTGAGGATGTAGTTCGTCTTGTTGCGATTGTTGAACGTTGATGAAGAGAGTTTTATCGTGGTGCGTTTGATATGGATAGCGTTGGCTTTCGAATTTTATGTTGAATTACAATATTTTATATCCTGATTAACGAAGCACAATTAATTGTGGTCAATTCTAACTTTCTTGTTTCTTCTTGTGTTGAATTATTTTGATGTTGCGAGATTTTTTGGGACTGTAATTTGGCAATCAACATTTGATAATGTTTTCCTCTGACAATTGTTTGCACAATAGTTCCTATTAATGTTTTAATACATTTTATACATTTTTGTCTGATTTTAGTAGTGAACTTTCGCAGGACCAATAAATAATCCGCGAACTTTCTCTCTAAAACAACTCGACGCCTGAAAAATTGTTGGTACCAGGTTTGACACGCTTAGAAAGTTCGACGTCCTTGCGGAGAAAATTAATGTCCAGGCAGAATCGACGTAACCGTACAAAGGGTTAAAAATATTTGTCCCCTTACACGAACCGACATTTACAAAGTCGTAAACGTCCACCTTGCCAGTGCAAACAGTGTTTAAAGATACCAATATATAACCCGTCCCCTGCTAAATTAACATCCGCCAGGTAGCTTTCACAACATTGGTGCAGTTAATTTCTACGTCGCGACAATATCGATGAAGACATACATCGGCCCGATCCGAAAACAAAATAAGAAATATCTACATGCCGCGGTCATTCCTTACAAAAAGGTACAAGCACGTGAATCAACATTCGACCGGGGCAGGCGTCGGTTTTTAATGTTTCATTCAAAACGAATGGAGTTTTCAGGAGTCGTTCGCACAGCTGGATTCCCCATTAAAAAAACGCACAATTCCGCCACTTACATTTACGTCGCCCGTAAATTCGTCACAAACGTCCGACGTCCAGGCGCTAAACTTGCAAAATCGAACGCCGCTGCTAAACCGCACCAGGGGCTTGAAAATTGTTATACCGATTTATATCGGGCCTTCCTGAACCTTTTCCGCGAGTAAGTGCTATGAAAAATCAAAATTTCGATTCCGGAATGGTTCTAGGTTGAACTTTTGTATTGACATTCCCTTAATTAACATTATCTTAGTAATATTAGTTTTAGATTAAAGTTCGTTGTCTACAAACGACTGAATCTTGTGCGGGAGACTGACGGTAATTAAACTGACATGCAAACAGAACCGTTTAGTTTTTACGTGGCAGTTTCAAACAGTTATTTTCGGATTCGTGTGCCACTCGGTGGCCAGCGCAGCGGTCTGAATGTATGCAGCGACAATGTGGAACAAGACGCATCGTCCGAATCGGATGAGAAATGGCCGGTCCGTCAAATCGAGGGAGCAGCTGCGTCCCCTGCGCGGAGAAAGGCCGCGAACAAAGAGAACGCATTATGCCACGGTGCTCGTTAAGGCCGCAGCTTATCCGCGGCGGCAGGACTCCGCGAAATGCCAATAATTGGCGCAAAAATGCGGACTTATCTGCGGCGGGGTTGCACCTGTCGGGGGCCCCGTGCATGCAAATTCTGGAAAGAACGAAAAAGAGAAAGAGAGTCGAGCACTCGCATACCAGAGATTGATATCTGCAATAAGTCGCCGCGGTAAACGAGGGTGTAAGCTGCCGCGCGATTCAACAAGCCATTCCCGTCGCGGGATACGCTTTCTCGTAAACCATCGAGGTTAAGCCTTCTCGCGTTTCCCCGGTCGGCAGGAAACGGGCCGAGAAAAAACGACACGGCAAAAGAATGCAACCCTGCGAGCAAGAAGCCCTCGCGAGCCGGCCGAAACCTTTTGCTCGCCGAATTCTAGGAAGCGAGGGTACACCGCTTCGTCGGGGGGCGATTCGACGAATCACGGGGGCGACGACAGTCGAGGAAAATCTCGTTCGCGTGCGCCGAACGACTATCACCCCCCCCCCCCCAGGCAACCCCCTATCAGCCCTGCTTCCATCGCGAAACGCGAAGAGAGTTGCGACGGGACACCGAGGCAGGACATCCATTTTGATAACGATTTACGAAGGAGCGGTGCTCCGGAGGGCGAACTTTCGCGCTGGATGCTGGAAAATCGAGGCAATTCCCCGGAGACGTCGGGTAAGCAATTTTCTTATCGGCCCGTCATTTCCGGTCGTTTATCTCATGGCTTGTAGTTAAGGAGGGACATTGATTAAAGGGCCGTTTTAACTCCGGCTGAAATACCACCCCCGCCGTCCAGGACGACCCCCACCCCCAACTCCCCCCCGCTCATTTCGCTCCTTTTGATTCAATTTACGAGTAGGATGGCGTCGATAAAGGCGCCCGACCTCCTGACCCGCACACCCCCGCACACCCACCCTCTATCTCACCGTCGTGTCGCCTCTTTCGACTCTGCATCGGAAATGTCCGAGTCTCCTTTTCCAACCTCGAGCTACCTGGGATTCCCCGGCTTCCCCTCGGAGAAGGTGATCGTGTTTTACCTCCCCCCGTGCCTCTCCGCCGTCTCCGACGTCCCACTACGACACACTGCCACCTATCTCTCACCCCCTCGGATCCCCCCTCCTCTCCACGACCGACTCAGGCTCACCTTCGAGACTCTTATCGCGTCGAGATCAAATCATTCGATTCCTTTCCACGACTCGAACGGCCATAATCGCCGAGCTACCTTCGCCACGGAGAAAAAGAGGGTCGACGGTCCTATCTCTGCGACCCAACCCCCTCATCCCTCTCCTCATCCCCCTCAGCACCCTCACGATGAATCGGATGGCTCTTTTAAGTCGCGCTCGAACGGCCGCTCGGAGAGATCGTGTTCGCCTCGCGACGATCGCATAATCGCTCGCTGAATAATACGCTTGTACCGTGTAACTTGGTATTTGTCTCATCGCTGAGGGAGCTGGGAACCTCGAGAGAAACCCGGCTGCAACGGGAGCTGCGAGATCAGCTAGAGTCGCATTTTTGGGCCAATTTAAATTTCAAAGATCTTGATCGGAAATAATTGTGCGGCTTTATTTTTGGAAGAAAAATCGTCACGATCGGTTCATCGAGAGAAAGTGTCAGTTTCGCAGTACTTCCCAGCGGGCATCAGCGAACTGTTCGCGGCGAAAGTTCGGGTCGCAGCGAGAGAGCGGTCGGATCCTCGGCAGAAACAAATTTTCCGGGGGAATTTACATTTTAATAACAATCCGCGTCGCGAATTCGTCGAGCCGCGAATACCGGTGGAAGACCAGGCCACGTTGGGAGACGGGGATGGAATGGGGGTGCGGCGGGGGTGGGACGGGCGAAAGACAAGACGCGACCGAAGTTTGATATTTCGCCGAAAAGTCCTCGCATTGTCTAAAAGTTGATGGCGTCACCCCAAGGAGGAAGATAACATCTGGTGCTGCCTCCATCAACAACCCACCCCTGACGCCGCGCAACCATCCCCTATCCACGAACCGAAGGAAACTCGTCTTCAATTATTCTTGTACCCCCATCCTTCGGGTGTCTCCCGCCTCCTCTCGTCACTCTCTCTCCTTCTCTCTTTCTGTTACTGTCTCGCTCTAACACGACTTACCGCGTCGCCACCATCCGGTTCCCGCTTCGCCACCCCCCGTTCGCCGCCTCTTTCGCCATCTTTCCGTCTGTCAGCCAGTTCAGACGAACAACGAATTTATGGAATTACGAAAGGCAAGGCGGAATTCATTTGCATCCCTGAAAAACCGGGATATATAGATGCGCAGACGTGTATACGGCCGTCTGTGTTCAGCCGGGTGGCTCGACGGGGATGACACTTCGCGGAGAGATACGCGGTAATTGGACCGGCGCTGGTTCCACGGGACGAGGAGGACGATGCAGAGGAGATAATAGATTCGGAAGAGTGCCGCGCGTGGGCGGGCCACGAATTATTTATTAATTGACGCTTGTTTCCGAGCGGCGAACCTCCGCAGTCTATGTGGAGGGATATTTTGCGATAGTTTGTACTGCCACCGACACCTTTCGCTCCGGAAACGTCTAAGCTATTTTGCGGCTACTCCAGTTCCTTGCAAATAGTACACACTTTCTCCAGATTACGACAATTCCATTTTTGCAGTAGTCTCCTACAAAAATTCGCAATAATACGTAAAGTGTTCGCCTTTCGTGCAACTTCAATTTGATTTGTAACAGCCTGAATTTGGTCTGTGTATTTAATCTGTAAAACGATGAATTTCGATCGCAAAACCTGTAACACGTCCCCGAAACATCAGATCGCTCTCGCGTAAGGACCTCGTCGGCTCCCGTTTCTTTTCCTCCACCCCCGCGCACAGTTCCCGAACCGTACCGGCGCGGCGGCGTTAAGTGGCTGCTAATCCTATCAATCAAAATATATTAAAACGGGGCCCGCCCCTCTGGGGCGTTCGTCCCCCCGCCACCCCAGCCCCGAACTTTACCCTTTTAATAAACTCCTGCCGGAGGCAGACGGCGCGATTTAAAGAGTTTTCGCGGGAAAGAAGCAAGCTGCGAAGCATCGGGACAGAGAGCACCCGGGCCAGCCACCCTTTGAGGGCGGCGTAACTACTTAATTCCAAAGGACACCGCGACGCCTTGCTCGCCTCGCCTAAACCCCTCCTCGATTCCCAACCCTACTTGCTGCTCTCTCTCACTTTTTTCCAACCCCTTTTGCATCACAAAAGAACCGCAGGAAATCCCGGTTCTCGTCGAACCGACACCGCCCCCGGAAAAAGGAATTTCCCTGGCCGCGATCTTGATTTCTTATTAGCGGGACGCGCTCTCGGGAATATTGGAACAGGTGGTGTCTGCACTTTGATCTCCTGCGAGACACGCTTCGAACACCTTCCTTCGTTCTGGTGTGTTCTTCTGCACTTTGTTGTAATCTATCTGTTCAGGGTCTTATTGTAATATATTTCTTTAGTCTTCCTTTGCAATTTGTTTCTGTGACACACTTGGTTTTAATGTACATATTTACACTTTTATTATAACCTTTTTAAAGGTTGCTATAACAGACAAAAAACGCGCACGTGTTAATTGTATATACAAAATACAAGAAATAAGAGAAGACCATAAACTATTTCTTTGATTCCCACCTCAATCCAAATAATAAACAATCTTTTATTTGCAAATGTGAGAAATAATAATTTATTTAAATAAAAAGTTCAGTTATTATTTGCAATTAAAATCACACGTTCATTTATTACTTAAAATAAAATTTGCCCAACACTGGATTTGGGGTCGGTGCAATATCAAAGTCTTTTTTATCTATTTCTTGTATATAATTCCGCGTGTAAGAATTTTGGAACACTACTTCCAGACAATGTTCCGTCCACCCCCCGATAAAATTAAATGAAAAATGTTTTCGAATTAACAGTGGTCGTCCATAATGCGCGAGCATTACACGATATATAAACCACTTACTCTTTGTCGCTAATTTGTACGTGCTCGCATAATATTCCTGTAAAGATATCAGTCGTGTCCGATAAATCGCCGGCGATCTCTGCGGAGTTAATAAGTGTCATTGTTGACCGACCGGTACAAATCGGCCGAAATTTACCTGTCGCGAGGGAATTACCGTTCGCCGCTTTCGAAACGAGTTGCGACCACAGGTGTCCGTCGCTCTTTTCTTTTTTTCCTTGAACGATCTGCATTCTTGGTTAAACATTGTGAGCCGACAGCCGTGGAAAAGGATACAAGGTGGCAAATGAATGTCGGCTATATTTTCAGCGCGCGATAATATCGACGCGAGCTTTCTACTAAATGCGCAGGATGTTGCCGAATGTGTAGAACCGTTCCTCGATTCTATAATTACTTCATTAACGGGGCGATAAAAGTTTATTAAGACAGCTGCTCTCTCTCCGCGGAGCGAAGATATGATGTATGTATGTATACCTTGCGCGCACGTTGCGCCGCTCTCATTACCTGGTATTAATTATGCCAGCGCGGTGCGTTTCGAAGGAACCGCCCTCCGACGGGACTTTAATCGCTCAATTCGAAGAAATTAAATGTCTTTTTTTCCCTCCCGTGTGGAAACCGCGAACAACTATACGGCGAGCGTGTTCCGTGGCATGATTATACAGAAGTTAACACATTTCTTCCTCGACCGAGTTAACACGAACAAAGAAACCCGCATACGAAGCACCGCGTTTAAAGTTCGCCTCGTAAAAGCCATCATTAAATTCAAATTCGAATTTATTTTTACTATCCACGCTAATTCGAGCCGTACGAAGATGATCGCGCGGTATCGTTGACCGGTCACGAATATATTATATCGGGAACATTGTAACGTGCACATCGGTTAATCGCGCATGCAATGATTAAAGTGCAAAATCGTTATTTATCCGACCGAACGGTGTTCGCTCAATTTTTACAAATTGGTCGTCGCGGCGCGGCGTTCTCATCGGAGCTTTCAGTCTCAGTCGACTCCTGTTTTGTTTATTATCGCGATGTCCGTCGATGACTCGGGGGAACCGGTTCTGTCAACTAATTTGCTGCTCTGTCGGCCAGTCTGTCCGCCGTTTCGTTTTCAACTCCCACGTTTCATTCCATTAGTATTTTACAAGATCTAAAGGACTTTCATAGGCCGTAAATTCGCGGAAAGATCCGGAATCTAGCGATAACGGCCAGGCCCGTCGTCGGAACGACTACGGACCCGTGGAAACTCACATGGTGGCGGATAAATAAATGGATGAGAGAACGGTAGCTCGGCGAACAACCGATTCCGCCGCGTTTCCGCGTCCGACCAAACGTTTTATTGCCGATGGCTTGCGAGTTCACACGCGGGCCTCTGGAGAGAGAGAGAGGTCCGCTAAGTCGATGGACGGAGTCACGCGATTCCTTCGAACGCTTCGCGGATAATTAAATCTGTCAGATAATTAACAGCCTCTGGCCCCGGCCAGCGCTGTTCCAACGGCCGATGAAAATTTATAAGAGGTAATTCCACCGTCGCGGATTCTTGAAATCCCACCGTGACGACTCCCGGAATCACTGCTCGCGCGTATTATGGCTCGTCGACCCGTCATCGATGATCCGTACGTATCAATTACCCGCAGAAACGCAGAATCTTTCAGAAAGTCTTCCTCACTTGCCCGAGCTGCGAGAATGGAAGTGTCTCAGCCTTTACGCTAAGTTATTCCTCATTGTTAGACTGCGGATCTTTATGCAAAATAAACATTGTCTGCATCGAATGCAAGAAATCGAAACTAAATTGAATGTTATTTCTTAGCTTAATGATTTTAATAGAGGACAAATCATATATTGACATCTTCAATTAAAAAAATTTTTCAACAATTTTCAATTTCTTCTTCTCAATTTTGCTATAAACGCATAAAGATCCGCAGAGTGTACTTATTGTACTCCTCGAGTCGGTGAGGAGGAAAGTGGATTTTTAATCGTTTGTAGCTACGCAGACCGGAAACTAAACGAAACAATTATCATGTAATATTATTATGATGAACGAATTATTATAATACTGTTACTATTGTAAAGCAATATAAGGGTGGCAGGTTTTGCAAATAAAGTTAAATAAATCGTAAAATTTACGGTAAGTAATTAAATGTAAGCCCAAGGCTTGAAATGCTTAAAATAAAAAGGAAGTCTGATACCAAATTACAATAGAAGTCTAAAGAAATAGATTAGGAATTTTCGGAGCACTTTTCTGGAAAAGCAGGGTGTTCCACGTTTCAGCCGTAATATTATTTCGTCAGATTAAAAAGGATGTGAACAGCGGCGGCATGCCGCGCGGATCGGTCGCATTAAAATTTCATCCGCGACTGCGGGAAGGTTAAACGGGATCGGGACTCACGTTTTTGCCGGATGAAAATGTGAAAGTGAGACGCTAGTAATCGACGAGGAGACAAGGGAAACTGACTCGCGCGACAACTGTTCTTATGACCGTCGAGAAATTCCCGTGTTCTCGAGTACAGCCGGTTCGCGCGATCCCGTGTTCTACGGAAAAGATGGCAGCTAGAAGGAACGTGCCGACGGCCATAAGCGATTCCGCGAATTCGCGGATCAATTAAAAGGAACGTCGTGCCACGTCTCGCTGACAGATCGCCGGTTTTGCTAGCGGACGAGCACCTTTCTGGCACGCAGATCAATCGCACGTGCACGACTTTTTCTCGGGCTGAGCCTGCGAACGTGTCCGCGTAAACACGCAGGAATTAATATGGCGCGGTTCTTGCTGGATGTCGCATCGACAGTACCGCGAACTACCGACCGCTGTAATTTTACCGTTTTTACCGAGATGCTGCTGCAAACTTGGAGCTGCCCTGGGATCTTGATATTTGAATAGGTGCACCTGGAACGTTCTTCTAGTTTGGCTTTATGGGGACGATTTTGCGTAGTTCAACCCTTTAGAGGATGGACGAAGTTCCCGAGACACTGAAGATTTTTTCACATGAATAATAGTGAGTCGGCATTGCTTGTAAATTGAGGTTGTTGTGAAGCTAAACGGTTCTGCTTTGATTTTTTGTATGCGACAGAGGTAACAGGCATTTCAGATCTGTTATTTTGAAGGGCTCGGTAGTTACGGCGTTAATTATGTAGTGCTCCTCACAAATTACGCAGGAAGTGTCTATTTTCGAAAATTAAAATTAAAATCTCCGACAAAGAGTCCCTCAAAAAATGAAAAATCCCAATTTCCGGACTTCGCGGATCGGGTCAAATCGCATGAAAATCGGCCATACTCCCGGCGAAGGTAATACCGGGCAGTCAATCGATCACGGTTGCATCGAGAGGCGAGAGGTCCGAAGGGACCGGGCCGGAACCACCCTCGGACAGCCCTAAAAACGCTGTCAAACGGGCGCGCGGGGCTGGTCGAGTAACGGCGAAGAACGGCGAACCGATCGCCCAACCCCTCTATCGGGCAGGTCTGGTTACTCGAAAACACGTCGCCGCGACACGAGGAGCGTCGATCCGAAAAAGGAGGACGAGCCGACGACGCGACGAGAAACGGCGCGGCGCGGCGGGGAGTCGTCGAGGAAGGACAAACCGTAAGATCACGGAGCAGGCTGATCCAGCCGGAGGGCGCTTCCGATGGAACGCCTCGACCTACCGACCGAACCAGCCACCCCTTCATCCCCTGGTCGTTCCACCACCCTGCGGGGGTGGCTGTTGGCCGAGGATGCGCTGGGAAAGCTGGTAAGGTGCAAGGTACAATGCTTGGTGGGCACAGTGTGTCCGACGTTCCTCCGGGGAGCGATCAATGATAGGCCGGGGGTACGAGTCACGTGACCCGACCGCGGGGAGTTCGCGCAATGCATCACCAACCAACCACCCGGGCAGGGTGGCCTCTGCGGGGGTGGTTGGAGGAGGAGGAGGGTGCCTCCACCTTCTTGCTAGGCCCCCCATCCGAGGATCCTGCCACCCCCGCGACACCCCGCAACACCACCGTAACCAGCCGTCCCGCATCCTGCCACCCCACCAACGCCTCCCAGCCACCCTCGTTCACCAGATCTCGTCCACCACCATTCGCGACCACCACCACCACCGAACCTCCTCCCTGTCACACCACCACCGACGCACACCGTTACCGTCGTCCTCGTCGTCCTCGTCGTCCTCCTCGTCGTCGTCGTTACCATCTCGACGTCTCTGTACTCTCCACGGCGCAGACACGCCGAGAGTACTAAACGGGGTTGTTGCTACGTTGCTCTTGGCGACCAGCAAGTGTCGTCCTCGTCGTCGACGTTGTCGCCGTCTTTTGAGGAGACACCATCCCCGCGCCGCCACTCACAACCTCGAGTATCAACTCCGAGCTGCCTTTTATTTATCGCGCACTCTGATTGATCCTCCGAACACTCGCTTATTTATCGCGGCGACCACCCGCGTTATTGGATTTCATTGCCCGGGCGGAATTTGCTCGACGACGTTGCACCCGATTCTTGCGAACGCGAGATGCCGTCGATTTTTGGAACGTCGCACAGGTTACCAGAATATAATCGAATTCATTTTATCGGTTGTTGAAAGTAATAGAATTTATTTGTGACAGGCCAATGGTTAATTAACCGAACGAAGCACTGTTAACATTTACGTACTGTGAAAAAAATGTGATCATAAAATAGGATGGTTTCAAAAATGGCGGTCCCCAAGCTTTTCTTCAATTTTGTTCTGGCTGTGGCGAGACAGAGAGCCGCCCTCTCGGAGAAAAAATATTCATAATGGCATTTAAATTCCGCGGTCAGTCCTAGTTACATCGTTATATGACAGAAGGGTAGGCGTCCGCCACGCATTCGTATGAAAATATACGATAACCCCGCGGCCCCTGGGAAATCATGGCATCCGTTACTCGCGTCCAGGCGACTCAGAAGGAGACGAGAAAAATTCTATGCATCTGTCAGCGTCTGCGCGGTCGACGTTCTGGTCTGCTAACGCGGCGATAATTATGATGGCTCGAACAAAATCTTGTTGCAATTGTTTTCTTTTGTTCTAGGGAAAACAATATAATTCGTAAATGAACATTCCTTACATTTTCGACTTACTTTCTCACGTAGATTCGCCACTTTTTGCACCGCAGTGACCGATGCGAGTCAGCCTGTATTTAATGGAGTGTAACCAAAGTGTCCATAATGTCACGCATCATCGTTCGATCGTCCGGGAAGAAACTGCGAACGATTAAAAAGGCGAATATATTTCTTCGCGTTGCTCGGCAGTTAAAATCCCAGCTGGGCCCGTTCGATCCGATCGAACTTAATTCTGTCTGAAATTGAATCGCCTCAGCCCCCGGGCAGATTTCGATTCGTTAAACTCGCATAAGTTCCCGGGCGCGATCGCGTGATTCGCGCGGGAGCGTGAAACCGTGCGAACAGATGGGAATTGTGGGCGTCGTAACTAATGCGATTTTATTTAAACGGCGCCGTGTAAAAGGCGCGGCCCCGGGTAGCTGTGTTCGCGCGCCAGCACATCTACATTCCACGCGACTTTCAACCCTTAACGTCGCTGTTATATTGCCTCGAGAACCGTCTGTTTGCATACTAAAAAGGTTTAAAACTCCCGGGACAGAAATAATATTCACACGGTTACGAGCGACGCCTATGGCATCCCTGATCGTTCCAAGCTGACGTACCCAATGGCTGCGCGCCCGTTTAAATATACAACTCGTGCACCGGTACACCGATAACCGCGTCTGGTCATACATTTTTTAACAGACGCTAGATTTGCTTTGAAATCTGCCATAACGTCGCTGTTTCGAAACGGCAGGCGAAAGGCGAACGGGAAGGAGCTGATAGCACTCCGTATTATTTAACCGTTCCGCCATGGAGCTGTGTTATGCTAATCGAAACTTTCTCGCGATTCAAGCGCCGCTTGCTGTTGCCTCTTAATACTATATGAACTCGAGGATTTTTCGTTGAGTTGTCTCACATTAATATACGATGAACTATAAATAAATATTTGAATATAATTTGACCTTTAAAGGGCAGTTTTACGTAAATGCATACGTCGCTACGATTTTCAAAATCGTGCCAGAATTCCCAAAAAGATATCATCGAAAAAAAAACATAAAAGCACGTAAACAGAGTTTGACATTATTGACAAAATGACAATAAATACAGAATTTTGATTCAACAGCTAATCACTTATCAATTATCTGATTGAGACGATTGCAATTGAAAGGAATGTAATAGTAATCGCAATTAACGACTAATAAGTATTTAATCGTTAACCGCAATTTTTTAACGACTAAACTAGGAGATTAATTGTTAATTGCGATTAACGATTGAAGTGGAAATTTATTCGTCAATCGTTGATTAAATTTTTGCCCAACCCTGTTTCCCGTAGAAACAAACTCGAAACCGTTAACATGACCGGCGGCCATCAGCGGGTCTAGGTGGGCATGTTCGCCTATCACCGGCTAAATCCATTAGCCTGGCTTCTCGTCCAAACCACTTAATTTTTTTTTAAAGTCAGATTAACCATCGACTGGGAGCATTTAACCGGCGTCGATAGCGCATGCAGTCGTGTTCGTCATAAATGCATAAAATCCGAAGTCTATTAATCAGCAACGTGTTAAAACAAAATATTACCGTGATTCGCCATATCTCGGCGCGTTTCCACAGAGGGACAGTTCCGTGGCATGCAGAGGTCCTTGCCCCCCCTGGGAGGGGGCCCGGCTATCGCGATTCATTACAACGTGTTTAGATAATTAATAAAGCAAAGTCTACGTAAATAACGCGGCCGGGTATCGCCGGATCGCTAGCCGTAGTTCGGAGTAATTTCGCCCGGTGTCGTTTCCTTTCCCCCTTTATCGTCGCGCAAGGGGCGGCTGCGAGTCGCGGCGGGTCGTGGAGAGTCGTGGCGAGTCGTGGCCGAGGGCCGTGTTACGTGTTTCATTCGCAATCAGCGGCAGTAGCCAGTGGCCCGAACGGTGTCGTTCATGGCGGAGCGTAAGTGGTGGCAGTAACCTGAAAGTTATCGCGCGGCCAACAGGGTCGTAACGAGCACACCGCGTAGAATGCAGGTTACCGGTCGAAGGGACGGCATTCTGCCGCGCTGTTATGGCCACTAAGGCTTGTTTACACTGACGTTCTGTCCGCCGTGATAATACCGGCGAGCCGGTTGCGATCGCGGGACCGGATACTCGGCCCCTGCAGATTCCCCTCCCCTCGACTTCTACCGCACTTATTCCGCTCCTTGCCGACGTTTTTTTCACAATTTTCGCGACCATCGCCGATCAACAGGTGCAATTTAACACGTTGATTGCCGCCTCGATCCGCGTATATGGCAGACGCCGCTCTTTGTCCGCGGGCTCGCCCTTTAAGGCCTGAATTATGCCAGCAGCAATTTTTACTGATACTCCGGAGCCGCTCCCGACGATCCGTGCTTTCGCCACCCGGCTAGCGCTGGAACTTGTTCGTGAAGATTCGGTCTCGTTGAACGTTTCCAGTTTGTCTAACATTTGGTTTTTACTACGCTTAATCTTGCTCAAATTTTGTATACACACTTGCTTCCGATGACAATAAAAGTGGAAAATAAAATATATAAAAAAAAAAACTATAAAAACCAAGCTTATATGAAAATTCACTAAAAAGGAGAGAATAACTTTTTTCCTCGTTCTCCATAAAATACCGAATTCAGTCAAATGATTACTAATATTTTTCCACAAAATTTTAAACAATAAAAGCGGGGAGCGCTAAACTATGTATATTGATGTAATCTTCGTGGGCGCTCCACACTTTTATTTATAGTAACTAATATCATGATTTTATTTAAATTTATATTAAATCTTTCCATCTATTCCGAGACTAATTTTATAACAGAAGAAATTTTGAACTAATTGCTTAAGATTTTGGGGAAAACAAACAGCTCGCATTTTGGACGTCATTTCCTGCCTTGTAGTGCTTTCCAACCTTGCAAGTATTTTTTTATTATCGCATTAAATATACAAAATCAAAGTACGCATTTATTTTTTTTAAGTAATACTTTAGCACAACTTAGTACAATAGACAAAATTTTAAAAAAATCAAAGTGGGGTCTACTAAAAAAATCGTTTTTCTCAATTTTTTCTTATGTCTTATAATACTATAGTTTTAATATTCGAGCACAATATATGTATATATATATATAGTACAATTATTTAATTCAACAAGTGGTGAGCTAATTTCTAGGAGGCCGTGTCTTCGACACATGTCGAGTCATTACTGTAGTAGATTCTAGCGTGGTAGCGTAGGTCCGCAAAGAGTATCACGGAATAATGTTTGAATCGCATTCCCACGTTTCAGGTTCGAGTACCCGGGACCTGTGATGGATGAACGCAGCAATATCTAACGAAGTCAGCGTGCAAACCAAGTTGGAGGCATAGTAGCAGCAGGGAGACACGCGGGCGGATTATGGACGGTTGCGGACCGTGGTCCGCGTGCGGTCTCCACGAGCGAGGTTTAGGCGCGTGCGAGCCGGATTTATAGCCCCCATTATGACGTTGACGTATCGCCTTCGTGAGGGTCCTAAACCAAACCCAAGGCGGATCTAAGCTCCGTGTATCTAAGCCGAGAGCTAGCCACAGGTTACCGCAACCCGGACGAGAATATTTGAGACTGATCCACCTTGGACCACCCGTGTCCGATAAATGTCCCGCCGGATGTCAACCATTCTTACCATATTAGCAAATTCAAAATTATATAGGACAACCTCGTTGGAATCTTCGATTTTCGATAAACTGGAAAGGTATCGCCTAGCAAACGCGAAGAAATGTATGTATCTTAATAAAAGTATAATAAAAACCTGTGCAAAGTTCGAAGCGTGACCCTGAAGACTCCCACTAGTGTTAATTCTTTCAACCCTTTAAGATTTTATTAATATGACTATACTACAAAAAGTTTGACCTTGAGAAAAGAGTCAAGGCTGGGGTCCATTTTTTTAAACAGATCATCATATAAGTTTGATGACGTATAAGCTTTATACACCCTGTACCTCCCACGAATCGAAAATTATAGTCGAGATGTAAGTTAGTTGTTGGTCGACCCTCGTACGCTTTATATTCCACAACTGTCACCGTGTCCCCGCTCCTCATCGAAGAAATCGGTGAAAAGGTCTCGACAGCGTCCGCGAGATCCGTCCATCACGTCGGACAGTAGCCAATCACCTTCCCCGGCATATGTATATTTGGCCAATTCCTTCGGGAACAGACACCGGGACAGACCAGGATCCCGTGGATCCCGGTTGTCCATTAACTCTCTGCCCTTTAATGCATCGCGCAGACTGGCGGCAGGCTCCGCGGTGTTTTGACACTCGCCGATGCGTGACGCTGGCCACTATACGTCGCCTGATCCATTTTGCACCGCGATTTATTCGCGTCAACCCCTCGAGCGTCCCCGTACGGTGCCGCCCCCGCGAGGATCGTCGCTGGTCTTCTCGTATTTCATCGAGGGAACGAGCAGAGAGAGAAAGAGAGAGAGAGAGAGCAGAAAAGGGGAGAGCAGGACAGAAAGAAAGAGAGAAAAGTCGTCATCCAACGGTTCCGGAAGTGGACGAAGTGCTGCAATCCCGCAAGATGTGTGGCTCGGCCCGGAAACGGGTTGCTCGAGGGTATAAATTGAATCGGGGCCGCGCGCATCCGACGCGTAAAAGCGACTTCGCACGCCCTTTAAATTCCCGATGCGCGATTCTTTCCGTCCTGTTCGCTAGACAGCCATTACGGCCCGGAAAACGCCAATAATTCTCGCTGCCAACGCGAGCTTACCTTCGTCCGACCGATCCCCCGGGGATCCTGCGGCTTCTAATTCGATAATGTCAATCGACTGGCCCTGGGAACCTTTCGTACCCCTCTTGACCAAAATCGCTCCCTATCATGTGACCCCCAAATTTTATATTTCTTCCGAAAATCTCTGATTCCAAACTGAAATTCATCGAAATTATTGCTTAAATTAAAAGTGAACTAAAGTATACTAAACGTAAAAATAGGGAGACAGCGGTTCATATTGATCTTTTATAACAGCGTTTTTGACTACTGAAACACTACCTTTGCATCATCTTTGCAATCCTGGGAACGAGACCACCCCCTTAAAATGTAGGTAAACTAGTAAGGTGGAGTGGGGTAAGTCCGTCTACGGGGCAAGTCCGTTAATTTGTTATTTTTATTATAATATGAACGAAATTTCTCTAGCTTGTATTTATTAATGTAGTATAAGTTAGTATGAACTATTCTACATAGATGTCGTCCAAGAATAAAGGTGTTTTCCGCCCTTAAATCAACCGATGCCAAACAGTCACGTGCGAGGTACACGTACAACTTTGAGGTTACCCAGAACGTGCAATAGTTTACAAGTTATTAATATATTCTGTGTTGTTGAATATCAGTATTCTGTGTTGAATACCACTGCATCCCCTTTTATATTTCAGCATAAAAGTACTTGTTTGCTTAAACATGGATATCTATAAAACTAAACAATATAATTTACTGCAATAAGAAGCATTTTATAGCTTGTTCTATCATTTATGGCTTGTTAATCATGCTTTTCTTGCCCCGTAGTACTCGAAACAAGGTTCGAAAGCATTTCTAACTCTCAGAGACGCTCTTGCCCCATTTCATCGGTAGTAATTGTGGCAACACTTTGATACCAAGAACATTAAGGTTTTACATACCAGACTGACAATACACCACTTTAAAGTCCAACTTTGCAAAAACTAGGGCGGAGTTACCCCACTCCATCTTAAGTATAATAGATTCTGCATAAGAATCCACAGTCTAATAATTATTGTGTACCTGGTGCTGTGCTACCTCTTGCGACGAAGAGTGTTCGTGCTTGCTTTGTACAACTTGCTGTAGATTATTATTAAATTTTTACCACATGTGTGCATTAATCTTAAAGACTGTCGATAGCCAAGTTCCAGAAAGACCCAATAAAGTTTCGACTTTCTACTAGAATTAGTGACTCTTCAGACCACCGTGCGTCGATTCGTTTAATTTGAGAAGCATTAGAGACCCGATATCGTACATGAGACGATCTATTAGGCACGTACACGGGGAGGAATAATAGTAGTTGAACGAAGGGTGGTGACCATAAGCCAGCGATATTGAAGGCTCGAGAACTGTATCTATTTTATCCGACGGGCTCGAAACACGCGGAAACTGGATACGACGTATGCTAGTTCGAGATCCTGGCAAACTCTCCCGAGGGGAAAGCCGAGGATATTGAATATCAGATCGCGTGTCCCCGGCGTGTTTATTCGCGCGGCGGCGAACCCGCGCCGCACAGGAAACAAAATCCTGTGCCCGAAGGGTAGTACACGATCGCGCTGAGGAAAGTCTTTTATCGTGGGCCAAACGTGATTGAAAATAGGCGTGGAAAGTCGCTGCACGTTTTAGCACCCCTCGCAAACAGGGGATCACCGATACACTGTTACATCTCCGCGTCCGTCTATGATCGTCCCGTTCTACTAGCTCGCGGACAAATTATGCTACTTTGTTTTGCGGAGGAGGACCAACTTTTATATTCGAACGTAACAATTTTTCTTAAGGTTCATTTGCGCTGGGGTTGAACCTAATTCACAAAGTCTTGGACACTGGTTTGGGAAGTTGATTTCTAGAGAAGCGCGTTTAAAGTTTTTTTAATATAAATGTTCCGAGATACTAACAGAAGCGTAGTCTGCAAATCCGGGAGTAAATATTAATATCTCGTGTTTCTCAAATATTATTTTTTACGCAAATACATGAGACTCCCTAAGAGAAAGAATTTTGTAGACGTAAAAGCGGTGGAACATAAGCGACAGGACTCGCGCAACAACGAAACAGATACTGAGGAGAACTGTTCGAGGAAAAGACTATCCGGAAGTAGTTGGAGCGTATGTGATCGACCGTTTCCCAGGGAATCCGGGTCTGTACGGTCAGGAGATCGTAGGTAGCTTTACATCGGCGCGTGTAGCTACGGTGAACGCCGCCACCGGGAGACAAATGGCGGCGGTTATCTCGGTAGTGGTAGCTCGGGGTGGTTCGAAGGGGGCTGGCAGGGGGGTGGAGAAAGATAAAGAGAAATACCGGGGAGAAGACTGAAATCGGTGGAACGGCGGCTGTGGGGGAGGAACGGATGGAAAAGAGGGCGGGTACACGGCGGGTGCACGGACCGGAGTCGAGTAAGGAAGATGGGATGAAAACATCGATTGCAGGGGCTTGTAACACCGCGGTACGAACAGAGGGATCAGGCCGAGCGATAAACCAAGCGGCCTGGAAAATGCCGGATCAACGGCGCGATGTTTCAGCAAAAACTGTCTGGAATCGGTACAGTTGAGGCTGGAGGCTCGAGGCTCGAGGAGGCTGAGGAAAAACTGGAGGGTGGGACGCAACGGGTCCGAGTAAGAACAGAGAGTTATACTGCTCGTTTCTACCTATGATCCCCTCTACCACGTGCCATAGTAGCTGCACACGGATATACGTGTATGTATGGACGTGTATATGTATATAGCTAGCGCGTTATATGCGACATTATATCGTTCAACCCCCTCAGACTTCCAACCACCTACCGTTCCCACCAGTGTCGGCCACGAATCCCAACGGATTTATGAGGAAAGTAATACGAATTAAACTGACGTCTGTCCGTGTTCCATCTGTGTATATACGGGGTGGCCCGCGAATCGCGACAGCAGTCAGAAGAGAAATCAATTAGACGCTGGGGGTCGGTTCTGCGGGTCCGCGAGAAGAGTTTTGCCGTATTTCTTGTTTAAGGGAGTTTTAAACTTTGAAATTATCAATTTTATGCATTTTCCTTAAGCGTGTAGGGGTTCGCGAATATGCGTACAAAAAGTTTTTCTTTAATTCGTACAATTAATTTAGTTATTGGATAAATGTGCCTTGTTTCAGCTCCAACGCAATAATTAGCTATCCTGAAAATAAAATGCTTAAAAAGAAATATGTGAACTAACACATTACTATACAATGGAATGGACGCAATGATCAGCCAATTCCTCACTTACAATGTGAAGCCTCATGTCTCTTCAGATCTTCCCTACTTCCTTTAACGACGCAAGTAATAAATCAAAATTAATTTTACTGTATTTCGTATTGTTGTCACACATTCCCCATAAATACTATTTCCTCTGTTCAAATACACACGTTACTTACATGTGTAGCCTATGAATCATATTAGGCACTCATAGTAAAAATAATAAAGTGTACGGAATATTCAATTCTAACTAATACGCCTAAATCCGTGAATTATCGGTATCATTGGGCACGACAATAAAATGGTACGCAACGGCAAAACCCACAAGCTCGTGGAAAAATATTATCGACAGAAGAGAAAACAACGAAAAACTGGTGGTGCCACGAGATACTCTAGTCACCGACGAAGTACCTCGTCTAGTCGTCTGTGCTCTCGTCGAAGAGATATCTCGTCGATGCTTAGTATTTGGTATTTCAACTTCAACACTGAATAGTGAATAGCACCTTATCGACAGTTTCATTGCCGACAGTAGCTGCACAGATGTTACCTGCACCACCGACGAGATACTATTAAAGACTGCCAGCCCCTGTGTTATTCCGCGGGACCAGTAAGTGGGCGCGAGTGGGCGCGGGGATAACGTGAAAGTTACAGTGATCTGATATACCACATCGCTAAAAGTTCTAAATAGTGCCAAAATAGTGCCAAAACATCGTCTGAAATATGGCGGAGAATGTAACATTTAATAATAATCGATATGGTTTCGTGATAATTCGCATTCTCACCGATACATCGCGACGAGAATCTCCTCAGTGGTCTTCTTTACCGACAAAATGCTGTCGTTGGCCTTCTGTTTCTCTGGATGGAGCCAGAATATATCATAGAGGGCGTAAGAAATACCGAAAAATTCGAGTCCCGCCAACTCCCATAAGGCTGGCAGTCTTTAATAGTATCTCGTCGGTGCCTGCACCACCGACGAATAGTATCTCGTCGGTGCCACTGAGGAGATTCTCGTCGAGACGCCACCGACCAGATACTATTAAAGACTGCCAGCCTTATGGGAGTTCGTGTCACTCGAATATTTCGGTGTTCTCTTACGCCCTCTAAGATATATTCTGACAGGAGTGAGAAACAGAAGGCCATCGACATGATCTCGTCGGTGCAGAAGGCTACTGAGGAGATTCTCGTCGGTGAGAAGGCAAATCGTCACAGAACCATATTGATCATCATGAATTGTTACATTCTGTACCGAGCAGATATTTCAGACGATGTTGGTTTCAAATATTAAAAGCAAAACTCAAGGACAA
This sequence comes from Lasioglossum baleicum, assembly GCF_051020765.1. Lineage (NCBI taxonomy): Eukaryota > Metazoa > Arthropoda > Insecta > Hymenoptera > Halictidae > Lasioglossum > Lasioglossum baleicum. The sequence goes on from NC_134937.1 coordinate 10,817,412, forward strand.
AGAATTCCTAGAAATATATTATTGAAGCATAATTTTTTAGGAAAATCAACAATTCCTATTTCAAATTTTATACAAGACACCTCAGTTTGTAATTTCAAAACATTTTATAAACGAGAATTATTACCTTTCACTTTTTTATACATAAATGTTTCAAGAATCGATCTGGACAGAAATATTTTGAAAAGACTTTACTTTTTTGAATAAATTAATGCGTGCGAATGTTCATGGTTTAAAAGTTATTCTATATTTCGAGTTTTATTGTCTATTTTTACGAAAAAATTAGATGGCAAGGTGGTCAAGGGAGTGCTCGTTAACATCGTTAGAAAAAGGAATTCTTATAAACATTAAACAGCCAGATATAATAAATTTATCTGTGAATTGTATCGAATAAATTAATGCGTACGAATGTTATGGTTTAAAAGTTATTAGGTATCACGAAAACTATTAGCCACTTTGACTAAAAAATTAGGTGGTCAGATAGCCAAGGGATTGTTTGTGGACATCGCTGTCAAATAGAATTGTTATAAACATTAACCAGTTGGAAATAATAAATTTTTCAATAATTGTCACGGCGATCGACATCGATCGATATTCGGCGGAGTGGGGGGCGCCGCTCGAGCTCGGCAGATCGGCGAGAGCTCACCGGTGGTCAGTCAGTGGGGGCGTGGGAAGCGGGGTGAGCGGACGTGCTGCGGGACCAGGAGCGCCAGGAGAACCGGAGGGACCAGAGGTGGACTAGAGGTCATCTACAGTTACCCTGGCCTACCTTCAACTGTCAATTCAAGGAACAACGGTAAGTTTGATTACTATTATTTTTCAAAACTTCTTTTGTCTTTTTAAACTCGCCCTTCATACTTTTGAAATTTTTATCGAGACTTTCAATGAAGACTATTGAGTCTTCTTCAAATTTATCAATTTTATTCTTTATTAAAATTACATTTTGAGCGTCCCACTCGTATGCAGGATTATAATTACTCTTTGTGAGCTGCTTCGTTGGTTGTTTTCGCACTCGTGTGCGGGGTTATAGTTATTCTCTTAAGATAAGAGTACTTGTCCACGTCGTTGGCAAAAGAAATTATTATAAACATTAATTATGTAGCTAGAATTAATAAATGTCGGTTGCTGTCGGCCAAGGGTACATCAATGCTTTCTTCGTTTACCCTTGGCCCATATTCAGTTCGTTATTTCGAAATATATTATTCAGTCAGTGATTACGACAATTTTCAAATCTGAATTTCCAATTGTTTGCTTCGGAATTTTCACAAGTCCCGCTTCGAAACATTTTCACAGCTTGTTTGAAATTGGTATTCCTCCGATCGGAGGTCCCCCAGGGGCTCACTCACGGATGCGGCCGTGAGTGAGTACGGGGAGTCGCGTCCCCGGGGCACCCGAATCGCCTATAGGCCGCACCCGTGTGCGGGGTTAGTTTGGCTCTCGTGAGCTGGTGTTAGGTTGGCTCTCGTGAGCTGGTTTGATTCGCACTCGTGTGCGGGGTTAGTTTGGTTCTCGTGAACTGGTTCTAGGTTTGCTCTCGTGAGCGGGTATTAGGTTTGCACTCGTGTGCAGGGTTATGTATTGTTATGTCTAACTATATTATTAGTCTGTTTCAGCTAGAATACAGCAAGAAGAAGTCATACGAAGAAGAAGACATACCAAGAAGAGGACACACCAAGAAGAGGACACACCAAGAAGAGGACACACCAAGAAGAGGACACACCAAGAAGAGGACACACCAAGAAGAGGACACACCAAGAAGAGGACACACCAAGAAGAGGACACCCCGAGAAAAGGGCAAACCAAGAAGAGGACACCATGAAGTTTTAGTTTTATTTGCCGAGGGAGGTCCCTCAGGGGCTCACTCACGGATGCGGCCGTGAGTGAGTACGGGGAGTCGCGTCCCCGGGGGTTACCCGAATCGCCTACAGGCCGCACCCGAGTAAGTCGAGTAATTATTGTCTTAAATTCACGTTACTCGTTTTCTTGATTCCGACACAGCCTTCTGCTGTGTCGGACCTTGCTTGTATGTACCAGACCGGTTGGAGCTGGTATTCGGCGTCGATACATTGAGAGGGGTGGTTCATTGAGACCTGTTCACTCGTATTGCCATTCTCTCTGTTCGTAATCCTACCCACGTTACCTCAATGTTTTGCGTTGCCTGGTGGCAGGTAGTTGGCAGAGAAATTCTCTGTTCGTCATCCTACCCACGTCATCTCAATGCATTGCGTTGCCTGGTGGCAGGTAGTTGGCAGAGAGATGGTGTTACGTTTGAACACTTCTCACTGTCCATTCCTCTTGGTGAGAACACGTCAGGTATCGGCTCTGACCGGAGCTGCACTGCAAGCATTGTACGCGCCGCGTCACCTTCGAACCAGAGCCTCCTGCTCTGGTTCGCTCTTATTTTTTACTTTGAAAGAATCAGAGCCTTCTGCCTGATTCGCCTTCGATCCCCCGTGGATCGGAGACTTCTTCTCCGATTCACACCTTTTGCTCCGCGATAATTGCTCGACTTGCGTGCGTTAGTTGTTAAGATTGTATATCGTCGTTCTAAATATAATATGTCGAGTAATTATTGCCGTAACGTCACTTTACTCGACTCGTATTTTTGACTCCGACACAGCCTTCTGCTGTGTCGGACCTTGCTTGTATGTACCAGACCGATTGGAGCCGGTATTCGGCGTCGATACATTGAGAGGGGTGGTTCATTGAGACCTGTTCACTCGTATTGCCATTCTCTCTGTTCGTAATCCTACCCACGTTACCTCAATGTTTTGCGTTGCCTGGTGGCAGGTAGTTGGCAGAGAAATTCTCTGTTCGTCATCCTACCCACGTCATCTCAATGCATTGCGTTGCCTGGTGGCAGGTAGTTGGCAGAGAGATGGTGTTACGTTTGAACACTTCTCACTGTCAATTCCTCTTGGTGAGGACACGTCAGGTATCGGCTCTGACCGGAGCTGCACTGCAAGCATTGTACGCGCCGCGTCACCTTCGAACCAGAGCCTCCTGCTCTGGTTCGCTCTTATTTTTTACTTTGAAAGAATCAGAGCCTTCTGCCTGATTCGCCTTCGATCCCCCGTGGATCGGAGACTTCTTCTCCGATTCACACCTTTTGCTCCGCGATAATTGCTCGACTTGCGTGCGTTAGTTGTTAAGATTGTATATCGTCGTTCTAAATATAATATGTCGAGTAATTATTGCCGTAACGTCACTTTACTCGACTCGTATTTTTGACTCCGACACAGCCTTCTGCTGTGTCGGACCTTGCTTGTATGTACCAGTCCGGTTGGAGCCAGTATTCGGCGTCGATACATTGAGAGGGTTGGTTCATTGAGACTTGTTCACTCGTATTGCCATTCTCTCTGTTCGTAATCCTACCCACGTCATCTCAACGCATTGTGTTGCCTGGTGGCAGGTAGTTGGCAGAGAAATTCTCTGTTCGTCATCCTACCCACGTCATCTCAATGCATTGCGTTGCCTGGTGGCAGGTAGTTGGCAGAGAGATGGTGTTACGTTTGAACACTTCTCACTGTCCATTCCTCTTGGTGAGGACACGTCAGGTATCGGCTCTGACCGGAGCTGCACTGCAAGCATTGTACGCGACGCGTCACCTTCGAACAAGAGCCTTCTGCTCTGGTTCGCTCTTATTTTTTACTTTGAAAGAATCAGAGCCTTCTGCCTGATTCGCCTTCGATCCCCCGTGGATCGGAGACTTCTTCTCCGATTCACACCTTTTGCTCCGCGATAATTGCTCGACTTGCGTGCGTAATTTAGTATAAGTGCGTCGCTGTAAGAAAGGGAGCCAGAAGGAATATTGCATTCGTTCTGACTCCCTTTCGGGTCTCTCGTGCAGCAACCTCCTCGTGGTGAGACCTGGGCAATCGGTATTATCCTTTATTTGTAAGAACTTTTAGTGTCTTATGAATAAAGGATAATATCGAGCTAATAGCTGCACATTTAATAAATATGTTGATTTTTCAATAAATTCTATTCCTATATCTATTGTCTTTCACAACATTTTGCAATTTTACCTTCCTTCAGATCAAAATATTTGTATTATCCAAGCTGATTTGCCCCGGGCGTGAACAATGTCATATATCGTCTGGTTCTATTTAGGTAAAGAGGCGGGATAGTATTTCGTCGGTGATAGTATTATAAGGCAATTACAGAATGGGTAAATACTATATCATTCTTCTTCTACTTGACGAGTATCTCGTCGTTGGTAGAACTTTTAGCGATGTGGTATATCAGATCACTGTAACTTTCACGTTATCCCCGCGCCCGTTGCGCCCGGTTACCGGGCTCGCTGAATAGCACAGGGGCTGGCAGTCTTTAAGGGTGTGGATCCCCAGTTGACCTTGACGACTTTTCGATGGTCACGCCAAAAACGAAAGAGTGGCCGCTAGTAGAACCTACGTAAAAACATTTTTGGCCAGTAGGGGAGCTGGGTACATTGTCTGCCGCCCCTGCATCAGTAAATGTTGCCGGTAAGTCAGGAGCAAGCGTGACGTCACACAGTGTCGGTGTGCTCGAGTGAGAGTGTGTGGTACACCCTCAGCCCTCGGGCAGCGTATACGTGTGCCTAGCCGGATCGCAAGGGTTCGGTTTTAGTATAATCACGTCTCGCTAATGCACATTTGGAGCCCTTACGTAGTCACAATCGCTAGATAAAAGATCAATCTACTGCGCATGCTGTCTAAGATGGCCTACTTTTGCGTCTTTCAGGCATAATTTTAATTATTCGGCAGCAAGATGTCTGTACCGCGCGGCGCACTCACACACTCGTCATTCGGGCAGCGTGTACGTGTGCCTAGGCGGATCGCAAGGGTCCGGTTCTAGTAAAAGTACGTCTCGCTAATGCACATTTGGAGCCCCTACGTAGTCTCAATCGCTAGATAAAAGATCAATCTACTGCGCATGCTGTCTAAGATGGCCTACTTTTACGTTTTCGAGGCATAATTTTAATTATTCGGCAGCAAGATGTCTGTTCGGGAGGCTCTGCAAGCAGGCTTGACTTTGACCAGCCACACCGCGCGGCGCACTCACACAGTAACCGCTCGGGCAGCGTGTACGTGTGTCTAGGCGGATCGCCAGGTTTCGGGAAGCTTCAAATCATTTTTCGTTCTTCGCCGCCTCCTGCACTAGGTATACTATATCTATATCTATGCCATGTAATACCTTCCTATACCTGGTATATCATAGAGCACTATAAGGGTCGTTACGGGGAGCGAGACGCGCGGAAAGCACGAACACTGGTTGAACAATGCTGGCGTTGCCGACAACTGCTGCAAACCATTTCTCGTCCTCCGCTGCATCCTCCGCCGTATCTTCCGCCGCATTATAAATTGTTATTATTATTCTATACATTATAAAAATTCAAGCAATTATTTTAACAATTAATTATTAGATTGGAACGAAAGTTCGTAGCGTTTTTAAATAAAAATTCAAAGATGAAATTAAGATATTTATGTATTCATAGGATCATTGAATAACAAATACATTATAAAAATTGATTTATTTATTAATGGTATATTTAAATATATGTATATATGGTTTGTACGCGCGCCGGTGAATTTCCGGGGAATGCAAAGTGCACATTTTATAATTTATAATTTATTATAATTTTTGGTAAAAGTAAAAATTATACGGGCTGTCTCTTCGGCCTCCGTCGCGCCGCGCGCTGCCCCGCGTCCTATCAACTCTTTGAAGACTTCCTTCAGTGCCTGTCTCCTTAGTATTTTCTGCAACATCTAAAAAAAATTAATGATAATAAAAATAACATAGGAGGCCTAGTTGGGACCAGGGATTGAAAACTGTTATGATATCGGTTCCGATTCTCGAAACAGTTATGAAGAACCGAAATGGTGTTGTAACTGTTACACCACGAGAATATCGGTTCTGGCTTACATATGTAAATATCGGTTACGGTAACGGTTTTGGAGAACCGATATTATTTCGGTTTTATAATTGTTAAATTTCGGTTCTGGATGTCGGTTCTGGTTTCGGGTCTGTATTATGTATTGTGTTCGGCCTTATATATTCATTATTCAAGTAGTTCTTTATTGTTATTCATAATTTAAACAATTTTTAAATGAATAAATTTTTATAATTTGTCTCTACATGCATTAATTGCATTATTATTCCAATAATAATTTGTTGTTAAAACAATTGTTTAAATAAACATTATTATGGAAATGGTAATTTAAACAATGAATATAGAAACAAACTATACATTATGAAAATTGATTTCTTTAAACTATTGTTTCAACAATAAATTGTTATTCAGATGATAATTCAAATAATGCATGTAGAGACAAATTATAAAAATTTACTAATTTAAAAATTATTAAATTATGAATAACAATAAAGAACTACTTGAATAATGAATATACATATGTATAAGGCCGAACACAATACAGAATACAGAACCGAAATCGGGAATCGACATCCACAACCGAAAATTAACAATTATAAAACCGAAATAATATCGGTTCTCCAAAACCGTTACTGTAACCGATTTTTACATATGTAAGCCAGAACCGATATTCTCGTGGTGTAACAGTTACAACACCATTTCGATTCTTCATAACTGTTTCGAGAATCGGAACCGATATCATAACAGTTTTCAATCCCTGGTCCCAACTAGGCCTCTTATGTTATTTTTAGTATCATTAATTTTCTTTTAAATGTTGCAGTAAATACTAAGGGTGCGCCTACAGTGCATCCTACGACCGACAGACATGGTGACGTCAGAGCCGTCTGGCAGACATTTCAAATGTGTGGGTAGGCCCAGGTAGGCCCGTCTGTGAGAGGCCCTTCTAGTTTCGTCCTGCATCAACCGACAGGACGGCCCTTGCACCATACAATATTTCGGTGCAGCGTTCACTTCAAATAATTTTCATGTCGCCAATTTTGAAGTATCCGTATTTTTAAAAACGGGGCCGTAAAGAGGACACTTGGGGCTATATTATCATTATTTTTATTTTTTTTATTTTCTGGTGCTTTCATAGCAATGCACCTGTTTAAAACAATTGCGAAATAAACTATGAAAACAAATATTTTCTGAACTGAAATAATTTTTATTAAATACTCTGATGGTTTCACTATGAGTAACCAAAACTAAGTTTCATCAATTTGCTAGTTTAGCCGTTATAATTTAATGAAAAACTTGTGACACACAACTCATATTACATGTCCGTAAAACCAACAGTTTTCAAGATTTCAAAGAATTCTTCGAGATACGTCTATATTTTGCTAAAGACTGCAACATATTCAAATTTGAACAAAATTCGAAACAGTAGTCCTATCTCGCATGGAAAGATTCATGTGCACTAATTGTATATGTATATGTAGATTAACTCTCATGGAAGTATGGATACTCGAAAATAATTAAAAATTAAAACAATTAGAAGAAACTGCGATTTACATAGATCAATCGTAAGCAAAAAAATTCAAATTGCAATTTTTGAGAGAAAACCTCTCTTAAATCCATTTACTTCGTTATTACTTTATTGTCGGAGCCACGAAGAAAAACTCGGACATCTCCCTATACCTCAATAGCAATTATGTGCTATAAACCTTGCAGACCTCCACGGTCAGTTATGGGCTGCAGCTAATCATCTTGGGGTTTCCCGTCAAACCCGCACACCATGTGCAGTGACTCTTTTATCTGTCTTCCACTTGGAAGACACTTTTGGCCAAGTAGAGATGGGACACCTTTCATGTAGTGAAAAAACATTTTCAATTTGTTTATGTCCAACAAGTAGTCCAATACAATGCCCGAATTACTATATAATTGAAATACAATGTAATTCAATTCTGTAATTGAATTAGCAAAACTCTGAGTGGGTTAAGATATTACACCGTTACCGCCCACTACTACGCGATTGTCGGGGTGGCAAGGCGCCATCTCGTATGGGTCCGAACTGGTGACATTGTATTGATGCGAGCGTGAGAAGAAGCGTCCCAGGCAGGACTACGGTGACGTGTCTCTAGGAACGAATGAGCGGCCGATTGGATCAGAGCGGAGGAGGCAGACCTCGTTTCACACGCATTTTCGGCTGTCGACGAAATATTGGCTACAGCGGCCACACATACCATGTAGCGTGCAGCGTCGAAGTCAAAACATTGGGACTACGGGCGCGGCTGTGGTGGCAGATAGGCAGACCCAGCAATGATTGGCTCGATTTGTTTATGTGCCGTTCCCGAGGCTGTTCTCTATGGAGAGGTTTATGACAGGTCATTACTATTGAGCTGGAAGTCGACACTTTATCGGACATGACGTGTTGACTTGTGTTAAATTAAAAAGTACTTTACAGTAAAACATTATGAGTAGGACGCGTTAAAAACAGCTTTCTGGAAAATAGCTTCGCTGTCGATCGCCCAATAATGACCCGACCATTTGCATGCCCAATGTTTTACAGCCGCTACGCTATCGTACGTCGTACAGTGGTGCAAAATCCCCAAAACATGGCAATAATTCGTTTATTATGTCATTTTTAAAAATCTATGTGTATTGAAATACATTACAGTATTAATGCATCGATCATAGATTGTAATAGAACCTAACCCAAACACTGACATTGGAAAGAACTGTGACATACATTTGAAGGAAAAAATTTTGTCTCATTTCTTTGTTGTTTTTGCGTATATGCACTCCTTGATTTTCGAAAGTTTCATAGTGTAGATATTACTCAGTGCGGTGAGTACATTACTTTAAATTATAAAAAATGCAAAGCTAATCATTAATTTTTTTTGTATACATATTATTAAGACCCTATGGTGCCACCGATTTTTATTTGGTTATAATCCAAAAATTTGCGACTTTATGTTACTTTTCCACAAATAAGGTCACAATGGTTTTAGAAAGTGCGAGATAAACGATTATTTCGAATCCACATTTATTAATATTAAGATTTTTAAAACTAAGAAAATATGAAAAAACTATCCGAATACCCAAAGTCACAAGTTTTTCATTAAATTATATCATAGTGTAACCATAAGAGTATTTAATAAAAATGATTTCAGTTGAAAAAATATTTGTTTTCATAGTTTATTTTGCAATTGTTTTTTAAACAGGCGCATTGCTATCATACCGCCAGAAAATTGAAAAAAAAAATTATGATAATATAGCCCCAAGTGTCCTCTTTACGGCCCCGTTTTTAAAAATACGGATACTTCAAAATTGGCGACATGACAATTATTTGAAGTGAACGCTGTTTCGTCCTACGCCGGACGAAAATTGAAATTATTTGATTTTCCTCCTACGTCGTCAGACGGCGAGGCCCCATGATACCCCAAGATACGGCGGAGGATGCAGCGGAGGACGAGAAATGGTTTGCAGTAGTTGTCGGCAATGCCAGCATTGTTCCCCATAGCTCCCCGTAACGACCCTAGTGCTCTATGCTATACCAGGTATAGGAAGGTATTGCATGGTATAGATATAGATATAGTATAGGTACCTAGTGCAGGAGGCGGCGAAGGACGAAAAATGATTTGAAGCTTCCCGAAACCTTGCGATCCGCCTAGACACACGTACACGCTGCCCGAGCGGTTACTGTGTGAGTGCGCCGCGCGGTACGGCTGGTCAAAGTCAAGCCTGCTTGCAGAGCCTCCCGAATAGACATCTTGCTGCCGAATAATGAAAACTACGCTTCGAAAACGCAAAAGTAGACCATCTTAGACACCGTGCGCAATAGATTGATCTTTTATCTAGCGATTGAGACTACGTAGTGGTTCCAAATGTGTATAATAGAGAAATGGTTTGTCAGTTACCGAACCCTTGCGATCCGGCTAGGCACACGTACACGCTGCCCGAGCGGCGAGTGTGTAAGTGCGCCGCGTGGTACAGACATCTTGCTGCCGAAGATTGAAAATTACGCTTCGAAAACGCAAAATTAGGCCAACTTAGACACCATGTGCAATAGATTGATCTTTTATCTAGCGATTGAGACTACGTAGTGGTTCCAAATGTGTATAATAGAGAAATGGTTTGTCAGTTACCGAACCCTTGCGATCCGTCTAGGCACACGTACACGCTGCCCGAGTGACGAGTGTGTGAGTGCGCCGCGCGGTACAGCATCTTGCTGCCGAATAATTAAAATTATGCCTCGAAAACGCAAAAGTTGGCCATCTTAGACACCATACGCATTAGATTGATCTTTTATCTAGCGATTGAGACTACGTAGTGGTTCCAAATGTGTATAATAGAGAAATGGTTTGTCAGTTACACACTGACGCTGTATCATCGTGAGCCGTATAGTGACGTCACGTTTACGTATGAAGCCTAACTTACCGGGAACATGCTTTTTCTCGTCCACTGTTTTACCGATACAGCAGAAACAGATATTAGCGCCCCGTAGCGAAAAATGCCGGACCTATACTTGGATCCTAAACCTCCGTTGAGGGGTATGTTTCCGTACTTTACAAAGTGTGTGTTTAAACACGTATGGTTTAACATAATAAACGTTGCATTGGCATTGTATGTGACCTCGCAACTTCTGTTGCTGTCTGATTTTTCTATAAGAACCCTAAATTTCTCGATATTTAAGAAAATAGCAGTGGCAGCACTGTCGCGCCGCCCAATTTTTGTCGAACTCCGCTACATGCTGCCGAATAATGAAAATTACGCCTCGAAAACGCAAAAGTAGGCCATTTTAGACAGCAACGGCAATTGGTGGGTCTTTTATCTATCGATTGTGACTACGTAGGGGCTCCAAATGTGCATTAGCGAGACGTACTTTGTAAAGTACGAAACCCTTGCAATCCTCGTGTACATATACAGTGTCTAGCGGTGTGTTAGGGTGCCACCACACTCTCCTCAAGCCGGACCCACACCCTTAATAGTATCTCGTCGGTGGCCCGGTTACCCGTCCCGCTGAATAACACAGGGGCTGGCAGTCTTTAATAGTATCTCGTCGGTGCTGGCAGTCTTTAAAGTATCTTCACGGTGACGTCGATGCATAGAGCTAGAAAGGCAGAAGATCGTACACTTACCACCCGTCGGTAACAAGTTTGTCTACAAGTTTGAGCGTTTTACCGCTACGGGAAAAGGCGCTAAATTTATATTTTCGAAATTGCGCTAGATTCAAATTTCATGTCCTGAGCACATGTTTCTTATCGTTATAAGCACGGCAGCTTACGGTAAACCGGCAAGAATTTTTCGTATCGATACGTAGAGAATACGATTATTACTCTTTTATTAATTGAAAATGTATATTTTTTGCAAAGTAGAAAGTACTGTTGTAAGCTGTCAGTTACTTTTTTGATGGTTTACTAAAAAAGAAAAAATTTCATCCCTAAACGAACTTTTCAAATGGAAAATTCGTAATATAAGTGTTCAGAAAGGACATAAGGGATCGGGGAAAAAGACATGACGGGTGAAACTGCGACAGAAAGACGATGCTACGTGAAAGTGCTTTATTCCTTTCGGAGATCGTTCATCGCAGACATCGGCGTCGGGAATGCCGCTCTCATTTTTGTATTTTTTGTTCGTATGTATATATATATATATGTGTACATATATGTATAAATATACATACACGCGTATATGTAATGCATATGTGTACATATATACTATGTTCATGTACGTACGTATGTATGCGGTGTATACATACATATATACTCTAATAAGCGATCCTAATTATCGAGTAAATTACCGTCTGATATTAAAAAATACGCATGTATATGTACATGTACAATTACAACACACGCCAGGACGGCAGGAATCCTGGTCCAGTGAGACCTTAATAATGATTTCTTCATTTCTTCATTTGTTTATCATTTTTTCCTCTCTTATCTCTCGTTATCATTTTTTTTATTATTTCTTCTTATCTCTCTTATCTTCTCTTGTTTTTAAACGAAGGTTGAATGTACAGTATACACATTTACACTTATCGTTTCAGCAACAACAATTTTATTGTACGTAGATTGCAAAAATTAAATAAATAATGACAGTGGTACATCGCGTATTGGACGGAAAGGCCCAAAACACTGCGCAGAGGTGTGAGAGGAAATTATAGGTTTAAATTCGGTCGAGGTGCGATTGCTTCTTCGTTCTCTCTTTCTCTCTTTCTCTCTCACACACTCTTTCTTCTTCAGTCATGCCCAATCTCTCCCTCTCTCGCCCTCGTTCCCTTTCTCTCACGAAACATTCGCACGAATCCTTTCTCGCTTCTTCAAGCTTTCGAACTTCAACCTTTGCTTATCATACTCTCTTGCATTCTCTCCCTTATTCGCACTCGCAACCAGACTCTCTTTTCTTCACATTTTCTCACATCCTCTCCCACTCATTCGTCCTACAACACACACACACACTTTCTCTCTCCCTTTCTTCCTCTCGTTTTCTCAAGTAAAAGCGGTCCACGTTGCGAAAAACACAAACGGAGAGAGTCAAGTCTCGAGTATGAGAATATTCCACTGAAAAAGGTCGGAAACAGATCCTTCTCGTGTCGGTTTATAAAAAATCTATTTTTTCTTTTGAAACACGCCCAGTAATTACCAGACGAACAGGCGTCGTTATACGGTTTCTCCGTTCTCCATTTAAATACCCTCCGGTTTTTCATTCTTTCCTGGAAACTTCCTTTTTTTTATTCATTCGAGATGCTTCTACGTAGTAATAATGGTTTGGTTTCGTTTTCGGTATGCATGTGTTCCTGTGTCCATGTGTATTTTGTGTTTTTCTCTCTCTCCCTCATTCTTTCAGTGTCCGGTGTATGTGTATCTGTCTCGTGTGTGTTTTATGTTCGCGTGTACGTGTATGTGGTTTTTTCATCTTGCTCTTTTTTCATTATATTACAATAATTAACATCGTCACATACAGACTTATACACTAACGATATGACTACAGCTCCAAACCAGCAGAGCGTTCATCGATGAAGAAGTGAGGATAATTATTTTACGCGCTTCTCTCTTTCTTATCCCCTCGACTCACTTTCACTCTCTCCCACTCTCTCCCTCCCTTTCTCGCACACTTTCGCTCTCTCTTTCTCTTTCACTCTTTCTTTCAGTTTCGCCCCTTTCGCATCACGTTCCATCCCCTATTTTATCGCATCCGGAGGGAAGCTTTCTTCTCCCTGTTCGCGTTTCTCCCGATTGATAATGTCGATATGCCAATTTATTTATAAAACGTTACAAAGGTATTCGTGAGCGCTGCCGTTATGCGTGGCGTTATCGATGTACATGTCCCGTGCTGCCTAATTGCTCCCTGGCGCTTTCCAACATTTCCCATCATCCTCTTCGCTTCGTCCAACACTTTCCAACCCCTCTCGCAAACCTGGACTCGATCGATTCGTCCGATATTCCTCGATAATCGAACCCGCCGCGATCTCAATTAGCGATACCAATTCGTATCGAGTAAGGCGTGCAAAGACCGCCGCGGTTCCGAACGTATCGAGCCTCAGTCTCGCCATTTTCCGGAGTTTGAATCGCTATACTTTCACTAAAAATCGTTCCTGACAAAAACAATTAGATGCAATTTAAAACATGAAAAACATTAGAAGAATTTTTACATACTTTCACATTATTTTCAATCCAACATTAAACACGAATATCCATTTCACTCTGATTTGATGCAATTCAAGTAGAATATTTTTGTTTTGCATAAAGATCCGCTGTCTAATTACGAACGTCTGCGAGAAGAATTGTAACAATTCGAACGCGGATCTTCGCGCGAAATAGAAGTTGTTCGGACGTTCCTTTTCTTCTCGAACAATCTTAACAAGTCGAAGACAGTGTGTGTATCGACACTCCTCAATTCTTTGATTCTCCAAAAATTATCAATTCGATAACAACAACAACTCTGCGCTCGAAGCGATTTTCACTCCAGAATTTCGACATTTCGAATATTTTCATTACATATATGTTCTTATCAAATAGAGTCGAGTGTGCACTCGTACCACACTTGAACGTTCGGCAATTTATCAAACCGAAAACTGACTACGATAAACGATATTGTAGGTAGGATCCTACAGCCAGAAAATTAGGAACTCGGACGAACGTCGGTCATCTCCAGGCATGTCGAACGATACCGAGTTGGCGTGATCGATAGTCAATCGATCCCTTTGAAAGGGAGCGATGTGTCTACCATACACGTTTGTAACAATGTCCCCCGGGTTTTCCGTTTCGAACCCTCTCATATCCGACCTGCCTCCCTCCCTGCACACTCTTTCTCGCACTCTATCTCTCTAGCATTCTCTCTCGCACTCTCGCATTCTTTTTTCTCACACTCTCTCACTCTCCCTCTCTCTCTCTTTCTTCCTATCTCTCTCTCTCTGTTTCTTGTCTCCTCTATCGTAAATCGGCGCGATTTCTGCGTCTCGTGTGTATATATGCGCGAACTGCCGACTCGATTGTACGAAGGCATCTTGTAGGGAACTATTGAGATATATAATATTAATTATGCGTACGCCTATATACCGTAGTTTCTCTCGCGACCATTTCCTTTTCCATCGTCTAGCTTTTCTGGCTCGCTCTCGGTTTCCGCGAACGATTTCTCGCCGGCGACTGATCCTCTCTCTCACTCACTCTCGTTCACCAACTCTCTCTCTCTCTCTCTCCCTCTCTCTCTCTTGCGCTCTCTCTCTCTCTCTTTCCGGTCTCTCTCAGCTTTTCTCGTTTTAAAGACTAGATTGCGGGGATTCCGGCACAAACAAGGAATGTCGTAGTACATTATATCAACATTTAATAAAATATCTGAAACATTAACAAATAGACTATATGAGTACTACATGACTGCCCTTAATAATGTTTTACAGCTAATCGATAAGTAGTAATCAGTTTTTCTCCGTTTCTTCGTTCGTCTCGTTATCGACTGATGGATCGTTTTTTTTGAAGTGGGTAGTGAAATTCCGTGGTCATTCGACTCCGAGGGGCACTTACCCCCTTCACTCTCTCTCTCAACTCTTTTTCTCATTCTCTCTCTCTCTCTCTCTCTCTCTCTCTCTCTTGCTCTCTCTCCACCGTGGTGGTTTTTAATCGACGCCTGGCTATATCTTACACTCGCCTAAATATCCCGTCCGTTTGAGCAACGTCTGATAAACGATTCACGTCTCTCGGTGTCTCGGCTGTATACCTCGGATTTTCGATGAAGTTTGGTGTCTTTTTCAAAGCGTCTTGCGTCATCTCTTTCTCTCTCTCTCTCTCTCTCTTTATCTATCTCTGAGAATACCCACGGGGTCCCATCTCACCCTCACCCTCACGTTCGCGTCGCCTGTTCTCCATCGTCCTCGCATTGTTCTCCGCTCTCCCGAGAAAACCCAATTTATTTCGGATCTCTTCTATTTTTTTTTTGCTGCGTTTTCTTCGTTACTTTCAGTGACAAACGGGCTCCCATCTACTTGCGCCGGAAGCTCGCGCGACC
The DNA here is from genome assembly GCF_051020765.1 of Lasioglossum baleicum. NCBI lineage: Eukaryota > Metazoa > Arthropoda > Insecta > Hymenoptera > Halictidae > Lasioglossum > Lasioglossum baleicum. Next base: position 10,832,764 of record NC_134937.1, read on the forward strand.
GGCGAACCCTGCTCGTTCACGATTTAGATTGCTAGACTTTTAACAAGATGATCGCGATCGAAAAGCGTTCGAACCGTGTGAGTCGTTTTTGTTAAACATTTGTTGTTAACCGACGAATTTCGATGGGAACGAACGAGCCCGGCCCGCCGGACGGGACAAGCCGTTTCCGCTTCGCACTATGTACTCCGTAATCGCTATAATAATGTATGTGTATGTATATAATATACTTTTTTTTTTATTTTGTTATTCAAAATGTTATATCTCGCTTCGAGAAGGCGACGCGCGCCGCCCCGTTTATTTACTTTGTTTTTAATGCCTACAAATGCATCGTTTTATTTTATCTTTTTTTTATTTTTGTTCTCCGTTAATAATTCCTCTTCCGGCATGGTGGACATATGTAACGTAAATAGCCTAGATATCCTCGTACAAATAAGTTGATCGATATTAATCGTTGCCCTGAGTGCCTTGGTACCCGGCTTGCGAACGGAACTCGACTTCCGCGCCTCGATATATACATATATGGCGGCGGCCCCGTCGTTTAGGCCAATTCTTCGTGCTATTTATTTTGTAGAGACCGTTTTCTTTTCATGAAAGTAGATGTAAGTAGTGCCGATTGTGTGTATTTCTGACAACAATTATTTGGTGGAAGTTGAAACAAAAATAATGTCATTCCCAATTTAATGAGATTAATAAAGAAAGAACGCAGCAGTACGTTTTATACGAATTAGTCTTTAACCGAACCCAGATCTAATCATTGGCTGTGGAAGTTGAAACAGTATAACATTTGAAAGAATACAAAAATATTGTTATTCCCAATTTATATCGGGATTGATTAAGTCGAATTAGGCTTTGTTCTGAAAGATCAGATAGAATTTCGTTGGTTTCCAACGACGGTGGCGCCGCCATATTCCCTAGATCATCGATCCCCGTGACTCTCCCACTCCCGGTCGTCCTCGCATAGTCGCGTGATCGCGAGCCTGCCTCACCCCTCCCCCGAAATCCTCGTTTAATTACAAAGTCCTCTGTTCGTCCCTTCCCTTCAGAAGCAGCTAAAGGAAAAATTTCAAGCTTCGACTCGCGATCGGCCGGCGATCTCGCGCGAGCAAGCGTACTCAGTCGTCGGCTTTTTCTTCACAATCGCCTGAACAAAGCTCCCGAAACCGAATCAACGATCTCCCTCTTCCCATCGATCCTGGATCATCATCACAAACTTTATCAATTTTCGAAAAGGAACAGTTTTTTAGAGGCCAATCAATTGTTTTGGAATTCGACGCAGCTTTGTTTCATCAGAGCGCTCTCGAAGAGCCAGGAGGAGCAATTGTTCTTGGATCGATTCATCGATTCGATGATCGTCGGCTTTCGAAAAATCGCCTGATCGAAGCTCGCAAGACGATCTTCGAACCGATCTCTCTCTTTACCGAATATCGTGTTCGATCGATTTCGTTGCGATTCTTCTAGCTCCCGGCATCCTCGAAGGGATAAAAATTTGTTTCCGGATCGACGGGTAGAAGATCGATCGATTCGACGGTGGCCGCGCGATAAATTCTTCCCGTCTCTCTTGAACATCCGTTAAATCGTAAAAAGTGGCAGTCGAACGACAGCTCGTTACGAGCGAATCGGCGCGGAAACGACGAAAGGGTCTGCGCGGGAAATACAAACGGCGGGAAATGTAAATGCAAGGAGAAGCGACCAAATTTCTCTTTCTTTTCTTCCTTTCTCTCTCTTCATCTCTCTTTTTTTATCATTTTCTTTGTTTTTCTTTTTCGTTTGGCGAAGCTTTGATCCACTCGCGCGAGGATCGCCGGAATCTGATCGCGATCCGCGTGTTGGTATCAGTGTTGGTTTCTGTGTGTATGTGAGTGTATGTGTATTTTGATCCATCCGCGGTCGCAGCGCGACACTTTTACAAAAAACGCTTTGAATATAGAAATAGTGTGCTTACAAAACTCTCGCGTTTAGTCCCCAGGGGACGAAAAAAGAAAAAAGACACGGTTTTGAAACTCTCTTCGCAGCTTTCGGTGTGTTTGTGTCCTGTATTCTCTGCGTATGCATATGTATATTGTGTGTATGTCTTCTGTGTGTGTGTTTGTTCGTGTGGCTGTAAGATACGCGTCGCGATTTTGGTTCGACGTTAGAAAAATTCTTTGTTTCTCTGGTTCGTTTAACAATACGTTTACGTTTAATAGAATCGCTCTGCACGGGCGAAAAATAGAGATTATTACGCGTTATTCTCTCTCTGTCTCTCTCGTTTGTCTCTAGTTTATATTTTTGTTTATCACTCTATATCTCTCCATCCACCCCTCCACGCTCGTGTAGTTGCGGTTTTGTGGTTCCTGTGTTTCTTCCCTTAATAATTAACACTTTAACTACCGGAAGCCTATCGGCAGGCCAATGACCCTGTTACGTTTGAAAGAATCTCTGAACAATTTTACTTTGCGCGATAGAGTCTCGAGAGAATTGACGAACGACGATTTGTCGGTTTACAAAATGGAAATGATTAATATCGAACGATTCGCGTGGAAATTCTCGGCGACGCGAAATTTGATTTTCGAGGAACTGTTTGTGGAACTGGCGGTAGATAAAGTGTTAAATGTATTTAATCTGCTTGTGTACGCGCGTGTGTTTCTGTGTATGTGTGTGTGTCCGTGTCCGTTTGTTTGCGTGTGTCCTCGCTGTACATAATATTTTACGCGGGTAAACTCGACGCATTTTTAATACTTTTTTGTATTTTTTGTTGCTTATTATCGTGTCCCACTCTGTAAGGCGATCGGCTTAGCTTCTCTTAAGTGCTTATAAACGTAATATATTTTTTTTTGTTCATTATTATTCTTTTGTTTTTTGTTTGAATGCGGGCCAGGTGGCTCTTAGCGTAACCCGGGGCAACTCGGCAGGATGTTTATCTGAACTAGTACCGTTATGAGTATAGTAATTCATTATTTTATACATCGTACACGTTTCCTCCTCCTCCTCCTCCTCCTCCTAGCTTGCTTCTTTCATTCTTTTTTTATTCTTCCCCTTTTTGTTCTCTTTTAAATATAATCCTGTAGTAATTCTTTTTTCTTTCTTTTGTTTAAAATGCGTACAAACGGAGATGCGGAATCATAATATGTATAACGTACCGAGGGAGACGTGGCGTTCATTACTTATCGATTATTATTATTATTATTATTATTAGTATTGGTATTATTACTCCATAATTAATTACACGTTAGTTATTACTATTTTTATCATTATTACATGTTATTACTAATGTTATTATTATTATTTTCCATTATTTATCATTATTATTAATCATGATTTCATTTTTGCTGAATCCCCCTCACTGCGCGCGTAGGTATATTTTTATTCGGCTTTCGTCTAGTGTTTTTACGGTAGTTACTTACGGAATTATTATTATTATTTATTATTCATTACTCATAATTATTCATTATTATTTATTTCTCAATTATCCAGTATTATTATTATTATTATTTTAGTTGTATTTCTGTCTCCTTGCGTCAGAAAAATTGTCGAGAGTGATTATGCCAAAAGCCAATACGATAAATTACATATCATTAATTGTTTAATCTCTTTTTTTGTTTGTTTGTCGTTCTTTAAATTACTTTAGTTGAAGCTTCACACAGCCAAAAAATGAAAAGCACTTAAAACAGTGCTCAACACTATATAAATGAGTTTCTCGATTAATTAATTAATTCGAGCGATTAATTAATTAATTAATAAAACGGATCCCGACCGACTTGAGTGGCAGAGGCGGCCGCCGCGTCGCAACGCACCCGCGTCTGTGACACACACACACACTCCTCTCGCGAAATTCTTTCCTCTTGCTCGGCTCTTTCTCGTTTTACTCGTTTCACTTGCACTCGGTGTCCTCGTGAACTTTTGTCGTTAGCCTACTAATAAATAGCGTAATCGAAAAATCGTTCCTGTGTACGTGCCTGTTCCCGTCTGTGTGTTATTTTGCGTTTGTGTATACGTCCCCGGTCATGTGACTACTGTCTCCTTGTTAGTGTTTCTTTTGTTGTAAACGTTAGTACTTTCTACTCTCGTAATAAACGATCCCACTCAGTCTTCTCTCGTGTCGATCACGGCTGGCGCGTTCCCTTCGATCTACGACTTCCATCCTATACATATGTACGTATTACATATATATACTGTTCACGTTTTAATTAACTCGTGTCGCGAATTCGTTTTTCTTTTTTCTCGCGGGCGTGTGCGTTAAACGCGCCGGACGCGAAGCTCGTCGCGGAAATAGTAAGAATAGTATACGCCTAAAACGTTCGATCCGCGAATCCGGAAATCAGTGAAAATTCCCAATGATAACAAACGTTAACGTTTCTCGATTATTTTACGATTATTTCATTCAGTGGGTTGCTCGTTTTAGCGTTCGATCTCGCGCGCACCGTATATAGATTTATTTATAATATTTATAGATTTATATTTATATCTAAATATATCACTTGAAAGCGTGATCCGCTCGATCTACGAGCAGTCGCACTCGCTTCTATTTATTCTCTTTTTGTTTTCCTCTTCATTTTGTTAATCCTCGCCCCCCACCCCCTAATTAGAATACGCGCCGCTTGCGTTTCCGAACGGCGGTCGCTCGGTCATCCCCCGCTTATTCTTCTCGCATCGTTACAATTTTTGCGAATTTTTTTTGTTGCTGTTTTAATAATAATTTAATATTCTGGATTTTTTTAAAATTATTTCGCAAGATGTTTCAAGCGGTATTTCACAATTTCCTTTTGGAACTTTTGCTGAAAGGAAATTGTTAAGCGAAATTAGAGCCTGTTAATAGTTGTCTGGATTGGTCCAGAACTCTGGGATACTGTTTCTGCAACCGGAAGGCTTCGGAAACAGTTGTCCCATGAACAAGAAAAACTAAAATGCTCTGGCAATAGATAGTAATCTCTTCGAAACGAGATATCGCAGCGGGGGATGTCGAGGGTGCCACGCTAAACATAACTCCGGTACTCTGTCATGCTACTCTGCTGTAGTCTGTCCAGCCGATCACGAGATTCACACATCGAACCACGATCTTGCTTTATCACTTGAACCACACACTCGAACTTCTGATTGACTTCCCCTTAAATCATTCTAAATACTTAAAAAATTGCTTGGGCCCACTTGAACATTTACTGAGCAATTTATCGACGATAATTCGCGAATATATTTATTAGCAAACGATGAACCAAGTTAAATCATTCTTCGGATAGCAGTGCTTAAATACCAAGCAGTTCAGAGCCGAGAATCAAGATTCTCTGACAGCTGGGTCAAAATTGTCTCGACTGGATGATTCATTGCAGTACACAGACCGCAGTACAACCTCGATAGTAGCACCGGAGAGCTGACAACGAATTCCTCTATTCCTTCCTTGTTTCTCATTTAATGATCCACAATTCACGATTTTCTGTTATATGTCAATGGAATGCAATGCGGCAGCTCTTGCTGCAACAATCGAGGCTGGTCCGAGTGTCTTATTCCTTGGACAAATCGTTTCCGATCGCTCTTGGTCAGTTTGGACCGCGTCCAGGCGTTGGTTCGCGAATTGTTAGCTGGTCAAGTGATTTGTCAGCCATCCACATGATTTGCTGGCCAAACAAATTGGACAAATCGGTTCGAGCGTGCTCACCATGACACATGGGGCCAAGACAATGGTCGGACGTCGTGAATCTCGTCCCGGAAACTCGACGGTTCGCGTTCGTTCGCCCTCGAAGCCTGCTCGCGTGAATTTAGCGCTTGGATTGCGACAACGGATCGTTCGTTCTCTACTGGCGACAGCGGAATATAAGTACTCTAGCTTCGTAGCGGACTAGCTTCGTGTTTTTTGTTATTTTGTTACTCATTCTCTATTTTACGTTAATTTTACTTTTTTGTTTTTGCGGCTAGTTACTCTGGAATGCATGCTCGACTCTTTCGCATCGATCTTCCCATATTCCATTCACTCAGTTCGTCACCACTCTCTGTCCATCTCTCTCTCTCTCTCTCTCACTCTCACTCTCTCAAACCATCTCGCAGCACAACCAACATCTTTCTCAGTCTTTCTCTCGCACGTTCACTCGCAACTGCGTGTTCTCCCTATCGTTTCCTCCCGTTTCCCGACGACGTTCGACTCGAATCGCAACGAGAGCCTTGCCCGGAGTGGAGCCAGCGTTTCGTGGAAGCAATCTTTTGTCAATCATTCTTCTCGTCCCATCGTGTCTCTATCATTCTCTTCGAGTCTTCTTCTGGGCACGTAGAAAAGCAACGTTCTCGCACGGTTCGGATTGGTGGACGCGGTTCTCGCACCTGCCGTCACTCGTTGTGCACGTCTATAGCCGGAAACTAGCACCGCTTCTCTCCGTAACGTCGCTCGTTAACATTCATCTCGATTGTCGTCGAATCGGCGTTTGAGCTGCTCGACAATACGGAAGGAAAGTGCATACGGAAAATTGAAATAGGAACGCCGCTTCCCTCCGTAGTGTCGCTCTTTGCCACGCCCATTGCCACGCCCCATCCCCACCATATCTGATCACGATCCAATAAACAGTGCAACGATACTGAAACGAAAACCATGCTCACAGAGAATTGAACGTGAGTACAGTTTTCTTCCGTAGCATCGCTCATTGACGCAAACACTGCCCCCTCCCCGTAGCATCATTCGTGGACACGCCTCTCCCCCGTCATTTCAAAACGCCACGTGAACAGCGCGACGATACGGAGGGAAAGACCGTGCACTCCCGGAAAACTGTCGCTCCTTCATTCACTATTATTTCTCATAAATGCTGTTCTCTTAAATCGATCTCGAGACAGAAAATCTGTCCATCCCGAATAGATGATTTCAATTTGCTCTACTTTACCAAGTATCCTTCGGAATACTACTTCACCGGTCTATCTCCGATAATCTTCCTTTAATCTCAAGATAAATAGAACGATCTGCACTCTACTTTTTCGAGTATCCTTCAGAATGCTACTTCACAGTCTCTCTCCAATAGTTTCTTTAATCTCGAGACGAGAGACCTCAAGATAAAGAGAATCATCTCCACTCTACTTCGTCGAGTATTCCTCGGAACCTGAAGTGCGCGACAGTTATCCGAGCACTACCGTACGTTTTCGTGCGTTGTCTTCGACTCGATCGACATCGATCGGTGTCTCGCGATTCGACGGACCGCAGAATGGAAGTATCAGCTGTCTCGTCGCCGGAGATCGCCTCGAAATATGCGTATTTACAGTCGCCGTTGAGCGATTCGCGGATTCGTCCGACCGCGGAGAAGAAAGATGAGCGTGGTTCTCGCTGAGAGGCGATCACCAGGGATGATGGATCGTTGATCTATGGATCGGATCTCCGGCAACGAGGGCACGATCGAGGCCGAAGGACCTCTGTACTTTTCCCCTTGCTGGCCGACGAAAGTCTGCCGATGGAAACCGAACGGATTGAGAACGCATTGGCTGCGACGCACGCGCGTGTATGTTCTTTTCTTTGTATGCACCTGTTCACGTGTGTAGTTATCTGTGTGTGTATGTTTGCCTGGTTGATGTCTGTGTCTGTGTAACGCGCGTGTGTGTGTAAGTGTGTATGTAATTTGCACTTTCTACGTCGGAAAGACGGACGCTGGTCCGCCGTTTTGTTTCATCTTCTTCTTCATTTAAATATACAAAACACCACCGTATTCCCCTTTCTGAATCGAATTCTAGAAAGAAATCGAAATTTCGTCTCGACCTATTACTCGATAATTCCACGTAGCAATACCGTACTCGCTACCTAGCTACCTATCTACGGCTCTAGAATTTTTTACGTTTTTTTGTCCCTTTAATACCTCTAAAAACAGCTACGACCGTCTAACAGAGTAGAGTTCTTTTTTAATTCTCTCTTAATCTTCGTATCTCTTCGGTCTCGATTTTTTCTGTTATCTAAATTAACGTTCACCGTACCACGGCGTGTTTGTCTCTTCGTTTATTTATTTATTTTTTTTTTTGTTAATACGTTTCTCTTCGTCGCTTTAGCCTCAGTAGTTTTAGTTTGTAGATTTTAGTACTTCGGTAGTTTAGTATTAATAGTAATAGCGGTAGTAACAGTAGTAGTAGTAGTAGTGGTAGTTGTAATAGTAGTAGTAATAGTAGTAATAGTAGTAGTAGTCGTAGCGATAGTAGTAGTATCAGCAGCAGCAGCAATAGTAGTAGTAGTAGACGTAGATAATAATAACAACGAAAGTAATGATCACGCACTACTGTCCGGTAGTGGCATTAATATACAATAGTAGTAGTAGTAGAACAATAGTAGTAGTTTAGTAGTAGTAGTGAATGGTGGTTTCTTTTCGGTGGACAGGAGGTTCTTTTTTTTATTAGTCGTCGTTCCGTGTCGTGGAGATTCGATCGAGTGACGGTAGGAGTGTGTGACGTATCGGTGGTGATGATAGTAGCTGCGGTAGCGGTAGTAGCGGTAGTAGTAACAGTAGTAGTAGCAGTAGCAGTAGCAGTATTTAGTGGTAATAGTAATAGTAGTAGTAGTAGTGGTAGTAGTAGTAGTAGTAGTAGTAGTAGTTGTAGTAGTAGTAGTAGTAGTAGTAGTAGTAGTAGTAGTAGTAATAGTAGTAGTAGTAGTAGTAGTAGTAGTAACAGTAGGTTCTTTAGATTAATAGATCGTTTAACAGTAATCGCTAACTCGTTTTTAACAGTAATAAATTTCTCCTCCGCGAAAAATGCTTTTTTTCTCCCTTGTTATTTTTGCGTTTCTCTAGGCTGGTAGTTTGATGCGCTTCGTTTCAAACGTCTCCGCTTTTTTATTAGTTTCTCATCGACTAACTAAAGTAGCGAGGCGAAAAGTTCAAGTACTCGTAATAAAGGCGCGCGCGAACAGAAATCTCTGTAGAATATTATTGTTTGTGTTAGCGGTCTCTCGCTCTTCTTGCGCCCCACACACACACTCGCAATTCTTTCACACTGAGTCTCTCTTACAAACACGCGTTCGTTCCCTTCTACATTCGTTCTCGGACATTCTCCCTTTTAAAAACGCAACGCACGCGCAACCACTCTCTCACTCATACACCCTCTCAAACATACACCCTTTTTCTCTTTGCTCATTCGCTCGTCCTTTCACTCCTCTCTGACTCGGCACAATATCAAAGTTTCGCTTGCAGCCCTTGCTCGTTTCGTCTAATAAAAGGTAGATGAGATATCCCTCGGTAAAACTCGCGTCTAAGACCTAATAAATTGAATAATGGAATCGCTTTTTTTTCGTTAGCTTGCTCTCGTCTCGTTCGCTTTCGTCGTCGTTTCGTTTATTCAGTTTTGTTGTTGTTGTTGTTGTTATTGTTGTTGTTGTGTTCCGCTGGATCGCGCGTTACCATTTACAATATAATCATCGTATTATCTACAACACGTTTTTCGTCGCGCGTCTTGCACACTCGAAACACGTCAGACTCCCTTCTTCATCGTAGTCGGTTCTCCGTTTTGGGGGATGCGTGTGCGGGTCGCGCGTTCCGATCTCGCGAACGGAAACGTCGTGGAGAAAAAAAGAAACGAGAGAAAAAAAATAAAAAATAAAGACAAAATACAAAGAAACGGAAATAGAGAGAAAAATCCGAGGCGACGGATCCGCGTCGAACTAGCATAATCGACCGGCGGCGGACCGGTGTGTACAAAACGCTGTTCCCGCGTCTCCGAGGGACAAAAATCTGTTCCCTCTTTTATTTCCCCCTTCGTTTCCGCGACGATCGGAGGCTCGCGCGTCTCGGGAACCAAACCGGGAATATCCGTTTTCCCTCCGATTGACCGCGCGAGAGAATAGTCGTTCGATTTCGACAATGGCGGATCTCCGAAAGCCGATCGTCGCGGAAGATCGGAGACTAAGAGTCGGACGCGGAGTAGCAGCGGGGAAAAATCCGCTCGATCGCGGACCCGTCTTCTGGATCGATCTATCGCATCGTAAACGCGATGCTGGCTCCTTTCTCGATATACTCGTCTCTATTCGCCCACTTGACTCGTGTACTTTTTTGGTGTGAGTTTTTGCGTTTACTGAGAACGGTGAAATGGCAGTCTTGGCGATTTGTTTGTTTTTATTTATTTTTTTTTTTTGGTGATGCGCTTGTCCCCGCCCGGGAAAAAGTGGCGGATCGTCGAGACGACGTCGAACTGACAGGGAAACCGCGGTCACGTTCCTGATCCCGGACACCTGCCAATCCCTTTCCCCACGAACTCGAGACGCGACTAGTTCTTCTTTTTCTTCTTCTCCTTCGTCTTCTTCTTCGTATCGCAATCGCCTCTCTCTCTCCCTCTCCCCCTGCGTAACCGATCTCTTTCTCTATCTTTTCCACGATTTCACCGACGGAAATCGAACCGAGGCAATTTCGAAATTGAACCGGTCTGCGATCATTCCACTCGAACCCCATCGGAACCTGCTTTGCAGGCCGTGGAAGATCCAACGCGAAAGGTTCTGCTATTAATCCCTTGTGACGTCGAGTTTGACCCGTGACCCCAGAATTTGTTGAACATTACGTTGTTCATCTCTGCGAACCCCTTGCATTGCAATCTCGAGTCTTTGTGACGAAGATTTCGAACCGTAATCTGTTAACCCTTGATATTGTAGGTGTTTTTTTTATGCTGAGAAGAGAAGATTGGAAATATTTCTGAATTCATTGACTCTGACTTCTTTCACTGAATCGCTTTATTCTAAAATCAAACGTGAACGTCTTTGTCGTCGTTACAGTCTTGCAGTATCAATACCTGATTCATAACAATATCAGATTTTAATCATTGTGGACGTGAAAATAATCGTACACGAAGGGGTTGGACAGAAACGAAATCCATGCCTGAACATCAGAGTAACGGTAGGTATACGATAAACAAAAAAATTGACAAGAATATAAATCGAGAAAACTTATACAGGACAGAAAAGGTCCAATTATTGTGTGTACACAAAGGAAATGATGAATTGCAAGGGGTTGATCAGCGGATGCGGATCCAAAAGGTCCGCGAAGTTGAAAGAAGCGTGTCTCGCGAGAGGGAGAGAGAAAACCGTGCGATCACGTCGACCTATCCTTGCCCGGCCGAAAAATAGCGGCGCATAGAGTTCCGATCGAACGCGCGGATCGGTGGCACAAGAACGAAACCTCTCCTCGTCCGTTTGAACACAAGAACCGAACAGAATCTCGTCAAGCTAACTCTCCCCTCGAATTAGCAAACTGCGAATGTCTGTATTGTGATACTGCTCTCGCTACTACTCGACTCCCTCGGTTCCCTCAGCTGTCTCGAGAATTATCCGGAATCGGCGAGTCTCGCGCGCGCAACAAGGACCGGAAGCAGTTTCGTTTCGTTTCATTTCATTTCTTTTCGCCCGTTTCCGAGGGCGTGAACACGGTTTTAGCACGGTATGCACACGGTTTACAAGATTTACACCATCGGCAGACACCTTTTCTATCGATCGCGATCCTCCAGCCCCGCTTCGACTCCTCGATCGCTCGCAAACGTCCTCGCGCAGCTCCGCAGCCGATCTCCTCAGACGATTTCTGCGGATCTCTTTACGCGACGAGATACCGAGATCGTCCGTTCATTTTCTCCGGGAGATCGGCTGTCGCTTCCGGAGCAAGGAGATCGATGGATCCCGCCTCGATCGTGCACAACGAGTGGATCTCGACACTCACACACACACACACACACACACACACATATACACGAATATACACATGTGGGACGAGCACTCGTCGAATTTTCGAGGGTTTTCGAGAAGTTCGTGCTTGTTTCACGGAGGTCCGGGTGCACGATCGAGGATCTACGGCGTGGATCGTCGTTCCTCGTGGTTTCGCACGAGTGTGTCCGCGTGCGTATGTGTGCGTGCGTGGACGCGGAGGTTCCGAGAGACGAATTAATATAATCGCGTTCGAGTCGACGGCTGTGTGACAGTTATAGAAGAGAGAACAGTCTCTGCGAGGCGCACGACTTTTCCGCGACGCACCATCCTCTTTCTTTCCCTCTCTCCCTCTCTCTCTCTCTCTCACTCGCACATTCGCGCTCTTTCTCTCTTTCTCTCTCGTGCTCTCTTTCGCTCCTTCTCTCGCTCTCGATCGTGGCGGCTTCGTCCGTGTCACGCGCGAAACGCTGTCGATATAGAATCATCCGAACGAACGTCTTCTTTCTCTCCTCGTTTTTGTTTTTATCTCCTGTCGACGACGTACACCGTCCGCCCACGTGTACTTCGGTCCTTTCAATCACATCGATAAGAATTAATTAGCTGGTACGATTTTCCCCTGGTTTTTTCTTCCCGTCGCTAGCCGGCTACCCCTGTTTTTAATTAGTTTAGCTCTCTCGCTCCTCTCTGCTCGTGTCGACCACGTGTCTCGGCCCCCCGGCTTACGCGAATCACATTACAGTTATTCTTCCGAGAGCTTTCGTCGGGGCCTCGTGTGTTTGTATAATATACTCCCTTTCTGTGTTCGTGTATGTGTCAGTGTTAGTGTACATGTGTGTCAGTGTGTGTATGTTTGCGGTGGGGGATTCGACGACGTACGTTCGTTATTATTATTATTATTATTATTATTATTCTTACAACTCTTCCCACTTTCGCTTGAACTCTCGGTTTCTCTCGCGAAGCCGCTGCGATTCAACACACACCTCTACATTATCTTCTGCCCACTTCGCTCTTTCTCTCTTTCTCTCTCTCTCGTTTCTTTTTTCGTTATATCCCGCTCTATCTCTCTCGTATTTTTTTTATAATCGTTTATTTGTTACTTTTTTTTCTTTCTTTATTTATTTGTTAGCATTTGTAGTGAACACTGGAGTCGGTGGTGTGGGGGTTGAGAGAGCGGGAGATGAACCGTCCCCCGCCCCCCGCGCCCCCCGTTATTAGCACGTAGGTCCCTACGTGGGGTGCGTGTGTACCGTAAACACCTCTCCGAAGCGGCTGTCTTCGTCCTCTTCCCTGTTTCCTCTTCTTCTTCTTCAGCGTAATCGCCTCTGTTCCGAGCTTCTCGAAGCTTGTCGAGCGTCGTCCGCGACGCGTTGCTTTTCTTCTTCTTCTTCTTTCTCGTTTCACTTCTTCCTCGGTTACTGTTCGTTCTTGGCGTCGCGTGTTCTGGAGCTTGTTCCTCGCCGATGGAAGAAATCGCTCGCCGCACCCGGTCCTCTCTCGTTCGCTTATTCGTTCACATTCGTTTGCTTTTGTCGTTCACTATCGTCCGCTATATCCCTTTCGCTTTCTTGTTCGTTCTTGCTCCGTTCTCGCTCGCTTTCTGGCTCGCTTTGGTTCTCGTTGCCGTGTGATAATGGATTGGAAGCACCCCTCGTATTGACAGACTATGGACAGAGTGCGCGTGGCCGCGCTCGCGCTCGCGCAGCCGCCCTCGATCTCGATCCCGATCTCGATCATGATCCAACAGCCAGCGCGGTCGCGTACACGCGCGACAGCTAGCGCTCGCGACTAGCGCTCGCGGCTAGCGCGACTACGACGACGTGTGAAGGAGGCCTACGTCAGGCACCGTAGGGAGCTGTAGCTGTTCTTCGACAACCGTCCCAGCACTGGCCACCACGCTGCCACCGTCTCCTTCACTGCAATCACACGGACAACAATGTACAAACTTGTTTCTCACATTAGAAAATCCCGGGTGTTATTAGTGACCAGTGTTAATTGCTTGATAAGTATCTAGTTTAACGTCTGAATTCATGAAGTGATGTTTTTAGTGGCGTTCAACGTGTTGAGACAAATGATTTTCAAGAATTATTTCCAGAGTAACTGTGGAACATATGCGATAGGCCCTTCTGGGACGTGGACAGATAGTCTTGAAGTACAAGTGCTTTTTCATTAGTGCAGTACTTCGTACTTTTGATTGTATAATATGTTTCTCAATAGGCAGTAATCGTTACACACGTGCGATGTTAATATCATCAGGAAGTAAGAAGAAAAATTCATGAAAAATAACTGAATGGAAAGATTCAATATCAAACGCGTCGAAAACCGCGGTTTGTTTGCACGAGCAAACCATAAACAAACAAATTCGTAGAAAATAGAGCCGACTACAATAATAGCCGCAATAATAGATTCCGCAGCAAACACATTAAAAAGTACATCTTCGGTTTGCTTTCACGGACGGATCTCAAACAAACAAATTCGTAGAGAACAAACACGAGCGAAGACACGATAATAGCTTCAGAAACTACGGTTCGCTTTTATGAATCCTATGACAGCGATCCGCTAAGAAGGTAGAAGCTAGTTCCCGTTAGGCACAAAAGCATTCGTAGTTGGCACCGTTTAGCGACGAGAGATCGCCTATAGGCATCGACAACGTGCAGCACGATGATCTTCGTGGGACGTACGCCTACGGGTAACAGTTCGCAGTCAAAGGGTTCAACGATTCGCATAAACTCTGACCTTAACGATCGACACACAGTGATGGTATACATAGGTACCTAGTAGTCAGACGTCAGTCTCGATGCTCATACAGGCTGGATTAATATTGTTATTATGGCGAGGGTTGCAGTTGGGCTTCTTCGTAATCTCGGGGTGTGTCAGCAGTATGCTGTCCCCCAAATCTTTTATGTCCGACTCCGATTCCGACGTCGAACTCTTCTTTAGGTGTTGACCTGCAGGAAGAAAGGAAAACGGTTCGATATGTCTCACGAGTTCATTTATTATCTAAAAATCAGAAGAAGGTTCGATACGAACTAATTCATCGTCTAAACATCCTAAAAGAAATTAATTTAATTTCTAACCCAGACTTCATTGAATCCTGTACGGAGAAACATCAATGGACCACATTTTGTCCACTTGGAATTCTTTGTGCAATTATTTCTCAATTATAAAAATGGTCGAGGGCTAAACAGGCACAGCTGAGTAAATGTCTGACCACGACTGACTGTTTCTACTGTCAGTCTCGCGACTCTCAAATAACAAATCCTGTACAAAGAAACATCAATGGAACAAAATTTGTTCATTTAGAATTCTTTGTGCAATTATTCCTCAATTATAAAAATGGTCGAGGGCTGAACAGGCACAGCTGAGTAAATGTCTGACCACGACTGACTGTTTCTACTGCCAGTCTCGCGACTCTCAAATTAAAAGCTTCTATCCTCTTTCCCTCGGCTCCGCTGTTTCTACAATTCCACATAGAACCGTCCCATATGCTCTTCTGCGTTATTCGTCAAAGAAACAGTTCCCGTGCCACAATACTCGAAAGTCTAGAACGTCAGCGCACCGGGCTAATAAAACCCCTAAAAATCCCTCGTTCCGTAGACGGCGCGACGCGCTGGGGAGAAATAGAAAAAAGCTCGAGAGCTTTTGATAACGAACGTTGATGCGGAAGCGTTCGGTACCGTCTGCCGGCGTTTAGGCGAAGCGCCGGCTGGCTTTGCTCGATAACAACTGCGAGAGTTGGAGAGGATTGCGCCCGTCGCAATGACAGTAGTCCTCGACGTTCGCCGTAAGCACTCGGCCGGGAGAGCCGTTACTGCGTTTTCAAGTTGTCGGCTCGCCCGGCAAATCCCGGCGAGAGTATGTACCGATATCGCGTGTCTACGCCCCTGCTGACACAATAGTTTACCCCTGACTCTAATCCGCTTAGGCGCGAGCGCGCGGCGGCTCTTCGATTTTTCACGCCTTCCAGCTCCTTCGACCGACACGCTGTCAATTTGACTCGCCAGCGACACCTGCCCTGCCCGACCACGTTCCCAAACGTTCTCAACGAATGCTCAATAACGACGATTTGAAAAGAAACTTTCTCGTTTCACGAGAAAGTCGAGAAAATACATTCTTCATCCTTACAGATGTTTTTAAGGGTTGCTTTCAATACTTCGATAGTCACGATTAAAACACACAGATGTAAAATGTACATCTTGTGACAAGGTCTTTCATGCGACGAGCAAATATACCGGGTGGGCCGCCTAACTCGATCACCTTGATTAACTCATAAATTATCTACCGACATGCGGAATCCCCCGAAAAATTGACCTTGAACACGAGAAACAAGGTAAACGAAAACTAAAAATTAAAGATTTGTTTAACATTTGAGATTTTTAATCTCAAAAAAACAATTTCGGTTTGTTTTTACCTTGTTTTTGACGTTCAAGGCGAATTTTGCGGGGGTTCCTTAAAACTTTGTGACACCCTGTACAAGAAAATTATTTGCACTAAATTCCATCTACAACACATCATGCCCCTCTTGATAAGATCTGTACAAATATGACAGTTATGATTGCAGTATGCGGATTACCTAGTGGCCCAGGGAGATAGGGGCAGCTGGTCACGTGGTTGAAATTGTGCGACTGCATCTCTTCCTGGTCGGTCTCACGGTGATAGAAGTAGTTGAAGTTCGAGACGATGACGGGAACAGGAAGAGCGATCGTGAGCACGCCAGCGATCGCGCACAGTGATCCAACGATCTTCCCCCAGACTCCCACGGGCCTGTGGACAGAACGGAAAAGCGGTCGCTTTGATTCGCGGCCAGCCGAACGGGACCTGAGGAGCGTCGTAAAAATAGCGTTCGTTCCTCGTCGAGAAACTCGGTGCTAGGTGTGGTGTTTCTATCTTGTGTGAGTTTGCCGTGTCGAGTCGAGTGTGGCGCTACTTATGCGGTACTGGAGGCTCTCCTACAGATACACACAGAGACCGGCGTGCTCTCTTACCGACAGAGACTGCCCGGTTCTTAAACAACAATGAACACGTTGCCTCCCTTCAGGATCCCTGGATTACGATCGAATAAATCAAGCGGATATCACACAATACAAAATAGAAATCATTCGATTAATCGACTATGTACACCGATTCTGCAATGAAGAATTATATCCGGGAACACTACTTCTCGATGGCGGAAGGTTCGCGATAGACTGCGGAAGCTCGAGCTCCTTCCAATTTCCGAGTTGTTCAACTTGTTGACCCTGCGAGGCGACCGAAGTGTCTGCACGAGTTTCGTAAGCTTTCCAGATTTTTCGATGCTTTTCCTACGGAACACAGTTTTGTCGACACAATGGTCGCGACTATTATTGTACCCGGTCGCCTACGCAACGGTCAAGAACGCTGAATTCTTTTTCTCTACGGAGCATTCACCTATTTTCTGCCTCCGGCTCCTGTAAAATGTTTCAATTGTCTACGTTGCTTTCCGATCGGTTATTTGCTAAAAATATGGAACTACGAAAGATAGACGAGACGTTCGGCGAATGTTCGAAGCGAAAATAGGTGAACAGGGTGGTGTCGGCCTTCGGGGGTCCTTCGTGTGACGGTCTGCGAAGTGTCTGCAAGTTCCGCAGTCTAACTTTGACTATCCCGAGTAGTCGATTGCAACCGGACCGGTGCACAGTGGGCCATTTCCATAAAATGATTCATCCGAAAGCGAATAGAGATCGTTACGAAAAGAATGTTCGTACACCATTGTTTAAACAATTCCTGTAAGGGTAGTTTCTGAAGCTGTTCCGGTTCTAATCAACAATAGCTTTTTGCGATCACGGCCCAGTGTGCGGTAGTGGAAAATGAGAAAGAAGTTTCTTGGTTTACCTCCGACCATTCTCTGTCTCCCGAAGATCACGTGTAGCCAGGACCGTGTGTACCTGTAGCGATTCGCGTGTCTAATAAGAAGCGGGCTCTCTAGGCTAGACTAGGGGACTAAAGTGACTCTCTAAGAAGGCTCCTCCGTTCGTGTGCCGATGCACCGTTCCAAACAAGCGCGTGCCATTCCGTTGCTGAGTTCCGAGATCGAACCTTCTAACGGTACGACATGCAGCTCTCTCTCCGATTCTTTTTTTGGGGGTTGGGGTGGGGGAGAATGGATAAACCAAAAACATGACGGAGACTACTGTTTCTCCGATCGAACCGTTTCCAGACTGATTCGTCGTTCACCGTCTGTCTCGGTGATCAAATTCTTGCGTGCGATTTCAAACGAATCTATTATAATTCGTCGGCGACGTGTCTTGTCCACGAGAGAGCAGAGACGATGCTTCAAACCCAGTTAAACGGGGTATAGATGCGATCAAATAAATCGAAACGTTATCTAAATAGGATTGAACGAAGTGAAACGTGGTTGAATGCAGGCTAGATAGAATGGAATACGGTTCTAGTGAGAGAAATCTTGGTCTATAGATGGGTCTATATACAGTCAAGCATGGTCAAATGTGTTCAAACACTACTAAAATGTGATCGAATGCGGTCAAACCTGACTTAAATACGTTTGAAGGTGGTCTAAATGCGATCAAACACTACTCAAATGTGATCGAATGCGGTCAAACTGGAACTAAACATAGTTGAGTGTTATCCAAACGCGATCAAATTCGGTCTAATTGCGGTCAAACAATCTAGATACAGTTGAACATGATCCAAACGCGGTCAAACTCGGTCTAAATATAATCGAACACGGTTCAAGTGTGACGAAATAGGTCAAACTTGATCTCTAAATACAGTTAGGTATAGTCTAATGCGGTGCAACATGATCTAACTGCGGTGTAGATGCGATCAAACGAACTTACATGTGCAAAACTCGGTCAAACTTGGCTTGGATACAATCTGATACAGTTATACGCGGTCCATAATAGTCTGAATATAAACAAGTATGCGGTCCGGATTAGACCAAACGCGGTCGAACTACGTCTGGTGCTGTCAAACGAGATCAAAGTCGATTCAACACAATGCGAGTCAAACTCAAAATGGTCGAAGCTGTTCCGATCCAATGAGTCGCGATCAAACTGGGTCCAACGCAATGAAACGCGGTCGAATTCGGTATACTAACTCGGCGTGACACCATCAAATTCGAATGGAACATTCGAATATTATTTTCTATATTCCAGTTCATAGAGCAAATCTCTGTGATCTCTGCTCTTCGCTCGAGTGGCTACATTTAATAAACGCTTCCGGCGGCTTCAACGTGGCTGGACGCGTACGTATGAATAACGAAGCGGATCGTTACTGTTTGCACGCAAACGTACGCACACGAGATCAAACGGCGGGAACGACGAATTCAGCCGACGCGAGGTGTTCGCGTTCGTTCGACGTTTTCGACTCTCTGTCTTCCGTTTCATTCAGAGACGAGAAACTGCGAGAGCTCGAATCGGTCTCGGTAATCGTGATCCGGTTGCAACAGTGTGTTGTATCGGATACAGTGCTCCACGCATTAGAGTGTGTGTGTGTGGGTGTGTCTCTCGTTCGAAATCGACAGAGACGGCTACTATACACATTTTTGCGAGAATACCTGAAACTGAGACTTTGATTAAGATTACTATCCGAGACAATCCGTTTTGTATCGTATATGTTGGCAGAGGGGTTGGGGGGTGGCGGGTAGACGGGGTACGGGGTGGGGGAGATCGAATGGTAAAACGATGCTCGCAGGCTTCATGCATCGGTGGCTCTGCTAGCGCTAATCCGGGGGCGAGAAAAGCGTTTTATCGCTAATCCGTGGAGCAGTGCAACGCCGTGTCGCAGATACACATCGTGAGCCTCGGTATCTGCGAGTCGAGAGTGTTCAGCGGTTCGGTGAGTCTATGTAATTAAGAATATAATTGCAAAAAAGAGATATATCATTCCTGCAGGTGTCACTGTACTATGGGCCTTCGTGATCCATGACTGATGGTGGTGGTAGCGGTGATGACGACAGCGTGGTGTGGAGCGAGAAAATTATTCGGTTCGAGGGAGGACGAGTCGCGTTCGTTAGAGTCTTCTTGTGGGGAGAAACGGTGTTTCAAGGGAGAGAAACGTTTTTGATCAAGAGGGAAGAGCATGCACGAGTAGAGTAGATGAAGAAACTCGGGGAACCGGAAGTCGGGAAATTGCCGAGTCTGCCGCCAAAGTAACCGAACATCCTTCTTTCACGCTTTGTCCAACTTCTCAGATGTCTCCCCGTTTTCTAGGTCGAATTCTACAGGGTGTCGCAAAAACTCTACTTCTTCGAAAGAGGCGATTCCTCAGGTCATTCGAAGTAACCCTCTACTTCTCGAAAATGACTTCGAATGACCTCAAGAAAATGAATAAACGATGTTAATTGTTTAACTCAATTAGTCCGAACGTTGTATTATAGTCGCCGGATTTAGCGACGCTCGTGAAAGGAAGCGTCAATAATTCGACGCATGTTTATGCATCCATTTCACGGTGCAATAGATGATAGAACGAGATCTCGAATAAAGTTTCGCGAACGTTAATATTATTCGGAAACTATTGGAGCTTTTTATCGGGAAAACAGAAATAGAAATAGGAAACAAGTTTCTACTGGATGTCGATTGGAGAACGGAGAGACAGGTCGCGTTGGATTTTCTCCGTCATAATTGCCTGTCCTCCGATATTTTTGAGAAGTTCGATTACTTTCGTGACAGCGCGTGTAGGATGAAGGAACTGCTCGGGAACTTTCAGGATAGAGCACCCTTAGATCTCGTAACTAATGAACTAGGCGGAACGAACGGGGATATTGAATTTCTACGCTTAAACGGTTCGAGCGTTGTTCGGAAGAATTTACTGATATTAAACTGTGTACCTTGATCTACAAATCTCGAGAGTTCTGTTGAAACAACTGCGAGATTCGAGGTGCAGCGAATTTTTTGAAGATAAATAAATGATCAGAGTATTTATTCGTAGGGAAATGTAAAAACCCGTGCAATAATTCGGTTTAACATTTTGAGATTCGAGAATTGAAAACATGGTCATAATTCTGTCGGTGCGACGAATGTTTTACCACAATTTCCAGAAAACATACCGCGTGTAAAAATAGCCTGGAAAACAATGTCTTTTCTGACGCGATTTCGAAGAAGGTACTGACGCGATTGGCTTGAAATTTTACACACGCGTTCCGAAAACGTGTAGCTTTCACATGTATCACGCTGATTTTCTTCGGACAATCTTTTACATTTCTTAAAAAATGTAAAAATTTTGGCAAATTTCGTATCGCCAAATGTCCGTTCATTTGGTAGACTGGCAGAAAGTGGACACAGAATAAAAAGTCTTGATTAGATTAAAAAATATTGCACGATCACATGAAACCTTTTGATCCTTTTTAATAATGTTGCTCTAAAAGTGTTTCTATTCTCGAGAAAAATTGCGAAAGCACCCAAAAGATTGCGTCCTGAACTTAGAAAGCTCCTTAACCCTGATGCAAGCCTCCGAGCTTCACATTTGGAACAACGTTGTGAAAAGAAGAAGATATTATTAATATCTTAGTAGCAATTATCTTATGCCTTTCTGAACATGACGCCGTCCTTGAAAAACGAGGGTGTGACCCAAAGAACGCAGCAGTACTACAAGCTTCTTTTTAGGAGCATTCCTTTTTTCGAAAAGAAAGACCGAGGATCGTGTTCTCCCACAAGCTGCTTTCCGTCAATATATTGCTGAACAACTTTTCTTTATGAAATATTCAACATCATGAAACACCCTCAAACAAAAGCATTCTTCTCTCCGACAATGTTTCTTCGTAAAAATATTTCTGGACAAAATTACCAAAGCAGCCGAAAGAAGACTCGAGATTGAAAAATCCTCTTAAATTGAATCCCGCTCCTCTTCGATAGATATTTCTCCTCAACATTTCTTTCCTCCAATAATATGATCAAAGGGTCCTAAACTTGCGTTCTGAGACCGGCAAACCTCTTAAACTGCAACCTGTTCTCCGATATGTGTTTCTTTTCAATAATAATAAAGAGGATACACAGAATTGTGTCAGGAGATCAGAAAATCGTTCAAATTGAAACCTGCTCGACAAAAGATTTTCTCCAACAACCAAGGGCTCCCTAAAATGGTATTCTGCGATCAGAAATCTACTTAAACGTAATCAGGCTCGTTCGACAAATATTTTTCCTCGACAAGGCTAGCAGATCTACACAAATTCCTTCGAAAAAAAGCAGGAAAGAGAGAAATCAGCATCTACGAAACACAATTTCTCTTCAACCAAGAAAAAGCGACGATCTCGACAGATAAACCTATAACCCAAAGCTAGGCTTCCTGATTGACAGTCATCCTGGAGCCAATCGTGACGGGGAAACCGGCGAATCGAGTTGGTCGGTGCGGCAATACCTGAGGCGTGATTCCAGAATCGAGTTAATTAGCATCGGGGGCAAACGACTGGGGAATCGAGCCTGGTTTCCAGGTGGATCGCGATCGGAATCTGTTGCGCTCTGTTCCGACGTTGTGGAAACGTCGTGTCGAGCTTACGAAACTGCGATCAATCGCGGTAATGGGCACCGAGAATCGACGTAACGAGACGCGACGCGACGTTAGGCGGTGTAGAATGGAGAGAGGACTGCTTTCAAAGTACATACGATTCGACGAGGAAAGCTGGTTACGCGAGAAACGGGCTTTCGATAGAGGAAGCGAGTGACGCCGGTCGACGACAAAGGCGTCCGGGGCCGGGCTGGATGCATATGCGTGTTGCACACACGCGGTGCATCGTGCACCATCGTGCATCGTGCATCGTAATGGGAAACTGGAGCGGCCCTCTCGCCGCTAGACAGCGCCGTTTCTAGAGAGAAACGAACTCTCTGTCGCGCGGCTGTGTATCTGCGTGTGTGTGTGTGTGGAGGTATGTACACGCTCAACTTTCACGCCCTCAATAGCTTTCTTGTCCTTTATTCGGTGCGACGACGAACGGACAACGTCAACGGAATTTTTGCCGGCTCGATATATGCACGGGACTTCCTCGATCGGGACGCTGCACTGTCAGCTACAGTTCATCTGCACTCTGACAACCTAATTTGCTCGGTGGCGGAGTCGGTTATGCTTGTCTCGAGTTTCCTTAAACCCTCGGCTTATAGGATTTCAGCGCTCACGAAGATTTCGAACAGAATTAATTAGATACGTATTATTAGACGACGAGACAGCGGTGAGTCAATACGCTGACAGTTGGAACACCGGGATCAACAATTTCGCGGGATCAGATCTAATAATAAAATTTATGAAGAAACATCGACAGACTGTTTCGGTCGGGTTCCATGGAAATCAACGACACAAATTCCCCGACTCGGTTTTCGTCGACAACATTTCACCGACTCCAGATTTTACCGACAACGCCTTTCACCGAAAACGATTTTGACCGACAACGCACTTGATCGACAACGAATTTGATCCACAACGACTTGAGACGACCACAGTATGATAGTACATATTATCACATATACTGTATGATAATACATACTGTGGTCGTCTCAAGTCGTTGTGAATCAAATTCGTTGTCGGTCAAAATCGTTTCCGGTTAAAGGCGTTGGTGAAAACCGTGTCGGTTTTCGTGGAAGCAAGTGTGCTGAAATTCTTCGTACAGTGCAAGGGATTGACACTGTTAGCAGGCTCAGAGTAACGTGCCGGTAACCTGAGATTCGTCGAATGTTTCTACTGATTGAAACTGCAGCTTCCCATTTTTCTAATTGCACAAGTGATCATTAGAATCGCGACAATTCGGCGTTCCTTTCGACACGGGGCGTTTCCAAGAAACGACCCACGAACCCGAGAGGACACTTATTGATTTACGGGAGGCAATTGCTCAAGAAGCCCCTTCGGCCGTAACAGCGAGATCTCGAGCCTCTCTCCACGGACGCTCTCGAATCTCGAGGGCTTACCGCGAACCACGAAACTACCCTCGTCGATATTACAATGTTCCCGTGTCGCCTCGCGCCTAGAAACGTGCACGGTGTGCCGGAGAGAGTCTCCTCCCTTTCTCGCTCTCATTGTGTCACGTGTCTCTCGCGACCCAGAGCGAACGTCGCCTGAAATCGGACTTAATCCGAGAGCCGTCCATCCCCTTGCGTCGTGACCCGACTCCGTAATTATTGTTTTTCTTAGCACCTCGACGAGAACGGGGATACTGGGGTGGGAAAACCGGCGTGATTCGCGACCTTATTTGCTGCCACGCATCCCCGTTCCCGCGATCGAACACCTTTCGATATCGTTCGACCCTTAACACTTTGACTGGCGACCCAGCTACCTCGAAGAGTCTATAAAATTAATGAAATCGGAGTTGGAACGCCGAGTGATGTGCGACCGTGATTAATCTTTCAATCTTCTTGCAACAGAAATCATTCACTTATGGATGATGTGATATAACGAACCATTTGAGAATTATTTAACTGGACAAGTCTTAACAATTTGGAGTTGGATGAAGTGTACAGAGATTCGATCATCCACTTATCGATGGTACAACAATGTACCCTTTGAGGGGTACTTATCTTCGACAAGTTACAAACAACAAGCCTTTGAGAGTTAGGCTGCGGTATTTAGAATAGTCCCTTAACTGGTCAGGTGTTTCATTGATCCTGTTTAACGTTATTCAATATAGATTATGCTATCCAATCGATATTAACATTCCTATTGGTCCCTGCTACCCTTCAGCGCAGCAGACGAGAATATTATTCAACGATACTAACACATTCTTATGTGAAGAAACACTCTAAATCTATTTTATAGTAATCACATGTGTAAATAGCCGTTCGCAAAAGTAGGCGATCCCGCATAGTGGATCGGAACCATAGAACCCCGGGGAACGGTTCATCCGCGACGATAACGGAGAAATCAACGAAGGGAAGGTTTAACGGAAGCCTAGAGGAAAGGGCGCAGATAGAACTAGAAGGAGGGCCAAATCAGCAAGGAAACGAAGGAGAAGAAAGCGATCAAGCCGCTTGTAGATTGCCAGAATAGGCCCGGGGATGGGCGAAGTACTATTCCGAACAGTGGACTATTTTATTTAGATAACGCGGGGATTTTTCTCCAATGTTTTCGTTAAATGAAACTGATCCATCTAGCTTGGCAGAAAAACAACTTCTACTATTTTTTTTCAAAATTCAGACAGAACGCAATTTCTCAGAAATATTTGCTATAAAGCATCGAGTAAACTGATCCATCTAGCTTGGCAGAAAAACTGAGGTTGGTCGATCGATTTATATAAAAGTTATTCTGTGTGCCATCAATTATAACACTGACTGTATCTTTCTCGGAGAGGGGGATGGGACTCGTTCCCGGACGATTACACAGAAATGAAGCAACGAGGCGTCGATGTTCCCGATCGATGAGACGAAGCGTGTCGGGAGAATGGTAGGATTGCGAGCAGCTCTCTAAAGATGCAATACAGAAAAACGTGTGCGAAGAACAGAGATGGGATTGGAGGGGAAGGGGTGGGGGTTGGTCTCGTGTGTATAGATGTGTGTATTCTTGTGAGTGCGTGTCACTTTTCTGGAGGGTGACAGAACCAGTGGACGGGAGGGGAGGGTGGAGAAGAAATGAAGAAACGAAAAAACAGAAAGAAATGAAAACGAAACATTCCAAGAGACTGCGAAGAGTATATAATAATATAATATAATATACGGGAGAAGATCGAAAAAAGTAGCGTGCTTAACTCTATCAAGCACTAATTCACCAAGTCACCAAATAAACGAAACTGAAAAGCTGATCGAAACGAGTGATCGAGATCCGAGTGATCGATTATTTCTGAGAATCTAGGATGGAGGAGTTGGGGAATTGAGGATTGGACTGAAAAGAGACGACACTTCCAACTTCGATTTTGACCTGGTTCTGTACAATGATAGATGCTTCATAATGATGTGCATAAAATGTTAGCCGTAGTTGCTTGGTAGTTTTGAAGATATAAATAAAATTGAAGATGCATATACTTCTTTATGTATTTCGAAAAGGTTATTGTAGCAACAGATGTTGCAATGGTGGAGAGAGGTAGTTTCTTGCAGGGATTTATGCTGGTTTAACAATGTTGTTTTTATGGCAATTTTATTGTCATTTTTCATGGTGCATACGAGAGAAATACAAACAATATGAAATATTCTTCGAGAGTTGACGTGAACGTCAAAAATGAATTTTTCATTTGTATTTTTGCTGTATTCTGCACAATGATACCACAATAAGATTGCCAGAAAAAGAACTTCGTTAAACGAGAATTCCAGGACAATCCATGTCGCAATCTTTTTTGGTATATACATAAAGAAGTATTTAATTGTTTGTATTTACGCCATTGTGGACTTGTATGCTACCATCAGACTGCGGATTTCACGCATTTATGTAAAGATAGAAGAAGAATTCAAGAGTTCAGAATTCGAGAATTCATTGTAAATAATTCTATTGAAGAAAATTTCGAAAATTTATATTTTGCATGAAGATCCACAGTCTATCATTGTACAGAAGCTCGTCGACTCTTTGCACTCGAAGCCACCTAATTGATAGCTCCAGCACTTAAATATTGCTTCCATGTACCTTTTCTTCATCTCATACGAATGTATGAAATTAATCATATAATACTGAAACATTTAGCAATCTATTCAGTAGAAACGAACATAGAAAAAATTGCTCTGAATTCAGTCTACAGCTGTGTCCACACCGAAGCAGCATCGAGCAACTTTCTGTCACGTCTCAATCCAAAAAGTCGCATGCCGCTTGAGCGTGTGCAGAGCTCCAGACCCACCGCTCGAGTGCGAAGTGTCGAGATCAAAATTGTACGGTCAGAGTGCGTCTCTTGCAAATATATAGATAGAGTAATGCTTCCGGGGTGGACCAACAGAGAGAAAGAACAAAGAGGGTGTATCGGGTTTGGGTAGATCGAAAGTGACAGTAGTAGATCCGACGGAGAATAGAAAGTTGGCAAAGTAGAAGAAATCGGGATCAGAGAGACAGAGTAGAAAAAGTATAAGTATAATCGAAGTAATTCGAAGTAAGAGTTTTCTATATAAGTTAATTAATCGAAGTAAGTAGGTAAGTAAGTAGGTAATTAAGTAAGTTATAAGAATAAGTTTGAGACAAGTTAATAGAGAAAAGTTAATAGAAAATAGAGTTAATAGATAAAATAGTTAATAGTTTATATAAAGAGTGTGTGTTCGTTTGTTTGGCGGGCATTAACTAGAGTCTTAAGTGAAAGTGAGTACATCATACGTCATGTCACCATAGCCCACGGTCGTCATCGTGACAACGGCCCACCAGAACGCGTCCGGAATGGACTTGAAGAACGAATTCTCGGAACCGGCCTCCGCGAAGTATACTGCCGATGAGAATAGCACCACACCTGCAATGCAAGGAAGAAAACACCGGTTCAGTGGGTTTAACGCCCCCGGTGGCTCTGTACCTCATGTCCCCGTAGCCCACGGTCGTCATCGTGACCACCGCCCACCAGAACGCGTCCGGTATCGATTTGAAGAAGCTGTCCTGCGTGCCCGCCTCCGCGAAGTATACCGCCGACGAGAACAGCACCACACCTGGAACGCACACAAGAGGAACACACGCTTCAAGACACGCTATTTTCTCTAGCGAGCCCTAGCTCTCTCTCTCTCGCTCGCTCGCTCCCACTCTCTCGCTCTCGCTTTCTCTCTCTTTCTCTCACTCTCTCTAGTTCTTTTCTGTATCTTTGGTTTTCTTGATGCATCTTGCGACCAATCGCGTATCGATTCTGTTCCTCGATCGATGGAGATCGTTCTTCCGCGCGATACTTGTGTTTTCTTTCTTTGTTTCTTTCCTTTCTCTCTCTTTCTCTTTCTCTCTCTCTCTCTTTTCTCGGTTCGGTCTCTCCTCGACGTTGGAAATCCCACAGTGTCTCTTCTGCCCGGCTACCTCGTCGATCGAGCGAAATATCGACGGTTCTTATGGGGTCCGTTCCATCAGGATGATTGGACCCGGACCAATTCCCCAGGAAAACGGCCATCGACCATCCTCTGGCCGTACGTCGGTTTCGGTTACCTAGATCTCTCTCGGCTGAGAACCTCCATCAGGATTCTCCTGCTCTCTCTCTCTTTGTCGGCGATACCCTTATTATTATTATTATTATCACTATTATTTTTATCGTTATTGTTATTAGTGTACTTTTTTTTTGTCTAGTTTCATTTCTCATGTTACTTTATATATATTTTTTTTGTATGCACGTATATTTATTATATGGACATACAGAGATTTTTTTTTTCGTTATACTTTCTTCTTATTTAACCAACGATGTGCTTGCCGTTTCTTTTTTCGGTGCGTTGACTATCGCGTCATCTGATCACCGGTGACATGATAATCAATACGCTGGTAAAAGATACTCGGTTTGACTTGACAGGAAAGAGTGGTCGAGAGAAAAGTTCGATAGGGGGGTATAGGGGGTGGGGGGCATGAAAGAGGGGGACTTTGTCGATATCCGATTTTTCGTCCCTTTGGCGGGGAACGGAGTGTAAAGCGGGCTTGTTGGTCTAAGACCCGTGCAAGGTAACGCGATCTTATCATTCGACGCATCGGAATGCCGGTTACTAGATTTATCGAGTTCCGAGAGAATCTTTCGAATTCCGAAGAATTTTAGTTACAGCCTCTTTTTTGGCTCTACTCCGAAGAGAAAAGGAAACAATGATCGAGGTGTTGTAAATGTGTGGGTGGGTCTCTGGTTACCCATTAACCCTGCGGAGGTTGTATTCTTTTTTGAAGACACCGCTTTTTTAATATTGGAGGCTCAGTTACACAATTTTAGAATACAATTATTCGGTATCTAAAAATAGGAGCTTTTATCACCACGTATAAAAATATATCGAAATTCTTTTCTCTTTCGCTACGATTAAAACGCTACGTTTTTATCTCCTTACTTTGCTACTCTATATGTAATATAGGAAGATCCTGGATACTTGTGGAATGGTCAAAAAATATTTGTACAATTCGAGGCTCTACGTTACATATTCATGAAGTTAAACAACCACCCCCGCAAGGTTCAACCTTTTCCAACACTAGACTGCGGATCTTCATGCAAAATGAAAATGTATTTTCTCTTTCAATCGTCTTTCAATCATCTCATAAAAAGGCAAATATAATATAAAAATCTCTCAACACTTTTAGTGCCCATCCAGCAGCCTCGGAGCTTTCATCAAATCAATTTGAAGATCTCTGACGCTAAAAATATTCCTTCATCCTGCAAATTTGCAGATGCTAACCAAATTTGCATTTACAATTTACAATTTGCAATTAATTCCGTCTGCCATTTCTAGAAGACGTAGCACTCAAAGCGTTAAATTCTGCGAACGTCTTTATTCATTTTTCTGATAAATGCATGATATCCGCAGTCCACCCATCAACATACAACAATGTTAAGAGAACCCGCGAACCGGTTACCTTGCACGGCAGAAGAAGAGGGCCGTCAAGAGATATGTAAAATAGAAAAAAAAAGTAGAGTAAGAAAGAACGAAGCGATGGAACCTGCGTGTCCTGTCCTGGCCAGACATAGTGGTCACCGCGTAACCGGCGGAGCAAAGTTAGCGAAAGTTATCGGAAAGGGGTCTTGCCCTTCCACAGAAGGTACGATTCCTGAGGGGGCAAGGACATCGCCGGAAACTTCCTCCGGGACCTGAATTAAGAATCGATAGAGGAACGAACGGGGGGTTGTAAATCTGTCGGCGAGACTGTTCGAGACCTGTTTTGCAGAATGGGAGGCGCCCGCCATTATCGGGAGAAACAATGCGAGAGAGCCAACGATTCATCCGCGATCTCCGAAACGATCTCTCGCCCCCCTCTTTGCTATCGCGAAACGAGCAAGTACAATGGGAACCGCGAGATTTTCACCGGCTCACAGTGCGTTGACAATGGACAAAAATTTGAAAAATCAATTTTCACATTCTGCTATTTAAAATCTTCATAAAAGTGTTTCTAGCCAATAAACGAGCGAAAAGTTTCTATTAAAATTCATTCTAGCTCTTTGTTAATTCCACTTTCTCGAGATCGAACTAATAATGTAAATTTAAACGCCACCGGTGATTTTAATTGAGGTTTGCAAAAAAACACTTCTTGTGTAAAACTGCTTCGTGATTCTCGACGGAAAAACAAGATAAAAATTTTAACTATTTTTTTTTATGTCAGAGGACTTTCCAGCTTATGAAAAAATGTTTCAAATGAAAGTTACAAGGTATACAGTTGCACAATTTTTCGATGTTTGCAAAATCAGAGCTACTCTAGTGTTTTGAAAACGTCTCAGTGTCACCTTCAATATCACCTAATAAACAAGACAGATTTCCCCTCAAAATTACAATAATAACCTCTACGTAACCTCCCTGTGACTGCAATGTCAAACAAATACAATCATCCTGTACCCTCTTCTATATTATATAACTTTCGTCTGAAACATTTTCCAGTAACGAGATTTTCAACGCACTGTGCGGCCGTGTGTGTGCCTCTATTCGCGTGCGAGACTCTACAGAGAGAGAGTTCGCGAAACTCTGTTGGGGAGAGCGATTCGAATCCGAAACGGGCGAAATCCGAAGAAGAACGATTTAGCATGAGATTTATATTAGAAAACCGTCAGGGTGAGAAAACACGAAGAACCACGGTCGATTGGACAGCTCGTAGATGATTCGAGTGGTGATTACGGTTATTCGCTGGCTGATTGGTTACCGATTGATTGGGCCAGCCGTCGGCGGGATTCTTTTCTCTTATATTTTTGGTTTCGACTTTCGAAGCCGGGCACACTAAAAAAAAACAAAAAAAAAACTCCGATCCGTGTGTTTCGGAGAATAATATACATTAATCTCCAGGGACGGTACAGGAAGATGTGGTCTCTATATATATATATATATACACACACGGGCACGCATGTATATATATACTTATATGTACCGGTACTCGATAATACGTATGTAACACGTGTGGCGGTCGTTGAGCAGAGGTTTTTGAGTGAACGTCTCGGGAACTGGCGTGCTCGTCCCGAGGAGCGGACTGGTTCTAATTTCTCTAGACGAGCTACCGTGATATCCTCGTTCAGCAAGGTTCTCGATTATCGAAGACTAGCCCTAATGATGAAGTAGGTAGGTAGAGCTCTCGGCTTCTCTATCGTCGTGATCTCGTCTCGGAGGCACTCTCTCTCTCTCCCGACGATACATACACATAAGAGAAACACTGGCGGTGGTGTAGTGTCTGTCTCTCGCGAGGCAGGTGAGAAGGTGAGAGACGACACCGACGGACGAGAACACAAGAGTGTCGGTCGTTCTAAAAAAAAAGCGTCTGGGAGATATGCTGGTATGTGTATGCGTGTGTGTGTGTGTGTACGTGTCTGTGTGTACGTGTCCGTGTGGTCAACGAATCGTTCCGACAAGAAAAAGAAAAAAAAGGAAGAAAAAGTATGAGAAGGTACGAAAGAGTAGATATTACTCGTATCGTGTTTTCCTTTATCAGTAAACAGAAGGTAGACGGCGCCGGTATAGAAACACGCGGCGGTTTCTCTTTTTGTTTGTTTAATTGTTTTTGGTATTCTCTTTTCTTTGCAAAGAAGAGACAGACAGAGTAAGTAAAACAGAGTGAAGAAAATATATTTAGATCGTATAGGCAAAGAAGAAGATGACGCAGTGTGAACGGGAGACTCACCGATGAAGAGGAAAAAGATGAGCAAGCCGAGCTCCCTCATGGAGGCCTTGAGCGTACGGCCGAGGATCTGAAGGCCTTTACTGTGCCTGGACAGCTTGAATATCCGGAACACCCTGACAAGCCTGATGACCCTGAGTATCGCCAGGGACATGGCCTGGTTCGTGCTCTTGTCCTGCGGGCTTACCGGCGCCTTCGGCAGATCGATCGTTTCCTCCTCCTCGGCCATCACGGTGCCGAGCGTGATGAAGTAAGGAATGATCGCGATGATGTCGATGAAGTTCATTACGTCACGGAAGAAGTTCAGTTTGTTTGGACAGGCGAGGAAGCGCACCGATAACTCGAACGTGAACCAGATGATACAAATAGTCTCTATTAGGAAGAACGGGTCCGTGATGTCCGGCACTTCGTCCTCCTCGATCTTCGTGCCGTTCGTCGTCGTGTTGAACACCTTGTAGTGCTTGAACTCCGGCAGGGTCTCCAGGCAGAATATCACGATCGACAGGAGGATCACGAACACGGATATTATGGCGACGACCCGGGCGCCCTGCGAGCTCTCCGGGTACTCGAACAACAGCCAGACCTTCCTCTGCAGCTCGTGCGTCGGCAGCGGCTTCTCCTCCTCCTTGATGAACCCTTCGTCCTCCCTGCGGCAACAATTCACCATTCTCAAATGCGCCACACATTTCTCATACTACACCAGAGACACCATCGGGATCTCTCGCCTAACCCCCCCAACAACGTCGTACCCAAGTCAGAATCTCCGGGGCCATTTCACTCCCAAAAACGGTAAAAATTAAAACGATATCAAGCAGATTTTTCTATTTAATATTGTCCTTTGTTGCTGGCTTCATAGGGTCCGAGACATACTGATACTGATCTCTGCCTTGTGGTGTTGCTCTAATATACTGGACGTCCGCATTGTTCACCTGTCCAATTGAAAATGTCATTTGGAACATGACCTGTATATTACAGTAACGCTACAAGGCACATATTATCAGTGTGTTTTCAACCCCATGATGAACCTAGGGCTCACTGGATGAAAATTTTAGTTAGCAAATAGTTTTTACCATTTTTGGGACCCAAATGACCCACAGAGCATCGCCCGAGAGAGTTTTTCGGTTTCTCTACCACTAGTGATTAGACCGAGCAGCTTCGTGCACCTCTTTCCTTATCTAAACAACATTCTACCTTGAATTTATACACGAAGGTCAATGTTGTGAATGGTTGTTGCCACTCGTAGATCATTCGAAGGCAGATTGATTTTTTATAATTCAATACTCATAATTATGCCACATTGCCTTTTCATTGATATTACAGAAGAGTCTCTTCTGAATGGAGCAGTATGATTCAATAGTGCATTATGGACATCTGAATGTGTCTGAACAATTGTTAATATGTAAAAGACACACAAAATCAATATCACAATTTACAGTGTAATATTAAATCATATGATCCTATTGAGAAGAGTATAATGAACAATTCTCTAAATTAATTTTCTAGATAGTCGCATCAAAAATTCAATTTCAAAAATCAGTCAAAACAGCCTCGAAAAATTTCTCGATATTCTGGTATAATTATATAAATGCATAAAGCTGATCGGTCAACTAAATTAGCTGCAACTACTGAAAGAAAGGGGACGTGTGTGTTGTGCGTGTTCGTCGAAATCGCAGGTTGGAAGGTTGGCCGCTTCTCTTGCGTCAAAAATTCGTTGGGTGAAAGAGAAAACCTTTTTGTCGACGAGAACGTCGTCGACAATTTCTGGTACAAGATAAGCAGCCTTCTGTGTCCATTACTACTTTTCCGACCTGCGGGTTCGGCGAAACGGAATCTGAAGAGTTCTAGGGTCAAGCTAACGTTACAAAGAAATAATGGAGGTAAATGTTTTTACCTTCAGCCTCTTCTTAATGCTTTTACTCCAAAAAAAGAGAAACTCTAAACAACGAGATCGTTTTTGTTTTGTTCTTTTCGTGTAACCTCGAGAACCATTTCGACCGTAATTCCGTCCGTCGTCTGACCGAAACGGTTACTTCCACTGGCCGCAGTAGTAGAAGCAACCATCGAGTCCGGCCGACAAACAAAACGACCAACTATTTCACCGGGAATGTTGATTCCTCGGTGTGGAAACTGACGTTTCCTTCTTGTTACGCGGTGCACTCGGTGACCGGGATTTAGGCGATCAAACTTTGCGCTATACTTTTCCCCCAAATCAGCGAAATTTCAATTTCAAACTATGTATTTCGTGTATCAGACTATCTTGTCTCTAGAGATTTCAAGGTTATCTGTCCTTTCTAATAATCTAGAACCTCGCGACCTTCGTGTGACGATTAAAAGATTAAAATTGACGAATCTGTCTCTGTAATGGACAAATTATACTAGTTCTCGATTCAAACTGAAAACTATTTCTTTCAGGGACCTCTTTATCCGATCTCAAGCCCGAGGAACAATTTTTGAAAAGTCGTCTCACGGTTCGCGTTTTAAACGAAGCCCATTAAAAAGTTTTCCCTAATTCTTCCGGTGGCTGATTGCCCCAGGAAATTGCTTTCATTTCAAAAGATCCGATGACCGAGCGAGATCTCGATTCCGATGAGGAATGTTTGGATTTCGATAGGGAAGTTTTTGTCATCGTTGCGAGGGACGTTGTATAATGGTCGGGCAAAGTTTGATAGCCGGTGTTCCTGTCACCGGGCGCGAATTCCTCGGTTGGAACGCGAAATGACGGACACACGGGGGTGTACGGGGGCGGAGAGTTTCGTTCTGCGGTAACGAAAGTCACGAAACGGGATCTGCCCGATCCGCCCCCAGGAGCTAGAGGATTGAACATCCCTGAACAATGAGCCCCCGTCGGAGTTCAGCTCGAGGCCTCGATTTTCCAGGGGTCTCCAACCTTCCTCCCTTCCTCCTGTTTAACTATGTTCCCGAACTAATCTTGACCGCGACAAAAACATTCTAATTAGCCGCTCGCTGCCGCTCCTCGGCAAACACCGATCGCGACTCAACCGTTCGTTGTCTCTATTAGCCCAGTCAATGAATATAAGGGGGGTGTAGAGGGAAATGGAAGGAACACAATTTTTAACTTTGGGACTTTGTTTCGACTAGTTAGCAGGCAAACATACTAAGAAGAAGTGGGACGTAGAAGATCCCCTTTTTCGGTTTTCCGCTTATATCTCGGAAACTATGTGTCCTAGCGATAAGACTATCCTATACAAAATTAAAGCTGACAAAATGTACCATAAGATTGACTCCATCCAGTTTTTCGCTATCTCGCATAGTTTCCGAGAAAAAGAAATTTTTGCCTCACGTTTTTTGTCTTATTTAACTAGCTAACTCTTCAGCCCAATTAGTGAACTTCGAGCGCGGGTGTCTCCGAAACTATGCGAGATAGCGAAAAACTGAATCAAATCAATCTTGTGTCACATTTTGTCAGCTTTAATTGTGTATAGAATGGTGTTATCGCTAGGACGCATAGTTTCCGAGATATAAGCGGAAAACCGAAAAGGGGGACCTCCTACGTGCCCCCTGCACCCTGCTCACCTTCTAGGAGTGGGGACTTTTAGTATGTTTACCTCCTAACTAGTCCAAACAAAGACGCAAAGTTGAAAATTGTGTTCCTTCCATTTCCCTCTACTACTTTTCGTTGACTGGACTATATCTGGTTCTATCTATCTAAAAAGGTAGTTCTATCTTTGCGAGGTAGTTCTATCTTTGCGAGATAGTTCTATTTATCTTTCGATTCCTTCGCGAGGTAATACTATTTACTTTTCTATTTCCTCGCGCGAGGTAATTCTATTTATGTTTCTATTTCCTCGCGAGGTGTTCGTTTTCGTTTCGTAACGTTTAGTTGCGTTTTCCAACAGCCCCCGTCAGATTTTCTCAGACGGGAGGGTGTCTCGAATCTATCGAAAGCAGTGATTTTTATTTAGTAACAAAAAGATTGTGGGGCACTCGTGTACCTAATAATAGCTAACTGTTATTTGTCCTCTTGTTACGAACAGACCGCGGTCGTTTGCGAGAACTAATTTCTAGGGCACAATTTTATCGGATGATTCGACCGTGCTGGCTTCAATTGTTTGTACACTGTCGTATGAAATAATATTTCGAACAAAGACTGTAGAGGCTTAAGTGAAGCTTAAATTAACAACAATTCGCAAAGTTCATCTTGAGAAATTCTTTTAAATGATGTACAGGGTGTCTTGGAAATATTCCACTGCTAGAAATATGCATACTTTTGACGCAAACGCAAATCAAAGAGATCTACGCGGTCGCATAGATCAAAATGTAAAAGTTTGTATTTGTGACGGAAGTACACGTGTTTGAATTGTGAAAATTTTTGGACGCCCTGTATATACATTGTAAAGTCTCAGGATGAATTGCACGTCCCTATAGAACGTAATTTGTTTTTGTTCGAAGCATTTTTTCACGCAACCGATAGTTCCGAAACAATTTAGGGCAGCAGAGTCGAGTGACTCACCCGGTATAGTCTTCGTTAGGAGCTCTATTCTGCGACACAAATTGCATCGATCGATGTATCGATCATTTGTTTCTCCGTTTGATCTACTACCCCTGACAGAGAGTACTCGATTATTACAACAACACAATAACAGTAGCTAACAGTATTCAAAGAAAATATTAAATAAACGTTCATGTTCGTCTAACCAAATACAAACTAATACACTATTCGTGGTGTGTGAAGATTCTGAAGGATTGTTCAGTGACAAAGTAAGGAACACTGTTAGGAATACAACGTGTGCTACGTCTGTGCAGTCAACATTTATCTGACGTCCGAACAAAATATTAAACAATACATCGAACACTCCACAACAACAACAAAGACTATCTCGTACAGATTCCTAAAGAAATTGTTCATACTTTCTCGATAAAGAAACGAACGTAGTAGGCTGGTGCACGTGAAATGCGTGAAGCTGTAAATCCGGACGTCACAAGACGTCATTAAATGATTGAAGCAAGGATATTAAACAATTTCAAACAACTTAATTGATTGGATAAATCATTTAGAAACAGGGACCATGGAATAACAAGTATTTCATCGACTAAAATCGTATTGGTTACAAATAAGGATTATAACGTAACAGTTATCGACAAGGGAAATTCATTTCGATCGCTCATAATTAGACTGCGGATTTTATGCATTTATGACAAAAATGGATACGTACAATTTAAAGCAGTGGACATATTAAAAATATTTAAGGACATTAATATATTATTCTCAGAATAACAGGATAATTAAAAGAAGAATACAATTTTTATTTGGCTCCTGTGTCCTGCAATCAAAGCAACCTTTTTTTATTTTGCATAAAGATCCGCAGTCTACTCATAATAGTTATTCGATGAGATAAATTTATTTCGATCGCTCATAACAGTTATCGATGAGAGAAGTTCATTTCGATCGCTCATAACGGTTGTTGATGAAGGTTTGTAATAATTATTATTAAATAGTACAACTTTCAAATGGTAGACAATCAATTATTTCATAAATTGTTAAAAAATTGTCGATTTTGTGTTGTTCTTATGGTCTGTTGATTCGTCTTGTTGTACGAAACCTTCTCAATGAATTTCAATGTCTTGCTCCATCCGAAAAAGAGTAGACAACTCAATAATTAAATAAGCAACCAAAATGAGTTTTCTCATCAATAATTAATATGAACAAGTGAAAAGAAATTCGATCATCGATAACTGGTATTGGTTATGAGCGATAGAAATAAATTTCTCTCATCGATACCTGTTATGAGTGATCGAAATGAACTTCTCTCATGGATAACTGCTTTCAGCAATCGACACAGTTTTTCTTCATCGATAACAGTTATCGAGGAGGATCCAATTTTTTGAACACTAGTAACTGTTATTTGTAACCAAAAACTACAAAAATCGATATTTTTTAATCATTTTGTTCTTTGACTTTTTTTCTTTATATCTTGTGTACATTATCTTAAATTTTAATAACAATCAACTTTTTATTAACGATTTTTATCGCAGAAAATGTCAGAATAATTGCTATTTTTGGTCCCTGTTTAGAATACAAATATTTTCGGTGGGAAAATGAATGTTGACAGATTGTTATTCTCCGCGTGCACCAGTCTAATATGTCCGTTTCTCCCTGCACATCTTTCCCAGGGGTAGTTTGTTGATCTCTGAACAAATGAGTCAGCAGTAAAAACGTGGTCGGTCTGTTCGCGACTGATTCATCCCGGAGACTGTACCTCGAGGAGGATTGAAGAAGCAGAGGATGTTGGAATGCGTACCTGAACTTGTTGGTGGCCAGCTCGCCCAGCTCGTAAAACTTGATCTCCTCGGAGAAGACATCGAGAGGAACGTTGACCGGACGACGCAGCCTGCCGCCGCTCTGGTAGTAGTAAAGTATCGCGTCGAAGGAGGGCCGGTTCCGGTCGAAGAAGTACTCGTTGCGAAGCGGATCGAAGTATCGGATCCGCCGTGACGGATCGCCAAGGAGCGTGTCCGGAAATTGGTTCAGCGTACGCAGCTGCGTCTCAAACCGTAAACCGCTCACCTGTCCGGGATCGAAACCGATAATCGATTATGCGAGAGAACACCGTACACCGTACACGCACACATACAGCGAGACCCCGCCCTAACACCAAATCCCCTTTCATCCTGGCCAGAGGATACCCTGCTAATTGGGACACCGGATTAATTCCCCTGCAAACCCTGGCTAATTCGACTACACCTTTTCTTTTCGACACTTGACACCTGACCGATCCACTGAGTTTTCATCAGTGGCTTTCATTACAGCACTTCGATCACTATTCGATTCTGATCCGGCTTCTTTTTGTTTTCTTTTAGCACTTTGTGTACGTCCCATTCAAAGTTAGATCAATCGGCTAGAAAAAATCGCAAGTCAAGTTTCAAGTACTCTTTGTAAAGGGGGAGCTTCGTTCTGTAAATCTAAGATAGTTTCGGTAGGCAGACAAATTTTTTGACGCTTTTACAGACGTTTCAATTCGTAACATTTAGGGCCAAAAAAGTGTTTTCAGTTTCTCATCTGCTATATTGTGCACAAATATCTCAGATAAAGTGAAAGCAGATAATTTAAGCTTTAAAATGAGCCCAGGTATAATGTTCTATTATTCATTTTAACGAAATTATCACAGTTCGAAAATTGACAAATCTCGAGAAGGGAGTAATAGCGATTAAGCAAGAATATGGATATTTCTCACAAGATTTTTAAAGAAGATTTACTTCTCGCTGAAACAACACTACGCGCCATTTGCAAACCGCTAAAATAGAGCTTACAGTCGAGTGCTCTATACGTAATCTGATCATCTCGAGGCCGAGAGGATCCTAGAGAGGATCCTATTCCACCTGCTCTCGACTCTGTCGCGTCGAATAGGTTATAAAATGGCGTACGTTCGTTCGAGCGTGAGGGTTTTGACGAGCGAGAGGAATTTTATGCTGCGTCGTCTTTTGTTCGGCCGAAACGAGGTTCGTTTGATGACCGGCGATGATCGTGACTCGACTGGCGCATCACATAAACTCAGCATTGTTCGGCTATTTATTATTGCAATTGTTCGCTGTACCATTTGGGAAACAGCTCTATTCCTCATTTATTATTCGCGGGATGTACAGACAGATAAAAAGCAAACAATTGCTGATCACGTTGATGTCACAGGCATCGTTATTACTAGACTGCGGATCCTTGTGTGCAAAATAAATACTAATTTCTTTTAATAATTTTAGTAGCTCGTAAATTACGTACTGGCAATATTAAATTCATCTGACGTTCCCTCTATTTTGTGTTTCACCTACTCGCCATGAATGCATCAAATTGTGTTGGTGGACGGTTCGCACAGGGGTGATCGCGAATAATTCTAAATAAATCGGCATGGAAACCCGATTTGTTTTGGCCCGAACGGGACGTTCGTCGATGCTGTCTCTCTCTCTCCCATGCTGCGGAAAAACTAATAAAGGAAACTGGGGTAATTGCGGCCGGCCATTAGGACGATTAAGAATAAAAAGAAGAAGTATCGCATCGGTTAGAACTGTCGCGGGGATGGGCGGCAGGCACAGGTTTATCGACGACGCGTCCACCGCGGCACCGCCTCCGCTTCCTCAATTCTGATATTGCGTTACTCGGGGAATTAAAGACTCAAGCTGGGCTTCGACGATGCTCGAGGCGCTGGGGACACTGGCCTGCAGCTCGGCTGACATTTAATAAACGAGCGAGATTCGATCCGTGAATCGATTCGACCGGCCGAGATTCCGACGGCACGCGTCCCGCGTTCGTGGTCGCGTGGCTCCCGTCGATTCGAAACATTAAATCGATTTTACATGCAGGATCCATCGACGAACAGAGTCTCAATAATTTCTTATAAAAGTATAAGTAAAGTACAGAAAGATTTAGAAAAGAAAGATTTAGAACGATCTGATCTAAATTGAACAATCTTTCACCGGGAAAAATTTGTGACTGCACGAGCTTAACCCCTTCCCCTATAATGTCGTGTCTGACTCGTGATGAAGATTCTGAACAGAGTCGAAATAAATATATGTATGCTACTAATTTCCTTTAAACCGAAATAAAATTCTACTTTGGTTTTGTTAATGTACAGCTATTGAGGAATATAATCACAGTGTTGGGCAATAAATAAATTTATTTATATAAATAATTATTTAAATAAAAAGTTATTTATTAGGTGAGCAAGTCTAAATGAATGATTCAAAATAATAAAGTTAATTGTTATTTACAAATAAAATTTCAATTATTATATGTATTGACAAATAATAAATTAAATTATATTTTTTTATAGGCAGCTACAGTATACCCGAAAAGGTTGTGTAGCAGGCAAAAAACACGCACGTGTTCATTAGACCAAAATCAGACCAAAAATTAAATCCAATCCAAATAATAAATAATTTCTTATTTGCAAATAAGAAATAATAATTTATTTAAATAAAAAGTTTAGTATTTGCAATTAAAATCACATATTTATTTATTATTTAAAATAAAATTTGCCCAACACTGAATATAATACAATAGATATAAATTTTCTCCTTTTTTAGGAAATTATACGAACTACAAAAAAGTTCTAATCACCGAAACCGTAAAATAAATCGTAGGGCAAGGGGTTAATGCTCGATAAACGCCAATGAATTTAGCATGGTGTTAGGTCGTTCGGAAAGTAATTTCGTTTCTCGTGTAGAAAATCTTCCATTTGTTATTACTAGACTGCGGATCTTTGTGCAAAATAAAAAATGTGTGCATTGATTGCAGGACACAGGAGCCAAATATAAATGAATTATTTTGATAAATGAGTTTCCGAACGACCTAATAATTTGCATACGGCATCGACGAATTCGCGTAAGAATTTTTTCAAGTAGGAGAATGCACAAGGGTCCGCAACGAGTTCATCGAGCGTTCTTTGTACCAACGGGGCAATCGTGTAAAGAGGGAAAGAGCCGCCGGTTATTGTTCCCTGAGTATGACTCTAATCGCTGTCGCGGATGAAATATACAATTCCATTTCCTGCGGGTCGCAGGCCGGGTAGTTAAGGTTTCAGGAACAGAGCAGCACAACGGCGTCGCGACGCCGATTCGCAAAGCGTCGTCGCGGGGACCGACGTCCGTCCAGAACAGAAATTGGATTGCGCTTGCAACGACGCGCGGCGTAGCGGACAAACGCGAGTGTAACTCAACTGCTAGGATCGATATTTAGTCTCGTTATATCGAACGATGTGCGCGACCGCAACAAGACTTGTTGCGGAAATCGTCTTTCGATCGGCTACCTGACACGCTGGTATTTGCATAAAGAATCGCGACTAACCTGCGAATTCCTGTTAAGCCTCTTCGCAGACACGTGACTATACTCTCAATTACACAGATTTGCGAAATTGGCAACTGCTAACGAGGGAATCTGGGAACTTCGCGGAGCTTCTGCTGTTATTCGATTTCCGTATTTGCACTGTATTAATATTCGGGTATTTACTGTTTAAATCGGTTAAGGGTTGCTAATGGTAATGCTCTGTTAAACAAGCTAAAGTTTCGTTTGCTTCACAATTTAATTCTGGGTTTGTATTACAAACACACAGATTTTTAATTAAAAATATGCAAATAATTTTGTAATTATACATCAAATTCGTTGTCTCTTCCCGAGCCAACTAACATGTTCGCTACCACCGTCACAAATATGTGACATCTATAATCTGACAGTTCACTTAAAAACAGTCAAATTAATTTTATGCACTTCGTTGTTTAAAGTCATAGTAGAATGCATAATTGTCAGAGAATCTGTGACTTTCTTCTGCTAAACTGTTTGAATAATTGAAAGTTGGGTACGTTGCATTTGATGAAACTTTCGAACAAGGAAGGTAAGCAACGAAACAAATGCTGGTAGCGAACATTGTCGAAACCTGTACAAAATAATCGCACGCCTAGAGTCCCGTAGAATCCTCTGGAGTGCTGTAGAACCCGACGAAACGCGGCAAGACAGGTGCCAAACAGAAGTCAATCGAGCGAGGGGGATCAGTCCGTGAAAAATCCGCGGGTAAGGATCGAACGCTGTCGGTGTAATTGGCGCAATGCAGTCGTGTCATCCACGAGGACAGATAATTCCGTTCACACAATACGACCTTGGTACTATATCGCCCCTGATTCCAAGACGAACTTGGCCGGCTGCCAAAATACGGTCTGTAGGTCACTTCGTGTCTTGAGATAGTCTTGTTCCGACGAAAAGAAAGAAATACGAACGGATGGACGGCGAGTATGCGCTCGTTATGGAGAACCGGCTAACCGGTCGCGAAATCGATCGGAATGCAGATCGTTCGGGTGCTGTTACACCGGATGCAACTTTCGATTTTATTCCGCACGTACAAATCTAGTTTCCAACACATTTCTCTAATTTTGAAACTCTATTTTCTCTTTTAACACTGAATCTACCGCTGCCGGACAAATAACCGGTCTTACATTGTTAATTCAATAATTATAGAAATTATGACTTGATTCGATAAGCTTTATCCAAGCACATTTGCACAAAATCTAAATAAATAGAGCCTTGTCATTTTTATCAGCTAAAACATTTTAATCGGTTTCAGAGTGCTCGGTAGTTTCACTGTTAATCATTTTAATAAGCCAAACATGCCTTCAAGAGTCTGCCTACTCAATGTCGGATTTTTCCTATTCATTGCAGACGCATAAACAATGTATGGAAATAATTAAGGCGATTTGTGCTTGTCGTGAACTACCGAAAATCGGTGTGACCGCACCCTCAGCTTTAGGGGCGCGCGTATCAGCACACGTTGGCGATCACCCGGACAATTCGCGCGCACACCCACACCCTGAATTCAGCGCGCACACGTTCGCCCATATCTCTCGCTGTCTACGCCTTTTACTCTTTTTCTTCGGGCGTGTCGGGACGGGCGACAAGTACGCTTCGTTATTCCGGACAATTGATATCAAATACGGGTCGGTGGATCCGTTTTTTCCCCTCTCGTTCATTTTCTTCGACGGGCACCGACGCGACCAGCTGAATTTCGACTCCAATTATCCCGCCGCGTCGATAGATATGAAACGTCCCGGACCCCTTTCAAACACGATCGTGCAGAAAAGCGAGCCGCTGAAATTTCGATTAATTCGATCAGTCGCGGCCATTAAGCCTGGCAAATCGTTCCCCGGAGCGCACAGCAGGCTGTGAACTCGTTTTTCGTGGCTGAGATTATTCCAGCGTTATTTCAAGGTTTAACGCTGTGATACAGCTGGAAATTCGTGCATATTTATACATTCGATACGTATCGATCAGTGGTCCCGGACCAACGATCCTCGAACGATATTATCATCGTCAACATGCCTCTCTCGACGGAACTGTCATAAATACAATGCCCTCTACAAAATTAGCTATTATTCGGTAGGAAAGGAAGTCGGAACGATCTATTGTTGATCCTTTCGCAGCCTTGTTTTCTCAAGCAGACGTTTGCTAACGTTACACGGATTTTACGAGTCCTGGCAAATAAGACGTGCCGGCGCGGCGATGTGTAATTGTGTTTGAAAATCGAGTCTCGCTTTCATGCCGTTCCAGTATAACAGCCGGCTAAGTCGATAAACCGATTTTATTGAGCATCAAACGTGCTGAGATACACGTGGAATAGGTATACGGCAAGATAGTGTTCGACACTAGATCTACCGATCATTAAAAATGGATATTCTTTTTTAAAAATAACAAGATTCTACTTACTTAGACTTTACAATATTCGTTAAATAACAAACCGGTTATTTGACCTAATCTGTGGTAGGCTCAGTGTTAACCACATCCTCCTAAAAATCTCTGAAACGGTGTCCCAACGAAACAGGGTTTAAAATCCCCACCCAAAAAATCAGAGAAAAGAAAGAATCAACGAACGTCACTCACGTTGATGACGATCCTCTCGCAAAACTCATGATCGTGCGGTATGGGCTGGAAGTGCGTGACGCCTGTGTATTGGGTGTGGGGGTTTGGCCCATCCTCGTCCTGGCTGCTGAGTTTCGGCAGCGATCTGCAAAACAAACACGATTCAATGATGATTACCCTGATCCCATCTCCCTCTCGCGTCACCAACACTATACCGCAACAACCAACAACAACAACAATAACAACGACAACACCAAGAACAACAAGAACAATAACAACTGTACTGCGTACGTATAAAAGGGGTAAAAACGAGAAACTGGGTTGCGCTAGCACCGGTACTAACAGGCCCCTGTACCAAGCTGTTCTCTTAATGAGCTACTAGACAGGTAAGCCGCTAAGGTCGACGACCGGACGGAGCCTAGCTAGATCGATCGATCCCGAGGATCTTGCCTCCGGATAGATCGCTAGCATCTGTTGGACACAGCAAGCCCACTAACGTTCCTTCATACTGGAATGCGTTCATTAATTAACAGGCTACTGGTCCGGGAAATCGCTAGCGAATTTCGATCGCTCCGAGACGCAAAATGCCGGGATCTGGGAGGAGGTTCGCGAGGTTCATCGATCGCGAAATGATCCTGACCGTGGCTCTTGATCCCTCCGACCACGTTTAACCCTTGTAGCAATTCTCAATATCTTCGACGACGTTTTCTAACATCGTTAAACGAGCATAATTATTAGACTGTCGATCTGTGTACAAAATAAAAGTGTTGTTCGTCAAATTACTATTCTATCTTAAATAAATCGGCAGTCTAATGATTATCGCAGAACGTTGTTAGTCCAGAAGAACATGCACGAAATTTTTTCATTGAGAGATCGTGTGTCTCTAGAAATGCCATTTGGAGAAAATCGGCGATTGTGGATCGGCAGGCAAGCTGCCAGCCGACTACACGATCGTCGATCGACAGCGATCGGGACTAAGGCAGTGAAGTCAGTGTAAAGGCAGCGCCGCGCCGTAGGCTCATCGCCAACACTCCGCCTCTGTCTTTGAACTCGTCGTCGTTCTTTTTTATCGCACAGTTGCAGAGAGCTGGAAGCTCTCTCTCGCCTCGATAGATACATCGATAGTTTCGCCACCCGCAGAGACTGTTCCAGATCGCCTTCTCAGCTTCTTTGGTGTCTTTCGATCGAGGCTTAATCCTCGGACAATGACGAGACCCTCGGCGAAACTTTCCCGACAACCAACTCCACGAAGTCGATGGATTCTCGATCGAAGATCCTCTTAACTCCACGGCAATTTTCGGGGGTGAGCAACCCCCAGCATCCCTTAGAAACGACGAA
Source organism: Lasioglossum baleicum (assembly GCF_051020765.1). NCBI lineage: Eukaryota > Metazoa > Arthropoda > Insecta > Hymenoptera > Halictidae > Lasioglossum > Lasioglossum baleicum. Next base: position 10,877,646 of record NC_134937.1, read on the forward strand.
AGATCACCGATAGAATTCGGAGAGTTTTATTTCGAATTCGGTAAATTTTATCTCCGGGAATTAGTGTCCCAGGACTGTTTGCGAATTATGAACGGCCATTTCATTCGACGAGGTGTTCGTTAGTGGGGAATTAATCTCCGCTGTTATTCGAGGGCGAATTTATTTGCTGTTTGGTTTGATTGAACGACGAATAAATGTGACATACCACGTTCGATCGATCAGCTTTTACATTATATTGTAGAATTACTGATGTTTGTACTTTTAGAATAAATTTCCTTACCAATTGGCAGACTGCGGATTTTCCTATCACTAGAATTGTACGAACTAAAAAATTTTAAATCTGGAAAATCCCTAAAATAGACTGAATAGCGTATAAATAATGGTGTCATGAATTTCATCCGCGACGGTGTTTCTACATGGCGAAAATGGAGCTCTCACGGAAAAATTATTGCTGAAATCCGACGACCAGGAGATACTTAACCCTGGCAACTCTACAAATAACGTAGAATCCTTCAAAATGACAACTAGGAGCTCTTAGTACACGGCTGAAAAGCGTGGAAACAACGGAGCTGCGAAATTCGTGGTGTTCCGTATGTCAGAAATAGACTTTTCACGGAAAAACAGCCACTAATAGCTTCCTGCCAGAAAGATTTAAAATTGATCAGTGTGAAATCGAGTGAAATGTGAAATAAAAATAATCGCAGGCTTCGCTGTGCAACTAATTCCGAGGAGCGCGCGAAATAATGTAAAACGCTCGTGGAACAACTGAAAGTTCTCGAGGGCAGACTGAATAGGGTATAAATAACGGTGCTATGAATTTGGTCCACGGAGGTGTTCCAGAAGGCGAGGCAGCGGGCAAGACGCGCGAGAAAGAAAAAGGAGAAAGAAAATGAAAAGTGGAAGGGAGACTTGCCGCCAAAGAGCATCTCCACGCTCCACTTTGTGGAGCAGAAGAGAGGAGGCTCTCCGGGTCGATTCTCGGCGTTGCTCCCGCTATTTCACCCGCGGTTCCACGCCAAAAATTTATTCCTCAACGCCCGCTGCAGCGCGCTGGGGTGAATAGCGTCTTAAAGTGCAGCATTCGGGTCGTCGTCGTCGGAAACGTAGGAAGTTGGTCAAACCGGATGATGCTCGGGGAAAACATTCGGACGTATCGGGATCGATACGCTGCAATTCCATTCTTCGTTTATTATACGAGCCTTCGGGGAATATGTCTGAAATGCTTGGTCAATAATAGCTGCAGTTTATGACTGACGGCGGTGCAGTTCGGTGGGATACGGTAGGGATAGATAAGAGCACTGCAGCACAGTCCTGCATTCCTTGAAAGATGCAGTTTCTCGAATATTTATGCGCAAACATGGTAGACCGCGCGTTGCAGCGTTGTTGCAGCGCCCGGTCTTTTAATAGGTCGACGGAATCTGGTGCAATAGTGTTACAATTACGCTGGTGTAACTCGTGTACAAGAATTTTCTAGTAGAAGTATATTGCACATTTTTATTGTGGGTGCAGCAGCCCCATAATTGCATTTAAATTGCAACTGAGCGAGCAGTCGTCAATCAAATTTAATCTTCAACGAGCTTGTCGTGTCACTTTCTAGCTACTTCATTCCAACATTGTGACTCGCTGTTCTAATGACTGTAAAAATTATTACACGACGCTTGAAAAATAATATATATAAAACATTAACAACGACGGTTAATGAATTTTTCCAAGAATCCGGGAAAAGTCCGAACCAGGCACTGTCTACAGCGAACCAGGATCGAGCAAGAATGTCCGCCCAAGTTCCTTGTCCCAATTCCAATCGAAAAAGTCTATCTTAGAGTGGTGAGGCGTGGTGACCTTGGCGAGGCACAGTTGCAGCGTGCATAAATATAATCAGTGATCGGCGCCAAGCGTTCGTCGAAGGTGGCAGGCCTGTTATCACGCGACAGTGCCAACCGTTTCACTCTCGAGACAAATGTTTCTCGCTTTCGTTGGGAAGGTCGCGACCGATTCTAGAAATAAAGGGGCAGATTATCCGGGCCAATAAAACACTGGTGAATATGCCAGATCGGAAGCTCTCTTATCCAAACCTGTCTGCGGACAAGACCGCTCATCAATCTGTCAAGAGAAGATGATTTGACCACTTTCATAACTATGGACACATTTATTCTCTCAACAATTTGAATAAATTCATAACTATACGACGGCTGTCTTACGTTCTACAGAAGTCTTCACTATGTCATCTATCCGTTCACAAATGCATAAAATCCGCAGTCTAGTCAGACGTTGAATACTTTGAACGCGAAACGACGCAGCATCCTAAGCATCCGGGCGAAACGGAGGACGGTGTTCGAGTCCCCAACGAGATATCCGAAGGTCTCGCGGTCTGCTCGTCAGTGTCAACAAGATATTCAAAGCGTGTCGATGGGGGGCAGGTGTTCTCTCGCGCAGTTGCGCGCCCTCGAGTCCCCCCTCTCTCCCTCTCCCTCTCTCTCGCAGCGCAGAGAAGAGAAAAGAAGAGAAGGCTCGACGTCACACCGCCTCACCGGGAGTAGGGAAAAATCGATATTTCAATTTAGTCGTTTAATTACGTCGCCGGTGGCGGGACAACGGCCGACTATTTATCAAAGTCCGGCCCGGCCGTGACGGTACCGTTGAGGGAAAACCGCGGGCCAGCAGTCATCTACTAGGCAGTCGAACGCAACGGAAAAACGAGGTCTAACGTTGCGCGTCACACACGCGTGCAACGCTCGGAATCGGTTCCCGGTGACGGATGGTTTATTCCTAGAGCACCGATGACAGTCGATGCACCCGGAGCGTCACTGAGAATAGCCGGACTGATCGCAGAAATAGACGCGAGACGCATCGGCGAGCACGTGTTCCCGCCTCGGTACAAGCATTCACGGAGATCGCGGGGGTTCAAGAAAAAGTTTCTCTTGTTGTCTTGCGGATGGTCAGTCGGAGAAGCAACCGTTAATCGTCGGTATAAATTTCTGATTGTTGGGGCCATTGAGTGGGCGTGGCTTCGACGAATTCGTTATTAATGGAGCCAGGACAGTACAGAATATAATGTGAGCCTATATCTAATTTAGCCAGAAATTATATCAGAATGGTAATAGGAGACTGCCTAGCCTACAATTAAAGGTCCTGGATGGGCGTGACTTCGTTGGTCCCGCCTTCAATACATCTAGAAAAGTGTCCCACAAGACATACCTAATCCGAAGCGATGCAGAAGAAGCTGGGCCTCTTCGAATATGGTATCAGAATCCCGATAAAGACTATAAACCTTTCACTGTCTCTTTATGGAAGACCCCGAGTGGGCGTGGCTTTGTGGCTCCCAATCTCAACGAGCCCCCAATCCCGACAATCTAATAACAATTTTATCTCGTCCTCCCGTCGCAATTAGCGTCCCTGCTAATTTGACAACGATTTTTCGCGGATGGTCCCGAGCGCGTCGGTCACCAGCGAAGTCGGATTCGCGGGTAACTGTTTCTCGCAGTCAGACAGCATTATCCGGAGCACAATGACGGCAGCGGATAATGCCTATCCCGCGGTACAAAAGGCCGGGCTCGGCAAGTGCATTCGAAAATAAAAAAACCGGGGTATATACAATATCGCGGTCGGTGGATGCGCGTCGAGCAAGAACGCGTATTTACAGAAATCTATTCTCCGGGTTTCATTGACACCCCTTCGCGAGCGAGCGCGCGGCCCGCCCCTGAAGGGATTAATTCCGAGGCTCCTCATTAATGTCTGCGCCCGTGTATCTCCGAGGACAATAAAGGCATTCTGTCGCCGGCGGATCGACGACGACAAAAATGAGGATTAAAGAGAGCCGAGACAGAGAGGAGTACCGCCGCCGAGGCTGCTGAGGCTCCAGTTGTTATTGTTGCCCGGATTACAATGGCATTGTTCGCGGTCGACAGGCGGGGAACCGATCGCCGATAGAAAGTCAATTAAGAAGCACTCGAAGGAGCCCGCGATCGACGACTTCGAGACTTCTAGCTTGCCTCGTCATCGACGTCTAATTGCCGTCCACTTCGAGGATCAGCCTGGATGTTCTCTCTCCCCTCTTCTCTTCGCTTCTCTACTCGTCTAACGGAACCAACGACCAACGGATTCAAGCAGGACTGAATGAAAACCTCGCCGGCCATTGTTGCCGCGACGCAGAAACAGACAGAGGGTTTATTTCCAGTCGTGAATGGGGATACACCGGTGTGCACGGAGAAAGGACTCGTTCCGGTGTGCCCACGTATCCGAAGACCGACTGAAAATAGCGCGTCGTCTCGCGGAAATACGACCAGTCCTCTTCCACCGTGACCCAGAAAACACTGTCGGCGACCAAGCGGGCTAAGAACCACGCTGGCCGTCTCGTGAGAACCGTCTTTACATCGCAGACACGCTCTTCTCTCACCGTTCAAAATTAATATACTCTTTTAAACTTCACCTGGGAACGCTGAGTTCGAAAATTTCTTGAAAGAACGAAACTTTACCAATTTTTATTCGAGATTTTGTTGGGAAATTTCGTAAAGGAACGAAGTAGGAGAAATAGTTAGATGCAATTTAAAGTATAAATTTTATCAAATCATTGATTAAACGTGTCTATATCTCCGAGGGTAGACGAGGCTCCGAACGAGGTTTACAAAGTGTTATTAAAGAGGGAACGACGTGGAATTTGAAACAGTGGAGACAGAGATAGAACGTGGTTCTATTCTTCGTTTAATCTAATCCTTCAACGCGTCTTGAAAAAATATACGAGCCACAGGCATGCTTTATCTCTCGACAGCTTAGGCACTCTCTATGCTCGATGATTTCGTCACCTGGACGCTCTATGTTTAATTGCACAGGTCCGAAACCAATTGCACGACCTCGCTATTGACAGAAAATAGATCGCACCGCGTCACTGACAGCTAGTATAACATCTGGTGAGCTGGTCGAGGAATATTTCAAGTGGGCAAGGTCCGCTAGTAATAATACTTTAAGGAGGGAATTGCTTCTTTCATATTTATTATATCTGTTTTAAATATTCATCCACTGGAGTCTGATTCGATATAAAATTAAATTGCTCGCGCACTCTCGTAGCCCGACTCCCAGCAATTCGCAAAGCAATTTCGTGGGTTCTAAATTCTTCAGAGCTTCGAAATCATCACTCAACAAATAATTCTACTCCCTCGTATGTTTCCACGTGTTTACACGGATTCGCGTGGCTCTTCGCTCCCGACCACCATAAAAATAGTCCGAGTCTCCTGAGCCAGCGTGGGCTTTCGCCTCGCTGTTGTTTATTGATGCGCCATTTACGCTTTGCATAGTACAACCGCCGATTCGTCGTAAATGTGCATTCATCTTCGTGCATCAAACAATCTTACGCAATCTCGGAGAGCTTCTATTCAGAGTAATCTGTTCGCGTTTTCCCGGAAACGGCTCCGAGAACGTTCAACAAACAACGTTCCGGTCTATGGCAAGGACAACGCCCACGCTAATTGGTCACTCGGTCTACATCCGTGTCCCCCTCTCGTTACCTCTCTCTTTCTCGTCTCATCGCACGATAAGATCGACGGCCTGAAAATTGGGTTAAAGCACGCTTTAATCGCTTCGTCGAACCACCCTCGGATTTTCCCGATTTTCCCCTGCGAATTTTTCCTGTCGCTTTTTCTTGCTTGTCTTTCTCGCTGCCGACTACCGGCTTGCTGGCCGATTGCTCCTCGCTGTTTACCTTTCGATCACTATTTCCAGGCCGTGGTTACTCGCGGACTTGCTAATTTGTGGACATACACTTGACTTGAATCATCTTGCTGCAACCACGATGCAGAAAAAGCTTCGATAAAATATTAAAACCACCTGTCTGACCATTTTATTTTTCAATAATTGCTGGAATATAAAATTCGACAATTTTCATTTATTTCTGGAACGACGTAAATGAGATTTTATGTGATCCCACTTTCTTAAAATTCGTCTACAAAACTTGCAAATTGCGTAAACGTGCGCAGTCCGCTAACGAGCTACTCGAGTATCGAAGAAAAGGTTCCAACACGATGTTCGATTCGAAGCAGCAACAGAAAATTTCCGAGGAAATGGCGCAGATACACAGACCGGAGATTATCGCGGGGGCAATTGCTTGTAAAATGAGCTGCCGTGGTTGTGCTACGTTGTAAGAGAATTCTCGGGGCCGGATAGACAGTCGGGGAAATTACGGGAGCGAGTTCGAATGGTGTAGCCCCGTAACCATCAGTGAAACGCGTTCCCATCCGCTGCAACAAACACTTCCGCTGTATTCGAATCTCGGCGGCGTCCGCCGTTGCTGTTAGTAGTTGCTCGCGACGTCAATTAACGTCGCGGAAATTAGGTTAACGTCGTAGGTTAATAGCCGATCGCGAGTTCCGTCGAATTTCCGTCTAGGCCCCCGATCGCTCCAAGATACCGAGATACCCCGGTTCGCTATTTCAAAATTACGAGCGTGCCATCCTCCCGAACAACGTCGCCGCTGAATAACGATCCCCGGGTTCGTTACACTGTGCCTGGGTAAATGAACTACCAGTCCGAATCGTGATCGACTATATTACATTCCATTAAATCGTTTATGAAACGAAAACAACCCTCTGTAATGGAAACTCGAAGCATTTCCCCTTCGGTGCACTCTGAAGTCGACCGGGTCTTCTTCACAGTTTGCTGAAGCTTTCTTTGTGCGGAATATTATAATAGGATTTTTGTAGTAAAAGGAAAACGGTTGTTTTTTAACTATTCGTTACTCTGACTCCCATTAATGCCCGTTGAATTTTTCCGTGCTTTATTGAATGAATTTCGATGAAATTGAAATTGTACTTTATTAAAGAAATTTTACTTTCGTTTTCATTGAAATTTTACTGTGTCGAACCTTGTCGAATGGAACTGAAATGATCGACGACATTAAATGAAATTGTTTATTTCCCTTGATAACATTCGTTTCCAGTAAATTTAACAAAGATTTAGTATTTGTGGTTAATTCAAAGATGCATCGTCGTTTAGTCCTTCAACTCCAGATAAATATAAATTAATGACACCTTTTTAGAAGTTTATTTCGGACTCTAAAATATTGAATTTCTTCCTCGGTATGTCAGAAGTTGCCCAATCTGATTCGAGAATAAAATTGTGATTGAAATATCAAATACAACGAGGGGCAAAAGGTGAACTATTTCCTGAAGATCTCTCGAGTAATTATTGAAACGGTACAAAAATAATTGCGGATTTAACCTTTAACATTTATGTCGAGACGAACTGACCACATCAAGTAGTTTTCGAAGATTACATCTGACATGTGACAAGAATTATTCCCCACAATTCTATACCAAATGTTAACGAATAACAATCAAGAAAAGGGACGAAAACTTTTATATTCTTTTGTCCGGTGCAGTCTAATTATTGCTGGGGATTCAGTATTCCTGCATCGGCGGGCAGCGTGCAGGCGAATGCAGAAAATGCGGGATCAATGAATGTCCCTGGGGGGGTTAGGTGAATTCTGAAGACGGTGACCCATCTCGGTGGTCCAGCGCACAATGTGTAATCGGGCCCGATTGTGTCCCGACGGATCCAATCGAAGACGTATTTCCATTTTTCCATCGAATCGAGAGTCAAGCCGACTCGAATCGAACTCGATTCTCGACTCAGAGAGAGAGAGAGCGAGAGAGAAAGCGTGCACAGCCAATCCTCGAGCCACTCTGGCATCCTAAGCGGGCAACGCGCTGGAATTCGGGCAGGGGCTCGGAAAATTTGCGAAAACCCTGGCTCGATAACGATCGGCCTAGCTTCCTGCCTTCCGCCAGTCTCCTATAGTTCTATATAGTTTTGCTATAGTAGAGCGGGGCTCGCGGGCCACTGCAGACCGCAGCAATCGATTCCCAAAACCCGTCCCGCCAAAAGTTTCACGGTATGCGCCGTTTCACCACGCGCGCAAACCCTCCGACAGTCGAGCAAATGGAATTAGTTCTCGGTCGAAGGTCTGATCGCGTTGCCAATTAGACGCTGACACCCTTCACCGTTACCTTCGAGCCAATCCCGACGCGTCTTAACCCCTTCGCGTCGCCACACTATGCTCCTATCCTCGAATCTCGCGATTGCTCGCCCTCTATGCAACTGTTAGGCGAGCATTGCTTCCACTAGACATTAGAGTCACGCCTCAATATATGTGCAAGAGATGTTCACGGTATCCCTGAAAAATTGATCCCTGTGGCCAAAGTACCTCGAAATACTAATTCGATGATAAAGCTTGTTGTTTTATGAAACCAGCATATTCGTGACATCTTTCTGGGTACAGCGAGTACCCACATGACATGGTTCAGCGCATTATTTTCATGTTTAATCCACAATTCAGTGGAACAAAATTTCGAGATTTCCGAAGCTTAATAAAATTGAATAAATAGTGAAGCAACGGAAAATGGTTGTTGATAACAGTAGGAGGGACAATGTCAATGTCCAAGGAATAAAGATTGACATCGTCTTCAAGAATAGAATCGTGGACGAATTCTATCGAAACATCCGCCTTACACCGACGAGTTCAAATTATCGACGTCCATTGATACTGGGTCAGGAGTGCTCTGTGTCCAGGTGTACAAGTAGCCAGGCGGATATGTGTGTACACTACGTCTATATACCGGGTGTCTGTATAATCATAGCAATCATCGAGGGAACGATACACGCAGAGCGCAGGGGCGAGAGTAGAACGAAATCTCCTCGAGCACACGGTCTATATATTTCGAGGGAAAATTGAAATCGAACATTCGACTGGCACGCGTCGACCAACTGCTAAACCGTGTTCATTACTTATTCGGTCCGCTTATGGCGAATGCGTGCGCACCAGGTGAGCTTGTTTATCCTCGCGGGAACGGAAACGTTATTTTACAGAGAGTTCCGAGCTATTTTTGCTTGCCGGGAAACTCTCCTGATCGTGCAACGTTGTTCGAACGCGCTGGCAAAATTAAACAAGTTGCTTTTCGAATCAGAAATGATCGGAATAACTTCGAATATTATTCCGAGCATCGAGTGGCAAGATCCTCGAATAGCACGAAGTTCTGCAGTCTGCTTATAGTCGGTTCAGAATTTCAAGTTTCGAGAAGCGAAGACAGTATACCGCCGGAATATTGTCGCAGATAGAAATCCGCGTTGCGGATCCGCGAAACTGGGTCGTTAATTCCGTTTGCCCGAAAAATTTTGCGGTAACCCGCGACTTGACCCGCATACTACATCTACGTGGCGGCGGCTAATGGAATACAGCGTCGCGGCCGCTATAATACGCGAGCTACGGATTGCGGGCCAACAACAAGGCGGCCGCGCCGACTCGCGATGAATTCTTATTCTTCTCAGCGAAATTCAAAGACATCAAAATATCTGCAAAAGTTGTCTACTATACGTCTACGAAGTATGTGTACATAATTTGAAAAGATCCAGTTTCCTTCAATTTTTTGGACAATTTTACAGAATCTATAAAATGGTATTTTTGATGATTTGAATTAAAGGTGGATTCCTTTGGAGACTAGAAAATATGTTACTAGGTTTTAGAACACATTCTCCGAGGGTTAAATCCAGCTTCCCCTTGAACATCAGTTCAGTGTCGATACCGTCAAATGCGATTAACAAAGTGAACCTGTCGTTAAGCTTCTATTCCTACGGCATCTTCGTCATTTTTTATCCTTCACGCCTCGAGCCCGAACCTCGCCGGTGGTCAGAAGATAATGCAATAACCAATATTTGTTATGTATACGTGGCGTAATTGGCAGAGCAACGTGTACATTGTCGGCCACATGTATTATGTTTCGATGCCTCGCAGCTTCCAATAATGTATCCACTCAAACCGCCTCGATAGAATAGTGTCTAGACTGCAAATGCCCATCATCCTGCACAGGGAATATCACGTGTACAAACAAATACTGCAATTTTTCATAACAAACTTCCCAGTAAAACTATTCATCTGAAATTATCTTGTGAAACACTAAAATAAGAAGACTGTGGATCTTTATACATTTTGATGAAAATTTTTAAAGTCTGGGTATATTTATCACTAGACTACGGATTTTATGCATTTACCACAAAAATGGGGACGTATAATTTAAAGCAGCGAACATGTTAAAAATATTATTGTACATCAATGTATAAGGTTCAGCTTAATAGGATAATTAAAAGAAGAATATTGTAGATCTTTATGCATTTTAATGAAAATTTTTACAGTCTGGGTATATTTATCACTAGACTGCGGATTTTATGCATTTACGACAAAAATGGACACGTATAAAAAGCAGTCTTTTAATTTTTACTTGGCTCCTGCGTTCTGCAATCAATACGACATTTTTATTTTACATAAAGATCCGCAGTCTATTTATCACACAGCATTTCCAGCGAAACGTTTTTTTATTTGGGATTCGCAAGGGGGACGAAATTGGAAATTGGCAAAGTACACGGTGATTTCGCTCGACTCTATTGTTACCTCTGGCCAAGTGTACCTTGAGGAATCAGCTCGGAAGGTTCGATCGTACCTCGAAGTATCTTTCGCTGCCACTCGTGGTTCGAGTGTTCGAAACTATCTCGAGTTCAAAATATTGCTCCTCTTTCCCGATGCTCTTCGGAATCGTTCGAGATCACCCCCGGTCAAATTGGAAGCTACTTACAACGTACTCGGTCGCATCCAGCGACTACAATCTGCCGAAGGCTCATTAAAAACTCAGTTTAATGCTCGCGGAGTCGAGTATCGGAGCCGAGAGAGCAGCCTCTCTTCGGAGGTTCGAGTTTCTAATGACTGCGGACTGCGGATCTTTGTGCATTTATGGCGCGTAAAAGATCTTCGGAAACTCGTAAAACAGAAGGCTAATTGAAACGTTATCCAGATTTACTTCCCCATCTGGGAAAATAATATTACCAGTCTGAGCGCGAGTTCCTCGAATTCGCGGGAATGCAGACTGGTTGTGGTTCGTTAATGCGCGGCGAAACTATTCGCGCGATAATCTGAGCTTTCCATACCTTAATCTGCGCGGGAATCATGCTCGAAGGCATTACAACAAACATGTAAATTTTCTAAATTTCTCAGTGTCTTACTATATTATTTATAGTAAGTATTGTTCAATGTAGTCTCGCAAAAATTTGTATACAATATTGAGTCATGCCTGAACGCACTGCAACAAACGTTTTATCCCTAGATTGTTTAGTTCTAATAATTAAATAATATTAAACACCCCTCATTTTGCTGAATGTGACTTAATAGACAGTTCAAAACCGTGATTAAACTGCTCATTCTCTGTAGATTATTTTCAATCAGCTTCGTCAGAAGATGCAGAAAGTGCAACTTGAAGAAGCACCATCAAAGATCGATTCGTGAAGAACGACGAAAGGGTGTTATGCGTCCGGGAAGAATTAATGAGGCGTGTTCGAAGATCACATTAAAGGCGGCTGCATAATGCATCGGGAAAAAGGACCGCTCTGCTGAAAAAGCCCCGGTGTTCCTTAATGCTCGTGTCTCGCGTTACGAGCGGACGTTTCTCAAGAATTGATGTCGGTCGATGAGAAAAATCCGGCGGAGCTGGAGCTTCCGTTTATTAATTACCCAGTGAACAGCGGAGTCGACGTGTCAGGCAAATACGCACGGTGTAGTCAAGTATCTCAAGGGATGCGTGAGCTCGCGATACCGCGAACAGATGGTTAGGCGAAGACGTGGAGAACCAGCGAATTCATTTTGTTGCGAGACTGTTCCTTTTTTCTTGTGGTTCGGGTCAGCGGGAGTGGGGGGAAGATAAATTACATCGAAGAACCACTTCCCTTCCGACATCAATCTTTCGCGCCTCCTTCGCCCTCGACCCCTGGAATCCTCGAGTGGACACGAAAGTGATAGCAAACCCGGTGAGATTATATTTAATAGCAGTTTATCTTAATTCTTTGTCTTGCCGCTGGGCGGGGTGGGATCTAATTGGAATATTAATTAGAATTGATTTGGTACGTCTGAGCTATTATTTACTTAAATTTTGATGGATTAAACTGCAGTTAGCAGGGCGGCATTCTGTTTAATGTGAATATTTGTTAGAATTTATTTTCTACCGTTTACAGTATTGTATCAAACAGACGATGAGAAATAGAAGGGAACTTTGCGAAATGAAATATTATTTTTGTATTGGAAACGATTAATCTTATGCAAATAGGACAGTGGTTGATGATGTTCACTGCTGCCTGAAGTGATTAATATGACAAGAATGAGAATGAAGTACGTGAAATGAATATCAAAACTATTATATAAACAAGTTGGAATAAACATAAAGAGATAATTTGAGCCTGAAGAAAACTTGAAGAAGATCCTACATTTAAGGAACATGTTCTGTTCGGGTTGGACAACAGTCTGAGGATTACCTAGGCGATTAGCTTCCTCCATTAGGCAGCTGTCTAACAGGCATAATTTAATAAATTTACAACTACTCGCTGTAAAATTGCCAAAATTGCCGTACAACGTGAATGCATGCTTCCGGCGAACTTAACCGCATATTCCCGAGGCAGGAATCTCCATAATGACCGTATCCGTCGGGTTAATTGCTTTACAGTCCGCACACGTTCAAACCCTCGAAGCTTCGCGTAGTCCGAGACATTTTCGACTGTAATGCAGTATAATAATACTTTAATACCGCTCGAATGTTATGTTTCGAGGAAACCAAATATTCTATTTGTGACAGAATAGCGTGGACCTCAAATATTTGGCGGGACATAAGCTCTCCAGGATTTAGTCGAGTCTAAGCTTCAAATAATTGATACATGCCAGTTGGTGAACTCTAGGCTGGAAATTCTTAATAGATCTCTGAATGCATTGAGGATCTTCAGCTTTGAGTACTCGACTAACTCTATAAGCTGCACATCAATCGATGATACTTTAAATACTTGATAGACTATAGGCCCCAATTGTTTTACTGACTCGAGATCTTAAGCAGCTAGATAGACTCTAGAAAATTAATTTTTAGGAGTTTCAGAGATCCTGAGCAGCTAGATAGGCTCTAGAAAAATCATTTTTAGGAGTTTCAGAGATCCTGAGCAGCTAGATAGACTCTAGAAAATTAATTTTTAGGAGTTTCAGAGATCCTGAGCAGCTAGATAGGCTCTAGAAAATTAATTTTTAGGAGTTTCAGAGATCCTAAGCAGCTAGATAGACTCTAGCTCCTAATGATACACTCAAGGCTTCAAATATTCCTAGGACCCCAAGCTTCAGACATTCAATAGCCCCTAGACGTCAATAGGCCTCAAATGATACGTAGCCTTTAGAGCCTAGACACTCGTTACCAGATGATTGCTAACTTCCATAGAGCCCAGGCCCTTAGCACCAAATAATTGGTAGCTTCAAGACTCCAGGCACTCGGTACCAAATAATTGCTAGCTTCTGGATCCCAGGTGCAGCGGCCATTCATCGAATAAGGCTATGCAGTGACTTCGCAGACTGTCCACTATCGACGGACCCAAAGTTCGCCCCCATTGTCCCAGAATGTTTCGCTGCACAAAGTGTACAGAGAGAACAGAAGAAGACCGCAGCGGCGGCGGCTGTCCTCGGCACTCGAGCAGCGAGAGACCTCGTTTCGGAAATCGTGCGCGTGCATTCGCGCTCGAGCATAATCCAGTACAGAGTTGACCCACATTAGGAGAGATCAGCGACAGGAACGCGGGGGAGGAACGACGCCGGGGAGCTGACGTTGCATGCATCCCCGAGGCGCGGTCGTCTCTGACCCTACTGGACGTGTACGGGCCTGTGGATCGAAGATTTTCGTGACATCTTGTCGGAAAACCATTGCCCTCAATTAATGGAAAAATGGAAACACACCGGAGCACACGAAGCTGGGTCGAAAAGTCGATAAAACTCGACCCGGACAAATTTGACTGGATTTTAAAATGTGTTCCAATTTAACATTGGAGGTGGAAGATCGTACTTTGTTTTCTTTTTTCATTGTTTCCATTTTCATTCGTTGACTGTGTCGAAAAATTGTCTAAGGGTAGCTCTTCGAATTAAAAATCTGTTTCTGTAGGAATTTTTTAATATTTCAGGGCTTAAATTGAAGATGAAAGATAGTATTATATACCCTAATTTTTTCGACCTGGATCGCCATCGGCCAAAACCAGAGATCTTCCGAGGTCAGATGGGAGGTTCAGAGCTAAACCATTCGCTTCTTCTTGAGAAGTTGCAGGTGCCGTCGAATACGGGGGATGGAGCGAACGACGTCGTGGCTCGTCATTAATTCAAACGTTCTGGTTCGAGGGGGTGGAACGAGCTTCACCCCCCTCGTGCCTCTCGCGTAGCAGTGGCCGTCGTTTCCGTCGACAGCGTTCTTTCTCTCTCCCTCTCTTCTCTCGTCGCGTCGAGTGGTTCCGAGAGGATCGGGCAAGTTCGGCGTTGCAAATTTTTTCCTCGCGTCACCGGGCTTGCATGTGACACGTCATTCCGGAAACGATCCAGTCTGTGATAACCCCGCGGATGTTTTGCTCTGTTGGACGTTTTCACGGCTGGAGAACGAAGAGAGAGAGAGACAGGAGAGGGACATTTAATGGAAATATTCAGAACGCCCGTCAACCCTTAGGCATAATCGAGTCAATGAGTATTTCAAGAGAAAATCCTGTTGATCGAAAGAGTCTGTCCGAGTAATTCGTTTAATGAGGAACCTACCACTGTCAGTCCTGGCTTCGCATTTTATGTGACATCACTGGACTGCGGATTCGATGCAGTTGTAACAGAAACTGGTCGGAATTTAATGAATTTAAAATTATCAAAATTATTAAAAAAATGGAATCAACGCTGAAATCAAAACGATGTTCTAGGAGACGACCTTTTAATACAAAATTCGCCTGGAACTCTTTAGTACATCAATTTCTATGACGCACACGAGTCATTAAAAATCGTTGTAAGTACATCGCAAGAACTGAGGGGTGAGAGCAGGGGTTAAATAGAACCACAGAATGAAACTTAAAGGAACTTAATTTAATTTTTAATTGCCGGCAGCCTTGGAGAGCACTCGTGCCGCTAATTAACGTCCTGACTGACAAGAAATCGACGATGCCCTGGCTGGGACCGTGTCGTTCTGAATCGTCGATCAAAGGGTGGAAAAGCAGCAGCAGCAGTGAGAGTAATAAATATCTTTCGATTCGATTCGATTCCTGGTTCTGGCGAGAGAGAGAAAGAGAGAGAGAGAGCGAGAGAACAGTGTTCGATTTCTCGTCTGCCGTTTTCCATTCGAACCGCGGCAGTGGCTACGGAAGAATGGAATACCTGAATTCGCTGGCAGCAGCAGCGGCCGAGTTCGTCAAAGGCCGGTTCTCGATACAAAACGACTGTTTTGTTCGGGAGCAGAACAGGGCTGGGGGCCGACGTCGAATAATTGTGAATTATAACGAAGTTCGCGTGGCGCCGGGACACGGCCTCGCGAAACGAACAAGCAAGCGCGGAACCACCGACGATCGATCGCTCGCACGCGCGCGGACGGATTTTGCATGCGCGATATTTAAATTTCCGGATCCGTTCCGTTTCGAATCATTATCCCTGCACGCGTCGCGTCGCCGCGAGAGAAATGACTTGATTCTGGAAGTTTGCTGTGCTTTTTAATATTCAGGATATAGCATATGCCTGATACAGTGGATTTTTTATTTTGTAATCGACGTCATATTATCATCTTCAAAGATGATTTACTATTTATACAAAATGACGAGCTGCCTTTTCGAAATGGACAGAGTCACCATAAGATTCAGGAACAAACATTGCTCCTGATCCAGTGGATTTTCTTATTTTGTAATTGACGTTATATTGTCTTCTTCAAAGATGATTAATATTTATCGAAGATGACGAGATGCCTTTAAGAAATGGACAGAGTAACCATAACGTTAGGACAAACATAAAGAACAATATCTCGAGATCTTCAAGGTGGTTAAAAAATGGCTCTAGGGAGAAGTCCATTCACCATAGCCGGCAAAGCAAATTCCGCCATTAGCATGCAGCACTTAGCAACCGCACGGGCCAGCACTTATACCGAGACATCCCGTGTAACGTTCCATTTGCAATTGAATCGGCTAAGATCCATGGCCGCGTTACCCTCGACTCTCTACCCTAACCAGACCCTAAACCTCATTCCAATTAATTGCCGGTTCGTACGCTCCTGCAGAGGCTGCAGTCTCGAGACTCGACAAAGAGAGGCCCCGGAGAGTGAGAGAGTAAGCGGGAGAGAAGAGCGTTCTCCAGAAACTCGAGAACGCTCGGTTACGAGTGCACGCAGGCCTGCACGCACACACGCACCAGAACTTGGACCAGCTACGAAGCAGAATCGCGGACGCGAGAGGAAAAAAACGGTGACTCTCGCAGGGGCGTCGGGACGCCAGGCGTCGACCGCGTGTGCGTTTCGCGTCGACGGTCCCGGCGATGCTCCAGCTCCTTTCAAATAAACCACCCGGCACTCCAAGGTTTTTTCCTGCACTCGAGTCGCCGAGTCGCGCCGAGTCGCAACGCGATTCCGGTCTCGTTTGCGGGAGAGCCTCTCGGCACGCGTTCCGCTTCGTTTCGTCGACGCAGTGATAATCGTATCAGCCGATTTCGACAGTCCCACCACATTTTGGTGTCCCCGTTCGCTGTCGACAATCTACCACAATGAGCTGAAGACCTTGGAGCAAAAGGTGAGCCTCCAACTCCATTGTGGAACAGTTCAAACGTGCTTTCTGCTCTAGGCGTATCTCGGAATTAATTTCAAGGAAACGATAGAGCCCAGGGATCTGAAACTTGGCACATATGTTCATGTGTACATGAAGCAACATCAAAAATTGCGGACGCCATTATCGATAATGTAAGTCAGTACTGAGACGTGTGCCAAATAGAAATTTATTTTCTTTCTTGATATGCTTAACAGGTTGAAAATAATGCACCAGTATTTGCAAATTCTTCTAATATTTTTACTGTTTTAAATTACACCTGATTTTTGTCAGAGATGAATATAATCCGCCGTCAAGGTTCGAGTTTTCTCAAAATTCTACTACAATAATTTGTCAGCCAACACGTCGAACAGTGTTCGCAATTGTCACGAGCACGTGGCGATCGTGTAGTAGCGATCCATTAGCTCGCTATCAATCATTATCAGGGTGCAGGCACTCGATCACGCGGGTTCAGCGCGATCTGCCAGCGAATCTCGACTTCGCAAACTTCTCCGCTTTCTCGAGCAAACACGTGGACGTATATCATCGCGGTTGCATTCTTCCTTCTCATTCAGGTCAGAACGAAAAGCAGCTATTCCAAGGCTGAGCTTCGCTGCGGCCTGTGTATGCGTGGGTTGCGACCACGCGTTGTCAAACGGTCCGTTTATTGTTCGGGGATAAAAAAAACGGCACCGAGAGGAACGCGAATAATTCGACGCAGCTCCACGGGATTCCTGTACGGGTCACCGGTGATCCGCGAATCGTGAATCGCGTGCGCGCGGAGGAGTTATTGTGCTTTGAAAATTTGGCAGCGGCTCGATCCGATCTGAGGGGATATCGTTTGGCCCGGGGCCATTCGGAGGGAAACGAGAGCCAATGGCTTCGAGTAGGCGTTTCCGATAGACCGTCCTGCGCTGAATACGAATCTGCAAATTTTTTTACATTCTGATTTATGGTCTTCGAGAAAATCGAGTACGAAGTGCCAACGCTGACTTCTCCATTTTGGAGGCGTCGCGTGTTTTAACGGCGGTGGTTACGTGGTTCTAATTTGCATCGGAACATTCCGCGAACTCTCGCAAACAAGACAGTTCTGTTTTACGTTGAATTGCAAGCACAGGCATTTATGCAAATAAATTTTAAAGCGGAGAAGGAATTGGAATTTAAAATCAAAAAGAGCTAACGAAAGAGATACACATTCACAACTTTGTAAGCACTTTTCTCGATCAGCTCACGAGATAATCGAATGAGCCGAAAGGCAAACGGAAGGTACACGTTAGCTTTATGTCGAGTAATTTTTGCAGAATTTTAGATTGCCTATTAAGGGTAGAAAAAAAAGGATGATTTTCGGGAGGAACACCCTGAGCGACGTGCTAGTCGATTCCAATTTCCGGGCAGCCTTCAACCGATGGAACCACCGCCGATTCCGATTCGATCGGACGCGAGGCGAAACTTTAAAAGCCGAGAAAGCTTGTTTCGCCTGTTTTAGATCGTTATGCAACCGTTTCGCATGCAAACTGCTCGCGTTCTCCGTTCTCGGTCGTTTTATTTTCGTACGAAGGGCTTGTCAGTGGTACCGGCGACACGTCTAGCCAACTAACTTCGTTTCTATTGTCTGTGTGTTCTCTATTAGAACTTCTGTCAGCATGTTACCTTTATTAACTTCCGAACCTTTTTCACTGGCTCGAACAAACTTCTCTGCGTTAGTCAAGGTCTGAGCGATTCGATGGATCTAAACTGGCAGCGAACCTCTTTCATTTCCTTCCTGTTCTCGAAATAAAAATTTCGAACAATCCCAATGCGGAGACTATGAATCTATTTATACGTCTTACCGTGAATAGAGAGGCAGAAATACCTCGGTAATTTTTGATGAGAAGGGAAATGTGAATTTCGAGGAAAATTTCAGCAATTTCCGGCCGGGCTGCGGTGCGTTCAGCAATGTCCGACGTTTCCCGAAAGTTCGACTGTATCAGAAGTTACGCCCGGAACGCGGCCGGTTGTTTTTCTCCGGGCGGAAAATCCCGGAAAGTGCGGATTCCGCTCGAGCCAGCTCGAATATCACGAGATTGTCCGGGAGCGAGCTGGAACGCGAGAAACGAGGACCGGTCGGTGTCTGCGGCGGGTGTCCGCGCGAACAACGCTGCTCATGTGCCCATGGAATGGGCCACGGCCTCTGGAATGGTCGGTCGAGTATTTTTAGAGCCGCTCCGAGACTCGATCATCCGCGGCACGACTATTAGCGTAATTGCGAGAGAGCGTGAGGCGCGTGTCTCGCCTTCGACACCGGAAGCGAACGTGGTCGCCCAGGGCTTTCGAACTTGCCGCCACTGGTCCCGCTAACTCAATTTTTCCGCCTTATTGATGCTACCATTGTTCTTCCCATCCACGTTCAGAGATTTCATTTTGAAGAGGAAAGCAGATTTTTTAAATTTGAAGAATTTCTGCTTCGACCCATTAAGCATTTGTGAAAAAGTGTGTAGACTAAAAAGAACTTTTTATATATTGTTTATCCATTTTTGGGGAATTCATTCTTTTCAATTATTGAAGACATATTCAAAACAGTATTTAAAAAGTTCTTTCTGGACCAGCATACACAAATGGTCGAGCGAGGGCTTTGAAAACGATTAAAAAGGGATTGAGAGAACGGCGAGAAGATCCGTGCAGTCTTTCGGAGAGATTTGAATGGCCTCGAAAGCCTTTGAGATTTTCGCGAATGGACCCGGGGGCGGCTGCTTGTCGAGGATCGATTGTACGCGAATGATTAACGAGCCGTTCTAACGAGGACCGTTGTCCATTGGCCGTTTCGGTGACCGGCCGGGACACCACGGTTGTGCGCATAAATATTTATGAATGTAATATCCGGAGTGGACTGCCGATGCTGCTTTAGAACGGGAATGTCCCGGCGCGCACACTTTCGCGAAATAATTGGCAGAATTTCGGAGGGATTGCAATTAGTCGGCCGCGGCAGTGTTCGTGGCGACTATTGCGGAAGAAAATGCGGTTCACCGGTCTGCGGTAAACTGTTATTAAATCCTTTAATAACCGATCGGAGGGGCTCGGGCTGCCTTGACAAAGAGCCACTGCTTCAGAGACGATTATTCGAACAGTGAGACTGAAATAAAATCGTACGTATCTAATGTTGATATTTAGACCCCAGAGAATTGTTCCCAGAGGATCTTCCTCTCGGAAAGTAGGAAATCTCTGGCCACAAGAGAAATCGGTAAGGTAGAAGAAAAGTAAAGAGACGTCGACAAATTCAGTGGCAAATTGTCCGTGACCGTTCCGAAATCCCCGTCGGCGAAAACCTCGGTGCAATAGTGTAACTCGAGATCTAAGGTGCGAGGCAGTGTTCGATCTCCGTGGATTTCGAGGATAACGACTAGCTCCGGAACCACTTGCGCAATTACCCTCGGCCGCCTGAGAGAAACGGCGACATCGGGGGAGGAAAAATCGGTCGGTTGGAACCGGGGAATCGAGGGGATAGCCTGGGAATTGCCGGGGGCTTGCCGGAAATCGACGGAGACGAAGCGCCTCGGCTAAAAGAGCAAATGTCGACGGTCTCCGCGAATCTAAGATCGTTACGACGCGAGCTACTCTTCCGGATCGCTGGCCATCCTCTGCCATTGTTCTTGCTCATTAGTACATGGCACCGCATGAGCAGCACATGGGGCGGAACACGAGTCTCATAGGGGTGGCAAGCGAAACCCAACCGGAAGTAGATGCGACGCTGATGGAGAAAATGCGGCCGGATCGAGAGTTATCTGTATTTCATTCTTGTCGAAATCATAGAGACACTTCTATGGAAAATACAGCTATGAAAATTATTCTTCAAAATCTAGATGAACCTTCGAATTTTTATGAGACAACGAAAGTTCACTCACAGCACAGTCATCGAGAAACAATGAATAATATGGTTCCTTTCTTCATACAGAAACAAATCCTCCAATCATGGGAACAAGGTTTTCCATTGGTGCTTTATAAACTCGTTATTTAAATTTGTTGTAGGCGAACAAAAGTTCGCGGATCGATTAAAGGGACAACTACGTGTCCGCAGGGATTATTCGCGTAACAAATGGGCTTTTTTATCTGTTTCCTCGTGGCACGGACAGGTTCTATACTATTTAACTCGAACGTAGAGCACAACCGCGATAGATAACAGCTGGTAACAGAGTGGCGTTCACACTTGCCCTATTTCCAACTCACCTGCAGATAAAACACTTGGAAAGAAGTAATTAAAATGCATTCCGCATAAAGCGGAACTCCCGCGGGAGCGGCTAGCTTCCTTTTTACGGATCCGATTATTCGGATTTCGCCTACTCGAATCATTCGTTACTACCATTATGCGGAGGCGGTTTTGTTTCCCGGTGACGTTATCTGCAGGAAGCCGGTGATTAGATTCCTTAATGACTGTGCTATGTCCGCGACACGCTTTATCATTCCTTTGGAAATGAAAATACAAGAATCGCAATTAGTTGTGTTTATTCGAAGTGGAAACATTACGAATGAAAAAAGAATTTGTTAAATTATTGGATCACATTTGTCTGCATCAGAAACTGGTTCAAATTTTGATTTCCGTGGATAATTCGCTAAAAATGTCGAGCAGAGGAAGACTCGATTGAACAGTCTGAAATATATCTCACCTCGAAAATAAATGATAAACTTGTTTAATTGTTGCAGATACGAACGTTTCCCCCTACTCTATGGATCTGCAGATGCAATAAATGCAGAAAGAGATCCGCAGCGTGATCGTAACCAACTTCGGCGAACTGGAACACGATTATTAGACTGCGGATCTTTATGCCAATATAGATTTCTACGGTTCAGCATATAAAAATAGCAATCGAGGAAAGGTGTGTACCCTCTATTAACGATTTTATTATGTTCCAAAGAAGAAGCTCATAAAACCCGCAGAACAACGATTACACTCGCGGTGGAAGCTATTCCTGTCACAATTATAACGGGGTATGAATCCAAATGGGTGAATACTTGAAAATATTTTTAAATCATCCCATCGTGTTATAACTGTAATATTATCTGCAAAATAATGACACATAAAAGACTAATAATTACTAATTACATTATCCTACGTCAATATAATGGTCGGAGACAAAATTAAGCGGAAACCTTTTAAAAACTAATAACATTTCTCAAAAATTGGACCAAACGTTCTCTAACCTATCTTGGTCCAACTTTAATAGAACTTTTAAAGAGAGTCCACTGAATTTTGACCCCAACTGTAAGCAGCGTAAAAGGGTCGATCTTCGACTGTGAAACATCAATCTGGCGATCACTGTAAAGGACCGCACCGGGGTAGAGTGGTAACATTGGTTCGTACGACGATCTAAGGACCTAGCCTAAGCGTGGGCAAAGACTACTAGGTTGTTCTGGCTCGGTGTTCTAAATGCAGCGGCGGCTGCGGGCTACCAGAGCACAGCGGCTAGCTATCGTTAAGAGGCTTCGCGAGGCGTAAGAACTGAAAGAAATCACGTACGACATGAAACCGTGTCAGTCTAAACTCCACTACGCTAGATCGGGGTCAAAAGATGTGTCCACGTTGCCTGGTAGTGACGAGGGCAGTAGTCGCAGTCTGTGGTAGTGGTAGTAGTAGTAGTAGTAGTAGTCGAGCAGTTGTAGGTAGTAGTAGTAATCGCAGTCTCTAGTAGTAGCAGTTGTAGTACTCGTAGTAGTAGTAGTACGAATATGTAGAAAGAACAAGCAAGAGTCCTGCGACGACGCAGGTGTCCGCATGCAAAGAGACAACCTCCGACGATTGACCGATATCAGAAAAGGTACATAGAGAAACAGTGACAGAGAAAAAAAAGAAACAGAGAGACAGAGAGATTTAAAGAAGACACGGAGATGGTAGAGTGGGTCCGTACCTCGTGTCGCCGTGTTCCTCCGCACCATTCCGGTGGGGGCGTAGGTCCTGCCTCGGTTTGAGGACAGGGGTCAGCCCCCATTTCTCGATGAACTCGGTGCGGGAAATCTTGGCGCTTCGCGGCGGTTACGAGAGGGGGCGGATCCCCCTCCCGAGCCCCATGCCCCCGGAGAGCGGTGCACCCCCGCACAACACGCACCCGACGATGCTTCCTCTCCACTCCTCTCCACTCTGTTCTCCTACTCGTTCCTCGTTCGCTCCTTCCTCTCCTTCCTCCTCCTTTTCTCCACCTCCACCACCACCTCCTCTTCCTCCTCTATCAGCTCCTCCCTCCCCGTTCTCCCGTCTTTCTTCGTCTTCTCCTCCTCTGCCTGCTCCTCCTCTCCGCCACCCTCCACAGACCCAACCCCGTGTCGCGTTCTGCCGTGCTCCTAGCTCTCGGCTCCTGCTCCTCTCGAGTAAACCCTGTGCTGTTGCTTCCTTCTCTTCTTTTCCTCTTCTTCCACTTCTTCTTCTCCTCCTCCTCGTCCTCTTTCTCCTCCTCTTGCTGCACGTCCACCGTTTTCCTCCTCCTCCGACGTGCTACGTATATATATCTCTCGTTCCCTCCCTTGTTCCCACCTACACCTCCTTCTCCTCCTCCTGCTCCTACCTCGGCTGTCCAACTGTCTCGACAACACCAGGCACACCGACACGAGGCCCGATCCACCACGAGGAACCAGCACACGAGTACTACCAAAAACGATCACCGTGACACGCGACGAAACACCGGGACCGACCACGATGACGACGACGACGACCAACGTCGACCACGACGACCACGAGCACGACGACAACGACGACGCCGACGACAACGAGAGGCAGCACCAGCAGCGCAGTCCAGCAGCGGCAGCACCGCTCAACACACAGCCGCCTATCAAAATGGCTGCTGTGTCTCTTTTCTCTCTTTCTATCCCTCTCTTCCGCTCCTTTCTCAACCCACCCTCTCTCGGGGAATCCGCTTCACCCTCTCTCTCTCTCTCTCTCTCTCTCTCGCTCTCTCAATATCTACCTCTATCTCTCACTCCTTGGCACCCCTGTTCCGGGACTTTATCGTTTACACCTTCCCCCTCCCTCATCCCTCCCACCGTGCTTTCGCTCGTACCTCTTCGGAATTCAAGGTCCGTGTTCCCAGAGAGAGTGAGCGAGTTCGCGAGAGACAGAGACGAAGAGAAGTGACGGAAAGAGAGACGATACCGTTAACTGTCGCGCCACGATCCGTCGGTCGACTGACGACGCATCCTTATTCTTCACTCCCTTGGATCACTGACGTCGGTCGTTGACAACGAGCGTAGAGAGACGGGGCGAGCACCGTGACAGCCGCGGCCCACCAGCCATCGATGACTGAACGATCGTGGCACCCGTGTAGTAGCGATCCTCTTTCTGATCTTGCTTATCGTCGTCGTCGTTGTTGTTACGAACGACAACGCCTTCGAGCAAGAGGACAGAGGCGGTTGAGGCTGCGGCTGCGGCTTCGACACGCGTCTCCTGGCCCCAGCAGCGGCGCGGAAAATCTCGATCAAACGGATCGCGGCCGGCCGACTGGAGCGCCTCCACCGGGAGACACCTATCATCTGAACAGGCACTATTCTATCTACTACTATCTGTCTCTCTCTCTCTTTCTCTTCCTCTCCGGTGGTGGCGAACACAGAGACACACGCGCACGAGAGACAGTCAGACCGGAGCACGAGAGGATCCAGGTGTCTTTTCTCGGTTGTGTCCTCTCTCGCTCCCGGTCTCTTCTCCTTCCCTTCGATCGTGTCCTTCCTGGCTTCCTGTTTTCGTTCTGGTGGTAGTGTGCGCTTCGCCACGATCCGCCCCCGCCTCTCGGAACGTCACGACGCGCTCTGCCTCGCCTCGCCTCGCCTCGCCTCACCTCGACTCGTTACGACGCGCGCGCCTGCTCTCTAACAACGTTCTCGGTCCTCTCGCTTGCTCGCTCGCACGCGCGCGCTTCCTCACACCCGACGACCACGAGGACCACGAACCAACCGACAGAGTAGTTTTCCGTTCCACCTTTGCGCTACGCCGACGAGAACTCGTCTGAGGAACGCTGCCGCGACGTTCTACCCAGTCGTGACCGTTCTCTCTCCCTCTCTGTCTCTCACCGTTCCTCTGTGAGGAGCGAGAGAGAGAGAACACTGGTGGAGGCTACAGTGGAAGATAGTGGAGGTGGCGGCGGTGGTCGCCGCCGTTGGTAGCGCCGGTGGTGGTGGTCGCAGTAGCTGATGGTGGTGGCAGAGGGAGAGGAGATCGCAACGCTGCTAGTCAGACCGGAGAAAGAAGTATCGCGAATAGAAGGCGGTGTCGTAACAAAAGCTCGCTCTAGGCGCCAGCCTGTTTTTCCGTGCACCCTTCTTCCCTCTCTCTCTCTCTCTGTTTCGTTCTCGTTCTCTTTCTAGGTTTCAATCGTTCTCTCTCTCTCTCCAATGGGTGCTCTCCTCTCGGAAACCTGCGCTCTTCCACCAACGTCCCCGGCCCCTCTGATTCTCACCTGGCCGACCGTGTTCCCCGTTTACTCTACACCTAGCACCCCACCATCGGCCGCCACCCAACATCCCACCCTCCCTCTTTCTCTCCCTCTATCTCTTTCAACCAAGCTCGAGCCGAATCTCTCCGTTCCGCAAACCCTGAGAGACCATCCATCGTACGCGACCCTCTTCCATGGTGCTCTCCCTCCCAACCCCACTATCCTCTTCCTCTCTCTCTCTTTCTCTCTCCACTCTCTGTCCTTTACACCCCGCAGCATACTTCTCTCCGTCCGCCCCTGTTGTTGGTCCCGCTCGAACGTGCAACCACGGCGTGGCATGTCACGCAGCGCCATGCCGCGCCACGAGTTCAACTCTGCGAACGAGAGGAACGGTGTGTATGCTGTTCCTCCTATCTCTCTTTCTGTCCTTCATCCTCCAAACACCCCCGTCAACGTATCTCGCTCGATGCACCTCGCCGCATCCAACCAACTCCCGGCCCCTCTATCAACCGAGGAACGCCGTGAACGCGTGTACGACACGTATCCGCGTTCAGACGACGATCCTCCTCGCCGCGACAACCATGAGAACCAACTACAACGACACGAACGCAACGGTGTGACGTCCCTCGGCGTCTACGGCTTCATCCGAGACGGTTGGAGACCCGAGAGAGACACATACTTGGTATTCGGGGCAGCGGTGTAGAGGACAGTGGGACAGTTCCAGTTGAGAAAGTGTTCTTTTCGGAATTGTTTGACTGTGAGTCGCTAGATCAGTTGATCGCCAGGTCAGATGATTAGGAAGTCTGAAATTCTGTCTCGATCCCAGGATCAATATAAAGGACCTAGGATCTACCTGAATTTTGTGGACCCTTTATCAAACGTTTGATGAATAGAAGCTAAATAGTGAAGCCTTGGGATCTACAAAATATTTAGGACACAGTTCGTCAAACAGATTGAAACACCGAAAGTTAGTGTCTACCAAATATTTGGAACCGACAACCAAGAATTCCATAGGCTTCACCAAATAGATTTAAAGCTTAGAAACCCTGGAAGTCGGTGTCTATGACCTACCGAATATTCGGAGCCTAGTGTCATTCGAGAATTCGGGACACAGGCTCCATCAGATAGATTTAAAGCTCAGAATCCCCCAGACTCTGGGACCTACCGAATATTTGGAACCCGATGTCAACTAAGAATTCGGGATATGGGCTCCATCAAATAGATGTAAAGCCTAGAATCCTTGATAAGTCGGAGTCTATGGCCCACCGAATATTTGGAACCTGGTGTCGTTCAAGAATTCGGGACATGGACTCCGTCAAATAGATCTAAAGCCTAGAATATCCTAAAATTAGACTCTATGATCTACTGAATAGTTGCACCTAGTGTCTACTATGTAAGAATGTAAGGCACGTAGTACCCTAAGCAATCAACACCCAAGTTCCATCAACTCTAAATAACTAAAGAATCTACTGCTTGAAGCATTCGATGTCTGATGTCCAATAGGCATTCTCACGAGAGCTCCGTTATCCAGGGTTGGTAAGAAAAATAACCCAAGAAACCTAGATCAGCAGGCTCCAGGTGGTGATAGAGGCCACGATCAGCTCGCGTCAAAGCCGCGTTGCTCCGGTGCCATTACGACTCCTCTCGGTCCAGTTTAATCTCCCCTCGCCTCAGCAATGAACCGTGATCGTAAATCTAGAGACAGCGGGGGAAAGCGTGAAATTTCTGAGCCTTGGAATGGTGATCGGGCGGTCCCCAGAGAGAAAGAGAGCGAAGGAGAGCGATAGAGAGAGAGAGAGTGCCGCGACTCTAATCCGGCGCCGTGGGGTGAG
The DNA here is from genome assembly GCF_051020765.1 of Lasioglossum baleicum. NCBI lineage: Eukaryota > Metazoa > Arthropoda > Insecta > Hymenoptera > Halictidae > Lasioglossum > Lasioglossum baleicum. The sequence continues at coordinate 10,904,482 of NC_134937.1, forward strand.
CACGAGGTTTCGACTATCGGCACGGCGAGATCAATGGCGGTTGCGTAATCGTGCCGGGCAACGAGCTGCCACCCTCTTCACCCTCTCTTCCACCCTCTTCACCCTGCCTGCCGTGTTCGCGTTCTGTCCTCGCTCCGCAGCCCCAGTTCACGGTCCTTCCTCCTCCCCCCTTTGCGGATAAGGCAGACCGCTGGTCGCCGATCCAAGGGATGGAACACACGAGGGGCGAAGGGGTTGGAACACGCGGCGAACAAAAAACAAAAAAAAAAGGGAATGAAAGAAACGGGCCGGGACAGGCTCAATGGCGGCGATAAATCGGCCGCGGGCCATACCGCGATACTACACCACCGCCAACCACCATGGCACCCTAAACCTCGTGAATCCTCGCGTCCGTTCGACGACCATGCGCCACTTGGCCCAGCGGCGCCCGCACTTTGAACAACTGTCCCCTGACGAGTCCTTTCTGTTTAATCTCATCTCGGAATTTTTGTTCACCCGCTAGATAGTCAAAAATGGAAAAGGGAACGTTCCAAGCCCCGTGTAAACTTGAGAAAAAGTTATTGTAATAGCGAGGGGGCTTTTTAGAAATATTATTGTCCTCCTTGAACGAATTGTCGAAGAAACTTTCCCCTCACCATTTTTCATCTCGGACTATCCATTCACCAGGTAGAACGTCGAAAAGTGCGGGACAAAATACAGGACGATCGCACCGTCTCTGCCCGCTTCACCGCCGCAACGTTGATCGATAATAGTTGCGCGCGTTTTGGGTGAGGCACCTGGATCCGGACATCCGAACGCCGTCGCAGTTTCGCGAAACAGGGTTCCAACTTTCACGAAGGAATCTTTCAAACGCTTAAGCTCCTGAGCCACGCCGCGTACACAACTCTTCTGTCAACAGTTTCAACACTGTTCCAGAGCCCTAACCGGTCACATGTCACGTGAGAGTTTCCTCGGCAAGTTCTGCGGCAATTCCCTCGGTTCTAAAGAGTTTCGCTGCCGTCAGGATATCGATGAGTTGACTGCGGAGATCTGCACGCTTTCACCCAATACATCACAATCTCACCCATTTTTGGTACACTGAGATACAGCATTGGTGTATTCTTAGATTTCTCGAATCTTTTGTTGTCTTATGTCAGCCAGCCAATTTTTTATGGAAGAATGCTGATAGACAGACAATCATCCCTATGCATGTTTTCGCGCAGTTCACTGTTCGAGAACTCGCTCGTACGCGTTCGCACTAACGTTTCATCCCGGACAACAGCTTTTCCTCGGGGGATCGACACTCGTTCTCTCAACCGAGAACGCTTTCTACACGTACATATACAATACATACGTCTCTTTGCGCACCCGTGTTCCCGAACATTAGCCAGAGAGTCCCGCGACGGGGTTGTGTGCTTGCTTAGCGTGAAGTCGTCAACGATCGCGAACAAAAACGTCGGAGCATCTTCCAGCTGACGGCCGTAATAATTGCAGCTCGAGTGTCGGTGGACTGTAATAAACCGGGTGGGGGGTAGGGGGAGGGCTGTGTTATACCAGCGGGCCATTCCCTGCAGGAGTTACGAGAGAGAAAAGGAGAGAGGAGATAACATCGTCGTCGATGCAGCGAGGAAGATGGCTCCTCTTTCTTCCTCTTTCCTGCGCTCTTGCGTTTTACTGCTTCTCGCGCTTCTTCTCGGATCGGCCGTCGATCTCTACCGCAATTTCAACGGCATTATAAACGCTCTGCAGTTTACCCTTTCAGGGATGCATCGCGTTGGTTCGACCGTGACTCCCATAACCGGGGCGAGTGGCTGAAGTTAAGCTCGTTTCGAGTGTGCTGGGTTTCACGATAGAAATTGCTCAGGTTCTTTGAGACGCCCCCTCTTACGAGATTAATAGTTTCTCCTGCTTAATAGTTCCCTCAGATTCCTTTCTGAGAGAAAGAGCAATCTTTCCAGCGGAACTTTCAATTATCACTGTCCCTGATCTATCAAAAATGTACGTGTTACTAAATGGGTAAGTAACCTAAATAAATAATTTCCTTGACACACAGCAGTGTGTACCCGGACAGAAACCAACGATCACACGAGAGCTACATTTTCCAAGTAAAATGTTCGCAAAGGTTCTACCCGCGAAATATCGTGCAAACATCACAGTCGAACCGCTTTACGATCTTCTAAACGCACTGCGCGAGTCGTAAGCAACGTTTCCACAATTTTGATAGTGCTTTACGAGCCTGCGAGCTTTTCCAGAGGTCGTAGCCAGGGCTTATGCAGATCGCCTAACCGGGTTATGGGACAAGACAGCCGCGCCCTGTCCCATGGGAGGGGAACGGTGGGTTCAAAGCGTCCCTCAAATCCGATCGGCAATCAAAGAGTTGATCTCTGACGTGGCGCGTTCCGCGTTATTTCCGTGCGAATAAAGCGCACAGAGCAGCAGCAGCAGCAGCAGCGGCAACGTGAAACCAACGTGAAAAACCGGCGGCCGACGACCGGGAACGACTCGGTCGAACTCGGTGTTCGATTTTCGATTTATCGCCCCGCGGTCCTGCGACCGGCTCCACGAGCAGCGAGAATAACAGCTGGACGAACGATTAACAGAGGCGAGTCCGAGTCGGCTGCGCTCGGAAAATTGATATCGGGGCTTGGCTCTCTCTCTCTCTCTCTCTTTCTCTCTCACTCTGTTGTTGCCCACCCTCTTTTCGTTCCACCCTTCGGTCGCTGCTCCGGTCCCTTTTTTTCCAGCAGGCCGAGTCCTCGGGTCGCATCGATTTACAAGATGGAGTACGCTGTAGTGACAGCGGATAATGCTCACTGGCGCACCGTGGTCCCGATCGAGGAATTTACCGACATTCAGCCCGAAAAATCAATTTACTCGTAATGCACGTTCATTGAATATACGTTGATCACACTCCAGAGAAAACCGTAATTGTAATGAATAGACTGCGGAAAGATTTCCGACCTACTCTATGTAATATTTTCCTTTGAATGCGCAGCGTGGTAATGGTGTTTCTTGAAATTTTCCGGTCTAAATTTCAGGTTGACGTGATTTGCGAAAGGTTGCATCAAAGCATCACTATATTTCTCGATCAGGATCGCCGTGCTCTCTCTCTCTCCCTCCAGGTGCTTTCAGCGGAACCGAGCGAAACCCCGCGATATTTCCCAGTCCCCGTTACCCGGTAACGAGCAAGAGGTATCGGCTCTACATATTCATGTCGGATTATGAATGAGTGGCCCACACGTGCACACGCCGCCGCTAAATCCTTCCCCGCGACTAACCGCCCCCGCAGTCTATATTTCCATCGTGGCCCGACAACGCCAGTCAAAAGTGCCGCACGGTAATTCTGGGCTCGCAACGATCGAATCGAGACCTCTTCTGATCGAACGAGGAGCTTTCGAACTTCCAAATCGCTGCTGTCGATACTACCCGTCTTTACTCGTGGCAGCCATAGTTTCAACACCACCCCAAGCTATTTCGCTCTCGAAAAGTCATTTCACGTGAAGAGAGACACATCGAGAGCTGCGAATTATTTTCTAAAGGCCGAAAAACGAATTCAGAAAATAATAGAAATTGTGTCACTATTTTTCTATAGACACAACAAACGGTTTTGAAAAAAAGTAAAAAAAGAGGAAGTTTCGATTGAACTGTGAGCATCGCTTGTTTCCCAATCAAGCGGATCCCAAGTTCCGATTTTCAATCGCGATTAAACATGTTTCACGCCCCAAATATATTTCGCGGAGCAATTTCGAGGATCGCTGTGCAAACGGAAGCGGCGATGCCCGTTTCGAGGGTCTTCGTCAAATTGGCAACCGTCGACTCGACGAGGGTAAATCGACTGGCGAAGTTGCAAGAAAACGGGAAGAAAGAGGGACGAAAGGGAGAGAGAGAGAGAGGCCGTGGCGGCCGAGCAAACAATCCTCGAGTAGTGTACTCTGCTCGTCGCTCGACATTCGCGGCACAGCTATCTCTGCTAGTTCCCATTCAGAGCAGCCGGGGACGGGCCGAATAGTATCGAAGAATTTACTGTGCTACGAGTTGTCGCTTCGCGAAGGAAAAACCGGTCCAGGGCAAAGAAACGTCAGGCCGATTGCTCTTTAATAGAACCTCTTGTCGATACTACCACACGATTTTTCATTTGGCAAAACACCCTCGCACAGTTTTATTATTGCACACCTGATATTTTTACTTGAACTATCTCGGAAAACTCATCAGAATTCAATTCCGCCACCCAGCGAGACGCTCGAGAGCAGTGGAGGCTTTTCCACACGCGCGGCGATTGGCCGACAGCTCGCTGACGTAGGAACATGGCGGGCGCCAGACCGCGCCGCTACGGAAGAATCATCGAACTGCTCAAAGACGATAGTCGCTCTGTGGAGAATTGAATAGCATTTGTATATTTTTCTTCGAACGAGCGGCGCTGCTCGACAAAGGGAGCGACCGGAGCGTGAAAGGTGGGCTCGCGAGAGACAACTTGTCGTCTCTGTGCAGACTGTATAGGGCTCGTCCTTATCTCCACTCCCGTTCCTTTATGACGTTTCGCGCGTGAACGTGGCACGATTCTGGTACTCTGGTATCGAGCTCTCCCGCCACGTGGCTCGCAAAGCGCTCCACTAAATATAACATAGCGAAGCACACCGTGTGTCGCGCGCGGACTGCGGACACTTTCTTCCGCTCTGTCCTCGTAGCACCGTAGCATCTACACTCTTCTCCTCTCGACAGCCCCACTGAGACCAAGAAACTTTGTCACCTTTGAGTTAGGCAAGCCACAGTGGACTGCGAATCCGTTTCTCGTGTCCGAAATGGAATTTCGAGAAGTTTTATACTTTGAACAAGATCTTTTTACACGTCAATCTTCATCCCTTAGAAGCTTCAAAGTCCGAAATAGCCACTTTGAAGATAAAATTCAGAAATCCACGAAATAACAGGTTTGAATTAATGTTTTATATTATTCTTAATATTGTATTTTCTTTTTGACGTTTTAATATTCTAGCTGGTGTCGAGACGAATCCAACGACCTACTATACTCTAACCTTAAATGTAGCGATAATTTTGGCCAAAAACGGTTTTCCAGCCCACCGTTCGATCCGCAGACACGTCCTAGAACTTTCTCGTCTTCTGCTCTCGCGATGGTAATCCATCCTGTCGGCTAAAGATAGTTTCTTCCGCCATCTTCCCCCTCTTATGTCCTCCCTCGACACCCTGTTTCGTTTGCTCTCGACTCTCTTAACTTCTCGTGTTTTCTTTGAACGAGATTACGGGGCTCTGGTTCGTTAATACTTTTTCGTTAGGGCGTCCGTGGTGGATGTCACCGTTTCTTCGAGTCTGTGCTATTGATTGGGTCTAAGGTGCAATTCCGGATTTTGTTGATCAACACTGTGGTCTTGGTTTTTCATTTATTTAGTGTCGGTTTAAGTGAATTGTGCAATGCTATGTTAAGACGATTTATTAGACACGAATTGAACAACATGAATTGTACAAATGTGCTTCTAAACCTGTAGAAAAAATTGTGTCATACATACGTAAGGGTACTAAAACATTCAGACAAGTTAATAATCTGTCTGGAAAACTCTATTGACATCGTCCAACTACTTTTATCTATTCGTGTCGGTGAAATTCATTTTAGTCCGACAATTTAATACCGTGAATAAATGAAAGGAAGCATCCGCCACTATAAAAATACAATGCGACCATTCCGATCCTCTCGGGTAAATTCGAGCAATCCCTCGATCATCCTTTAAACACCGGATATCCGACGAGCTCGGGGCTCCGTTCCGGCCAAGTGGCTACCAAGTAAATCGAGCATAAGATCGGGAATCCGCGGGACCGTGTTCCGTCCGTGGAACCGGCGTTCAACGTAGAACAGAATCCTCGAAGGGAGAACACAGCAGGTCCGAGAACGGAGCGGAACGGAACCGAGCCGAGCAGAAACTGGCAAAGCCCTGGTCGCTCCCTCGATACCTTTAGAAACCCTATCCGTAGGCGACGTGTTCCTCGAATCGATAATCGCTGCAGAAACACCGGTAATTCAGCTTAACGATCGACGACGCTTAATTAATCCCCGCAAACGCCTCTTTTTCCTTTTTTACCCCCACTTTCCCGTCGTGGCACCCTCGTAACGAGTTTCCAGTCCGCTTTCATTCATCGAATAGGGTGAGAGAACGAGAGAGAACGAGCGAGAGGGAGGGAGATAGCGATGCTGAAAGGAAAAAATGTGGAAGAGAACCGTGTGACGGCGTGCGCGGCTAAACGCTACGGATCAAGTTCAATATTCGTTCAAGATCCGAGCAAATTTTATTAAAGAACTAGATGAACAAAAAGATATTTTAGAAGAGCAATATTTCAGTAAGACACTCGTCGAAGTTTCGAAAACCCATTCGATCAACGTCCGACTCTATTCGGAAATATCACTTTATTCTTTCAAAGTACTACATCATGTTAGACTTTATCAGGCTCAGGTACGTACCTGGAAGAACCGTTTTTATTTTCGGAAATAGAGGGTTCGAGTCCGATCAGTCAAGGTTTGAGTCTACTTATAGTCTCCCATCGCTAGGGGAATCAATGCGGGAATGTCCCATTGATCGAGAAACCGGATTCGATCGCGGGCCGGGTCGGGCCTGGACGAGGAATCCGCTCTTGGTTCGTGACTTCCACGACATCGTCGCCTTCTTCGGCGACCTAGATCGTCGTTTCGTGCGGACGAGAACCGCGAAACTTCGCCAGCCGAACGGAAGGAAACGGAATAGCATGTGGCAGCGTTGCAGTCCGACGGCATTGATCTCACTTTCTCTTTCTCTGTCTCGCCCCTTTCGATGTGTTCGCATCGGGCCATCAAGAAACTTCAGCTTATCGAATTCCCTATGAAAATCAGTTTTTCGTTCCTGACGCTTCAGCCCCGAAATTATCGGAACTCCAGCGGGCCGAGCAGCGCATCAAAAGTCAGGCAGCGGTGGCTATAAGCAGCAGGTCGTCGTCCAATTATTTCCGGCTTCCCCTCCCAGCGTTATTCACCGAAAGTTATGGGTCTCTGCTCTCTCCGTAACGCCGAGCAATCTTTTATCAAGCATCCTCCGATCTCCCCCAGGGTTTTCCGGCAGTTCCCCGCTGTAGGATAACACAGAGGCCTCTTCCGCTTTCTTTGGCTCTCTCGCTTTATGCAAATCTCCCCCGGCACCCGGCCGTTCGTTAGGTCCGCGCCGTGTTTCATCCTGCCTCTCTCAACCCGAGTTTTCATCTTGGAGAGAGCGGAGAGCGCGCGCGATTCGCCTCTCCTTATCTCCGCGTGCGTTTCTTCTGCCATAATTCAAGCCCGTGGCTCTTCCCCCTCTCTTGGTCGAGCGATCCCCCGTCCTGCACCCCACCACCCTCTCGCACCTGTGCGACGCTGCTCCCACCCCCTCCCCGCGTCGGAGCGTCTCGTTTCATCTCGACGAGGACGATCCTCGTCGCGCTAACCGCCCGCAATCAATACGTCCCCCACTCCGACCGCTCCGAACCCCTTCCTGCCAGCTCTCCTACCCCGTGCCGAGCGCTATCCCCTTCGCCGACGTTTCCCCAACATCTCCCCTCATTCTCTTTCACTGGATCCCCCTCCAACAACGATTCCCCTACGATCCCGCGGACAACGTTTCCGTTTCCACCGTTTCTTCTACGCTCCCGTTTCGAGTGCGCCAGAGGGAGACAGAGGGAGAGAGGGGGATCACCCTCCACCATACCCCAGTCAGCTGATCCACCCAACGCCGCACGCTGGACCACCATAAAGCCAAGGTCAGTGCGTCTTCCAGCAGCGCATGCCGGACCATGGACGGGACTGTGCCACTTAACACCGGCTACCCTTCGCCACCGCCTAGACTTATGGTCGCCTCTTTCGCGCCCCGAACTATCTCCATTTACTGTCGGCGAGCTGCAACCCTTCGCAGCTCGCAAGAATAATGGAATCGTTGCAACATTTTCATTGGGCACATTAAAAGCAGAGGAAGAGAGTTCGTAAATGTAATTTTATGGTACAACATAAATCAACATGGAAATTGAAGCAATGGAAAAACTGAATTCTGCGAGGATCAAAAGTCCCTAGGAAGTTCTAAGGCCCGGGCTTTGTAATTTTTCAATTGCTCCTCTCCCTTCATCCGTCTCTTGTAGCATGATCTCGTAAAACGGTCACGGGCATAAGTAGCGAACCGAAGAACCCGATAATTGAAGATCCGCAACGGGGTCCGGTTCTAGGCTCACAGCAGCACCGGCGAAGAAGTTCTTCTAAACGCGCGCGAGCCAACCGAATTAAAAAGTTTATCGTTACCTTCGGCCTGCCTCGTTACAAATTGGCAAAGTTTCGTTGGAAATTCAGGTCGGCCGCTTCCGTCGATCCCCTTGTTTCCCTATCGGGGTCGGACCATAGACGGGGACCTTACTACTTAACCGCGGACGCGCTTTTTATAGACCTATACTACTTCCATTCTCCGATATGTCGCGTGTCCTCTATCGGCTTGTATCGCAAGTCCTTCGACACCGCACTCCGCTCCAACTTACTTTGCATTACTCTACCTGACACCTAATCCACCGAAATCACCCGTCATTTCATTCAAGTCGAACAAAAATCATTCGTACTGTCTTCAACAGTGAAGAACGTCAAAATTGATTTTCCTTACCAATTATTTTAATTAATAATTTAAATCTAAGCTCTTTACTGCTTTGCAGTGGTTCAGCCGTTATTAGTAATTGATAAAATCAATCATGTATAACATACATTTTCTGAATTAAATACTTACTCTAATAATGTTGTACGAGAAATAAAAAAAGATCAAATATTATAATTAATAATTAATATTGCAATATACATAAGCGAGATTCAATTAGCGGTAAATACTAACAATTTATAGTAAGATCATAATAACTCTATGTATCCGAAATTTGGTGCTTAGAATATATTTTTGTTTATTTTTACTCAAATGTGAAAATTTCAAATCATTTTTAAAGAGGTACCCAACTTCGATTTCTACGTTCCAATTCCACGATCAAGGTCACTTAGAATTTAAGAAAATCCTCAATCTCCCGAACCGAAGCCAATGAATGCAGGTAGGTTCAAAACTAAGTTTTATCTTCAATTCAAATCTTTAAATTGAACTATTCATCTTCCAAACGTCCACCGTAGGACGTAACATTACAAACGCCTAAAATCCGCCGTCTGGTCATCAGGATGACAAATCGACGAGGTTTGAGGTTTCGTGGCTTGTCCCAGGGAAGTAATAAGGGACGCGTGGAAAAATAGTCACCGCCATGCGAATCCGGCGGCGGCTCGCGACCAACAATAAAAGTTTCGGGGCGAGTTCCGGTCGCGTGCGACCCGGCCGTTTGTCAGGTTCTTTGACAAAGCGAAGTAATTCACGGTTCGCTCGGAAACGAACGTTTTGCGTAACGACGAACGTATTAATTAGCGTGCCGCGTCACAGAAATCACGGAACACTTTGTCGGCTGCGGGTATATACGGTGCTTCCAAGTGTACATCTGCGGTGTATTTTTCAACTTTCTGTTTTTACCCCCATTCCGTGAAAGGACCTTTTTACAGACGCAGGGCCCTAAACATCCTCCTTCTTTGCGGAGAGAGAGAAAGAAAATCGTGTGCAGAGAGAAGAAAAAGTGTAGGAAATAAAAACGTTTCCCGTAGGCGAACGCCGCAACGTTACGCGGGATCAGGAAACGCGAGAGCTACTTCAGCTCGCTTTGTGGTTTAATTGCTCTCGGCTTCGTCGCGTTCTTTACACGAGGGCTAATTAATTATGAATCGGCGAAAGCTGGAAAAAAGATTCGAACGAATTTCAAGGAGACAGTCGATATCCTCGATCTGTACTTATTGGACTGTATTCTCTGGATTGCTTCACGGTTTGTTCCATTTTATGGTAAACGAGGTCGAAAATTGTTGTCTCGAGAGCTTGACAATCACAACCAAAAATCAATGCCTCTGCAACAACGCAAGACCCTACAATAAAATTAAAAAATTATTTAGACAAGAAGAATTACCATTTCTGTGCCATTTTGTAATGCTTGACAATTGCAACCAAATTTAATCAATCACTCTCCAACAACGCAACAGACCCTACAATAAAATTAAAAAATTATTTAGACAAGAATTACCATTTTTGTGCCATTCTGTAAACCTTCAGACTAAACCATCGTAACTTCGGACGAAATGGCAAGTTTCCCCTCGGAAAAAATGTGTTGCATTCCTTAAAGATTGAGGTATACAACCCCGGAAATTTGTAATCGAAGGGCTCGTCGGGATAGAGGAAGCAATGTTTGAAAAATGATTCTTTTATGGAAGCTGCAGCGCGGAACGAGTATCCGCGGACGATTCCGCGGAAAGTTAAGACACGCCAATAAATATCGGTGTATGTGGGCCACCGAAACACAATCCGCAACGCGACGTGGAGCTAAGCCAACGACGCGGCTCGCATCCGCAGCCTGGCCGTCCTATTTCAAATTACGCCTGCCGCGGAAGTTTCGATATATCGGCTACCGGAGCGAGACTCGTTCTTTGTGCCGGTGGAATAATTCGGCCAATTGATGGCCTTCGTTACCATCGACGACACCGTTTCCCATTGTCCTCGTTAACGGCTATCTCCGAAAAAAAACGGTTCTCGTCACACGAAAATATTGTATATCAACTCCCCAATCAATTTCGATCTTTCTATCTCTTCACGTCGAAACGTGTTTATCTGGTTCATGTTACGTGATACTGAAATCGTGATCGGACCAATATGTGAATTTTGTCGCAAAATATTGTCGAATGAATATGTGCAGTAACATGTTTCGGCACGATTTTTGGTTTATCGAATGCGATATCGATTTGCAGCGAATGATATCGATTACTGCATGAAAAAACACGTCGGAAATGTAGACTGATATTTTTTGGTAGGACGATTCGTGTGGGAGATAATCGCGATGGAAAATTCAGTGGTGCTGGCGCGTCTGATCATGGCTGGCCAATTCTACTTGGAAATGCTGCTGCACTTTGACTCGCATTATCTCGGAAACAGAAGCATGTATGAAAAAATTCGATTCTGCGTTTTCGATTCCGTCTTCCACGTAGAATCCGCTCCGCCTATTTTTATTAACGTAACTTTGTTTATAGTTATTATATTAATCAATAATTTCATCAAAACAAATAATTCAGCATTAAAAGCATCGACGAACTGTTAAAATTTCTCCAAGAACCTTTGCTAAAAATAACCCAAAATTCATTAGAAAGCGCCATGTAATAAATGGAGCAAGTGAACGAACCAGAAGCTGAAGAAAACCAGTAACAACGCAAGTTCGTGGGGAAAGAGAGCTGCAGGAAGTTAGGAGGAGAGAAAGTTGGACACGAGGAGTTGCGATCGAATGTGACAACGGTAACGATCCTAACGATCTCTCGAGGCTAGATTCGCGAAATCTGTCCAGGTGTTCGGAGGGGGTAGAGAACGAGCGGAAAAAGTTTGCGCAGCCCCGGCATCAGACGTTTTACACGCGGCGTGTCGGGTTCTGCTCTCGAGCCCCGGGGCCTCGGTATTAAACTCATCGTGACAAAGCGTCACCATCAAGGAGACCTCGCGTCAAAGAAGACAATGGAAGGCGTAGCGCACGCCGGGTACTCTCAATGATTGATCTTAGCAAGTGCCGCTTTCGTCACAAGGGCGCCCCGGCACATCCACATTCGGAGCAACAAGAGATTAAACGAGTCGAGATATATCGGCTATGCTACCTGTTAACCAAAATTCTTTCGCCTTCGGGCACACCTGTTCGACGAACCGTCAGCTCTTCGCACCCTTCTGGGTGAACAGCGCATTCACAACGCTGCCATTCTTCGAAATTTTCTGCCTCTGTGCCTCCGAATAGAGTTTCGTGGAAATTCAATGCAATATCTTGACATTGGTGCAGCAAACTAATTACTGTAAGCTTATTTTCGATTTTTCGCTGCTTAAAAAATTTGTGCGCTCTGCTGACACGTTAACAAAGCAGTACAAAAATCGAGACTGTATCAGATTTGTTAATTTAGCCACGGAAAAATCCTAAAGTTACCTTTTACACTTATAAGCCAATTTTCAACCCCTCTATCTCCCACATTTTTCGCTCTGAGATCCTACAAAAATTCATGAACATAGTCCAGCTATCTATAAACAAGTCTGTAAAGTTTCATAAATCTGCATCGTCCACTACACCAAGGAAAAATTCGCAAAGTGCAGCGTCTTTTAATAAGATTCATACGACTACATGCTAATTTATGTTTCGATTATCAGCACGCAACTCCTTCAGCTTGTTCGAATTTGTAAAGAACTGCATGAGCAATTGCAGTCGCTTAACCAATTTTCTTAGACCGGTACAATATTTCGATCACACTTAACGTGAGTTGTGTCGCGACGTCACGTTGTTTTTCGAATATTTAAGAGATGCGTTCACTTTTCGATATGCGCCGCTCGTTCCAGTGACACGTGTAGTTCAATCAACTGCGACGTTATCCGTTTACAGCGCGGCTCGAAATTTGCATAAATCCATCGTCTGGGCCGGGCACTGAAACAACAATCGCTGCATCTCGCCCATTCATCATGACTTCGCTGCTTCCTCGGATGTTTATGCATTTGCGTGTACGTACAAAATAAAATAGATCGGGAACCGTAGCGCGGGGAGACTGATACAGATTTCGCTTTGTTCTCGCGGCTATGAAGAAATGCATCTGCCTCGAACAGAGCACGGATTTTATGCGGCGAAAATCTGCTGGAAAAATGTCATGGACGTGTGACAAGCTGACTTTCCATTTTTGCGCACGAATTTCCAGAGAATTCTATTTTCAATGTGGACGGATCCTCTGGACAAAAACTGACCTGGAAGAACACTGGCAAATTCTGTGGAATGAGAAAATATTTGAGTTTGCCGGAGAAAAGAATTTCTAATGAAGTTTATCAGCTCATGATCAAAATTGAGGCGTTGAAGGTGGTAAAATAATGTCCTCAAATATTTCTAAAGCCTTTTTAATTTTTTATTTGATATGTAAGGTGGAGTGGGGTAAGTGCGTTAATTGATTATTTTTATTATAATATGAACGAAATTTCTCTAGCTTGTATTTGTTAATGTAGTATAAGTTGGTATGAACTATTCGACATAGATGTCGCCCAAGAATAAACGTGTTTTCCTCGCTTAAATCAACCAATGCCAAACAGTAACGTGCGAGGTACACGTACAACTTTGAGGTTACCCTGAGCGTGCAATAGTTTACAAGTTATTAATATATTCTGTGTTGTTATTTTAGGTACGCACAACAAATATCGATGTAGGTTTACATTAAATAAACTGTTTTCATTCTATTTTTTAAAATTTATTGAGAAAAACACTACGATGATCTAGCCCCGTAAATATTACTACACGGGGCAAGTCCGTACTATCACGGTGGGGTAAGTCCGTACTGTATGGGTAACTATAAAACTAAACAATATATTTAATGCAATAAAAAGCATTCTGTAGCAGGCTTGATAATAATTCTTTTCTTGCCCCGTAGCACTAGAAACAAGGTTCGAAAGCATTTTTAACTCTCAGAGACGGACTGCCCCATTTTCGGGGCAAGTGCGTCCTAGTTGACACTTTGTACAATATCCTCTCAAAATGATAATTTTAATAACTGTGGCAAGAGTATGATACCAAGAGCGTTAAGTTTTCACGTACCAGACTGAAAATACATCAGTTTAAAGTCCAACTTTGCAAAAATTAGGGCGCACTAACCCCACTCCAGCTTACTATTTTTTCTATCTATTTTAATGTATGATTGAATGATTCTTTCGCCTAGACTCCTTGCCAAAACTAAGAGGATGTCAATGTCAGTAGACAGTTCTTCAGTACCAAAAAATTTGCAGAAGTGCATGAAGATGCACCCCGCGGTAGTAATTTCATGAAGAGACACTCGTTGTAGATCGTTATCAAGCCAGTATCAGGTCCGTCCTAGCAGGCAAGGAAAAATTGAATGTCCCGGGAGACGGAATAATTCAGCCGCGAATTTACGGTGCTGCATCCCGGAGTGTTGCGGAACCGCGAACCCGTGGTTCTCTTTCGGACGGTTCGCCGAATGTGAATGTTGCAACAGCGCACTCGGCTGCAGCGGTGCAGTGCAGTGCAGCACGGCTCGCCGTGTCTAATGGAAACCTTCTAGCGGCCCGAATTGGAAATCTATTATTGGCCGCGTCTCGCAAATTACATTTGTCGATAATCATGCGTTAGCCCGCGAATTGACTTTCGCGAATGTATTCGACATTTCCTATTGCCTCTCGGTGCACTGGCCGCCCCTCGAGCCGCCCAAACACATTCGTAACATCTCTCGCGACGACCATTATCGGCCTCGAAACCCCGCGATTAGGATGCCGGCTGGAAAACTATTGCCCTCCCACTGCGACGAGTCTAATAATAACTATATAACGTTCGATTTTTGCGCTGTGATTTACAGAGATTGCCTCGGTGAAAAAATGGGCTTGGTTCGAGTGGCCATAACTTTGGCGGAAATGGTCGTACCGAGGTGATACAAAAGGCGTTCGAAATCGTGAAATCTCTAGTTTCAGATACTTTTAGTATCGTCTGGTTACGGTGCTTCATTACAATTTTGGGCAACTTCGTAATTTCACCTAGAACGAACATAATTTTCTAGAGAAATTGCACTTCTGCCAATCGAAAGCGACTACCTTCCTGTGTAAAACTACTGTTCGTACGTTATCGTGCGATTTCTTTTGACCGAGTTATTCAACACTTCGAAGGAAGAATTGTCCGTGTGACTTCAATTAATTCTCTAAAGCGAACGAATCGTCGTAGTACGTTCTACTAAAACGCAATAGAAAAGCTAGTCTTTCGTTTACGGTATAGTAAGATGTGTTTACTGCTTTCCCGATTCGATTAACATTTTAGCCAGAGGTTCCGGCCAATGGAGCGCCGCTGCGAGTTTATCATCGGACAAACGGCGTACGGACTCCTGCACTTAAGTTTTATTAGGTGTAGTTACATTTTACGAGAAAGCCATCGTAAGATCGTGCAACTTCTGTTTGAACGCTTCTCGGCGTGTACACAATCGTAAATCGGAACGGGCCGGCACACGCGGCGTTGCCCGCGAACTGGAAGTTTCGTGTGTCTGTCAAGCAGAGGCGCCTCTAAAAATAAGCATCCTGGCTTGTCGGAAAACACGCCGTCAAGGCCGCGATTGTTAGTCGGGAACGTTGATTCGGCACTGGTTTAGGTAGCCGGAGAGCTCGCGTTTACCTCCGGCTTCATTTTGCATGGGAAATCGTGGTGAGGCGCATGCTTCCGGCATTGAATCGAAGATTGCTCTATACTGAATGAGTATTCATGGCAGAATCAGAATAGTGCGTGAGAAACTGAGTGGAAAATGTGAAATGAGATTTTTTATTAAGAAAAATGTGTGTGTTTAATTCTTTGGAAGAGACATCCATCAAAAATTGGATGCGGATAGATCGTCTCAGAGCTTTCGTAATGATCGTCGCCTAGTTATCTGCCGATCGTCCAGAGACTAATAATTGAATAGAACGATATAAATTATCCACCGCCATTCAGAACGATAAGTCATCGAGCGTCGGAGGCGAGAAGGTGAATCGAAGAATGGCAATTACCTAATGAAATTTTAAGGAGAGTTACGGCCGGATGGAGCTCGATCGAAAAGGGCAGGCTATTAGCCGGCACAAAGGCAGCTTGAAATCCTGGTTTTCACCCCTCGAGAGCCCTCCTCGATAACGCGTTGGCACCCTCCCTCGCTCTGAAGAGGCCAAGAGAGCACCCTAAACACCAGCCCTCATACGTTAACCTGCCAAAGCTGTCCACGCATAATTACCTTCAGACCTCTGTCGCATCGGATACACCGGCGCGGCGGTCATAATGCGCGCATGATTGGTAGGCCTGCGGATCATAAAGGACATACGGTGGCCATCGAGGACTGTTTGCTCGCAAATGAGCTCCATCTTGGACAATCGACGAGTCGAGGCTATTAGCGAGCTCATTATTCACCCCCACCGCCTATACCGAATCCAGACAGTACAGACAAATCATATTTGTAAATATTTTTGAAAAATCGTTTACGAACTTTCCCGATGCGCTTCAAGATTATCGAAGCTAGTGAAGAGTACCACTTCACAGATAATTGTCCATCATTCCCCTCAGTCTTTTTATTCATTCTTCCACCGAGACCTTTTCAAGAGATTCCGCTTGAACACCTCGCAGCGAACACGAACAATAATTCGCACCCAGGTAAATTGAGGTTGCCATGGGAATTGCGAGTTGCAGTTAGCACCATCAACTGCAACGAAGTGAACACGTCTATTCTTAACAAGGGGCGCGGTGGTGGTTCTCGAGCAGGGGGTTGTCCCGATGCTCTTACGTGAGTCCTGACCGTTACGTAAAGGAAATAAGGTTATGGATCGAGGTGCAGGCTCGATGGTGGAAGAGAGACAGAGAGGAATAGAGAGACGATATAGCAAGTAGAAGAGGAACGGAACGGCGAGGTGGTTCGGTGGAGAGGGAAAGAGAGAGCGACATGGTGTGTGCGTCATGTCGGATCCATTCACCGGCTTCGGTGAAGATGGGGCGAACCGGGTCGTGGGCATAGTTATCTAGGTCAGCTTCCCTGCTTCTCATGGCCTCGATGGGAGTGGTTCACTCTGGTTTACCCACCCTTCCCCTCCCCCGTGAATGTAGCGCGAGCCATCAATGAAACGTC
Organism: Lasioglossum baleicum; assembly: GCF_051020765.1. Lineage (NCBI taxonomy): Eukaryota > Metazoa > Arthropoda > Insecta > Hymenoptera > Halictidae > Lasioglossum > Lasioglossum baleicum. The sequence goes on from NC_134937.1 coordinate 10,921,184, forward strand.
CAGGATTCGACCCTGATCCGACGAATTCCCAGTAACAAGCCCGCGCTACAACCCCGAGCACCCGATATGCGAATTCCCTGCCACCTGGCTAACGTCGGACACCAAACACCCTCGCCTCTGCCAATTCATCCCCCTTCATCACCCCCTCGTCCCCTTTCGCGCGAATATTGGCCCGGAAAGCTGGCCGGGGAATTATTCGGGTAATTTATTTCGAAAATAAAGCTTCGAATAATGTGGTGATTCATGCGTTTGTTCGGGGACTTTTCGAACAAAAAGTCAATCCAGATACGCCGTCACGTAATCCCCGGGTGTACGCTCATATTGCCTTTCATGTTAATTTTAGAATAGAACTTGAAATTGTACAACGTAGCCTCAAATCTCTTAAATTAATATTTAGAGAATCGAGCATTTTCTTTATGAGACTTATACAGGGTGAGTCAGCTAACGTTGCCACCTCAAATATCTTTGTTGTTTTTAAAGATACGTCCAAGAAAACAACAAAGATATTTGAGCAACATTAGGTGACTCACCCTGTATGTGTCCATAATTATGAAAGTGGTCTAAAAATTACATTGAATTAATTTAGTTTAAAATACTGTGATGTGGAATAACTGATAAACCCATTTCTCTTAAATTGTGACTTAGACCGCTTTCATAATCATGGACACATATTAAAATGAGAGTTCGCGCAGTAGTCTTATCGATCGCACGAGCACGAAATAAGCCGGAGTGATTTTTCGAGGATTTTATACGTTTTATAGAGGTTGATTAAGGGGATTAAACTCGTTGGCTGAAGTTGGATTAACAGGTTAATGAAAGAAAGAATGATTACGAAAGTTGGAAAGACTTGTGAGGGAATAAAATCTCTGCCATTCAATCAGTCATATCTGAATCTATGAAAGTATGTTTGCATTCAAACTTATGCCATTCTGAAACTAAATGCATTTAACTGAAAAAGATTTTACTTAATGATGGAAGTTCCTCTATTCGTTCCTGATGCTTTCTACCGGCATCGATCTCGATTCAATCCGCACGTGGTGGATCGTGAAATTCGTGAAGAGATCGTAATATGTTTACTAATATGTATGTGTAAGTGCAGTTAACTGTATACATAATGTTATAAAGAGCAATCGATTAGAACAATTTATCTCCTTTGCTACACCACACTGACGAAATATCATTTCGAAAAGATGCAGGATAAAAGGGTTGAACTCACTTTTCTCAGAGAGGTTCATTCGCCGTGGAATTTGTGGCTGGTAACGAGGTGAACGTATCGAAATTAGGTGATGGAAGGGTTAACGGAATCTCGTTCGTTAAGATGCGAGCGACGTAAGCTCGTTTTCCCAGGTGGAAACGCGGCTTGACGCGAGCTTCCGCGAGTTGTGTGCTCCCGAAGTAGTGTGATTCCCGAACAGAGGTCAGCACTAAGAGCGCAGGTAGGTGAAATGTGTTTTCCCAGGTGGCAGCGCGGAGAAACGAAACATTGGTCGCGCATTCGGCGGGAAGGGGGCGTCCCCTTCGTGCAGAGGTCGCCACTAAAAGCGCGGATCGCTAGCGAGAGAGTAATCCTTATGACAAACGTGGGTAGGTGCAATTTAAAATGGTAAGGAGATTGAAAGAAGTTGAGAATATCCACACGTGTGTGTGTTTTAACATGTTAAAATCTTTTTTACACCATTCACCTTCTTCCAACAATTTTTCCAATTTTTCTGACGTCCATAATTCCTTAGAAGGCAACGGAAATTAACTCAACAATAATAATTGAGTTTATCGATTATACCTCTATATGGTGGCGACCAGGGGACCATAGAGGGGTCTCCAGATAACTTCGTTCGTCCCGAATAATCGACGACCCCTCGTAACTGCGTTACGATTAAGCAGCTTAATCGCGACGCGCGATTCAATTGTCGACGACGCGACCGATTTACGCGTCAATATGTCCCGGGCGAATTAGCCTCGCCGAAATACACTATCAGTCAAAAGTACCCCGGCGGAGTGCTATCAAATGACGAAAAATATCTTACAAACTCATCTTCCTTTATTAACCCCTTCCCCTACGATTTATTTTACGGTTTCAGTGATTAGAACTTTCTTGGTAGTTCGTGATTCCCTATAAAAGTAGAAAATTTATATCTATCGTAAGCAGTGTTGGGCAAATTTTATTTTAAATAATAAATAAACGTGTGATTTTAATTGCTAATAATAACTAAACTTTTTATTTACATGAAAGTAATTTAAATAATTCCAAAAGTGATCTATTTATTATTTCTTATTTGCAAATAAAAGATTGCCTGAAGAAGCCTGATTGTTCTCCGATAACTATACATTAATGAAACCAAAATAGAATTTAATTTCGGTTAAAAGGAAATTAATAATATATGTACATATTTATTAAACTCTGTTCAGAATCTTCATCACGAGTCTGACACGATATTGTAAGGCAAGGAGTTAACGCATCATTATCATCGAGAAAAAAAAACAAAAAATTGTCAATGTTTAACCTGCTGCAATTCCGTGGAAAAAAATAATATGGTGTTCTACCTAGGCTCATTTTAAAGGGTAATGCTTCTATTTTCTGTCCTCTGAATTATTCTTCTTACAAGTGCTCTTGCATTAAAAATCTTCAAGAAGCACGTAGTAGAAATAAATGTTTATTTGATTCTAATAAGAGTTTGAGCGTATACTTTTCAGTTCTACCGTAATTCCCCGGGACTTTACAGTGGATCATCAAACAAACTATTGGTGGACTGTTCGCCTAAGTTCGTCAGCTGTTCGGATACTTCTGGAGGACAGTGTACGAGCGGGAATTTGCTCGGGAGAGCGAGACAAACACGGCAGAAGTTGAGCGGCGCGGAAAATCGGGGCAAGTAGACTATCGAATTGAAATTTGCCGGATGAAGTTCCGTGTCTGCGTCGATGACGCGCTCGCCGCGGTCACGTGCACGTGAAAACGCGGCTGGAGGCTCGTGTGCAATTCGCGGCGGTGGTTCCCACGGGAATTATGCCCGTTTAACGTTTAATTAGGCGTTTAAAAATACCACGGGTGAAGTTACGCTCACCCGAATACCACGGTGTATATTTCTCCGTTTTCCAGCCTGAATTCGGCACATAAATTAAAAACTATCTAACCAAATTGTCCGTAATTGCATCCCACATGTATGTCCGTTTCAGAAATTATTTAAACATTTTTTATACGTTCGCGACGGCATGAAAATCTATATCACCGCGTATTCCGGAGAGTTTACACTGTCGATTTGTGCTGGAAACCTTCGTGTAAATTTAACATTTGATGCAGGGGGAGAAATTGTTGAAGTCAAACATTCGATTCACGTTCGCGAAAGTCTTCAAAATCTACCGACAGCTGGAAAAACGCGTTTGGCATAGCTCGAACAAACATATTCCGCGTCGGCTTCGAAAATTTGTACAATATTCGCGCGTGTCTCTCACGCGCCCCGCCGCGGGGGGTGGGGAAAAAAGAGTGAATTTTCCAACATCGAAAAACCGGAATTCTTTCGTGCACAAGCCGGGAAATGGAATTCTCCCGTACAGAGAAAATCGGAATTTTCTCGTTGGACGGAGCAGCGTTCTGAATCCGCCGTTTCGAGCGGAATGCAAAAATCGTCGCGACGAAAGATGAAGAAAGTCGGTTCGAGAACTCTCAGCCGATTACTTAGAGTGGCAGAGCCGCAATAATCCGTCAAGTTATTTAGGCTTTAACCCAGTGACCCAGCTGTTCGCCGAGGTTTCGGATCAAGATCGAGATAACTAATCGCGCGACGTCCGCCGGACACGCGATAAAATTGCAATAAATATCGAACGTCGTGCTTCCTGGATCGGAATTCCCTTCTGGAACGGGCCGATCTCGAGAATCCACGGCGAAGATGAGAAACGTTGATCAAAATATTCGTCGATTTTTCCTGGCGTTCTTTAATCTCCAACATTCTCCACATTCTCGAACCTCCTTTAAAATCTTAAAAGAATCGCCCACTTACTGCAATTAAAAAGTTTCTGAAGAAATCTCTCACCGATTGTCGATTTCTAAAAACTGCGAAACATCGCCCATCAAAATTTGTCTTCGCGCGATATCGAAATATATTATAAAACTTCCCGAGTGACGGTGAATGGAGAACAATAGTCGCGGCGTGTCGAGTAAATAAAAATCCGGGAAAATTTGTCGGCGGTGTAAAAGCTTTCTAAATGGAATCGGCAAACTTCTCGCCCCATTGTTCCCCGGCATCGAATCTGTCGCCACGTGGCCCGGATCGATCGGACTCCGTTCGAACAAAACGCGTTCTCCACTAATCATAGCAACGCGCTCGAGCGAGAGAGCCCTTTCGCTCGCCCTTTTCCCCCGATTCTTCGCGATTAATCCGGCCGGCGACGAGTCATCGATGGGAAAACCGATCCGATTCGCCGACGAGGAGAAAAGGAGAAAATCTCGGTCATAATCGCGACTTTGCACGCTCGAACGCGGTTAAATCGTCGCCTTCCACCTTCTTACCGCACTTTGCATCACAGTGCTCTGCTGCGCTTTGCAGGGCTTTGCAGAGCATCGCGGAGCTTCGCAGGGAATTATGCGAAAGTGTAAGTAGATTCTGCCTGAGCAGTTTCTATGTATGATGTAAATAGAACCCTTTGACTCGAATTCGCCAATTTGCTGCTTGGTAATTAGAAGATCACTTACGAGGAATATTTAGACACTCCTTCTCTGTGGACGTTCATTCTGGATGATTTATGTATAATACATTTCGGAAATGTATTTTGTTGGTTCGTCCATTGTTTTAAATGAAATTACTTGACCGAAGTTTGCTGATCAACGTTCTCAAAAATATGTTAGAGCTGCAAGAAGATTGCAACAGAAATTACTGGGACGAACGTTCCCATTTTCATTTAACTGTAATGAATTGCTTTGACTCTTTCAATTTTCCTGGTCACACTTGGCAGCGAGCCTACCACTGTCTCCAGCCACTGGGCACCCAGGCTACAGTCAGTAGACAATTAGTGGACAGTCGGTGGACAATTAGTGGACAGTCGTAGGATAGCCACGTGGATCTGTTGTGCCAAGAACGCAGCAATTTCCGGTCTGATTTGCGTGAAGATCAGTCGCATGATCTTACCGTGAGAACTAACCAGCCAATCCCGGAGAAATGATGTGGGCACCGATAGCACAGAGTCAGCATCACCGAGCGCCTACAGCACAGCCAACAGCCGTTCAACTAGCAGTGTAAAAAAAAAATGGTGCTGCATTTCGAAGCATGAAGGAAATCGCCCACTCGTGCACGGTGTTACGCAACGCGGGCTCGACAAACGGCAAACCGAGAGCATTTTTCTTGGAGAGAAAATCGCAGTAATTTATGCGAAAAAGTTCCGACTAAAATAGGCTGAGAGCTCGTCGAGAAATAAAGGTCTTTTGCTAATGAAAGCGACTGGATAATTGTCCACCGTAAAAAGCGTACCGTGGGAGAATTAGTAATTGAGGCGAGTCAAGAATGAAACGCGTCGAGGAGGTCCCTGTTGTGACGGTTCCAGGAAATGGAATTTTTGTTCGGTGTTCTGTCAGTTTTGCGGTTTGTAAATGCGATGGCAGGAATGTGCTAAAAATTGGCAACTCAGCAGGCCTTGAAATTGCGCTTCTAGCATACTTTACGACAGCACAGAGACTTTATACGCGCGCGTTTTATGGTTCGCTGACACGATATCTCAACTACCAACCGTTCGATTTACTTGGAACTCTGCAAATATGTTCTATAGGCGTTATTTTATCGTTTGGCGGCTGGTGACTCGACTGCTGAGAAATGTAATCGTTTGAGACTTGAAAAACGAGCGTCTCCTAACGTTTCTCTTCCCGGACGACATCTGTCGAATATTTTTAACATTAATTTTCAGTGAAGCTCAGATGATAATTACTGGTTTGCAAAGGTTTGTTAGATACGGAAAATAGCTCGAACAATAATAAACACAATATTTGACATTTTTACTTGAAAAAAAATTCTGAAAGACGCGTCAACAACTCCAGAAACTTCAGAACTTTAGAACTAGAAAAAATGGCTCTTCAGCCTGTTTCGTGTCGAAAACAAAATTCGATATTTTCACTTGAAAAACTGCTGTATATCCCAGAAACTTTCAAGTAGCTACGTCTCACGGTTTCTGTATAAAAAATTCCCAAAAATGGTGCTCGAGTCGACATCGTGTCAGCAACAAGGAACAGCGTTTTGAGTCACAACTTTCAATCGAACCGATATTCTCCATCAAAAAAATCCCGCAAACTCTTAAAAAACAGTTGAACACCTCCAGGAACTGTGAAAGTGGTATGCCCAGCAGTCTGCTCATGAAAAATTCCGGAATTCCTGCTGGTTACCGTGAGAACAGGGAAGCCCGTGTGATAGGGAGGATTGATTCCCCGTCACTGGATCATCGCGTGGCGTAACACCGTGTCGAAGTAGCGTAACCGTATGGTGCGTGTCCTCGTGCGGCATCACTGAAAGCGCTGTAATCACCGGCACCTCTCACAGGTACTCAAAATATCACACGCGGCGCAGAGCGGGTGAACCATGCGATCGTTCTTGGAAGGCGATTCGCGGTGCGGCCCGATCCGAATCCCGGCGCGGCGCGGCGTGTCTCTCTATCCTACGGTTTGCTTCTTCCTTATCTCACCCCATGTTCTACGGTCGGATCGGCGGACGCGTTGCACCGTCAGCAAACAGTCCAGCACATGGTCCTGTCGGACAGCATTTTGTTTGTCGGAGCCGTGCGAGCAACTGTCGTAGCTCGTGGGCTCGCGAATCGCGGCTGGTGTCAGAAACTGGCGCTCTCGAACGCTTGTGCCAGCACGAGCCGAAGCCGAAAGCCGAGGCCGAAGCCGAAAGCCGAATATGGAGAGGAGGACGATCCGTCCATCCGCTCGGCGAGCCGATCGGTTTTTCGGATCGACTCGCGTAAACAAAAACGCGCGCCGTAGTCTCTGCATAGCCCTCGGAGCCGACGACGACGACGCCGACGTCGAAAACGGCGAGTTATCATCCCCTAGAACAAGGCACAGGCTGCGCCGACTCGCGACCACCCGCGTTAGGGGATGATAACGCCGCGGATCATTATTAGATGGCGCCAGCCGACGGAATACCAGCTACCCTTATCGACTCCATTGCGCCACGCGAGCCACGGTACTCGCGATCCAAGGATTTCGCCACGTTTTCAGAAAAAAGGATGGTTGTGTTGCTTCACTGATGAACGGCCATCTATTACCATGCCCTACATCAAGTGCCTTTCCATCTAGTTGAACAAATTCCTACACTGATTTAAAGATATATCGATCAGACATTTCTTTCGAGCTTCGAACATTTTTTTCGGGGCTCCAATCAACATGGATCTGACGATTGAAGTCTCGTCATTACGATGACGGCTTAAAAATTAATGTGTGATTCTTTTCTGCAGAATTATTGCACTTCGAATGACGAGTGAGTAGCTCAATTCTCCCAATTGCGAGGGTTCAGAAATTTCTCCGGAGTTTGAAAAATTTTTCTCGTGGTCCAAACTAGGGTTGATTTGAAGATCGAATTCTCACCTTTACGATGACGGCTTAAAAATTGATGTACGATTTTTTTGAATGGTGGAAATTCAAAAATTTCATGATCGAAGTCTCCCCGTTGCAACCAACCCTTCGAAATTGATCTACGATTCTTTTCTGGTGGTGGTAGTGGAAGGGAATATTGTTTCGAATTGGAAAGTGGTGTGGAGCTGAGTGTAATAAATAAATTTCTGGAATCGAGAATGGAATGCGCCGACGCGAGGCAAGGGATTCGGCAGTCGTGAGCCTTCAGCTACCCTCTATCCGACCCGGCGACCCTGTGCGAGGACCCGAGAATATTTCACAGGCTTCACAGGCCGGCCAAGCCTGCCAAACGGGTCGGCCAGTAGTCACCGGGGTCGATTCTCCGCTCGGGAAACGGTTTCAGGGTCAAGTTACAAACCCGAGTCAAACACAATGCGGAAAAAGCCGGGCCCGCATTCGGTTCGACGATCGATTCGACCGACCGGACAAGGCTCGACCGCGATCCCTGCTGATGCTGATTGGAGGAAACGGTTTTGGCACAGCTTACCTCCATCCCTCTTAGCCTCTTTTCGTCTCTCTCGCTTTGTTAAACCTCGGCGAGCCGACCAGCTTGCCTTTCTTTGCGCCACGGGGGCGTCGCATCACGTTTCCCAGACGTTCGCGCGCCATGATCGATTTGAATTGCGGAGGGCGTGTTTCGAAACCACGATCGATGCCTCCGAGGAATATCTCGAGACACATTCTCGCGAGATATCGCTAAGATTTCGACTATCGAGCATTTACACCTGAGACGCAAGTCGAACTGTCACTGACCGGTGCTTCGCACGTGGAACTTCAGCCTTCGGACTTCTCCCAGGGGACCTAACTTTTTCGACTGGTAAAGTGAAGATTGAAGAATATTCTTGAATTTTTTTATCTAGGCAGATTATCCTCCGATTTTTTCTCACCGAGTTATAACAAATCAAACGTCGCACAGTGGTCTATTTGGCCAGAAAAAATGGAAAAAACTATTTTAGCGTTTTTTATAGGCTCAAGGTTATAATATTGTATGTTGTTGGATTCGTCTTAAGATCAGCTACAACTTCATGAAATCCAAAATACATTTTAGTCTTTCATCTACAGAGAAGAAATACATTCTCTGTATAAACTGCACTTCAACTTCCGCTGCAAGTTCCGTCATAAATTGGAACAACTATTAACAACTCTTGCACAAGACGATGCATAATGAGTGCTCAGAATTAACTTCGGTACCTCGATGCATTCAAAGTATACTTGAGAGAGAAATTCCTTCATAAAATATACAATAAAAATCGAAATTTAAAACACTTATCCTTGTAGTGACTGTCATTCTGGGTTCGCATTTTTCAGCGACGAGTAGGCGAAAAAGACGAACTAATCTCCGAAGTCATCGGAGCGTTCCGATCGACAAGTTGGCGACAGAAGAGCGATGCGTCACACAACGCGACGGTGCTATCTGCCAATGAGGAAGTCGTTTCCAAAAAATCCGTCGGCGGGAAAAAATTGATCGAACCCGGTGCAATTCGAATCGCGGTGGGCACCCTCCCCCGGTTTCCCTGTCCTAAGCTCGGCCCCCGCAAGTAGGTTAAACAGAAACTTGGAAGGTTGCACCGCGAACGGTACGTGGAAACCACGAACAAACTTGACCCCATAAAAATGTCGAGCGATCTAGAGTTTTCCCGTTCGCAGCGAGCCCTGGCCGCGATAAAGCCATTTGCTCGGGGAAAAGCCGCGGAACCGTGTTCGCAAGATCTACAGGGTGTCCCATTTATTCATATCAACCCTTTCGAGCCATCCTGTACCTTGAACATCCCGAAAATAATTCAAATTATACAAAATATACAACAATGCGTAAACAATTTCAACAAGTAAATGTTATTAAAACATTAAGACATAAGCAGAGGACGGTTGGAGGTCACCTGTGTTGTTTTACTGTGGAATTAGTGTTTCAAAATATAGTGTTTGATTTCTTTCTGTTTGTGTTCGAAGACGTGGTTCTTTAAAATATGGCTCCATAAATGAAACAGGATTTGTTGATTCAATTCTTCGACAGCAGGGTTCGGATCTATTTCGATCCAGAGTATTAAACTCGTCATTTATTTACTGAATTTTTAACGATTCAACAAAATGAATACCTGTTACATTGAGACTAAATGGCTTTATAAAAAGTTTAAAAATATACGTCTGTGCATGTTCACGCTAAAAAATGCTTGGAGATTTCGTCAGCACTTTCCACAAGTATATGCTTCCCTCCGCCAACAGGAAAAGGCGGAAACTCTCGATGCAAACAATTTGCAAATACTCCCCCCATTCGGAGAAACGGGGAAGCAGGACGGGGTTGATCAGCAGAAATCGTGGACACGATTTTCCGAGGGAAAACTCGTTGCAGCACGTCTCGGCAGAAGCGCCCCGGGAAAAGCGGGTCGAACGGCAATACGATAAAGGAGCAAACAATCGCGCGTGATATCTCGTCGGGAACAGAAAACGTTCCGGCGACGTTCCCGGGATGCCGAATGCAGTTTTCGGGGGTGGCTCGTCCCGCGTCAGCCGTGCAACGTCGTTTCACGTCACGCTACAAGTGCATAAACTGCTGCAGCAGGGCTGTTACCTCAGCACAGATTTATCTCGCAATCTAGTAATTTTTCGGGGGTAAACTTTACTTTACCGGACTCAAAATTAGTACGTTTCTCCTACGAATTATGATGTAATTGATACGTAATCCAGTAGATTTGTATCCGGCGCGGATGCAGATCGAAGTTTCGATCCTCTAGGATCAATAGTTGAGGAGGTATGGTCGCTTGAAGTTGAGCAATCTGCAGTGTTTTTGACAAGTGAGGGCGCCGCCATATTGGTTTGTAGTGACGACCGCGAGACGCTTACCTTGCCGACCTAATCCTAACCAACTCAGTAAGCAGCGTGCGACCGTCACTACAAAACAATATGGCGGCGCCCTTACCTATCAAATAAACTGCAGATTGCTCAACTTTAATCGACCATAACTCCTCGACTATTGATCCTAGAGGTTCAAAACTTCGATCTGCATCCGGGCCGGATACAAATCTACTGAATTACATACCAAATACATCATAATTCATAGGAGAAAGGCACCAATTTTGCGTCCGGTAAAGTAAAGAGCAACCTTTTTCGATATAAATAAGTTAATAATTTTTTACTGTCGACATCGAATTATGCTTTCCTTGATACTCGATACCATTCAGCTTTCGTTGGGAATATTTTCCGGTGCCATAAACAATCACAGAGATGCAGGGATCGTCGTTTCCACAAATTCTCAAAAAATCGGTTTCTCTCGCAACTCGAGGAAGGTTGTTCAAATTTTGCATTCCGCCGGTGTTCCCGCGGAAATTACTTCTTTCGCGAGGACATTTCTGCGCGCGACAAGGAGCGGCGCGGCGTGGCGCGGAGCGGCGAACGACTCGATAAATTGACCTTTGATGCAATTTGCGTTCGTCGCGGCAGTTTCGATCGGTTCCATCGTGGTACTGCGCGATCCAATCAGAGCGAAGAGGGGATTTTTCGTAGCGCACACACACCAGGCTGCTGAAACATGCAGAGCGCGCCGGAAGCTGCCCGAATAGACGACGGGGCTTTACGAGCTAAGGTTAAATTAATATCGCTTTACGTCCACAAGTTTTATGGCAGCGGCGTGGGGAGGGTGCGGCGCGCGGTGTACGCGTGGCTCGCGCTTTTTACGCCGACTACCTGAATAAATCGCCTCGTAAACAATGCCTGTCCCTCGCGAGACCCTGCCGCGCGCGGAAACAACCGTTACGGCCGGCCTGTTCCCTGCAGCTTTCGCCATGGTTTCACCAAATTTTCGCCTCGCGAAATTATACAACGCTCAGCCGCGTAACCCGGAGGAGAGCGATTCATTCGGGAGAAGGGCGATTAAATTTTATCTCGCGTTATTTCTGCTTGTAGTAGCCTGTGCTTGAAAGCTTTTAGCGGACGCAGTCGGAACTGTTTTACTGATTTTTGTTATCTCCAAACAGCCGCTTCCTCTTAAACCTTTCCACAGTTTTTCGCAGTTCTCACGGCGATGGTGAAAGATGAAATTGTATTGTCTATTGAAACTCGTCGGAATCGATTTTGGTACTCAAAATGTACTGAATTGTCAAATATGTAAACGAAACAGATTTTAAGTCACCCTATTTTTTATAAAATCGAAGCATTCACAACCCCCATCCTCCTCGGTGAATATTTGTTTTCCGTTGTGTACAGGCTATAAAATCTTTAGGTTATTCTAAGAACTATCCTATAATATTCGTTTAATGTAATCAGGAGTTTAATGGTTTATCACTTAAGAAGAATCTCCTGCGTTGCAGGATGATTTTCCACGCGTATCCCAGGGTGCTCGCAGGAAATTCGTTACCCTCGATCCATTCTCTGCGATCGAGGAATCGTTGCCCATTGCTGGGAAACAGTGGCCGAACGGCAGCGGTACCGGAAAAATCGATGGGTTCATTAGCCGTGCGCTTCCGCGAGTTTCTTCTCCCTTTTGTTCCTATTTTCGCGCGTTCCAGGGGAGGGGGTTAACGATGCACGCATTCATACGTGACGCGTATTCATCGCGCGATGCCAGGAAACCGGGAAAGCTCGTGGGAAAAGGCGCGGAAGCGGTCGGATGCACGCGCGAGCGGAAAATGTGTCGCGAATCGCGCTGCGAGCCTCGGATCGATCGCGCTTGCTCGCACGACCATCGGCTCCCGTGTTCTACACGGTGTCTGGAATCTCATTTTACCCCGCGATACAGATTATTCTACTCGTTGCAACATTGCTCCATTGTTTGTCGACACCCCGTTACAGAGGGTGCTCCGGTGGAAAATCGTCCATGTTTGACACGACTGTAACTTTGTGGAAAAAAAGTCGGACGAGAGTCCACTTGGACTGATTTCACAGCTTCAAGCATCTACTTTCACACCCTCCGGTTGTATTTTTGAAAACGGTTTCTTCTCTGCTAAGGAACAGGCGGAGCACCAAAGGCTATTTTCTCGTATCGATACATCATGTTCAATCATTTCTGCAGAAACCAACAATTTTTTTCGCGACTCTAACTGCCAGGAGTTTTAAGATTGGAGTTTCATCTTTATAATGAATTTTTAAAAAAACTGTCCACGATTTTTTGTTACGATTTTATAGCAGATTGAGCACAGAGTGTTTTCCGGCATCCTAACAAATCCGACCAGAAAAAACGACTCTGTGGAACGCAAAAAAATTTCTACACGAATGAGTATAGCACGGATTCAAAGATTGAGGTTCGCTCTTTACATCGAGTGCTTAAAAATTGACGTACGATTTTTCGGTAGCATAACAGTTTGAATAATGGGTGCGCGCTTTTCAGTCCCGATCAAGATGGAGCTTGAGGGTGCACTATGCCGGAACGAATGCGTTCCTCGGCGAGCTTAGCGAGCTGGCCGTGTCGATGAATATTTATCGCTTTCAACAGTCGATTATGCGTTTGAATTTTAAAAGGAGGCTGCCTACGAGCCGGGGAAGGGGGGTGGGACTCGCGTCGACACTCTACGGCTCTACGGGATCCCCTAGCACGGGATTACTCCGTTTTATGAGTCCCGCGGAAAAGGCTTTCTCGCGGACGTTCTCCCGCTACATTCGATGCAATTTCCTTCGGTAATAGGAAAAACTTTTATCTCCCGGCGCCCTGTCACGGGGACAATTGTTGCGGAATATCATTATCGCTGTTTGCTAAGTAGGGAATTTCTTTCGCGCGAGACTATGCTCGCTCAATTACCGGCCGAGCAGTTTCCGTTATGGCAACGGGTCGCGTCGATAATCGCCGACATAATCACCTCCCGACGATTATCACAGCACCACATAAAATAATCGGACCTCTGTAGCGTTTATCCGGAACCCATCACTATTACGTACACGTCACTCTTTCGTATTTTTCAGGTTTTTTCTTTTCACGAAATTACGAGCAATTATTATAGACCTGAATGCAAATTTTAATCTTCTTACTTTATAGTACAGGCAATTAATCGTTGTGGAGACGATAAATGATTTCGTCTTAGCCTTTATGCACAAGGAAAATGATCCAAGATATCGAATTAAAACAAAAATGTAGTTTCTCTTTTAATCCTGTCGAATAGTCGAAAATAACATAATTATATCCGTAAATCTTTTAAATGTATTTTCAGGATTGCTTTCGACCTAACCACTTTTGTTGTACATGCATGAAAGCAGATTTAATTATATGCTTTTACTGTGTCCGATTAAATATATGCAATGCCCCTGTGCAATTCTTTTAATTGTCAGTTGCATAAAAGAGAATTATACGCGCGTATAAATAAATAAAGAGCGTTCCACTGCGGAAAGAGAGTAACATTGACGTATATGGCTGACGTGTTCGAAAAGTTGAAAGTTTCAGCTCGAGCGTGTGCTATAGCTCTCGTTTCTCATTCCAGTGGAAATATGTCATTGGTTTTTCCGAATGATTGGCTGCTAAACAGTGAGTACCGGTTCCAATGCAAAATGCCTCTACGGGAAAAATGTTTTCAGCTCGCTGAAAATCCACGCCGGTATAGGTCACTCGCCTATTTCCGAGCGCGGATCGATGAACGCCCAGTCACATGGGAATCACCATGAATCGCCGAGCGACCACGTTGCCAGGCTGTCTACAACCGTTCATCGTATTTCACCATTTACGCGCGCGCGATGAAAATTACTGTCTCGTGAGAGGATCTGCTCAAATTGACCGCAAAATAGTTTCTGGTATCGTCACGGGCTGCAATCGTCATAGCATGATACGGTCATCGATTATTATACAACATGCCCTTAACGTCCAATCAATTTTCCAATTTTGTACTGGTCTGAATGTTAATATTTTTTACTGGCAAAATTCACACTTGTTCATATAACAGATATGGCTCACAGTTATTTAGAAAAAACTTCGCGAAGTTATTCGAGCAAATTATTCGAGAGCTTCTCTTTTGCAAAATTAAGTGATTCGAAAACTTTTTTATAATTATAAGTAGACTGCGGATCTTTATGCAAAATAAAAAATGTTTGCATTGATTGCAGGACACAGAAGCCAAATAATAATTGTATTTTTGTTTTATAATTATTCTATGAATCTGAAACTAATATATTGATGTCCTTAAATGTTTTTAACATGTCCACTGCTTTAAATTACATGAACCCATTTTTGTTATAAATGCATAAAATCCGCAGTCTAATTATATAAGTATGCACGAGGATCTCCCATTCTCTTTTACATGGAAAGGAATTAGAAAGGTTTAGGTCAATGACCCCGCCACTGTCACCTTAAAAGACTCTCTGCAATCCAATTGCTCAGTAATTAGTCCGATTGAAATGCGCCTTGATTCGATTACCAGTTACTTCATATAATTGTTAATTTCAGCACGGCGCAATTACCCGAATCGCAATTGTAGGTCAGTGACAATTAACGGTTACACAGTGTGTCTAGTTATCGGAATGACTATTGCGCGTTCATCGTCGCTAGTATATTGCGAATATTCGTGCGTAGCTAATGTAGTTCAGAAAAATCAGATAGAACCTGCACCGATACACGGAATTCAATTGCAGAACCACTGGAGCCTGAATCACGTTCGCAGAGGTTGCCAACTGATAATAACAAGGTCGCTTGTTAATTGGCGTTTCCACCTCGAAAATGCTAATTGCCAGCTCTTTTCGAACAGGAACAAAAGTACAAAAAAAAACCGAAGGGAGAATCCGAGGAAACGCTGCAGTTCTCGTCAGCAATTGTCGACACTTCAATTAAATCGAACGATGCGAAATGGACTTTCCTCGTCCGCAAATTAGACTATCCTTCTGCAAGTTAGTGTTTTGAAAAAAAATGTTTACTTGTCCCTCGAATTCCGAGTAAAATATCCTGAAAATTTCAAAAATCTCCACTTTGTTGTTGTATAGAAAAAAAAATCTAAAGCATCACCCTATTTCTAGATCTTTCGATTTCACCGATGAATAAAAGACCCTGCAGATAAATTTATTTAGATCTATCTAATTTATCTAGAAAAATTCACACTGGTTCCTCGAATACGTGGTAAAAAGTCCTAAAAAATTCAAAAAGCTCCACTTCGTAGTTTAATAGAAATAAAATCGGAAAGCACGCATTTCTTCGAGAGTTTAGAACGTTATCTCGATCGGAGGAAAACTAAGTCAGCTAGGGACGCAGGATTCGTGGAGGATTCCGCAGCGTGTTATCTCGAGTCGAACGGGAAACGGGGCAGCTTTCCCAGAGATTTTCCCGACGGTTTCATTTGGAATCGTCACGGGAGTTCTCTCTGTGTATCAAACGCGGATATCAGAGGCGGTCGGTAACGTCGAAATCGTGCTGGGTTGCTGTGCCGTATTCAGAGATGCCGCTCCGACGAAGCCGGGCGCCGCGACGCCAGCTCGACGCCAGTCCGACATGGAAAACCGCTCGTGTATATCCGTCGGATTAAACGGGCGCTCGATCCAGAACTTGTTTCTCCGAGGGAGAGCAGCTCGACGAGGTACACGCGTTGCTGAACATCGACGATCGGACAATTCTCTGCGCTCGGAAATTCCACCCCCTCGTGCCACCCCTTCGTGCAACTATCCGACAGGGCTGTTACTCGCACTTGAATAACCCCGATAAAATTTTATTTCATTTTTTCCTGGACTCAGGACACGCGCAGAGTTGGCTAATTCTTCGAAACGCGATTTCGAACGAAATCCTCCCCCGCCCCCCAGCATCCAAACTTTTGAAAATCCTAATAATTGCGGAAATACCCGGTCAACAGGAAAAACCAATTTTCACAAAAACACAAAATTCCTTGCACAGAACATTTTCGAATTTGAAGAACGATGTGACAGTTGACAACAGTACCTTTGACAGCGAATACCTCCGCCATTTTGTGAGATATTTCCAATTAAAAAATTGTCATGGAAAGCTAAAAGTGACATTTATAATCTCTGAAATAATCGGAATTTTCCATTCAGTCATTGCCCTCAAAACAATTTCAAAATCGTAGGGGTAGTTTTCTCTGAAACATTCTCAAGTCTGTCTTCCAATAGAAGGGTGCCTAACCTGAATCTTTTTGCAATATGCTCGTCTGCCTTTTGAGACAGTATGCTTAAAATTTGGTTCGCCGGATCGGAAGTAGCATCGCCGGGGATAGTTGTAGCGAGGGTAAACAGGCTCGTCTGAGCGGGCGTGACAGATTGATTTCTGATTGGCGCGGCCTATTAAAAATAATGGCTATAGCGATCGTCATCGAAGAGGCAGTTATAAGGACATTAAGGGCCACTGGGAGATCGATCAATTATCCGTCGTTTGGATCCTGATCCGCCATTTTGGTGGCCGTTACCATTTATCAAAGCTCCTCGCGGATGGCCGGCGCATCAATAACGGATCAAACCATTTTCTCCGGACGGGAACCGGCCTGTACCATAGCGATTGGACGTGGTGGAAAAAGACAGTAACTAACGAGCCACCGAAGTCAGCCGGTGATAATTAATATGCGGAAATCACCGGTCCCGAACAAACGAGCAGTCGTTCCGGAGCGGAACGCGGCCAACTGATATTGATATGCTGCGATCCGCGGCATAATGCTCGAAAGCCTGACAAATTTCAATCGACCCGAGGACACGTGCGATTGGCAGCACCGACATTCCGACATTTTTAACAGTGGCGACCAGTCGCGAAACATACGAAAATGAAACGCCTCATAAATGTGTCCGAAGATTGCATTCACTCAACCTCTGCGCTACGATTTATTTTATAGTTGCTGGGACCAGAAGTTTTGCATTTAAACTTTCTGGAAGAACAATAAACGTAAATTGTGGATTTGATGCATTTATGACAGAAATAGAGGGATGTATTGGGTTGGCAAATAAGTTCGTTCGGTTCTTTACATTGGAATAAATCACAAGAACCGAACGAACTTATTTGCCAACCCAATAATTTAAAATGGTAAATACATTAAGACCATTTTTTCCAATTTATTAAAATTGTTACAGGTAGAAAGACAATTTTCCACGGTTTCAGTGTCTGCATATTCTCCATATACAGGGTGTTCATTTGAAAACTTTCCAGCCGAATATCTCGAAAAGTATGAAAGATATTAAGAAAGTGTAAAACACGTGTCGAAGGATTTCGAGGGGGAAAGAGGGGGGCAGTATCAGTTTTTTATTTGGGTTGCGTTTTCAAGGTCATTTGAAGGTCAACTTTGTTTTTTCAAATGGAAACCTGAGGATAAAAAAAGTATCCTACGAAAATTGCTGGTCTTTTTACGTACAATAAGATCCCATAATAAAAAACAAAGTTGATATTCAAATGACCTTGAAAACACCACCCAAATAAAAAACTGATACTGCCCCCATCTTTCCCCGTTGAAAACCTTTCCACACGTGTTTTACACTTTTTTAATATCTTTCATACTTTCCGAGATATTCGGCTGGAAAGTTTTCAAATGAACACCCTGTACATATCAGAAACAACAAACTAGAAATTAACAATATTTATTGCATATTATTACTCGTCAATTGTGAAATAGGAAACCGGTGTTAATCAACCCCGACACTCGACAACCCCTTTTCGCGATCCTTCTTCCCTATTGCCATCGAATCCAATCGAAAACGAAAAGAGGCTGTAGAAACTTCGGGATCTTACAAAGTTTCCGTGCGGAGTGCCAAGAGCCCTTGTTACACGAGGGCATTACCCGTGATGTAATGTTGGCTCGTTTCGGAGCTGCAGCCGTCGATTGCTCCTCGAACAGAGGGTAGATCGCTGTTGAAAAGTATCGTTTTGAACCGATGTCTTTGTAGTTCGATGCTCGCAACTTCGCTCGAGAAAAATATCCAAAATTGTTTCGCTTAATTAGAGTGGTGTAATATAGTGGAAGCTATGGATTTACTATTGCCGTTTAATATACACCGTGTCCCATAGTTAAGGTATCTGCTGATCGTACTTAGGCGACGGATACATGGTTCGCTTCTACATGGGTCCGAAGGCCGGTCAGCTCGGTATTGGAAATCAATTAACCCGTGACCGTGGCGCGTCTGAAACCTCTCTACACTCCTCCACCCTTTCCAACCCTTCCGTACACACGTGCAACCCCCGTGTGCTTCGTTATTAATACACAAGGAAGCAGAAAACGGTGGAGAAAACACTGAGATCGACAATTAGCCCGCGCGGTTTACCCTCGCACTCCGCCGCGAGGAAATAGTCGCTCGGTCGTCAACATAAATCCGAGTATTCGTCGCTCTAATCGATCCGCCCGGCTTTACGCTCCCTCGCTACAGATTTGATCAATCCTTAATATCTGCGAGCATGTTGACGGGAAACAATATGGAGTATGTTCAGAAGACATATTGTTTAAAATAAAGATCCTCAACCGACCACTGAACTGTGTGCAGAAGAATTTTCCTTTGAGTAATATTTTCAAAAGTGTTGGCTACGTTATATCCAGTGTTGGGCAAATTTTATTTTAAATAATAAATAAACGTGTGATTTTAATTGCAAATAATAACTAAACTTTTTCTTGAAATAAATTATTATTTCTTATTTGCAAATAAAAGATTATTTATTATTTGAATCGAGGTGGAAATCAAATAAATAGTTTTTGGTTTTCTCTTATTTCTTGTACACGTGCGCGTTTTTTGTCTGCTATAGCGACCTTTTTAGGTATATCGCCAGCTGCCTATAAAAACATTTAATGTATTATTTGTCGATACAAATAATAATTGAAATTGTATTTGTAAATAACAATTAACATTACTATTTTAAATAATTCATTCAGACTTGCGCAAATAATAAATAACTTATTGTGTAAATTTTTATTTGAATAATTGTTTATTTAAATATATTTATTTATTGCCCAACACTGGTTATATCGACCCTAAAAATTTTTTGAATTGTAAATGAAATTGCTGTCGCTTCTGAACGGTTTATTCAGAATTTCTGTGGATCTTCGAATTTAAAAAGGCCACTAAAAAAGTGCCAGTATAATAAATTATATTTTACAGAGCTCTCCCTTATGAAATAATCAATGTGAAACGCAGAGACGGTAACGCTCGCAATAGTTGTTCGAGAAGCGAGCCCACGCGTTCAAGCCGGCGTCGTCGCGTCGTTTAAAAATAAAGGTGACATAATTTAGGCCGTAAGGAGGTAACCCCCGGTGAACTGCGATCGCGAGGGTAGTGACGGGTGCGTTTATCACACGGGTGGCTAGTACGAAGATCGATAAACCAGTTAACCCGAGTTAAAAAGGGAAACGTTCTAATCGTCGAATTCCTGCGTCGCGATAGGCCGCAGTATAGAGCCAGTTGAAATGATTGTCGAAGCATCCCCCGGCTGCCAAGTAACGCGAACCACGTGTCCTTCGACCAAGTCAACCCGCGGATCTGCATTATTGAGTCGCGTAATTACTAACCAGCGACCAGCGACACACAAGAGAACTCGAAAACGAGAGCCTCGCGACAGCACCATCCCGGGCTTTTTTTTCCGCGTGAACACGATCGACGCCATTTTAGCCGAACACTTTTTTTCTTCTACCAGCGACCCCATTATTCCGCGAAAAATACCGCGATTCTTCTGCCTCGATTATTTCGAAATTCGAGAGCGAGAGAGGATTCAATTGTTAATGGTATATAATGCGAGATATCAGGGATTCCGCGCCGTAGTTTGCAGCATGGCGTCGAAAGGGCGTTAAAATTGCAGTTTCCGATTCGTTCGCTTTTCCATTTTTGATCGAGAGCACCACCGACTCGAACGCTGCCGTTGCAAATTTTTTTTTACATACATTCTACGCATTTGTGGCTATTACAGAACATTTGAAAACACTGCTCTTTCCTCAATTTCTATTCGAGTTTTATTTATACTTGCTAAAACTGCAATTTATAATTATTTGTTTATTTTCTCCTCATTTCTGAGATTGAAGTAATGCTAATTATAAATAATTATTAAAAATCTAATAATAAAAACTCGTAATTGCTCATGTTTCCTCGGAAAATGTCGAAGTTGGTAGAAAAGGTTAGTCTCAGTTTCTTACGCGGAGAAAGTTGTTCAGGGAAGGACTGGGTTGCGTTAACGTCCCATTTGACCGGTTACTTCTTTAAACAAACCATCCGCATTTCTCCCTAGCGATTCGGTTCAAGGCTCGGTCTCCCTGATCGATTCCTTTGACGACCCTGTGAAGCCCTTTCAACCAAATAATCCCTGCAGCCTCCTAACCATCCACGCGAGTGCCTCTAATTTTTTGGCAAATGAGCCTTGAATCTGCCTGCCGCAATTTTTCTTAACCGCCTGAACCCATTAAGTGCGTTCGCCAACTCCAAGCTCTTAAGTAGAATCCGACAGGACGACTTTTTCGGTAAAAGGTAGTAAAACGTTCGGATTACACTTCCTAAAAGCTGTAAAAATAGTTTTTAAAGATTTTCATTCTTCAATATTTAAGTCGATGCAGAATAATTAATAATTAATATAACTGTGCTATTTCATGTAACTATTCTCATTATTACTGAAAAGAAATTTTTATTTTTAAAGAGTTTTTCACGAGACGACTAAAACAGAATTTTATTTCGCAAATAAATTCGCAGTTTGGTTACCGTAATACGTGTTTCAATAATGAAATTATTCAATCGGTTTTGAAAATTGTGGACTGTAGAGCCAGTCGCTGGCATTGGGTGAGTTCGTTGTTAATTTTTGAATTCCTCCGGCAACTCGATCGAGCCACAATACGAGTATGTCCCTACAGGTGTATCGTAAATTGCGTAAATCTTTATCGCGTTAACTTGATCGCATCGGGAACAAAACAAATTCCGGTAACAACTTTGGCTCGGAATTGTGTTTGCAATTACCAGCGCATAATTCTACAATAACTCTGCATGTCGAAGGCTCCGTGTAATTTCCGATCAAACAGATATGAAATTGATGTGTATTTAAACAGCTGTCAGTCTTCCTGCTTTGCGTTTGATCAAACCGAGATTTTGTGTTTTATTGGTGAACGCAAACGGTCTTTGTTCTTGTGGATATTAAACTTTTTCAACGATCGTGTACATTTTACAATCGACGTTAATTATCATTTTCTTTGTCGGGGAAATTATTCGAAACAATAATAATTATACTGCTGTCCCTGTAGCGAAAATAAATTATATCGTGGTAATACAAGTAATTTCCATATCCGTTTCACGGAATTTTAATGAAAAAAAAATATATATATATATACGTATATATTAATCATTATTTTCTTGCTGGGAAAATTGTCGTAAATAAATCTCAAAGAGAGAGAGGGACATGTACATATATATTAATAATTCGAACTGAATTGCAAATTTAAACCGCGCATACTGAATTAAACGGACTTCGCAATTTGCAACCCTTTAACACATTTTATCACCTACGAGTGTGCACGGCTCGCCGGTCTAATTAGCAATGAATCATAAATTGGCTCCAATCTAGCCACGCGTCTTGAACAAGAGAAATATTTGCACCGTCACTGTCGGCACTAATTAACTGTGCATTATGAATCAGGTTCAATCCGGCGACCACCGGTGGACATTAGAAACTAGGTTCAACTATTTTCGATTAGAACGATGCATGTGTGTCCCAATTCCAGTAATCACAGGGGCTCTCTCGACTCGCTGTCAACCAGAATGGCGAGTAATTCGCAGGGCGTCTGGTGTATCATTTGTTTATTTTAAAAAATTGCAATTTTCAATCAGTTAAATTAAAATGAGTGAGTCTTTCGTTATCAAGTAGGAGGGTAACGATGTCTCGGTAGCTTCGAAAATTATTGAAACTTTGGACTAAATTTTTGACTACTGAAAAACCCCGTGGTTGTATTATCGAGAAATGAGAAGGGGAATCCCGGACCCTTGCAATCCTGGAAACGAGTCTACCGCCTTAATCGGTCCAATAAACGAGGAACTGATTGATGAAACAGTGGGTGTATGGTGCACCAGACACCCTGTAGATCGCGATAGGCGTTTACGGTGGGAGGAGGGCGGATGGGTATAGTGTGTATCGATTATTCGGTCGTCTTTCACGTGAAACTCACGGATGCTGCCGATGCTCGGGATATCTGACGTGTCGTTCCTCTGAGAAGCCATAGATGCCGGCTACCGCGGCCATACCTCAATCTCCTCGGGCAACAGAGGACGCGATGATGGCCATTCCAGGTTCATAATACCTCTCCGGCGCGGCGGACCGAGATAGAGACAGATCTAGGAGCAGCTGGCTGGTCGTCCCGTGTCCGGTGTTATCGCGTGTCTCCGTGGAGCATGGACCGTGTGCGCCGGCCGTTGCGTCTCTCTATTTTCAGCCGGGCGTGCCGATCGACAGGAACCGAGCTGGCCTCTCCATAAGCGGCCTTGTCCCCCTTCTAAAATAAACCACGAGACCAGCGACGACGACCACCAAGGTCGAGCATCCCCTGAGAACACCTCGTGTCGGTCCAGAAGTCGTGGATCTCCCGGTATTCCCACTCCACACCGAATAATACTCTTCCCGAGCAACCCTCTTCTGCACACCCGATTTCCACACCCTCACTCGCGCACACGAAACCCTCCCGCCCTTATCGTCTTCCTCGGAACCTGATGACAGAGGTCGCGAGATCTCCAACTGCTCGAAGCTACGGAAATCTTTACCGAACAACCGCTCGACTCACCCTCTGCTACCAAACATCTGCGATAATATTGTTAAAAATTATGACAGGATGATCAACTTAGACTCATTTTGAAGCTTCAAGTCTCTAGTTTCACGAGCCATTGTTTATTTTTGTCGAGGAAATTCTTTCATGATGTTATAGGTCAGAAAGTGAAGACACGTGTTGTTTCGAGAATGTAATATTGAAATGATTGTGGAAACGTTAAAAAATTTTTCTCGTGGATGAATCCACCGGGAATTTATAGATTGAAGTCTCCTCTTTACAACGAGACCTCAAAACTTGCTGTGCGATTTTATAACGAAGAACGTAGCAGAGTTAAATCGAGACGGTTCACAGCTGCTCTCTCGTTTAGCACGAAACGATGTCTGAGGGCTCGGTTGGATTTTCTGTTGCAAATTCTACGCGGTAGAATTAGCAGAGAGATTTTGGCAACGCGCGCCGCACACGTTGCTACGGTTTCGGCTGCGGAGAAACTGCCAACCGACGGGGGTAGCTTAGAAATCGAAAACGGGGTGGCATTTTCGAGCAGAGAGGACGCATTGCGTATTTTCTCTCGTTACTGTGCTATCGTTTCAATCAATTCGACTACTTCCGTCCATGTTTATGATATACTGTTCACAAGGATCCGCAGCGTTATTGTTCTTGTCGAGTCACTATAGTGATCGTACGCCAGGGGCACCGACAGGGACGTCAGAACTTTCGGAAAACGTCACGTGACCCCGCAACAATGAATAACGACCGCGTGACGCGGGTCCTTAATTTTCATTTGCCATTCAACATTCACAAGGTTCTTTTTGCTCGGACTCGGAGCTTCTTGCCAGTGGCTCTCTTTCCCCCCAGAGCGTCCCCGTTAATTTAACCACCCCCATTTTCGCGAGAAACCCCGGCCCTTTCCGACGCCGTCCGCAAAATTGAAAAAACTCTTCCCCGCGACGGCTGCGATTGATTTATGGTCGAACCGATTTGCCAGCGCGAGTGTCTCGGACGCGTTGGTAATTCTACGTTCTCGGATTTCCTGTTTTCTCCTCTTTTCTTTCTCTGTTTTATCTCCGTTTCCACCCCAGGCGGGTAAATCGCGCTTCACTGTCAACTAATCTTTTAATACGGAAGAAACTGTTGTAGCCATCGTTCTGAAATTGTGTGGCTTTATTCATCATCGGTCGGAGATTATGTAGAAATTTTTTCGAATGAATATCTGCGTTCGATTTGTAGTTATGGCAGATTAAAGAGAATGCTTTGAAAAATGGTACCACCTTCTGGTGGTCTGGGGACATCGTTAGGTCTGATTTATTGGAAACGAAATTGTTCTGCGTATCCTTCCGAAACTTTGTGGATTTATTCATCACTGTTTGAAGAATGTACAGTCATTTTTCCGAGTAAAAATATTGATTCGTTCCAAAGTTATGGCAGTGCGAAGGGAGCGCTCTCGAAATAGATTGAACATTCATGTTTCATGTAGAAAATTATGGTTTCAGTGATCGGAGGGTGAGTTTGACGATTTTTCCGACTAGCCATACCAATAAACCCCTTTAGATAAGAAACAAGTATTATTGCTTCGACCATTGTGCCAGTTTCAGCTTAGCATTCCGCGAAAAGATTTCCTGGCCATTTTCCTGATAATGTTAAAAATGAAGCAGCTCTCGTGGTTCCGCAACCGATCGAAATTCTGCACGATGAATGGACACTTCGAAAATTAATTTTCAAGGAAACAATGAAAACTTTACACAATCCAATCAGTCGACTTCACTGATCTCTGAAATGTCCTGTATCTTGCGAATTTTAACTAAATTTGGAACAGTACGGAAATAAAGTAACAGAACTGCCTGGAGCGTTTCTCAAATATCGGCGGCTATTAATATATCTCGTCCCCGATATTTTTCTAACAAATGCTCGTTCAGATTTCGCTTAAATATCGATTCGAATTTGCCGATCAAACAAACCGTGCTGGTATGGAGGTGTGTAGGTGCCAGAGGTTCGAGTGCAGCGAGAGAGTTATTGGAGCGGTTCCGACCGCCTCCTACTTCCTTATTAGTCAGCTGAGTAGCTAAGAACTGTGATTGACGATCAATGATCCATGACGCGTACGGGGACGCTCTTAAATAGATCTAACCATAAAACTTCAGGCACCCCCGATGAAAATGCTCGCAAAAGGATATACAGTTTCCATTCGGGACAGGCTCGTTAAATGTAAATCCTCTCACTCTGGAACCTAACAAAATTGACTTTTACACTAAACAGCATTGGTTGTACCCATTTTTAACACTGTCAGTCTCAGAACCACTGACTTCGCTGTTCTGGTAATGGAATTTCCAAACGACTAAGAAACACAATGAGTTTAAGGATGTTCTGGAGGTATATAAAAACGCAACAAAATTTTTGAAAATTTGACAAGATATAATTCTTACTAAATTAATGCAACTACCAAAGCTTGAGTTCGATTCACTGCACGTTTAAGAATTATAGCAACATGAAGTTTGCACATTTTAACACGTCTTCTTATGGAGAATTCATAAAATTCCACTTCAAACCCTATTTAAACCTTGAAAAAAACGCAACTAGAAACTCCAGTCTTCTTTTATATATAGTAAAAATGATGTAATTAATCATGTTCAAAATTTATTAGGATTGACTAAGCACTTACAGAGCAAAAAATTATAAACTGTTACAAAACGTCAAATTTATCGTGTTGTCATTGTTGTTTATTATCTTGAAGTTCAAATCAGAGGGTACAATTATTCGCAAAAGTCACTTACAATTTTTTATAATATGAAGAAAACTTGATTAAGGAATAAATATAACATGAAATTCACTAATTAAACGAAAGCTTTTTAAGTTAATCTATTTCTTTAATGCAAAATATGTTCACGAATGGCTTTCATTGCCAATATATTGATGGATTTCGAATTTCTTATACTTTTGTCTCCCATTGTACCTCCAGAACATCCTTAAATCATTAGTTGCTTTTTAGAATTACAATCTTCTCGAAAGGGAGTATGCAGTTTTTACAACATGCAGCTCATGGTACTTCAGCGCACGTATGGAGGAAGAACTCACAAACTAGACGTAGCATTCAACTTTGTCCTGCATAACTTCTTCCCAGCGATATTGAAAGTTGTAGAATACAAATATTTCATTCTGTTTATTTATAGGTCACGTGAAACATTATTAATGATGGAAGTATCGATCGAAATGGCTAGCACTAGTTTTCTCGCTTCAGAAGAAATTGACGCGTTTCTGAAACCGTACTCGTCAAACCAGCTTTATATAAACAAATATTGATTGAAAAATTAATGTCTAGTTTTATGGAAGGTATACAATCAGGTGAATTGAAACTGATTTAAGAAAAAGCATGAACTATCCCACTATAACCCCCAATAGTCCATTATAATGATTTGTAACAATTTCAGAAATCATTTTTCTGATGCGACTCCCCACCCTAAGAACAAAAATCTTTCACTGTCAATATAGGGTTTTATATACGCTCAAATAATTCGACCAACAATCATATCTACAGCTTCGATCAAATATTTCCCGCGAGGGGTAGTCGAACGAACGTACGCGACCAAATAGAGGAAAAATCGTGGAATGCGTTGGCACGCGATCCGGAAGTCAGCCGCGGAAATTCGAAATTAATAAAAGGCGAGGAGCGACTTTGTCCGGCGCGATTCCGGAGTAGAATCGCGGAATCGTTTACGGCTGCGGCGCGATTGTCGGCCAGGTTTTGTCCGAGGTTCGGTCGAACCGGGAACGTGAACGTGAACGCGAACACGTGAAAATGTGAACGGGTTAACGAGGTTTGACGAGGGTTTGGCCGCGTTGGTGCAGCGGTGCAGTGGTATGGTGCAGCGTCGGTCTCTGCAGCCGCGACACGCGGCCTTTTGTCCATCGATTTCAGACCGCGCGCGGCGTGCAGCCGCTCCCGTTCGATAGAAACCTCGCACCCGACGCGTATTGCGTCCGTTTTCATCGTCCACCTGGCAAATCCGAATTGTTTTCCATCGCCCTTCAGCTCCCTTTGTCCCTTTTCCCTTTAACACATATCAGGGACCTTCTCTCTTACCGATAATGTTACGCTCGCTATTCCAATTTGCATTTTCTTTGCGGTCTACGGTCGTCCAAGAATTAAAATATTAGCACACAATTGTTCTCAAACGTCACATTGCCTCAACCCATTTCATGCCCCTTTGTTCCTTTGTCCCTTTCGCACAGATGAGGTGACGGCAATTTCAATTTGCATTTCCTTTGCGGTGGTCCATGAATTAAAATATTAGCAAGATTTATTAAATATAATGTTGTTCCATCCCTTTCATTTTCTTTTTCATTTTAGTCTTTCTTTCCGGCGCGACCGGTAACTTAAAAAGACTCTGTCGAAGGAAACACCGGGACGCCATACCATAAATAACAAGCGTCAATTTAATCGTTCCCGCGGATGTTTACGAGGAGCCGTCTTCGAACGAGTTCATAGCAGCGTTGTACGCGTTCATTTCCGTCGTAAATAACTTTTGCCGACGGTGGTCAGGTTCGTTATTTGGTCCGTCAGCAATGCTTATTGACGGAAAATATGGTGTCGGAGCTATTAATCCTACAATTTGACAGTTTCATCTTTTAACTCGTTCGGTAAAAATAAATTCATTAAAAGTGAAACCAATTACTTTGCTCAGCACTTTAGATCATCTCAATTCTTAATCCAAGTATGAATCCAACTTTTTTGCCATTTTTTAAAGAGATAATTTAATTGAATAATTCCTCATAGATACGTAGACACATAAAAGATGGAAAAATGAATTCCCATGAACATCTGTAGTCGATCAATCGCTTCGACAGGATAAGGAGTTCGTGAAAAATTGTCCCGAGCATGGACTACAAGTTTAAAAAGACAAACGCGGATATAAAACGAGCAGGATGGGATTTTACGAGGCCGCGACTGGTCCTGAGGTAAAGATCGTCCCTTTTTCTGGTCGTGCAATGAATTCTCTCGAGCCATGTGTATTTCAAGGGTGTAACAGGAAGACTGAGGGATGTGAACGTGGGTTCACAGGGTTCACGGGTCCAGCGACCGAGATACGAGGAGCTATCGCGAGGAACGGCAATGTTGAACCGATGTTTATGCCTCTGTCGTTCCAGGTGGTTGAGATATGGTAATCGATACGGCACGCGACACCGTGCACCGAGTTGCATTTCGAGGAAACTCGCCACTCCGTTCCGCGGATACGATCACTGAACACGACTCTTTAAAACATCCTTAACTTTCAACCCTTCGAGAACCATGTTGGCTCTTGATTCCTCTCGCTCATACCAATCATTTCTCCTATCTACTTTTCGTCTGTTCTTTATTATTTTGTAATTCAAAGTCTTAACAACTGGAATCACAAAAATGAAGTTCAATTTAATGTAATCAGCACCTATAGTAATAATGTAAAATGATCATGATTAATAATCACCGAGTTTTATTAAGAACTCCACTTGAAATAAGAATGAACACTGGCAAGTCGATTAAATTAAACCGAATGAATTATGTATAATCGAAACAGAGTGAACAACTTAATTTCTGCTTCCTGTGTACGGCAATTGCGACGGACAACTTTCTCGTCTCGCAAAATTAAAACCACTCTAATTTTCTCTCACGCACTGAATAAATTACCATATCCCATTCCCACAGTTTGCCACACAAAGTTCGCCAACACAGAAAACTCTCATCGACCAATTTCCGGTAAATCCCGACGCCAAGCTCGGAAGTTCCACGATCGGGAAACAAATCGCGCCGAAAATTTCATGGTTGTTCGAAACAATCTCTCTTCGGAATAATTCTACGCACGGGTTTACGTTCGGGGAAGTTTGTGCTATCGAAAGTCAAACTGATCGAGCGTCTCAGACAAAGTTTCGACGTGAAGTTATCGACGAGGGTCTAACCGACAACGGCTTCAAACCTAGCAGCCGAAGTTCGAATTTTGATGCGACTTACTAGCATGAACCGATACGAGACGAATCGCCTGGGGACTTCGAATAGAGCTACCGAAACATGCTATCTCTCTGTTCGCCTAAACGCGGGCCACTTTCACTGAACGATCCGAGAAGTCACCACTCGAGCGGAGAACACGTCGCACTTCGTACACTGCTTAAACATTTTCTTTTTTTTTATTAAATCAAGGAAACGAGAGAAACCACGTGAGAGGAACTGTGCACACTGTCGATGAAAACCGGGGAACGCACGTCCGTCGTATTCCTCGAGTCTCCGGGTGCAGTTCGAGTGTACTGTCGGTGCAACGGGGTGCGCGTCGTTCGACGGTCACGCTACGCTTTTCCCGGACGGACTGGAAAAGAAAGCGGCACAGCGTTCGCGAGCGACGCGGAACGTCTATTGTTGACAGGTCGAAAGGTAACTGCGGCACGCCGAGTTCCTCTCGCCGAGAGGCAAGGTCCCACGAGCGCCACGTGCTACCCTCGATTGGCTCCGCCCACCGGCTGCATCCTCATTAAGCGGCTAATTTCATCCCCCCTACGGAATCACCTCGTTTACTCGATATTGCCCATCAATGGAACGATTACATTGTTAAGGACTCGTACTTCTTACACTCGAATCTAACTCTCTCTGCTTGACAAGAACATGGTTAGCTTAACGGGGGCCTATTCACGATCAAGCATTTTGCGCAACAATGCCTATTGCGCGACATGATTGATCGTGAATGATAGTGATTGACTAATTGCGCAACCTGTTTTGTGAAATCAGAATTTCCTGATATTTTCTGCACAACAAATGGGTTGCGTTTGTACTGTGTTGTAATGGCAGTGTTGCACAAATATTGTCAGACGAGTCTCATCACTACGGAGTGAAAAACTGAACGATTATTCAAATTATGTGTCAACGTGAATACAATCTGGATTTGCTTGCGTAACATCATGCTGAACAATTGTTGCACAAAATGCTTGATCGTGAAGGCCCCTTTCTGTTAACGAATCGATTGGATTAAAAATATGCGAAAAAAACTTTTTAAAAACCACGCTTATATTGCAATGCACTAAAAACGAGAAAATAATTTTTTTTAAGGTATTAGTGATTATAAATAAAAGCGTGGAGCGCCCACGAAGATTACGTCAATATAGTTTAACGCTCCACGCTTTTATTTATAGTCACTAATGCCTAAAAAAAATTATTTTCTCTTTTCTGGTGCATTTTAATATAAGCGTGGATTTTAAAAAGTTTTTTTACATATTTTTTTATTCTCTACTTTTTAGTCTTTTTTAAATGGAACGCAAGATATAGTAATATTGGTATGAAATAGTAAGATATATAGAAACGCAAGGTATGGAAATCACATGAAAACCACACTCAGCTCCTTCGGTGCGAAGTAGGTCTGTGGAGTGGCGATGAGTCGGAGTGGGAACGCGTGGTGGAGTAGGGAGCGCTGGCGCGCGGAGTGGAAATCGCTGAACGCGATGACATACTACCAAGCGTCACACGGCGAGGTGTGACGGTTAATATTATAATTTTTTTCTCCTAGACGCACAGTTTTTTTAAAAAATTTGTTTTTTGATATTGCATTGTCATCCAGTTCTGTGAGCTATGTTTAAAGTTTCAAGTCTCTAGCTCATCGGGAAGTGATTTAAAATTCGATTACAAGATTTGACGCATACGTAAAAAAAGATCATGTACTAGGGAATTAATAAGGGTGATTAAAGTAAACTGGTAAAAATATTTTCAAAATTCTTTTCGAAAATGATGGCTTGATATGATAAACAGAAGTTGTACTGATTCTCATTCAGGCTATTATTTATGACTCCGTTGAAGAGTGCTCTCGAATAGATGCCCCTAACCCCCCAACAGCAAACAGAAGTGGTCGAGAGAGACGTATCGAAGATAGTAGAGTATGCTTGAGGGTGGGGAGGTAGTTCTGTCGAAGGGTGGTTGGAAACAGCCGGAGAAAGTTCGGCGACGATCTATGTGTAATATAACCCCGAGGGTTCGGGCAAGAATGGTTTGAGATGATCAAAGAGGTCTGATAAAGATGGCCAAAGGAAGTTTGAGATGAATCGCACGATAGGGACCGGGAGACGGTTTGATGTGGATCGTCAAAGGCCAGCCGGGGGTGGATTGAAGGATGCTAAAAGTTCACCGGAGGGACTTGTGATAGGTGATCTAAGAATATTCCGGACGATTGCTGGTGTTCAGATTGTAGATCAATAGGGAATTTCGTAGAATTTAATCAGTCTGACTGCCCAACCAGCAAAGAGCTGTTAAGGCTCACAGTTGATGTTAAAAATCATGGAATCTTGAAAAGGATGTTGATCAATAATGACTGGTTCTAGGATGGAACTGGATGCTGAAGGTTCTCAAACTTGAAGATCATCAACTGCCGAAGGGTTGAAGGCAAGAATCTTCAAACTTGACAGGAAGAATGATTAGTAATAACCAGAGTGGTTCAAGGACCAAACCTGGAAAAAAGTCCAATCCTGCAGAGGATGTTGAAAGATGATTAAAGTGTGTTCGCCAGCGATTTCCAAAGGAGGTTGACGGTCAAGGATGATCAAAGCTGTTCGAAGAAGGAAGTCAAAGCGAGAATGCTCTGGAGAAACACGAGGGGTAGAGGGTCACCGAAGAATGTAGCAGGGTGGAATCCAAAGGGTTGAAAGTAACAAAGGACAGCCAAGGCCGTCGAACGAACTGGCAAAGGAAGCCAGGGGAAGAGAGAGAGACAGAGAATCTTTCGAAAGGGGTCCGTCTTGGTCGAAGGCTCGACGAAGAATGAGAATTTTCGACTCCGTCAGCTCCATTTGTACCGTGTTCGGCCGACAATAAATGTGCAGGCTCTTCTATTTATCCATTCACAGAATCGATCAACGAGCCGGAATCGATTCGAGGAGCCCCTGTGTCCCCGTTCCGCTGAATAACTGTTATCATTGATTTCCCTAAGGAGGGGGAGGGGTAGCTCTGGCTATCTGTCGCGATCATTGTTTACCTTGTACGCGATGTCGAATAGTGTTTTAACGACAGCAACGACTCGTTATTAATTCCCGGGGGAATAAATCGCCCCGTCTGTTGACTGTTCTATGAATTGTAGAACCTGTGGCATCATCGATCTTACGCAATCTACGATCATGCGACTCTGATAGATCGACATCCATGGCCCCTACGGCTTTCCTAAAGTCCCTGTTTAAATGAAATATTTGATGGCACTCGTGAGAGATCTTTCATTCTCAGGCTTAATTTCTTGACGTGTTGGATTTACGAAAAATCTGAATAGATGGCTTTTTCAATTTTTTACTCAAAATAAAAATTGTTTGCATCAGTTGCAGGGTACTGGGGCCAAGTAAATATTCGCTTCGTCCTCCATCAATTTGAATAAGTCAGTGACATATTTGAATTATTTCACATTTCGCGTCAGTGGACCGCCTCATAAAAATGATTAAGAAAAGAAATAAATGTCTAGTTCCAGCATCTTGAAGTTAAAGCGAATTTTCAATTTGCATAAAAGTGTAGTAACAATGAATAAGAACGATAACGACGAAGAGGCTGTTCGCCACAAAGTCTTGGAGGAGATTCACAACGACCGTTTACCGCGTCTTATTTTCGCTCGCGTCGGCGAAATCGTCGATAAATCCGTTTGATAATGGATAATTGTCGCGAGACCGGACAGTTTTGGCACCGATCAACCCGGCCGCGATTCATCCGAGGATCCATACGATCAGCCATTATCGCGACACAGTAAATCCGGAAAAGTTGCGAGGACTTTATATCTTGCGATCGGACGCTCGTAAACGCCAGTCCTCGAAAAATACAGTAGCCACGGGACACACACGAGGCTAATTCGGTCAGAGCCGCTGTTGGAGTACCGCGTTATGGTAACGTACGGTCGATTCGTCCTTCCTCCCCGATCCCTCCAAAATTTTTATCGCCGAAGACCGTGCTTCTGGCTAGAAAATTGTTCTCGAACTTCCGAACATATTGTAGCGAGCACTATATTGCAGATACTTTGGTCAAAATAGTATTAATCATGTGACGATCCAAACTGTACGATCTAAGAAACAGCACGGACCCGACGGATATTTTTAGATTCACTCTGAAGAACAAACGAATAATGGTTGAAATAAAAAGTACATTTTAAATCCGACAATTTTCCGCGAATGTAACGGGTGTCCCAGCAGTGCGCAAAACGTGTCCTAAAGGGATGGGACAGATGGGGGTAATTCGGACACGTGGAGGGGCGTCAAAACAAATTCAGCAATAATAGCGACAACGAGGGGAATTCGTCGAAATCAGGTGGGCAACGATGGGGAAGATAATTACATCTTACGATCGAGCGGAAGCAGAACACGCGGCCGTGCATTAATTCGCGTTGCACAATGGATTCGGCGACGCGTGCACCCTCTGCCCGCTATCTCTCCGTTAATCCGCGGAATTTATTGGCACGACTTGTTTTGTAGGTTTCTATAGTCATTTCGCATGCCGTTCACTGTCAATTTATATTTTTTCATTCTCCTCCCTGCTTCATTAACTGGACAGCGGATTTTACACATTTGTGACAAAAATTAGTAGCTGCAATTAACAACACTAAAAAGATCAAAACAATTTTATGAAATTATTGAAGGAAGAAAAAAGCTTCTCAGCGTTCTCCGTTTCTTGCAATCGACGCAGAAAAATTTTATTTCGCATAAAAATTGTTTTTCATATCCCCAATTCGCAAAGATTGGCCTGTCGTAACACACGCACGCGATATATTTATTTTGCCTAAAGATCTGCAGTGTAGTCGTGACTCGTCGGTCATCGCTCCCGGATCGACTGATCGAACGTCATCGGGTACACTCGATCGAAGGAAGTAACTATTTCGCTTTCTGCGAGACCACGAAAATATATGTATTTGCAAGCTGCCAGCTGATTGCCGATTACGATAGCGGCTGCAATTTTATGCTCCGCGGCAATTTGCTCGAACGTTGGCTAAATAATTGATCGTCCGCGAGTTTATTATCCAACCCCCATCTACATTATGTTACACCCGTACGCTTTAAGTCGCGTAATCACGTTAAGCCGCGTTCAACAAACGAAGGTCAAGCCAGCAACAAATGACAACGGCCACTTCAGAAAATTTGGTTTTTACACCTCGGACAACAATCATTCTATTTCCATACTTCTCTTTGCGAATTTATGACTCCCAGAATTCCAAATGTTGATCTGTGTCCATTAAAAAATTGCAAACGCACGAATTTCAGACGGACGATTTAAAAAAAAATGTTTAAAGCCATTAAAAGCATCGAAAGGTTTTGCATCAATTCTCGTGGTGAATGCACGGCGCAAAGTCTGGAGAAAAAAAAGGATCAGATTGATGGTCGCCAAGGCCTCAATTATGCCAGTAATGGCGCACGCCACACCGCAAGAGCAGATCGTGACGCGTATCGAAAGCGAGACAGTAATTACCGACGCGATGAAATCGCAACCTCGATATCCTCGATAACGATACTTCGATATTGTCAAATTTCCTCGACGGTCGAGCCTTATTGGACGCGAGACGGTCGCGGCTTTTGCACGTGCGAGATTGTCGTCGAGATTCTCAACGCGATCGCGAGAAGAACGAGCATGCCGCCTCGTTTTATGGCTCTTTGCCGAGGCTCAGATCGTTCCGTTCACGATCTAGATAGCACATCTTGCATTTTTCAATATTTCTTGCTGTGTCCTGCACCAACTGTGCACTCGAACTTCGAGAACTCCGAACTAAAACGCAAGATGCTGTTGACACCAGAAAATTCAATCAAAGTTCACTTGTTGCTGAAATTATTTTTCTATGGTGAAGGAATTTTGGTTTTACTCGATCTTGTACTTTAAATATTTGGGGACGTCTCTGGTAAATCATATTTTAGCAGTAACTGGAGAAGTCCAGTATCGAAATTTCTGTAAAAATTTCGAAACGCCCGGCAAAAAAGACTTCTATAAAAATCGTCTGGGACCATTTATCTGGATAAAAAATGGTCCAATGGAAATTCGTCAAGGAACATTAGATGCTGTCTTGGGAAAAAGGGGAGCTGTTGTAAACGGCGTCGTGTCGCGTGTCGCGCGCGGCTCGTCGTTCTCGTTCGCGTCGAATTTATGCGCGCGGAGGCGTTTATTTTCAGTGTGAACTCGAGCCTCCATAAAGAACGCTCTTTCAAATAAACTGCTCGAGGAATTTAAATGGACCGCCTATGCGCGACCCCGTTGTTTCTGGCGGGAATTGCGCCGGTGATTCAAAAATGGCTTAATGGACACAGGAAACTTTCTTCCAAGGCCGTTCCTTCCGCCTCATCGGACTCTACCCTCCCCTTTCATCTGTCCGATCGTGGGATCAAGACTGTAAACATATTCGCCTATAATTGGACCGTATCCTTCGTTGTTAGAAAAATCCTTCGTTGTTCGAATTCGAACTTCAAAGTTAAAATGACAATATTTTATGACACAGTCTAATACAATCTGTCATTATAAATATACTCAAAGTTGTACTTGTTGAAGTAATTATTAGTGTAATTGGAACGTTCTGTTAACGAGTTACAAGTTTATGGATTATGGTATGATTAAAATTGCAGGGGCCAGTGCAAGAATGAGTAAGTTCAATGCGGAATGGTAAATTTCAAGAATTTCAAAATAATATTCTATTATTATCTCTTTCTTAAAATTCTATTAATATCTCTTTTTTAAAATTGCAGGGGCCAGTGCAAATCTATACATTCATAACAATGAGTTGATTGAATGCGGAGAATGGTATAACTTTCAAGAATTTAAAAATAATATTCTATTATCCCCTTTTGAACGTTACGTCCCAACAGTATCATGTAAATCAATCGCTAAACCAGTGCAGCGCGATTGTAAATTTCTGTTAGAAATATCAAACCCCAGTGACCACGTTCGCGCGATCGAACAATCCATTGTGGAAATCGCGAAATACGTTTCACGCGAGTATGTAGAGGCGATGCAGGTGCAAAAAGGCAAGGAAGGGTGCACGACCGATAAACCGTCGGCGATTCCTTATTCAGTCGATCGGAGCCGCGAAACTTTCCCGTTCGATCGACCGTGACACATTTGTTTGCACGTGGCTCGGCCTCTCTCTCTCTGTCTAGTCCGTTCTCGCGAGTCTCCGCGAAAATTTTGTTTCGATTTTGCGCGGTGACAGATCCTCGTCGACGTGAGTTGTTCCCTCGGGGAAATGAACGGCACGATGAGCATTACGTTATCGAAATTCGACGGATTTCAGGCCCGTGGAACAACGAACGCGACGTCGTCGTCGGCAGTTCGAGTCCGATTAGAGCTGGGCGACGTCGTTAGCGATAAACGTCGACGGGTTCACGCTGGTTTCCGTTGTGCGCCGAGCCCGATAGCGTGCAGTCATAATCTCTCTTGCCTCTGTGTATGGTACTCGTCCGCGGGCATCTCTTGTTCCAGCGTATCGTAAATGCTCGAATATCCCGATATCATTGAAGAATTTCCCGTCGATACTGGCCTCAGCGAATTTCCCGAAACTTACTCATGCTTCCGAACACGCTATTAACACTACACCTACCACCTCCGATAAGAATTACCGGTTCCAAATTACTTATTTTACAATTATTGAAAGATTAATACGAAAATTTCATATTTGAATCCTCTCAACACCAAAGAAGCGGTGAGTTTATTCCGAATTTAATCAGTAACATTTTTAGTTTTTACTGATAGTCAATATAGAGACTTGAATAAGTGTTCTGGATTTTTTCCAGAATTTTTCGGACCCGAAAAGTACCATTATATTTACCATAAAAGTGCTCCCTTAGTTCGCTCTACGAGGATGCGAAAAATAGATTCATTGAAGATTCGTTAAAAATACGACGAAGTAAGAGAGATCGATAGTTACTCATCAAATGTAGTGGAAAATGGATGAATTAGAAGTAAACGCGTCGTAGATAGGTGATGACGACGAAGATATTCAGGGGCACATCGCCGGGTTATTTCTGCCAGGAAAAGGGAACGGGCCAAAGCGGGTTCGGCTAAAAGACCTCGCGGATAATCTATGTGGTCGCACGTCCCCTAATTCGCGGCGGCAGAAAGATCGGATTAATGCCGCGCCACGTACCGTCCTCGTCGAGGATGCAATTAAGTCTCGAATGCAGGAATCGCGGCCCGGGCTACCATGCCACGGATCGCTGCGATGCGTTTCGGCGATCCACGAGGACAAGCGATACAGATTCCCCGAAGTCTTCCGGAGAATAATATCTCGTTAACAGGCCGACAAGATGGCCGACCCGACTTCGTACAGCGTCTGCCATTTTGGTCACGAACCGATGCGGCACTGTCCGAGGACGTTCGTGTCGGATACTGTTATTTCGGATGCTCTTAGCGTTTCTTTTGTTCTTCCTTTTCCTGCCTCTTCAGATCGAGAGTGGACCAGAAACATGCGCCAGATACAAACATGTCCATTTTGGAGAGACGCTGATAGAGAGGAAGACAATAGCACTGGAAAATTAGACCAATTTATTTTTTGACTTTCCGCGAACATTTTTATTCTGCCTGTAAAAATTAGTGGTCCTTTTATTTGGACAATAGTTAATGAATCAATTCAGCTAATATAAATTTGAAACTGGTGCTGTTTTTTGAATAGTGTCTCGTTATTTGATCGATTGAATTGTTTAGAATTGATTGAGCAGGTGCTGAAGAAGGGCGCACGTTTTAAATATCGCGACTTATTTTTCAATTTATTCGGAAGACCCAATATGCAATTCCATTTTCGGGAAGGGCGTATTTGCATTTTCTCGGTGCATCGTTGCATTTATGAAGAAAAGTGAAGTGGTGGGAAAACAAACCTTTCCTCTTCGCCACTCAGCTTTGCCTCTACAACTTTTTCCGGCGCTAACCGCACTCGAAATATAGCCCGTCCCAATTGCACGACTCTACCTATACACACGTACACAGTTTGTGCTTAAATGTAAAATGGACCAGCAACTCGGAAACTATTGTAGCCACGAACAACGTGTTCGTTCGAGGGACGCGCGATTTACGCGAATGGTGCGATAAAACGGTAATAAAAAATCGTACACAGAA
The DNA here is from genome assembly GCF_051020765.1 of Lasioglossum baleicum. Lineage (NCBI taxonomy): Eukaryota > Metazoa > Arthropoda > Insecta > Hymenoptera > Halictidae > Lasioglossum > Lasioglossum baleicum. The sequence goes on from NC_134937.1 coordinate 10,959,429, forward strand.
TTTTATGGTCTCAATGCGAGGGGGGAACTTTAATCTTCGAATCCACAGTGGTTTCGGTCGCCAGAAACATTTTGCGAGCTCTGTATAGTTGAATCTAGAATAGTACAATTTCCCAGATGAACCTTTTTGATTTTCAGCCCACAGTTTAATAAAAAAATTGATTCAGGAAATGTTAATATGAAGATACGAAAGCAGAGACTTCAACCTATAGAACGAGCCGAAAGGGATTATGCTGCAATCATTTTTCACAAAGTTACAGCAACTTCAATATCGACAATTTCCCACCTGGGACTCCTAAGTAAGATTTCCGATACCTTCACTTTTTCGTCAGTTTTCGGATGAAAAAACTGTACGAGTAAAAAACAATTTTGGGACCCAAAAGTAGAAGCATTGTGCTGTAAAATGAGCCTAGGTACAGTCTCCTACGAATTTTTTTCGCGAACTGACAATATGTTGAAAATACTCCATTTTTTACTTCAGTGATCCTCCTAGCTTCGATCACTATTTACTCTAAAATATTATTCTGAATGAAATAGATTAATTGCAACGTCAGGGAATGTTCCCACCGCAAAACAGTTCGAATGGAAATACCGTGATAGGAAAAGTCTGATCGGGGTCAGCAAATCGGGAAGACAGCCGATTTCTTTTCGAGGACAGGAGTCTGCGTGGGTGACAGCTGTTAACATCGTGGAACGTTCTGCCGCAGAGGAAGTAGCCATAGCGGCAGAAGCGTCCTCACGATCGAATCCTTATTATTCTTTTAATAATAGTTACCTTCGCACGTGGCTCGAATATTTAAGAACGGGTTGCTCGAACAGGGGAAGAAGGGTTGGAGGAACGGTTGGCAGTGGTCCCAGATCGATGCGAGCCGTCACTTAATTGAATCGGAAAATGAAAAAAATATCTCCGGAAGGATTACCTTCGGCGTGTTCGGTCTTCGCGTCGACCACGCCGCGTCGAATAGTTTCCCACTTTGACTCGCGTCTTCGAGTTAATTACAATCGACCTGCTTTCTGGCCCAGTGAAATTCTCTCGGAGACTCGCACTGGATCGCGGAAAAATTCTTTGGACGACTGTCCCTTCCGTGAAAATTACTTGAACAAAAAATATTCAAGATGATTAAGTGTGTGCGTGAAGTATCAATATGAAATAAAAAAAATTATCTGAAGAAAACGCATCGTCCAGACATTGATAACGAGAGAGCAGCGTGCAGCCATCGATCTATTCATTCATAGCAATCGCAACTATTAGGTTGAACCTGACTCATCGAGCACTTGGAAATTCCCCACAATATAAAACAACAAAAGTACACTCAACCTTCCAATTTACGTATATCACCACTTAAAAGACTTTGACAACCCCCATAGAAGCTTGATCATCCCCCTAATTTGCCAGGCAATGTCCACAAAAGTCACACAAAATCGAAACGACTTATTCGGCTCAAAACAAGTAAAAATTTTTTGGAGTACAAAGGATTAGCTTTCTGTAAAATATGCAACGAATAAAACCGTGTTACAGGAGAGTAGAGTGTACTCGTTATTATCACGAGGTTTATTGTACCACAGAAAAAAAATCACACCGGGACCACGTTCGAATGATCCTCTCCGTCGACTCGAAAGGAGCGGAACTGGAAAAACGGCGACCGGGATCGAGAGGGTGGCACGATCCTCGAGTTGTAGCACACTGGTCACAGAAGTAGGCGGTAAGAGAAGCGCTGGTCGCGACCCGATCGGAAACTGAGGCGAAATTCCGAAATTCAGGGTCGCGGGTGCACGGGGGCGCTTGAAGGACGGTCGGCGCGGGTACCGGAAGCCCTCGGGAAGCTCGCGTCCCCCAAAACGTCCCTCCAGACGTCCCCCCGTATTTCGGATGTCGGCCGCGCGCGTACGTGGCTCCCGTTCGCTGGTGTCGTCCGCTGCTGCAGATATATCATCCTGCACCGAGGTCCGCCCCCAAACTGAGGCACCATCCTCGATTCCCTCTCGTCTACTCGTGTGCAGCACACACGTCCCCGCTAACGATTGTTCCTTCGAGGAACGGATTCCGCCGAAAATGGGGCGTAAATGTTACTCCCACGTTACTCGACAATACCCCCCTGCTCCCGCCATCCCCGACGATCGAACCCCCCCTTCGCCTAATCGCGGTGACGCGTCGCGTCGTGCGTCGGGGGGAAAACGCACTCTGCGGAAATTGGCGGGGACGCGGGAGAATTGGAATATTGCTCTCAGCTCGGGGAATTCGACACCCTTATACTGTGGATGATCGAACTGTAATTTGTTTGAAAACGCCGGAAAATTGGGATAAATTTTGATCAGCCTGTGCTGTTTAACCGCTTACTCTATAATGTGAATGACAGAATCGTGATTTGTTGAAGAACGTGATAATCGAATTGTAAATTGCGCTGTTCATCGTCGTAAAATAATGTGCAAAAATTGTCGGAGAGTATTTAGCGAGATTAGACCCGCACAGCATCGGCAATAAAGATAAATTATGTCATTAAGTGATGAAGATGCGGTCACCACTGACCCAGTCTCCCTCAGCGCGTCCCGTCCAAGCCAATTACCAAATTATCACTGGGAAATTGGGGTACGGGAATTTTGCGAACCTTTTTCCGGGGTTTTCCGGCGTGGATGATCGCGGAACTGCGGCCCCGTGTCGCAAACAAACTGGAACGCTTCCGAATCGATCCCCGGTAATGAAAATGTCGCGCCGGTGGTCGCTACGCTCGGAAATATTTAATATTTCAAACAGTGAAAATATATAAAATAGATCACAATTTTGAAAGTGATATCACAGCTGCTGCAGGAGACTACTTTTCAGATTGTACGTAAATAATTTGAAGCGAATGAATTGTTTGTACAAGTTGCGGAGCATTTATTGCGAAGATGCGCTGAAACAGGGTCACGGAAAGCATTCGAAAGCCTTCAGACAAACGAATGAATATTTCTGTACGGGAACTGTAAACAATGGTGGATCCTGTCGAATAATATTTGCGAAGTCCGAGTACGTTCCGAACAATCAGAAACATAGATAAGCAGAAAATAATTCACGATATAAACTGCAGAAAAATTGGAAATTTAGTTAAAAATGTAGATTTCTTATTTTAGTACAATTATTCAGCCACCGTGCTTTCGTGGAAGGTTAATGAGTTGGTCTATCCGCGAAAATGCCGCAAAGTCGATTGAAATCTCAATGAATGCGACCTGGCAATTTACATATATGAGATAGTGGTACGAATCGCTTTGACTGGCACTTCGAACGTTAAATTTCATTTATGCGACTCTCGTGTTCTTCTCGCATAGCATCGCCATTAATTCATCTCTCGTTTATGATCCTGTAGATGTCAATCGTATTAACGCCGTTTATGTTCCACTGGCAAATTCGAAGCAAGCATGATTCGGTATTTCGTCTCCTCATCTAATGTTTCCAATTAATTAGAGAAGCGAAATCATAGAGGAACAGTTGGAGGCGAATCTAATCGATGATTCCACCAAATTCTTAATAATAAATAAAACGAATTATTAATTAACAAGCCTTCGAAAATCTTTGCGAGTTTTTGCGAGCGTCGATTTATCTAGAATCTGGAGCAACATAATTGAGCTTCTCCTAAGATTATTTGGGGGAAAATTGCTGTGCTTTTCCTAGATGTAGCACAGTGATTAAAAAGCTTGTTAGGAGAAGCAATTTTGTGCGGGGGTGAAACTGGAACAGAAGAGAGATTTCGACTGAGTTGGTTTTATTATTTATGGTTTCGCGGAATCGATGTGAATTTTCCCAAGAATCCAAAAAGATGGCTCCCCCGGCCTTGACACGATTCGACTTTCCATCCGCTCGCGGGAGAAGCTCGAACTATCGAAGATAAATAGAGGATTCGCTCCGGAGTGCATTAAAGACGTGCGTGTGGCGGTTTCGTCTGTCCCGGTTTCCGGATTCGGAAGCATTCCCACTCGATCGACCAAGGTTGCACTCTGCAAAACGCAACGGAGACGCAGTGGCGTTCTACCAACCGCGTAAACGAGGATACGGGAAACTGGAACGAGTGACACCGGGGGCCCCAGTCACAATTCACAATCAACCGGGAATATTCGCGGATCGATCCGCCGGACGATCGATAGCCATTAAACTCCTCGACAGTTAGAATTTTACTTCGACAAACAAATCGTCGATTCCATATCGTTTTCGGACGGTGCTGCTTTTTATTAAACAGCAGATCTTCGTAGAATTTCTTAAATAATTTTTCACGGGGCTGGATTTAGAGAAAAATTTATTTTTATAGTTGGAAGGCCCTTTCTAGCATAAACAAATTCGTTTTTTTTTTCGATTTCTATTTCCATCTTTTCTGCTTAAGATTGTCAATGCAGAATGCAAGAGAGAGAGAGAGAGAGAGAGAGAGAGAGCAAAAAGAAAAACAGGCCAACCTTTGGCTCGAAGAGAATCCCGGGAAAGGGTTGCAGATTAATTACGAGTGAACCGTTGATTGAACGGGGAGGAGCGGGAGAACGGGGTGGGTGCCGTCGGTGCTTTCTCATCGATCAAGAAAAGTTAATATCGAAATGAGACGGCGGTCGAATCCCGAATCGGGAAGAATGCATCGAAATGCGATACGGGCTCCGGGTTCCCGGCATGCACTGTGACGGTTCGTGTCGGGGATGTTGCATTTTGAACGAGGAACCCGAAGCACACTCTCGTCGCGTGCGATCGTAAATAACAGCCGGGCCATGCACCTCTTGCAATTTTAAAGACTGCGGTGGAAACACGGATGGGCTTTTAAAAAAAAGACTCCACCCGCATATACATGAGGAGAATGCATTACACCTATCGTCGATTCTTCGTGGTCTATTGCACATTTGCTGGCGAATCTTTGCCGAATAGGATCACCATATTATGGTAAATCGTTTTAACATTTTTATGGAGTCTCGTGTTACGTGCTGTTGTGGTACACTGTTTTATACAGCACAATTTCAGTATTATTTTAAATCGAAAACGCAATCAACAGCAGAGTTAAAGAAGTAATTTTGTTCTAAACGACGTCTGAATAAATATTTCGAGGAACGAAATGAAAAATTAAATGGAAAACGCAATCAACAGCAGAATTACAGCAAAATTGAGGGAGTAATTTTGTTCTAAACGATGTCAGAATAAATATTTCGAGGAACATTTTCTTGTTATTCAGGCTTGCGCACCAGATTCCAGGCAGAGTTCTCGGAGAGGAAATAAAGCGAGGGTGTTGGGATCCTGAAGGTTTCGAATCTGAGGAACGTCAATGTCGGATTCAACGCATAAAACCCTCCTCTGTCCCCGCGGCTCTGTTCATTTTCCGGAAGCGGATACGCTCGATAGATTTACGTCCCGCTGGCTTCCTCGACCAATTCGCGTTTTATTTTCCCCGGCAGACGTCCGTTCGGTGAAACAATCGTACTGACCCGTGAGACAACCAGTCGACGAGGAAATATTTGCTTCCCGGTCGGATCACGATCCCGAAAACCGTGTATTTATGGCGGGGCCATTAGATCTCGGCATCCATGGTCGCGTCCTTCAACGATTCATGGACGAAAGAGGCGACACGAGCTCGAACTTTCCGTCACATTGACAAATTTTATGAATGTTCAACTTTTACTTGTGGATATTATTGTAGGTCTTGAAAAGACGAGTCCAACGAGTATAATGACCGTAACGTTCGGATTATTCATTCTCGAGATATCCGTGTCCGAAAAATCGTATGCATCGAGTGCATCGAGTGCATCTTGTGTTTCAAACACGAATATCTCGGGACTGAATGATTGTAATGGTACGGTCATTATACTCGTTAGATTCGTCTTTTCATGATCCATGAGAATATCCAATAAAAAGTATAAGATTTCGTTAAAAAAAATATCGACGATCTTGAAATATTAAGAAAATAAATTCAATCTTATTTAATAATTCCGACGTATAGACGTCGAGCAGAAGAGCTCATTTCTCTATTCTTCGGCGATACAAAACGGAGTTTCCCGGGGTCGATCTAGTTTCCCCAACTTTTCACTGGGCGGACCACGAATTATTCCGTCCCTGGAAAACTCTGCCGGCATTCTCGCGCGGGCACCTCGTCTTCGTTTATTTACAAAAACGTCGGTTGTTCGTTGATCACCGTTATCACCGTACACCACGGTGTCTCCCGGCGAGTGCCAGCCCGAGTAAACACTCGATATTATGCAAGCAACGCCGCGGCTGCGAGAGGAAACGGCAAATATTGGCCGAGATATCAATGCTATCTTTTAACGGGCCGGGAGAAACGGAATAATCGCTGCCGGTTCCTTCCGATTCTCGAACGCCATTACGACTGCCACTTCGAACAGTTAACAGGTGATTCTCGCAGATTTGAAAAATCGTTTTCAGAAAATTGAACTTTTAACATGAAAACTTTTAACTTTAATCTGAAATTCGAAAAAAATTCTGATACATGTAATTACGATGGGCACTAGATTTGCTCGATCGAATACGTTCTTCGGAACAGTTCGGTACCGTGGAGGAGGAAGAGTTTCTCCGTGGACAATGGTTCACGAGTCGAAGCGATGAACGCCGGTTACGGGGGTAAAAAATGAGAGAAAGGAAATCTTGATCTGGATCGTTGAATGGCCGGCAAAAAGTTGCGGGGAAAACTCGTCCTTTTCGAGGCGAGCACGAGTCTCGAGCGACGACGCTGTGCGACAAAGTGTGTCGCGTACTCTTTACAGAGAACAATTGATCCCGAGAACAATCGCGGCTATGCCGGAAGCCGGGGCGCGTTCTCGGTTCCGCACGAAATTCTAGGCGCTGCGGCGGGTCTCTCCCTGTCCCGGGATTAATTCAATCTTCGCTTAAACGGCCTGAAACCGAGGGAAAAAGCACCGAAAAAAGTAGACTGAATCGTTGGAATGGAATCATTAAACATTCCAATACACATTCTGCTCTCCCTTATTGTAGACTTTAACCTACGTCAAGACATGTTTGCATAAAGGTTAAGTTGTGGAAGTAGTTAATATGGAAATTTCGATTTCCGAGGTGTATGGATGATCGAAGCAGCAGCATCTTGTAATACTGTTTCGCCGATCATAGTCAGCAAGCTCGAACGTTACACTTCCGTCGTAAAAATAAACCTTCGTCGATAAGTCGTCGCTCGAGCGACAACGACTCCAGTGAACCTTTCTTCCCCGATGAAAATCCCCGGCGACCTACCCTTCGCGAACCCTCTCAACCCTTTCATTAACCCTCTCCTAAAGCTCGTCCGTTTATTGACGCAGACAGCGGAAATAGGAACTACTCGTGATCCAGCGCCGATATTCGCGTTGGTCTGCTAAACGCACTTTGCATCGAGTCGCGGATTCAACTGGACAAAAATAGCCCCAACTGTATAATAGCATGTAAAATTAAAAATGCTTTATTGAAGCATTTAGAAATTGCAGATTTGCTAGAGAATGAATGATAAAATGTGGACGTGAAGTTTTACTATAGTTATAGAACAAAAGTGCTGAAGTATACACATATAAAAATTCTGATCACAGATCTGAGTAAATCAGGGCTCTCTGATAAGGGTGCGGGAATATTTTCTCTCGACGAGCAAAAAGCATATTTGCTCCGACGCTGCGAAATTTGTGGGATAGTGGACGTGTCCGTAGGATCGCGCTGCATCATCCAATATTAACTTTCACGCGATCAGTGTCAAATATAACCTACGATATCTCGAACGGTGCCTACGTAGGCGATTCTCCGGCAGGTGGGGCGGCTCGGCTGACCGTGAAACGGAAACTTGTCAAACGGGGTTCCAGCAAACGGGGTGCAAAGGGGGTGGTTTAGTCCGAGAACTTTGCACAGGGCGAATCGCAATAACGCCGGACAATGCTTGAAATATTTACGACGTCGAGTGACACCGAGAGTGTTGCTTTACTTATGCGGTTTCTCTTATTAGTCCACAGAGATTTTTATACGAACAAAAATCAATTTTTTTCGACCGTGAATAATTGATCTAAAATTTTAAAGGAAATCTGTGACGTGGAGATTAGAAGTACCTACAGATCGCATTTTTTTCTGTCCAGATATCTCTAATCCCAAGAAAAACATCCTGTAAACAGGAGCTGAGTTCCTATGGCCGTAAAAAGTTGTGAGATCAAACAAAATACGGCCAAGTTCGTTAGCTTAGAAATACCTCTTGCAATACTGAAAAAAGCGTTTGTAAAAATTAGTTTAAAAGAACGCTATTTAATTTTTAAAGAGGAGGGCTAAATTATTCAAATTTGGCTGTTACTTTTGAAACCAATGGCCATAAAAGGTGTTAGGTAGCCCGGAACCTACTAATGTTGGAAGATTAATGTGTTGTCAATATTGAGACATGATAGCATTTAACAAGTGTACGAAATTACATTTCTCCATCTGCCTCCAGTGCCGAGTTATAAGTCTCTAAAAAACGGCTAAGTTGTTTCGTGTAAAAGGAGGTAGTGCGAGAACTTGGGTGGTGCACTTACCGTGCACCTAGATATTTTCAACCCGCTTCAGACAATATCGTTCTTACTAGCGTGGGTGGAGATCGAATAATTCGTGGAATATTATTGCAGCTGTGAAGCCATGTTTAGACTGTGAAAATAACGAAATTGGTGTAAGTTGTACAATAATTCTCTTGTTATGTGATTTTTAGAGAAGCGTGCTGCTGCGAGGAACAACAATCGAGATCGTTCGGATATTTCGAAGGAATCGGTGTAAGTAAATTGTAAACGAACATTCCGGGGGCGTATTTTCGCGCTCCGTTTCGACGGTGAAATATTCCGGCAGCAATATAACGACTCCCGTAAATCACTTTAATTTTGCGAACGAGCTACGCCGGAAGACGCGGACAAAAAAAATGATTAATTATCCCCGGGAAGCACAGATTTCAAACGAGACGAGTCGCGAGGGCGAATCTGCTTCAGGGAAATGCTATCAAATATTTATTTATCGGCCGTCGGGTTCACCGTGATAAATAGACCTCCGATTTTCATATAGCCGCGACCACGGTGGAAATTAGCGTAAACGCGGATCAATTATTATTAGGCAAATATTTTATTCGAGCTGACATAGGCTGCTCTCGTTTTGTACACTGTTTGGTTAGGATAAAATCAACGCGATTCTTTTTCGTTCTTCTCCGGATTGCGAATATTTGATGACTTTGTATATTCACAAAATTAAGGACGTTCTAAAACTTATTCGGGGATGGCAAATTCTGTTTTCGAATCGGCGACGCTACTTTCGAGCAACGCGTCGGGGACGAAGAAAGGAAATGATTAATTATTACCCCGGCTCGATAGCTCGCGGTAACGATTGCGATCGATCGGAGGAAGGTCGAGGTGTCTCGAGCTCCGGGCGACGACGGGACGACACTATACTGACACAATTATCAAGGCGATGGATCGCTTTGATATTGGTGATTGCCGAGCGACAGCGTGGGGATCCTGAATAGAACGAATCCGAGACGAGGCCGGAAATCTCACGACCTGAGAATATCCTGATATTTTAATCAAATTATTGGAGGAAGTGTCACTCGTCCACTAACGTCACCTAACAACCTAATAATACTTTTTGGGACGCGATAGAATCTCTTTACATAATTTTCTCTACCACTGAGAATTTAAGAATTTTTCAAAAATCTTAAAAGAGCTAATTCAACCTCAAAGAAATTCCCTAACAGAGGGTTGCAACTTCCGGTACCACAGCAACCGACAATTTTACAGAATTCCAAAGCGGAACTGAAACGCGATTTTCCTTCAAGTAATTTACCGAGTAATCTACTCGCACTCAGAAGGGATGATTCGCGGACCTCTGTGTACCCGCTCGTACCCTATGAACACGTCGATCGGAACCCTCGGTATCCGCGTTTACCCTCGACACTCGACAGTCCGCGATGGCGCTCCGAGGCTGTCCCGCGATCTACGAAACACTCACTGGCTTCAGCAACAAACAGCGACCGCCAGCCGAAGAGGGGGTAGGATAGGAAAAGGATGGGGTGACACAGCCAGCTGGAGAGGGTAGCAGGGGTACAACGAACACTCGCGAGCTCAACGAGCTGGCTTTTATTCTCCGTCGAAGATCCGCGGACCGTTGCTTACCGGGTCGATCAATTACCGTGATGTTTTAATGAACTATCCTACCGGCGAGCGCTCACAACCACCGGATACTACTCTTTGAACACGATCCAGTCTACAATCTCCAGTTTCCAGTCTACAATCTCCAGTTTCCAGTCTACAGTCTACAGTCTTCATTCTTCAATCTTTGGTGACTGGACCGATGCTGCCGCGAGGACAACGTGGATTAAAATGGGGGTAAGTGCAGACAATTAATTTAATAAATTTTCACGGTTTTAACCCTTTGAGGTCGGAGCTATTTTAACTTGGAAATTAAACATTTCTTCCGACTTGGAATAATTACGTTCTGTATCATTTTTTTCTTCAATACTTAAATGTCTCGTCGGTGATTAGATACCGACACATATTTATTGATGTAAACAATATTGTGCATAATACTGCAAATGGTTAAAGTGTCTCTTAGAGAGTATTTCGGCAAGGTTTAAGGGATGAAGTGTCTTTAGTGTAATAATCATCCCCCCTCGAACAACTTCGACCCAGTGATACTTTTGAGGACCGACATTATATCCCCGTACTTCGGCTAATATTTGTTAAAAATATTCGCGAAAGTTCTCGCGACCTTAGAACTTAAAGAAGAGCGAAACAGAGTGCAAAGCCGAGTGCGAAGCAGAACCGAGGCGGCTTCTTCTGGTTTTCCCAGGGTTGAACCGACTCTTCTGCTCATCCAAGCCATCCCTCCTCGCGTCGCAAACCCACATGCCTCTGCTGTTCCCTCTGTAGCCCTGAAGCTAGCATAGCACAGCATAGCATAGCAGAGCAGAGCATAGCATGGCATAGCAAGCTCCACCGGCTCGATATTCTTTCCGCGCTCCTGCACTGAACACGATCAACCGCACCGGTGCGCGCCACCCGCTAAACACGGGGGAAAACCGTCTTTCTCCTCTTTTCTCCTTCCTTCTGCTCTCTTTCTGCTCCCTCCTCCTCTCGCGAACAAAGTTAACCCCCCTAAGCGACCCTGTTTCAAGATGAAGTCCTTCTGGCCCCAATGATCATCGAAGTCTCGTTTATTTAGTTCCCATAATCCGCAATTTCATCTTATTCATCGTTTTCATAATTTTATACAGGGTGTGGCCGGGCGAGGGGTACAACCGAGCAGGGGGTGATACTACATGTAAAAGTAAGGAAAAAAAAGAAATAACATCTTTTTGTTTGACGCTTCGTTTTTGAGAAAATCGAGTTTAAAGTTCCGCCAGTTCGCGTGCCCTAGTATATGCACAAAGTAGAATTGGTTGATCATGGTCAGACGCGTCAGACGATTCCTATGCAATCGCACGTGTATTGGCTGCATTTTCAAAGTCGATTTTCTCGAAAACGAAGAGTTAAACAAAAAAATGTCATTCCTTTTTTTTCACTTATTTTTTACATGTAGTATCATCTCCTGTTCGGTTGTACCACCCGTCCGGTCACACACACGGCGTATATAAAATAGAAAAGTATGTGTGTATGCAGTGTTAGGCAATAAATAAATTTATTATAACAAGTTATTTATTATTTGAGCAGATCTAAATGAATTATTTATATATATATATACAATAATAAAGGTAATTGTTATTTACAAATAGAATTTCAATTCTTATTTGTATTGACAAATAATAAATTAAATTGTATTTTTTTATAGGCAGCTAGAAAAGGTTGCTATAGCAGACAAAAAACGCGCACGTGTTCATTGTATATACAAAATACAAGAAATAAGATAAGACCAAAAACTATTTATTAGATTTCCACCTAAATCCAAATAAGAAATAATCTTTTATTTGCAAATTAGGAATAATAATTTATTTAAATAAAAAGTTTAGTTATTATTTGCAATTAAGATCACAAGTTTATTTATTATTTAATTATTTATTATTTAAAATAAAATTTGCCCAACACTGTGTGCATGTATGTATGATCCCGTCGAGCAAGATTCGGTGGGTCTGTCGCACGTGTTGTCCACCTGTCGGGGTTGAAGTTGTCGGAGCGCGGTGGTTTTTTTTTTGTCTGCAATAACAACCTTTTCAGATATACCTACCACCAGCATAATCAAGATTGATTGATTAATGTGTACGATTAAAAAAGTAATCATTGAAAAATCGGCGATTGATTCAATCGATTGATGAAGTTAATCGTCATACAGTCTATCCATAAATTGTAATAAGGAGGGAGATAGAGACAGAGAGCGGAGATGGAGAATTGACAGAAATATATCTCAACGAAAACTCAGTTTAAATTTTTTTCAGTATTCATACAGTTTTGATTCCGTATTTCATTTCGAAGTTTCAGCAGTTAATCATTAATTATCCGATTGACGATTACAATTGAAAGGAATGTAATCGTTAATTGCAATTAACGACTAAAGTAGAAATTTCACCGCTATTCCCAATTAACGATTTATACGTATTTAATCGTTAACCGCAATTAACGACTAAACTAGGAGATTAGTTGTTAATTGCGATTAACGATTGAAATAGAAATTTATTCGTCAATCGTTGATTAAATTTTTGCCCAACTCTGACCGCCAGTGGTCGGGCGCAACCCGCCCGGAGGACCCAGCTGCGAGCTGCTAGTTGTTTACAAATTATGAACAATTCCACTTTCGGTAGAAATAGTGTAAATAGTAGGATCTGAAGTGGTCGGAGAAGTAATTCATTTTCGCAAGTCGAAAATGCAACATGCATAAACTACAACAAAGTCCACGAGTCAATTAATCAAATTTATTTATACGAGAAAAGTGTTCTGCGTGTTCGCAAAGACACCGTTAAAATCGGACGTTCCGCGTGTAACGACATAACGTTAATGGGAGGGACGCGGACATACACGCGAAACGTTAATTAATTCGCGGAGAGGAATCGATCGTCGCGGTTGCTTATTTATCGCCGCGAGGATCACGGTAATGGCGGCCTCCAGGCGGCGCGGCGCGCCGGAGCTTTTTAAATGCCGGTTATCGCATCGTGAACCGGGCGCCTGTGGAATCGCAAAAAATAGAGAATTCGCCGATTCCTGCCAAGATTGCGGTCTGTTACCGGAGGCTCGAATCGCGTTCAGTTGGACGAATTAACTTCTTTCCGGCGCCACGGGGTGGTCGACGTAGTCCAAGCGGGGTTTGAGTAAATTACTGCGTGCACAAATAACCATTTGAATTGGTCATCCTGCTTTTGGAATGTTGTTTATACTTGATACATAAAATAATGTTTAGTAAATTACTAAATTCAAATTTGCTAATGTCGAAAATATTTTCAATCGGAGTCTCCTTTCTTGAGAGTTGAAAAAATTCAAGAATTAATCATCATCGGTAGATTGCGGATCTTTGTGCAAAATAAAAATGTTTTACATTGATTGCGGAAAGCAAGAATAATATAAAATTTGATTTCAACCCTTAGCGACTTTGTTACGGTAAAAACATTACAGCATTTTTGAATTTTTAAAATCTTTTCCTTCTTCATAAGTGCATAAGGATCCGCAGTCTACTCATCAATCTAGTGAAACGATGGAAGGGAGAAGAACAATTTTATTTCTGTTTCCGACAATTGATGCAGAGAATTTGTTATTCTACAAGGATCCACAGTGTAGCGATTATGTAGGAAGATTAAAAACGATTTTATCGATTTCGGATGGCCGAGGGTCCTACAAGGGATTTAGCAAGTTCCGTTTTACAGTGGTGAACGTTCATATCTTTGAGCCGATCGTTCGCAGCACAGTGCACCGGGGTGATAACGCGCGAGTCGTGCAATGCGACTCGAAATTGCACGTGTAATCGGTGCGATTCGCGTAATTTCGCCGGTGGAGGTTTTGCGGTCGGACGAAAATCGTCCGGGAGCTTTATCCGTGACGCGACTCGCGATAAATGATGTCGTTACCGTGCCCTTTATGAAATTTCATCGACGCGCGCTCTCCGTTTAAGTGGAAACGTAAATTTCAATTAATAACCCGCCGTAAATTTTCGATAATATTTCTGCGGCCGAGGCGACAACGACACAGACCCGTTAACGCCAGATTTCGCGTACCGAGCAACGTTCTCTCTCTGCGTCAAAATGAACATCCGCTAATTATAATCTGTAGAATTTTTCTCCACCGGGCCGAGAGTGGCCGTCGAACACGCGCAAAATAGAACGTTAATAATTCCGTACGATTATCACCGCTTTGAGGGAGAAAATCGTGTCAAGTGAATCTATGTTGAATTTATTAAGCGTAGATTTTCGCTGAATTCCAATCGAATATTTACGACGCGACGCGACGGCTCGATACAGTTTCAATTGAGAGTCGTGCATGATAATTTAAGATAATTTTCTGCATCGCGAACGACACAGGACCGTTCCCTCTGTATCATTTCACTATTTAATTATTTAATTCGATGAATTTCACGAGGATCATCAGCGAACATTGAATTGCTTATGGACGATTATCATAATATAAATACCAGCGAATTTATCAACATCGAAATTAACCGGAATATATACCAACGTGAACACTTCGTAATCGGATAGCTAGCAATTGTTATTAACAACACTGACCGCTTCTATGAACGAAATAAATGAAACCAGTGTGAAACGCGATTCAACTGTATTCGCGCGGCGTTCGATGTATTAATTATTATATAAATGAAGTGCCGTTCAGTGCAATATTTAACTATGCCACGTTGGTTATGACCAATAACTCGAAAATCAATTTCCAATTTCTAATGTTAGGTTGTGAAGAAAGAAACGCAGGATTTTTGTTCCATTGTTTTAATTGCAATTTTATACCAATACATATTTACCTTAATTTAATGAGTTATATGGCATTTTAAAGCTTGTCTTACGCTGAATTTAATTATGCTTTTCTAAAATGACATATAACTCATTAAATTAAGGTAAATATTTATTTAATATTAATATAATAAGGTAAATATTTATTTAATATTAATATAATAAGGTAAATATTTATTTAACGTTACTATAATAAGGTAAATATTTATTTAACATTAATATAATAAGGCAAATATTTATTTAATATTAATAATAATAAAGGAACAAAAATCCTGCATTTCGTTCTTTACAACCTAATAGAATCGCTAAAAAAAAAACTTACATCAATTTTTAAGATCTCGTTGCAAAGAGGAGACGTTAGTCTCCAAGTTCGAGTTGGTTACAGTGACGAAAAATATTTTTTAGATTCCCCAGAGACGTTTGAAGTTGACAAATTTTCGGCGTGCGTGAAATTATTTTATAAATAAAGTTCCGTCGAGTGGCGAGTTCGGATGAACGAAGCACAGTTCTGACCCATAAAACCCGCAGTCTAGAGACATCCTGTATGACCGACGCGGCGTTAAACGCGATAAGAACCGCGGCGATTGATAACGCGGCGAGCTCGCGTATCGAGCGGCCGATATTGAGCAATAAATTGTCGAGGACTGCGGTGGCGTAAGGTCGTGCGAGCGAAAAGACTGCCCGCGGCCCCGTCGGTCAAGAAGAACCGATTAAAGAACCTTCTATTGGGAAATTAGCGGGAGGAGGTCCGCGCCAAGGACGATTCATTGAGGGAACGTTAACGACGCTTTTTATGGACGCCCATTTTCTTTCGGTCCTCGACGCCGCCGTTCGCTGATATATCGCCGCAACGAGAGCTCGTTCTTGATGACCGTCCGCAACCGGGATTTATGAAGTAATAAGCGTGCTCGAAGCGTCACTGAATTCTTTTTTCGGCCGAGGATCCGTAAATAGTTCGAGCACCCCGACAATATGGCACCTTGAAGATGGCCTCCTTAAATAGTCTGTGAGCTTCTTGTATCTATTTCGAATTTCCGAGAGAAACAGGCACTTTTTGAACTGCTATAATTCCCTGGAAAAAAATCACAGGGTCATGAGCGGGGTCTCATTTTGAAGCTCGAAGCCTATACTTTCGCATACCATTGTCCATTTTTTGGTAAGATCTTCTCGAACTTTATAGCAGATGAGAAACTGAGGATACCTTGTTTCTCTGATATAGTACAAAGTTAAAACGACCCTGAGAATATTGGAAAATTTTTTTCGTCACTGAAACCAACTCGAACTTGAAGAATAAAGTCTCCTCTTTACGACGAGACTTTAAAAATTGATGTGCGATTTTTTTTAACGATTTTATTACGCTTCGAAAAAGTCGGAAAAATTAATTTCTATGTAGGTTCGATAGAATTAGCAATTGTTGTGGAACCCCAGACGTGGGGAATTGATATATCCTCTGCCGCAGCTATCTTTCGAAATCGCCGCTGATAAGGGGTTGGAAACGACCAGAAAATCTCGGATGAAACATGGCTGGGGTTGCGCGCGTAAATCAAACTTTCCGTGTCTATGGGCATCAATTTTCCGCGTCAAACGCCTATCGACCCGTCCGAAAGAATTCCGAAATCTGCCGGAGAAGCCGGTTTCTCGGCGAAGAAAAATGGCCGAGACTTCCCTCCATCGATATTTCATTGTTACAAATGCAGATACAATATATCCTTCATATACGCATTATTGCCATGAACTAGTACAAAACTTTGCCGCCTTTCCCATTTATAATAATCAAATCGATTTCGGGAGTTTCAAGAGCCCATTTACCAGCAAAACAGGATTTATCTAGAGACTTATGTCGGTAACCATGTTGGTTAAATATGAAACACTAGACCAGGAATTATGAAGAGACTTGTTATTTTAATGACCATGTTTGTTATGAGAAAAAAATGTTAAAACACATTTTAGCATACATTTGCACAATTTAAAATGTTGAGATAAATTTCAACACGCAGTTGAACATTTTAAAATGTTAAAATACATTCAGCAAAAGGATTTATACCTCATTTAAGATTTTCAGAAATTGCACCGTCTTCCAAAAATTTTTATTTCTTCTTCCACCGTCTCAAGTTTCCAATTTGAATCGTTCCCCACAAAATAATTGGATTTACGGGGCGTGCCGAGGGACGCGATCCAATCGTGCCTCCATTCTAGAGCAATTGAAATATTATTCAGGTAACTCCGAAGCCGCGAAGGCAGTGGACGTGTGAATTGCACACTGTGAAAAATTATCGCGGCTGTGCGGAACGAATGAACTCCCGAAAAAAGCTGTCCGCGGCTCGCTTCATAATTCCACCGGGAATAACAGGGCGCGCTAATTTCGCCGCTCGCTGTCTCTCTGACGGCGAATGAAAATATTAACAGCCGCGTCTCATTATTCCCCGTGCTTTGTGTATCCCGGAAACAGTGTTTCAACGCGGTTTATCTCAACATTCAAATTTCACAGCGCAGTCGATCTGGTAGACTGTTTTTCACCGGTGAGAATGAGACTGCAACGATAAATAAGGAATAAGGAGTTTATTATAGAACTTGCGGTTTATCGACGTAGCAAGGGAAAGGAAATTGTTTGCACCCTGGAAGTCAGTACAATAAACGCGGACAATGCAGTAAGTAGAAACAGCGAGCAGTGTACAGACACAGTAATCGAGTTCCGACCAGATGGGACCAACCTGTAAACCTCGCTATTTCAGACGTTAAGTCTATAATTGGATACAATAATCGGTGGAAATTTTTCAGAACGAGCTTCTCCATCAATTTACCAACGATTATCGAATTTTTGTAACGACTTAAATGCTTCTTAATTCACAACCAAACTAGAGGTGGGCATTATTCGGCGAAATACATATTTCAAATACTATTTAATGTTTTAGATTTTATTTTGCTGAAAGAAAATAGTATTTTAAATAAGATATAGAATTTCGAAAATAAAATATTTATATTTTAACAATCTGAACCTCAAAATAAAATATTTCTATTTCAACGATTTGATCCAGAAAGTAAAATATTTCTATTTTAACAATCTGAAACACAAAATAAAATATTTTACTTTAATTTACTTATTTACTTTTTAATACAAATATTTGCAATATATTCTTCAAATAAAATACTATTTGCAAAAATGACTGCCTCTCTCAAATAAATTATTTTATTTTCAAAAATTACTACATCAAATAAAATATTTTATTTTCAAAGTTGTATACATACTTTAAAATAAACAGGATTATTTATTATTTATTATTTAAGATACTATTTTCCCCAGCTCTCTGAACCAAACGCGAGAGCACTTAGTTTGAAAATTAAACATTTCTTCCGATCTAGAATATTTCCATTCCCTATGATTTTAAAAATTTTATGGATATGAAATTGGTGTAATATCTCATACAATACCTAAACGTTCAGTAATATTTTGAATAATGGTACAGCAATTTTTAGTGGTGCCTCAGAGTAACCATTCGAGTGCTAAGGGTTAAAATAATTCACCCCCCTTGTCCTACGATTTATTTTATGCTTTCAATGATTAGAACTTTCTTCGTAGTTCGTAAGTTCTCAAAAAAAGGAGAAACTTGATATCTATTGTATGCCTACCTGTTCTTCAATAGCTATACATTAACAAAACCAAAATGAAATTTCATCTCGGTTTGAAGGAGATTAATAACACACATATTTATTAGACTGTGTTCAAAATCTTCAACACGAGTGTGACACGAACCTTGTGTGGCAAGGGGTCAAAAATTTCGAAGAATTTTAATTTTGCAGAAAAATACGCAGCAAATTAGTGTCAGTGTGTACTCGGCCTAACGTTTGCTGATGTACCCCGCATTATTATGGAGGACCGATGGTGCATGGTTGGTTTAGGGTCGGTCCGGTGGCAGCATTATCTTGATCAATTAATCGGTGGCTCCCTTCCGCAGCATTATCCGTCAGATTCATCACATCTGCCTTATTGTCTGCGTCCCGACGCCGGCGTCGGTTACCATTATTACCGTTATCCACTTCCAATAAGCATTGTCCCGAGGAGCGCGAGCTGAAGCGAACCGGCGCGGCGCCGAGCCGAGCTTCCTTCCAAGTCGGGATCTTCTTTCGGTAATCGTCGATAATGCAGTTACCCTGCACCATGCAACTGGCTGTGGTGCGATCGCCTATCGATCCAACCCCGCGCAACCTGACCTATATTCGACTTAGACTACCGCCGAGGAGGACACGTTTTGTCCACCCGCACGTAATTTTCGTCCTCCCCTGCGAACTCGTCCCGAGACCGTCCTAACAATACAATACCCTTCTTCGAGGACTTTAATCAGTCGCGACATTATTTCGACAACGTATTTCAGAAAGCTGTTAGGTAAATTACTCCCTTTATTGTTGGTTTAACAGATCATTGCCGGTCGACGATGTAAACGCTCGGGGATTATGAAATCTCGGCCGGTGTTTAACCTCGTGCAACTTCCGCGGAAAATGTCGGATAACGCTACACCCCCGGCTCGTTTTACACGAGGAGCCTTCCACTTTTACGCTGTTCACTTGTTTCTCTTTTTTCGATGCGCTTTTGTACTCGCAAATAGCACAGAAAAATTCCCTCTCTATAGAAAATTTTGTAATTTCAAGTTCGAACAACTCTGGGGACTTTGGACTATTTTTTCAGCGATTTCGACCACCACGAATTCGAAGCTCGAAGCCTCCCCATTCCATCGAGTGCATGAAATTTGACGCGCGATTTTTTACCGAGATTTTATTGCACTTTCAATGAGAAGTGGATTGTTGAAAAATTTCGAGAACATTTTACAAATTCGAACACCCATGAGGAATCGACGAAACTTTTTTTCCCGACCCCTACCACCTCGAATTTGATGCTCGAAGTCTCCTCTTTACAACCACTCGTTGAACTCTGATGCACGATTTTTTTAGTACCATTTTATTGCGCTTTAAATAAAATGCGCGCCTTTATCGCTACGATAAAGCAGCTCTTGCTCGAAAATTCTACGAATTCAAACCTTTCCGCAAAGTTTAAAAAATTTATCTTTAACCTAAAGCGCCGTGGACCGGAAGATCGGACTCCACGCAACGAGACCATAAAATACGGTGTACGATTTTTTTATTCTTCCATTGCACATATTGTCACACAAGCATGCAAGTAATCGATTATCCTACGCGCAGAGACTGAACAAAGGAAGTAATGCTCATTTTGCGAAACGTTCCACGAGGCGGTGTCCTTTGAATTTTCGATTCGGAAGATCGTAATGACTATTGCATCGTTGCACCGTGCGGCTCGGAAGATTAAATAAACGGCCTAAGTGCAATAAAGTGCAGGATACCAGGTATTTGTCCGTCGCATAAAGAAGCCAAGGATCCAAGTACCAGGGCGCAGCTTAAATCGCATTAGGTGCATTAACCGCAGTCGCAAGATCAATTTCTAGCCGGTGATCTTCCGCCGGAGGAAGTTCGCTGGCGTACGAAAATTGCATTACACCGGGATGCAGCGGGTTGACCAACTTCGTGGCCAACTAATCGCCCAAATTGATGCTGAACACGCATTCCCCGGGCATGGACACGGCCATAAATTCGCCGTTGCCTACCTCGCGGCCGGATCATCGAGATTCCACGTGAAAAATGGCTCTTGACTTTATTCATTGCACTAAGTCCATTTATTGGTGCAGCTGATCCTTGAAAAAATGGAATCTTCAATCAAAATCCCGACAGGATATCGGAAATCATTAATAACTCCGCCATTTCGAAACGTTTTTCAAAAAGAAAAATTGTAATACCAAGCAGGAAGTTGCATCAACGTGCTGCGAATTAATTGGAATTTTCCGTTCTGTAGTTACTCGCCAAAAAATTCGCAAACACGACCCACTTTCAGACAGCTCGGAATTCTTGGTCTTCGGAAACAGGATATCGAATATCATTAATAACTCCGTCATTTCGAAACATTTTCGAAAACTAAAAATCGCAATGCGAAGCTGAAAGTTGCATCTACGTGCTGTAATTTAATTTGTATTTTCCGTTTTGCAGTTATTCGTCAAAAAATTTACAAAAAAGGCCTACTTTCGGACACACCGAATACCACTTGGTAGTTTAGTCTTGACAAATATGACAATGTTTCAAATTTTTTTCCAGGGTAATTGTTGACCAAAATTTAAAAACGTTTTAAAGTACCTATCGGCAACATTTTAGCGTCACCCCGGAATTTTAGGGCAGTTTAGGATTGTCAAATGACGAAGATGCACGTCCTTGTTTATGCGGGAATGCGGTTTGAAACATGGACGTCGTCGAGTGAACTAAGCGGAAACGCGGCGTCGCGACGCTGCTCGTCGTCTTGACGCTCGTTCTCCTCTCGCGGGAACGTTCTCACAATTCCCCGAGGCGGACGGGAAGTCCGCAGGAAAAACGATTCCCGAGAAGCGTTCTTATTTCCAGGAGGAGAAAGAACTCGGCCAGCGCCGGGAACGTTTTATACATTGATTCCTCCGGCCGCTTATCTTGGACCGAAGATTTTCGAGTGACAGTCTCCGAGAACTGTTCCGAGGATCGATCAGCTCCTCCGGAAGCTCGGAGAAGTCGTTGAGAGAGTCTCAGGTCGCTGGGAATGTCGCAATTCCGATCTGGGATCGTTCGTTCCACGTTGCAACTGCATATTCGCCGACTGCGGCCGGGACGATGGGAAATGAACGAGGATATTTAACGCAGTATCTTTTTAATGAAATTAAATTGTACGCTTATTTTATACAGCGTAGAATCTTCTTATTCGACGGAAAAGTTCTTTGAAGATGTGACAAAGAGGATTAAAACGCTACGCAGTACTCGAGCGGACAAAGTCGCCGACGTTTAATCGATTTCACTGGGATCGGTTTTATGAGATGATAAAATGTGGACAACGTAAACGAATAATTGCGCGGGCGAGGTCAGAGACTGCGCTACTCGCTTCTCTGATTGAATCTGCATCTGAATCTGGATTTGAATTTGAATTTGAGAAGCGAAATTAAATATTTTTACCAGATTTTTACGCTATTAATCATCAAACAAATCACCTTCAACAGTTAAAACATTTCATTAAACATTCTATAAAAACGCAATAAGGAATCACGCTTGAAATTTTGTAGATTCATTGAAAAGAAGAGACTTCAATCTCCAAATCCATCTTAGTTTGATTCGCAGAAAAAATTTGTTCAGCTTCGTACGGCCATTTCAATCTGTACAACTTTTAGACAAGAATGCATACCTGCCATTAAAAATGCAATAAAATCATAACCAAAAATCGTAAATCAAATTTTCAAAGTTGATTGGAAAGAGGAGACTTTATTCTTGAAATTCCTGGTGGTTCGGCTAGCTGGAAAAATTTTTATACGCGAGAAAGTTGACTTTTGAACAAAGAGTTATAGAAGTCGATCCAGAGGCCTTTGTATGCGGTTTCCATCGATTTGAAAATGGCACGGGGACGCCGCGCCGCGCCGCCGATAGGATTCCGGGGTACCGGAATGACGTTTCGTCGTCCCGCGGAAAATTACGGGCCCAAGCTTTGTGGGGTTACTTCTTTACAGCGCGATTATTGGATAGAGCGTCAGGAGAACCACCGTGAAACTTCCATCGGAACGCGGGTCGAAACGATCCGTCCGGATTATAGAGGCCGCTCGTTAACCTTAGACGTCGTACAATTCGACGAGATTTATCGTTTCGCTTCGGGCCTGGGTAATTAATGATCCCGCGGAACGCTTCGAGATTCTGCTATTGATTAATTTGAATGCAACCCCGGGATCTCCGGCCCGTCATCGATCGGTTCTCATATTGCGCGGTGTAAATTCAACCGCGAACATGCCAGTCCGATTGATCGAACCAGATTTATCGTTCCCTGCTCTCGATACTACTCGAAATTCCCTTAAACATTGCTCTCCCATTCGTCCACGATATTTTACCTTCATTTAAAGTACTATAGAATCGAATAAAAAAATCGTACAACAAATTGTCTGGACTCGTTGTGTGGAGGAAGCTTTAATCTTCAAATTCGTGGTGGTTTGAGTCGCGAAAAAAATTTTTTTGAATTTCGTACAAATATTTGAATTTGTACAATTTTCAAGCAAACATGAAAACCTACCAGCACACATGTCACTCAAAGTGTAACAACATGGCGACTAAAAATCGTAGATGGAATTTTTTGGACTGGTTCGAAAGAGGAGATTTTAATCTTGACATTCGTGGCGGTTTGATTAGCGAGCAAAATTTTTTGGACTCCGTACAGATATTTGAATTTGTCCAATTTTTAAAGGGAGAGGTTCAACAAG
This sequence comes from Lasioglossum baleicum, assembly GCF_051020765.1. Classification (NCBI taxonomy): domain Eukaryota; kingdom Metazoa; phylum Arthropoda; class Insecta; order Hymenoptera; family Halictidae; genus Lasioglossum; species Lasioglossum baleicum. The sequence goes on from NC_134937.1 coordinate 10,982,592, forward strand.
TTTTTCGTAAAAAAGGACTCGCCTGGTTTTTACAGCAAGGTCTCCAATTACAGTGAGCGATCCGAACGTTTCAGCCGCGATTTGATAAACGATTTCATCAGGTGTCTTTTCCCAGGGATATTCTTTCCGGAGTGGATTTCGTTCAGTCGGTGGACGGGATCGTTAGCAAGACAAATTCGTCGGGTCCATAGGAGGGACTCCGGCTCGTTTGCTTTGATTCCGAGAGACTTGTAGACCCGACGCATTGATCAAATAATCGAAAACGTGGTGCGAACAGGTGGACTGTGCATCGAGAAAGAGGAGCCGGCGCCTAGGATATAGCGGAAACGCGTGTTTCTGTCTTCTCTGAAAATAAATCGGCGGCGCGTTCAGAAGCATTTGCTCGCGAAGCCGCCTAAAAATACGACAGGCTAAAAATACCGATCCAGCTACTATTTCCGGGCTACGATCCACGGGTACAATGCCTCGGGCGTCGATCCGCTGGATCCTCGCGATCCGGAGACGCTTGCGATCGACGCGAGCGAGTTCGAAATTTTCATCGAATTTTCTGCGAAATTACTTGTTCGATACTAAACTTTCTACATTTAAAATAGATTTTGTGCACTTGGAAGATCGAATGCTCAAGAATAAACGGGAAATATGTAATCGTGAAAGCGAAATTTCATTTCAATTTTAAAAAAGCGAAGAACGTCTACATTCTTCAAACGAAAAATATGGCGAATAAAAATTGAACGGAACCACCGATCGCATAACTTGCAAATATATATTTATCTCGCAGCGATGCGCAGAGGACACGCGAAGGTCACCGGTGTCTTTTTCAATTGGATCATACATTTTTCAGCGGATCGATGCAGCTGCACATATTCTCTATAAAAAGACACTCGAATAATTATGACGAAAACGCATATATCCGAGAGATTTGATTCGAACGATTACGAGAGGTTTTTTTATTTTTGTATGTTAAAGAAAATGTTTTTTGAACGAACGATTCTCGCATTCGCCGGTGGTATTTTTTCTTCAAACAATTTCGCAGGTTCGCAAATAAAGTTCTGTCAACAACGCCTGTATTCCGAGCTCGCGCTCACTTCACCGGCTCGCTTGTGGATCAGAACGATTTCGCCTGAAGAGTTCCGCGAATATACACGCGAACACCGTCCGTATGGTTGATCTCAATGTTCACGCGAAGCTAAACAAGGACGATGCAAGGACAGCGGAGCATGTTGTTTGGAATAGAAAGATTGTTTATTTACGGGGCAGCTTGTTGTTCCACTGAATGCGAAAGCGCGTTAAAAGCATTCAACAAACTTCTTTTGTTTATATGGCGAACGTCCCAATCGTTCATGATAAAAATTCGAAAATTTGTACTTTGCATAAACATCCGCAGGCAACTAAAAATGACTCCAAAAACTCGATGCAGTTTCAAATATTGACCACCCACACAGACGACAGAAATACTCGTCGACCATATGTGCTTTTCTAGAGTGTAGAAATGTACAGGGTGTCCCAGAACTTCGTTGGGAACATCGCTGAAAGGTAAACGGTGAAGAACGGTCGGAAAGGGCGAAGGTAATTCAGCAAATGCATGCGAGATGAGGTTCTTCCGGTTGTTCGGTGTTCCTTCGGAACGACAGGATGGATATTCTCGCGGGAAAGAGAAGAAAGATTGAGGGCCGAGGAGACATTTGTCCGGGACGGTGAATGGCGGCGAGATGTCTTTAGAAGTCGCTGGCCCATCCAGTCCATCATCCCCGAAATGCTGAAAGACCGTCCAATCTTCTGCGAAATGACGCGGAACCCAAGACGATGAGCTTTGCCGACGGTCCTACGGAATATGTATGTCAACGCGTCACCTGCTGTACTTATCGGGACACCGATTGACGAATTGTCTTTGCGTGGACCGCTAAACGAGCCGAAGTTTGTTTACGATACTATAGTTTCATTGATTATGGAACTGGTTAACTGTGTTTCTCAAATTTATCGATAATTTTTCGAGCTTTATATGGAGTAAGAGCAACGGGGCCACGCCCATTAAGGGAGGGTCACGCCTACTATACACGTAGAGGACAGAACTAGCTTCTGGACTTGTTCAGGTCATTCTAGAGCAGATATTATTAAGGAGGCTTGTTCTGGTTAGAAGAAGAATGACAGAGCCACGCCCACTCGGACCACGTCGGGCCTACTCTGGACAGAGAGGGCAAGAATACCAGGATTGTGGCTGAATTTAAATTTCTGGTCTAATTTACGTCTGACAAGGGTACAAATGGCCCTTTGTAATACTGTCACAGCTGTATACCAAGAGCAACAAGGCCACGCCCTATTAGAGGATGCCACGCCCACCTCCCACGGAGAGGAAAGGCAATATTTTAATTCTCCCTTCTGTCACGGTGTGCTCTTGGATCAATTCAAGAAGCTTCTAGGGCACACCTATTATCAGACTAGAATCTGATTATTCTAGCCGGAATGATTATGGTCTTTACAGCTAGTACTGGTTCTGTCAAGAATTAAGAGCACTCTAAACAACGACAGTAAAACAGATAACATTTTATTAAGACTTTGGTATGATTCAAAGTGATTCTGGCATTTATGAGTCACTTTAAATCAAGCATAAGCTCTAATTGCCCTATAAAGCATCATTATACCCCTATAAAAGATTGAGAGCAACGCAGTCACGCCCACTGGGAGCCGGCCACGCCTACTCTCGACCCAGAAAGAACAATGCAGGTGCAATATACGCAACAGAACGCTAAAAAAGACCCTGAACAAAGACGAATCGAGCAAACTGGCAAAGGACTTATCGATTTGTGCTCACGTCGGCAACGTTTCGAACTCTCCCGTGTTTACGAAACATTTCTGAAGCCCGTGCTCTCAGACGAAAACAATTTAGCGCAACGAATTCGGAGGCTGTCGGTCAGTCAGCAGGGCAGTCGATGACACGAGAATCCGTATTTTGTGGGGGCGAGTTTCGATAACAGAGGAACAGGTGACGCTCGTTTCTAGCGAGGCGTTCTCGAGCGTCCTGGCACTCGGCAGCCTCGCTTAACCTGCCGTTAGACCGACCGGAAGGGACCATTGTCTCCAAGTGCCGCTCCGCGAGGACAATCGAGGGAAAGAGAAACCGTGAGAGAGAGAAAGACAAGCCGAAGGAGGGAAGCACTTTCGCCGGGAGCTTTCAAAACAATGACGCGCTTGCGGTAGGACATGGACGGAAGAACGAACAGAGAAGCTTGAATGGCCGACGAGAGAGCGACAGTATTAGAAGAGGAAATAAAAACCCGTTCGACCTTATTCTCCACCGCGAATGTTGCCATCCCCCAATACCCAGAATCCCTTTCGCTGAAGCATCCTGTTTCCAGGCGGGCCCTCTCGAAATTCCTGCGGTTTCAGACCCCATCTGATGGTAACAGTTGCTCAACTCTTTTTTTTTTTTATACGGAAAGATAATATATTTTATTACATTATGGATATTTGAACATGTTAAAACAATGACACAGGCCGTACCTCGACGCAGCAATTTTCTCGGATATTTTTCAATCTGTTTAGAATAGATAAAGGTCCGAGGTAAAATTCGATCTCGCCAGGCGAAGCAAATGCCATTATAAGACTGCAGATCTTTATGCAAATTTTCGTTTTCATTATTTCATAAAAGTCCGCGGAAGAAAGAAATTGCTTGCATAAATAACTAGTCGGAGCCCTCTTGCGGCAATTAATTTCTGTTAACACGTTGCATAGCAGTGGATACTTAATAGTCTTTCAAACTTTGTGATTTAATATCCGGCGATTGTTTATTAAATTTTTCAATGCCGTTAACGAACTCAATACCGAACCAAGTCCCCGAACGTTCACTAACATTTGTAACAATTCCTATATTTGCAAGTAGATTATAAAAAATGGCTGAAAATGTGGATTCACAGATTTTTGTCATCTTCATAAAGTAATATAAAATAGTGATTCTTGGCGCTCGGTAAATCCAGCGTTGATATAAACATTGTTCAGCACTTTACAAATTTGCGGACGAGGGTGTTTTCTCGGATTTTAAAGATTGTTAGAAGCCCTGAGTGCATGAGGATCCGCAGACCCGGTGTAATAAGGGCAGCGTCTTCTTCCAGGGTTCGTAAAATAGAGCAAAATGTTCGCGGCGGTATCTAAAGAGCGAGGCGAGGGTCGAGTGAAATAAAAATGAAACGCCGGTATAATACGATACAATGGACGCACGATGCAAGGAGGAAACAAAGATGGCGCGAGTTAATTAGCAAATGAACGAGCTAAAACGAAACGCTGAAGACAATGTTGCGTGCGCGGGCAAGGTTCGCTGGGGTAAGCGCCGTTATTAAACCTGACCCGAGTATAATTTGGTCGTGATAATAGCGTCTGAAAGGGGGCAACAAAGAAGAACTGCGAAAAAACTGATGTATTTAATATTTCAAAAACAAACCAATCAGTTTTTTCCCCTATTCCAGCTGCATACCTTTTTTTCAATTGATAGACCAAGAGTTTGAATCGTGAAATGTTTCTGTTTAATTACAATCAGAAAGTAACCGGTGATTATATTTTCTGTTCGAGCTGCCGACGTGCTGACATACAAAATATATTGCGCAATTTGCTGCGACGTTCGGTGCAAATAAAATCTCGCAGTTTCGCTTTACTTTTTATGTTTTCCTCGTTCCACTAGCTTCCAGTGTTTTATTTATTTATCCGTCGGTGTGGGAGGCTACGCCCAATGAAATTTAGTGGATCTGTTCTGATCCTGTATTTGAAAAAAATATGATAGATTTCACATATTTTACAATTATTAATACAATAGAATTATGGAAATTATTTCACGATAAATGAGTGATTGATACAAGTCTATAATAATAATCTCGCGATATTTAAAAAAGATCAAGATCTTCTCGTAACAGTTCCGACCAAATGCATTTTTTCATCTTATTTATTAGACGTCATTTACTAAACTAATTCTTGTAGCCTTACAGAGAAATTGAAGTCGTTTCGTCCATTCCTATAAAAGTTATTCTGATTTAAAGTGTGTGGAATCAGTTATGCTCCTTATTGTAAAATCCTACAATTTTCCTTCTCGAAGAATGGGGGCACTTGTCGAGCGACTGTCTTCCAATTGGCTAGACCACACACTCGGTAATTAGGCCAGGCAATTAACCACTTCTGAGCCGAATCTCCATCGCGAGACGGTCGGTTTACACGGGCGAATTAGGCCCGTGGAAATGTTGCGGGCAAAGAACAGGAGGCTTTTGACGAAGAACGCGAAACTTCTGACAAAGCCAGCGGAAAAGTTAGGTTCCCGGCCTTGGACAAAGGGCGGTTCTTGCGTTGAACTGTTGGAGGCAGGCGGCGGCGGCCTCTGCAGTCGGGTGGCTGTCCCCAGAGGAACGAATGGACATCCGTTAACAATCGGCTGGCTACGTCAGAGCCGGTAATTGACGCGGGAGAACGTCCGAGAGTTTCGTTCGGGAAACGCGGGGAATCTCTCGAAAGAGACCCGTCGTCGGAGACCTTCGGAGGAACAGTGATTAATGCATCAAAGCCGTGCGCCTTTGACAACCGGTGCTTCTTTCACCTAGCTCTGGCCATTTTCGAATCTCAAAGCGACCTCTACCATCGCTTTCAACGCCGCGGTGTTCGACGATTCGCCCGGCGACTCTCTGCCATTAGCTCGGAATGACCCTACACGGTGCTCTAGGCTCCGTGTGTTTGCATAAATGCAGCGAAATGTGCCTCGCAATTCAGAGGTGTCTGAATCTTATACCAGACAATTGGCAAGTACTTTATAATATTATAGTCAAACAAAATTCATTATAAAATAAAATATATAAGGAAAGCTTTTTAAAAACCACGCTTACATTAAAACGCACTAAAAAGGAGAAAATAATTTTTTTCCTGGTCCTCTATAAAATACCGAATCCAGTTAAATGATTAATAATATTTTTCCCCAAAATTTTAAGCAATAAGTTCAAAATTTCTACTGTTATAAAATTAATGTTGGAATAGATAGAAAAATTTAGTATAAACTTAAATAAAATCATTATATTATAGGGAGTATCAAAATAAAAGCATGTCATGACTTTATTTAAATTTATATTAAATTTTTCCATTTATTCCGACACTAATTTTATAGCAGAAGAAATTTTTAACTAATTGCTTGAAAGGGGAAAAATATTATTAATCATTTAACTGGATTCGGTATTTTATGGAGAACCAGGCAAACAATTATTTTCTCCTTTTTAGTACATTTTAATATAAGCGTGGTTTTTAAAAAGTTTTTTTTATATATGTCATTTTCTACTTTTATTGTCATCGGAAGAGGTTTAAAATTCGATTACAAGATTTGACGCATACAACAACAACAACACGGCTAGTTAATATAAGCGTGGTAAGAAACATGTAGAGTCGAGTTTATGGAATTTTTTTACCACAATTATTGGACATATCGATTTGATGCTTCGCAGACTTGTTAACATCAGTTTCAGGAACATACAGTATTTTTCAAAATAGAAACATTCACTGCATCATGAGTTATAAAACGTTTAAATTGCGATGGATTGGTAGGTGTCCGTTTATTGTTAATCGAGTGTGGTAAACTTTCGGAAAAAAACTGCTTTTCGCGGACTATGCGAAAAAATTGAATTCTTTTCGTCGAAATCAATTTGCATACGATCTCGAGAGGTTGTAGACGATATGTTACGTGAACCTGTTACGTAATCACGAGCAAAACTCCCCGCGGGCAAAACTGATCCCTTCTTACGTAATCCGGTACGTTTTGGACGTTTCCGAGCTAGAATCAGTCGGATTTCAGAATAACTTCCTCGTTGGTGCTGTTTCTGTACGGAAACGACACGTGTTTCGACGAAATTCAAGTTCAATTGCATCGGTAAGCTGTACTGATCCCTTCAATTCCGTTCTGTTGCGATTCTAACATTGATTCTACACAGACAAATATTTCTAGATCACACCATAACATGTATACAACATTTTTCTGTAGGAGACTTTCCTGAGAAAATTGATTATTTGTTGGAAAACAATTTTTAGAAATGTTTCATGTATCTACAATTTACTATATTCAAATATTGATTTGGCATCCGTTGAATTGGCACCACTCATTGTCTGATCATGACCCACTGATTCTACTTCCCGAGCAAACATCTCGTTCCTTTCCTTGGGGGAACTTGTTCAATTTTCTTGATAATGTCTTTGAAATGAAACCTCAAATGAAAACCCTTGTTCTATACTGGCGACCTATTTTTATACAAAGGATCAATCTTCATATTATTTTCCATCAACCTATAGAATGCTTCACAAACGACTCAGTAAACAACGATCCCTTTCTACTCCACCAGAATCACGATTCATCGTGCTTAAATAATTTTGCCTGCTGCAAAAAACGATCAGAAAATTCCGGGAAAAATCTGAGAAGTACACCTGACTATCATACGCCTTTTATTTCGTTCAAATATCTCGCACACTAACCGAGATCAACGCACGCAAAGTTACAGTCGTCGACGTCGCTCAGACAACGTCGCGTCGCGTCGCTGATCAAACACAAATAAACAAGAATCATCCCAGATCTATCAGATCCTTCTCAAATTGCACAACAACCGAAATAGAAGGCGGGAAGAGTATCCGGGCGGGTCGGGTGATTTCTATTTAAAACGCGTTGTTAACTATTCTACGGAGATCCGTTAACTCGAATTATCAGGGCCATTGAGCACCGGGGGTACGTGACTTACACGTTAAGGATCCGGGCATTCGGCATAGGCGTTATTCGATCGAACTCTCCTCCGGTAACCCGGAAATTAGCGTTGGAAAAAGGGAGAGTCTGCTCGCGGAGTCTCCCGGATACCTTTTCACGGGATCGGCCTCGTAATTAACGGATTAGGGCACAAAGGGGCGGGTTCCGTGTGCTAGCACCGGCGTGCTGCGCCAGTCCCTTTCATCGACGGTCCCTTTATTTGCTTGCCCGTACGCCCGTCGAGATTACTCTTGTTCTCAGCGAAGGAAAGATCCACCGAGGTCCCGCCAGCTATACACCGAGGGACCGGGATCAGCTCTCAGTCGTTTCTCCGTTAATAAAGTCACCTGTTTTGCGGAGTCTGTGCGTCTTTTCAGAGAACGCCCGCCTTTCTATTCGGTATAGTTCGCTACACCGTTGCTCCGTTTAGGCGAATGCTGCTTTGGTCATCCGTAATGCGCATTCGCATGCCGAGGAAAAATTAAATTATTTATTATCGTTGCTGGTCATTGTCGTTCCAGAAAGTTTCCAAACATTTGCATATTTTTCAAGTTTTATTAAAATTCTGTCACTTTTACACGTATTAACAGAAACAGAAAATGTATTTCTATTCTGTACGCATATTTAACGCTTAAAATCTTCTGCGAAATTATTCAAGACAAACAGGCTTTCCCAGCTAGAGAATTGTTGAGGATAAAAAATTCTATTGATTGTATCCATGAAGAAAATAAAAATATACAGTGTCTTATTATTTTTGGCAGCACCGTAGATCTTTATTCTGCGACATGATTGATGACAAAGAGACTATAATCTACATCACGGACACGATTGTACACCATGAAGTGAATAATGTGTCCATATATTTTCAACGTAGTCTACCAGAGCGCATTATTCACGAAACAGCAGATAATAGCGGTTGATCCTCAAGAAAAGCAGCAGACACGTTGGCTGCGCGTGTTGTTCTACTTGCTCGTCTTGTTCTACGCTCATTGTCCGCACTCGTGGCGCTCTTGTGACTCATCAACGCGAACAGCAGGTGTAGAATACATAAAAGTAGAATAGTAGAGGGGGAGGTGGGCCACTCGAATGCATTGTTCCTCGAGGCAGTTTACTACGTGATTTTTCTGCAGGATTTTTTTTAATTCCCGCAGCGATCGAGTGCAATCGTTCCCCGGTTCCGAATCACTTGTTATAAAAGTTCGGAGCGCGGAGCAGCTCGTAATTCCAATTATTGTAATAATGTAAAACTTGTTCAGGAGTTTCGAGGATAATTATAACTTTCCTGCGGACAGACGTAATGAAACGGCCGGGAATTAAACCGGGCCTCGGCTCTCACACGTGAGCCGACGAACGCTCACCTCACGAGACGTCCCATCGACTGGGACACGCACTCGCAGAAAATCGATCGGTTTTCCCAGCAGCCGTCGCTGTGCGCCGCCATCTTGCGTGTTTATGGTCGTGCGCTCGCCGCGTGCGTCTCGGGGACCGTCGAATCTCAGGGAAATAGGGCGGTGTTTGAGCTGCTGGCAATTTGCGAACAAAAATCGAACGGTCATCCAACTTGGCTCATTTTGTAGGGTGAAGCCTGCCCTTTCACACTCCTAAACTGATTTTTTTCAAACACGTTGTTGTGTTCCAAAAAAAAACGGAAAACTGAAGAGGAGTTGGCACTAGAAAATTTTTTCGGTAATCTGGACTGAAATAGGACGATGTTTGACCTGCTGTGAATTTGCGGACAAAAATCGGACGGTCATCTAGCTTGGCTCATTTTGTAGGGTGAAGCTTGCCCTTTCACGCCTCTAAACAGATTTTTTCTCAAACACGTTGTTGTGTTCCAAACAAAACGGAAAACTGAAGAGGGGTTGACGCTAGAAAATTTTTTCGGGTATCTCGAGCGAAATAGGACGATGTTTGAACTGCTGAAACTCCGCTAAAAATAATCGGACGATAATTTATCTCGTGTGATTTTACAGAGCGAAGTCTCTAGTTTTACAACCTCGAGACATTTTTTCTTTCAAAAGATTAAAATGTTTCTACAATTTAAATAAATTCACGTGCCAGACGATCGATTATTTCCCAACTGTGTGTACTCGTACTTCGTAAGTGCGGGCCCTCGTCAATTATCGTACAGGTACCTAACGCGAGGAAGCGTTGCGAGAATTTTACGCGCGAGCGAATCGAGTCGTCGATACCGTTTGTCGGCAACCACTTAATTAAGCTCGTCTTCTTCTATTCGAACCGCACCGGAAATGCTCTGCGAGCAAACGTTTTTTTCCTTGCAAGCTTCCTTTTAAGAGCTTCGCTTCCTCTTCAGTGAAAACTTCACGTAAAATTTCACGAATGTGCTTCGTTTATACTTTCTGCCCCACAATTCAATCCTCAAGATTGCTTAACAAATTTAGCATATACATATAAACTGTAACTTGAAAGAAAGGAAGTAATCGGATTAATAAATAATTTCCATTTAACGAATTCTGCTGGAAATTTTTTGACAAGTGTGCCACGATATTGCACGATTTAACGAGTGTTAATTGGCGAGCGGGGCAAGCGGGGCAGGTGAGAACAGGTAAGAAGGGAACGAATCCAGCGAGTAGAAAGCAGCAGGCAGAAAAGCAGGCTCGCAGGAACGACCTGAAAGCGAGGAGGTTTGATCGATCGTTGGAAACGATCGACCCGAGGCTCTCGAGGGCCTCGACGAGCACCGGGACCGAGGCTATCGTTTCGGAAACGATTCCCGCGATCCCAGGGTTCCTCTTCCTCTCTCCCACGGTTTTTCTCTTACTACCCCTCTCTCTCGGGCCGCGGATCCCGGGATCGTAATTACTTTCGCGCCGTTCGAAACCCTCGGCCCAAGAGGGTTCGTCGAGTGCGGGATTCGGACGTCTTTCGATCTCGAAATGTGGAACAAGCGCCGACGGAAATCGAGCCTGCCTTTCCGCTTTCGGACGCCATTATCGCGAGTCATCCCCTGGAACGCATGTTTATGAAACAGGATTTTCATTGGTCTCACCCCTCCCTGGAAACCTCACCAAAATTGTGGAATACATCTTTGATCTCGAGGGTCGCTTTCTGTGAAAATTGCGTTTAAAAATCCAGTGGCTGAATATCTCGATTTTTATGCGGTTTTGGTACTATACAGCTTGAAGGTATAGTTGATTGATACCTTTTTATTCCCGGAGGTAATCGTACACTTTACGGGCGCGGAAACGGCTCTTGAAAGTTAGGGGTGCGAAGCGTGTTTGATCGAACATCTCCGGAACTATTGATCGCAGAAAAACGTTCTCCACGCACCCACACTGCTTATATATTTTTCTATGAACCATGTAAACTCGTACGATTCCAAAGAATTATTTATTGTAGTCGAATAATGACAGATTTATTTAGATAATGAACTTATAGGACGTTAAAGACGAGCTAAGCTCTCCGCGTAATCGCTATAATCATCGCATAACAAAGTTTCCACGAAGGGAAGTACACTCCTGAAAATGAACTTCTGAAAAGTGACATTAGAGCGAAGTAGATACTCGCACAGCATCGAAGATTAAACAAGATTCAAAGGCGCTTCCACAGCGTTATCAAAGACATTACCATCCCCGGTAATAACAGCAATATTACAACAAAATTTCTGCGAAACATAGACCAGGGAACTGGCAGGAAACAGTCTCGACAGATTTAAATGTCCGAGCAGTATTGTTATCAAGCAACATTGAGTAACGCTGTACGATTTCGCAGAATATTTTCGCAGAATATTTTCGCTTGGTAAACAATCATATATGCGGCATGCTCGGGTCAGCCATTAATGGTAAATCGTAAAACAGAAGTTCTCTCACCTGAGGCACAACGGCAGCGTTACGATCGTACGAATCCAGCCACGTATCTAAATACTGCGAAACGTTCCTGATAAAACGGTCAGGCAGCACGGAACCGTGTAACATGGCAGCGGAATGTACACCGAAACTCAGCACGCGAAGGGGTGTGTCGCCAAAATTAGGCAGCGATTATTTTCCATGCAGCTCTCCGGCCGAGTCAGAAGCGATCGCACATCGTCGGACGTCGGCCAGCGGAAGCGTAACTTACCCCTAAAACTACTATACAGAGGTCTTCCTCGACCCAGAGCATAGAAGATATCAAGGGCGCGTTCCTCCTGTTCTTCCAAAAAGTTTTACAATACATTAAGTTGAAGATTGAATTAGAAATTTTATCTTTGACGAAGATTTTATTGGAAATATTCGATGTAGCATCGGAATTGATTTGTTAAAAGTTTCGTTAATTATTTACCATTCGATCCCGATGATTTAAGCAATTAGTCAGGAGACTGCGAATTTTATGTAATTTCATCAATAAACCTACCGCTGCCGGTCAAGCGGCCTATTTTACCACGTTTTTATTATCTCGCTTTCTTGTCTGTCTATCTGTCTGTCTGTTTGTTTGTTCGGTACAAATTTTGCAATTGATTTTAAACTAACTTCCCGATGAGCTAGAGACTTGAAATTTTAAACATAGCTCAGAACTGGATGACAATGCAATATTTTTAATGAAAATTTTTAAAAAGCCTATGCGTTTAGGAGATATAAACTATTAAATTTAACCGTTACACCTCCCCACGCGACGTTCGGTAGTACTTACGTGTCGCGTCTACTCCACTACGCGTTCCCATTTTGACTCGTCCCCACTCCACTGACCCGCTTCGCAACGAAGGAGTGAACCTCAGTGTCCGTTCGAGCTCCGTGCGGTGTTTACAAAGTTACTACGTATTATTATACTATAATGTTTGTTTAGCAAGCGAAAGAACCGTTACACCGAGATTCTCCGTCGAATAAAGATTCGATCTTTGACATTTTACCACGGCGTTTGTTTTCTCTGTTATAGTCTCATAAAAATGTTCAAAATCGATTGTAAAATTTCACACATACAAGACTAAAAAGCAGAAAATAATTATTTAAATAAAAATAAATTTTTTAAAAATACCACGTTTTTAAAACGGACTAAAAAGTATAAAATAATTTTTTCTAGCCCCACACAGATTCCTAACCCCGTACAGATTGTCCTGAAAATTTGTGATTGTGAATTTGTAATAGCTATAGAAATACTTGTAAGATTTAAAACGAAAAACGTGGGGCGCAAGATGATGAAGAGTGTAGAGAGTAACTACCGTTGAGAAAACTCGCATAACAGTCCATATCATTTGCAGTGCAATAAAATTGTTAGTGATTTAGGTGTTCATGCATCGATTATCTATTGCATGCGCCCCACGTTTTTCGTTTTAAATCTTACAAGTATTTTCATAGCTATCAAAAATTCAAAATCACAAATTTCCAGAACTATCTGTACGGGGTTAGGAATCTGTATGGGACTAGAAAAAATTATTTTATACTTTTTAGTCCGTTTTTATATTTTTCACTATGCAATTATTGAAATTATGAAGCTACTTAAAAATTGAACAAAATACAAATAAATAGAACCTTGTCATTTTTATAAGCTAAAACATTTTAATCGCTATTCGTGCTTACTAAGTTTACTGTTAATTATCCAGATATGTACCGGATCCATTTCATCAATTTATGGTATGAGATATCGAAGGAGGTGCAAGTAAAACGAGCCTAAACGCACCATAGCGATCGATGCGCCGAGGAAAGACGCCCTCATTTTTTCCTGCCGAAGGAAAATCGCTCCGTGGGCTAGATTACTCCGATTCAATTTGTCCTGCTCTGTTTTTCTCACCAGGGAAAGAGAGAGAGAGAGAGAGAGTGAGGGAGGGCAACTTGGACGCAGTTTTCGGCGAGCAACGAGCAGATTAGAGCGAGTAAATTGGATCGCGAGGAGTTTCGTGCTTGAACGCTAGACATCCTCGGTGTCTGGAGTAGCCGGGGAAGCTTCTTCTTCTGCTTTTAATGAAACGGAAACTGCGTGGGCCGAGATTCATTCTAGACATTTATTCTTTAAATTCTAAACGTTGTTTTCATCTCTGATTTTCATGGAAGAATCGGAGCATGTTTGCGGAAGACAATGCAGAAAATTTGGAAAACCGTGAACGGAGATCACCGAGTGGCTCGTACCGCGAAAGATGGTGTTGCGAGGGAAGAATTTCAAGACGGACGCAGTCGCATAGGCGGCGATCGATGCACACCGTGCGATTTTTCCGAGTGGCCCGAAACCCAAACCGGGACAGAATACGAATAAACCGTTGCACGGTGCCGTGGCAGCGTGATTGCGAAGGCGCGGAATATCGTTTCGGTATATCTAACGAGCGACGATAAAATCAGACAATTTCGCCGGTGAGCTCTCGCTACCCGAGAAAATCGAACGCCGGGGAAACCAGCCGAGGATCCTACCCCTCCCCCTAGCCTCTTAAAATATTCATCCGATTTGATGCTGTTGACAACCGGGATCGGCAGGCGTGTTCGCGAACGGCCAACTTCCGCCCCCGGAAGTTACTCTGTGCTATGAAGTGATTGCAAGCTTCATCCCCCCACAATTCACAATTTTCTTAAATAGAACTTTGCATAGTTTGCCCGTATTTAATTTTTTCGAAGCATTTATTCTACTGACAAGATAGGATATTAAACCATCCCCACTCTTTTCTCCGAGAGCTGCCCCCGCGACGCCGTCAATTCAATTTTTATTGAATGCCGCGGTAAACGAAGAAACATCGTTCCTCAGCTTCCGGTTGCTCGGGAATACTTTTTGCCGAGACACGACAGGCTCGAATCGCGTCACAAATCAGGGAGTTTCAACGAAGAAATTAGGTTATAACGAGTGGACTGCGGATCAGTACGAATCAGCGCGATCGCTATTTTTAATTTACAATTGTTGAGATTGTGAGTATGCATCCGTGAGGAATTATTCAACAAAATTTATTATAAACTGGTATAAAATAATCACTTTCGGAGGAAGTACATTTCCATTCAATTTCTGTTTGTTACGGCCGATTTAGACCATTTTTATTTTCCATAAAAAGCCAGTATTCATAGTATTATTACAGTCCACTGAAAGATAGAAAATCCCCTGTGTCACTGTGCACAGTATACTCATACCGTCCTGCTATATGATGGAAAAAGAATGGAGGGTTTTTTGCGACGCGAGTCGGTCGCGTCAGTTACGATTTTAATAAAATCTGCCTTAATATACGCGAGTCAGCGATCATTTCCGAAACTCCGTGATATCCCATCCAGCATTCACAACGCGGAAATGAACAGAGAAATGACAGACGTTCGAAATCGAGCGAAGAAAACCAATGCGCGTCGCATAGAAAGAAATTGAAAACGCTGGGGCACAGAAATATTGAAAGGTGCGAGGCCGGGAGATCAGGCGAATTGATGAAATGACAATTGCACAGGTTTCAGAAGGCCCACTCGCTCTGTGAAACGTCGTCGTTCTCGTTTCGAGCTCGCGAAATCATCTTAAAATCGATATAGGGCACACGCGACCTTTGCCGGGTCGTTACGACGGTAATTTTAAAGACAGCGACATAAATCAAAGCTCGTCTTCTAGGAGAGACCTCAAAGCAGAGGGTCGTGTCTTTTTTAAATTCTCAAGTACGTTCCTCAAAGAGAAATTTACAAAATAAGTCTCCTCTCTCTCGAGGAAAAATGGACAGAGTAAAGAACCTTTTCAGTTTGCTTAAAATGGTGCAGACTAAAAAATGAAGTTTGCGAGTAAACAAAAATCTTGAAAGAAACTCTGTACTCTGTTGAACGCGATAAAAAAAAAAGATTCAACTCGATCGGACAAATAGTGGTCGAGAAAGAAATTCGGAAATGCGCTCGGTATTCGTGAGCATTCAAAGGCCTGTATTTTGTGGGCCATTACCAAATCAGCAAAGTGATGACATAAACTCACTCTGATGTCTCGTGTATCACGGTATATGGTGTGTTGTTCCCAACGAAATCACTGGAATCGAGGAGGAAAAAGAGAGACAAATAAATGAACCCGTTCCACCGAGGCCGGCGCAGTAAAAAATCACAGGCTAACCAACTAAATCTGCTGCGAGCTCGCGATACGCTCCAGATACTCTCGCGATCGTTCGCCTAATTACACGGAATCGTCGTGTCCACGCTTTTATCGGGCCGACGGGCCGGCTTAATCGCGCGTGTTCCGCTCGGAGCTTTTCTAGAATTTTTTTCCAGGCAATCAGCGGGCCAAGCGACTCCGAGTAACTTTCCCACCCGGGAAACGCGAGCGCCCGATTCCATCTTGCCCCCGAGTGTGATCGCCATTTTTGTGTCGCGCGGTTTATCTGCGCACGGGGAGAAGAGAGGGCGCCGTTTATCTCGCCAAACCACCTCGACGAATTTACACGTCGGATGCGAAAGCTGCCCCCATTGTCGCATCGAACGCGCCACCTCGGAACATTGTTGTCAGCCGGTCCTTTGATCGGGACAATGATCCGTGACTGGACGGGCGTCAGTGTGCGACCATGCTCAAGATGGTTATTGTCTGCCCTGTACCGTGACCTGCGATCTCGCGCTTCCGTCCGTCATCGAATCTCTTCTTTTATTGTTCCAACGCTACCTCGTCGCTCATAGTGCCATAGAATCATAACGAAAAATCGCAGAGCAAAATTTCAAGATTCACTGTGAAGGGGAGACTTCAATCTTTAAACTCATGGCAGTTAGAACCAGAGAAGAAATTTTTAGGTTCCCTACAGATATTTGAATTTGTCAACTTTTCTATGAAAAGTTCGAAGCCTCGTTGTAACTTTAAGAACCCCATTCAAAGTGCTATATAATCGTAAGAAAAAATCGCAGCGCAAAATTTAAAGTTTCACTGTGAAGGGGAGACTTTAATCTTCAAACTCATGGCAGTCAGAACCAGAGAAAAAATTTTTAGGTTCCCTACAGATATTTGAATTTGTCAAATTTTCTATAAAAAGTTTGAAGCCTCATTGTAACTTTAACAACCCCATTCAAAGTGCTATATGACCATAACGAAAAATCGCAGAGCACAATTTAAAGATTCATTGTAAAGGGGAGACTTTAATCTTCAAACTCATGGCAGTTAGAATCAGAGAAAAAATTTGTTAACTCTGTAGCAGCCTCACAAAAGTCTCAAGACAACTACGATTTTAAAGGAATATAGAACTGTGTAATGAACCTGCTGGTTATAAATAAATGTTTTTTGGGACTTCGCCCTTCTGTGCTGCTATCAATGAATTGACGTCACGACAGGCGGCCGTTCGATTGGCGTAGGCCATCAATGAAGTGGCTCCTACGTACGGGCAGCCACCATTTGTCCGAACGAAACACAGTTCGTTTCCTTGGGACAATAGCATTGTTTTGCGGCCGTTCGCCGGCCTGTTCTTGGCATACGATCAGAGTAGGGTGAAATATCGGACCGGATAGCAGGGTCCAACGCGTGCTGGAATTTGTCACGTCCGGCTGCACGTGTTGCAGACAAGTATGGCGGTCGACGCCTATCCGGATACCGTTCCCATTACCCAGTCCAACAAATTTCAACCTTTCTGTTTGCCCTCCGATAATCAATAAGTGCTTCTTGTAGACATTGCAAGAACTTCCTCGTAGCGGCTGTTGGGGCTTGCTAGGAAATTAATTCTGAAGAAAGAGCCTCCAGCTCCAACAATTTTTTCCTCCTCGGCAGCAACAACGGACGATTTCTGCAAGCATTCTGTAGACTCTCTCGAATGCATTTTTATTATATATGAATTTTCAACAATTTCTTGCTACAGTGGAAGCTACACAAATGTTTCGTGCACGAAAAAATTCCGCAGACTCTCCCGAATACAACGATATACATTTTGACAGCCATGTGACCTTTTAAGTATGTTTGAACAACGCGTGAAGCGAGCGGGACAGTGTCGACTTCCTCGGGAAATCGAATTAGTTCACAGGTAATTATTCCGCGGGTGGTTTTTAGCGTTGTGTACACACCGTGGGCTGATTGTCAGCGCGCCGTCAGCAGCCGTCAGCCATCGTCGATCCCATCCCCCGCGTTCACACGCAGAATCCAGAAACACGGCCGGAGAAACTCGATTCGAACTCGCGGAGTTGCAATTATCTTGTAATTAGTAATAACTGGTAGACATAATACGTCGACGGCATCCTCGGAACCGCAGACGAACGAACAAACGCAAACAAACTGTCCCCGTTTCATTAATTTGAAAACCGAGGGAGAGGAGGCTGTCGTGTGACAGCGTCGTGGAGGAGAACTGGGTCGATCAAATTCACGCTGCGTGCGCTGTCAACGATTCTTTCGCCCTACGAGGGACTCTACTTTATCGCGAGCCCTTCGAAACATACTCGTTTAGAATGCGAGACTCGAGGGCAAAAAGAACGCGCGCAGAGCCTTCTTTCTAATTGGTTTCATTTAAACGCGGATCTTAACGAGGCTGTCCCTTTTCAGAGCTGGTACGTGCACGCGCGCGGTTTTAAGGGTATGAGTCGCTGGGAATTGAATAAAAGGATAAGAATCGCGGGAGTGTGGGTCTTGCCGGAGACATCTCGCTGCTGCGGACATAATTCGTATCTTTCTTTATCGTTTTTAGTATCGCATTGAGCGCGGAACGTCGCTTTTGTTCTCCTTTCGGTACGAATGTCGTGGCGCCATTTTACCGCCGTTAACTCTTGATAGCACAGTCGGGAAAACTCGTAGATCCAATTTCGCGATCTCGTTAGAAAGGGGAGGCTACAATCTTGAAATCCATGGTGGCGTAACTCAAGAAGAAAATTTTCTAAGTTTCATAGAATCGGTCGAAATTGTACAATTTTCAGAAAGGAGACTTCAAACTTCAAATTCGCGGTGGATTGAACCAGGAAAACAATTTTTTGTATTCTCTATAGACGTTTGAATTTGTCAAATTCTTCAATTTCCAATTTCACGTTGGTTCGGATCGCAAACAAATTTGTTTCGTTGAAAATGTCTTGTACGACGTTCGCAAACAGCGAAACCGAGCAAGAATAGGCAGGGAAATGGTCGATCGGTTCTCTGACGGATAGATGTTTCGTTTTACGTGTTGAAAGAACGGTGCCCGATGATTTCGCCGGGATCGGGTCATTTATGTGCGAACAAGAAGCAATCAGAAACGGGAATGAGCGTGTTCGCGCGGCTCACCATTCCGCCGTTCGATCGAAATTTCATACGGTTCTGTTCAGCAGCGATTTCAATGGCCGACTCGATACGATCTTCGTTTTCTTTGTTGCGAGGCGCAACGAGCCGCGCGACAAACGATCGTTTCGTTCTTTTGTTGCCGAGCCACCCGTTGCAGTGCACGCTGCATTTCTCTCGGATCTTTGCGCGGAATCGTCCGCCGCTGTTGCGCGAAATTTCCTCATTGTTTCCGATAGTAATTCTCGCGAACGGCGTTTCCTCCGATACAGGGTGGCACTTTAAGACGGTACAGTGGTGTGCGCACGTATTCAACCGTACACGATGCTTTGCATTTTTTTCTGGAATAGTTTCCACCTCTTTCTTTCCAAACGTAGCATCTTGGAAGAACAGTACAATTTTTTATTGATTTTTTACCACGCTTATGTTAGCTTGCTGAGTTGTCGTTGTTGTTGTTGTTGTCCTTGTTGTATGCGTCAAATCTTGCAATCAAATTTTAAATCACTGCCCTATGAGCTAGAGACTTGAAACTTTAAACATAGCTCAGAATTAGATGACAATGCAATATTAAAAAACAAATTTTTTAAAAAACTGTGCGTCTAGGAGGAAAAATAATTTTTATATTAACCGTCACACCTCGCCGCGTGACACTCGGTAGTACGTCATCACGTTCAGCGATCCCCACTCCGCGCGCCAGCACTCCCTACTCCACTACGCGTAGGTCGGAAGTGGGAGAGCCGTCGCACTGGTGGTGGGGGTTCTTTGGCTCCCGGCGGCGAAATTCGTCACCCGTGATCTAAGGCAACTTGAAAGATGGTTGGATAATGCTTGGTACAATGTGAAAAGCTTTTTCCGTTTCCAGGATTGCATTCAGTCGGGTCGCGGAGTAGGGCTCGATTTGCACGGTTCCTTGGCGCGGGAACGCCAAGTCGCAATTTGTAGTAATTAATCACGGCTTTGATCATCCGTTACCGTGACTGAGGTACGAATATTACGGCGTTCCGGCCACGTCATCGCCGATTACAGGCCCGTGGCTTGCGCACGTCGGAATTCCAGGTTCCTAAAGCGTTGTATAACCGCGATCTCGTATCCAATCCTCCTTCGTCTTATCGCTCGTAAAAGAATTCGCCTAATTTGATGGATCAGGCCCAGATAATCGCGGAGGACTAACCGGCTCAAGAACGGGGCGGAAAATAGGCTAGAAACCGGTATAATTCGCGCAGGTAATACACCGAGTCGGAACACGCCGTTAGCGTGGCAGGATCGCGTGACAAACATGTCTAATGGGAATTCATAGAATCATTCGTGGATGGTGAACGGCTCCGCTCGAGTCGGCACACTCATCCGGCATACCACCAGCGAGAGTGCAATTAGGGCTGCGGGGGTGGGATGTTACGTATCGTGACGCACGCCTCTGGACACGGGGAAAGCCCCGTTCGTCGGCCCGCGTTGTGTTTCCGCGATCGGTCATGTGATTTTCCATGCTGCACGGTAATCCGAAACGAAAAGACATCGCGACCACTGTTATTGGAAATTTTTCCCTGTCACAGAAATTATTTATATCATATTCGAATGATGCTTCATTTTACAGGGTGGAAATCGAAGCTCCAGTTCACTGGAGAATTGTCGAAATTCGACATTAGCTTGTTTCGCAGAGAGGGAGATACAAATTACGTCGGCAACAATTAAGTGTCTTCAAGAAGTTTTTCTTAGATCGTACAGTTCCGATTTTCTTAGATCGACTATTTACTGTACAAGAGGGTGAGGCACGACCGGTTCGCTTTGAGTTGCGCATTCTAGATCCCGAGGGCTCGAACGTCGATGTCAATCGATCAGAGAAACTGTATTAACCAACCGGGGCGATCAAAAGTCACCAGAAGCTCCGATCAGGTTGTTTCATCGCCGAGAACTGGGCAACCAGTCGATTTCCCGTGGATTTCAACGGAAGTCAAAGAGCCAGCCGAGGAAGTTTGTTTGCGCGGAATGTTGGTTCGCAAACAAATTAACCCCTGACTTCCACGGGGAGGAGGTGAAAGTTCTCGCTGGACGCGAGAAGTGCTGCGGGGGGGGGGTCGGTGCGTTTTAATTCGAGGGGGTGGATGATGGGCCGCGGATCGAAAAAGCCGAGCGCTCATTTGTGGATCCGGAGCAAACAGACGGAAATATTAACAGTCTCGATGACGCGGACAAACAACGGGCAGCGAGGGCAAGGTGTTCGCTCGCAGAATCCGGGATCTTCGATTGGATTCCCGGAAAAGTTAATTAATCCCTGAAAATTGTTTTTTTTTCATTGAAACTCGCGTTGCCGAACAAAGACACGAGCGAACAACGTGCACGTCCATCAAGATCGGAGTGAATGGAAAAAAATTCGTAGGATTCTCGGTGACGAGGTCCGACAATGCGCATTATGATTCATCGTTGCACTTTCTCATTCGCAACAGAAACAACCGGTAGCATTTCGAATTAGACGAGCCAGCGCTCGGTGCAACGAGCACCGGAGCGATTTTATTAAAAAGTTTCTCGCCGCGGCGAGCCAACGAAACCGATCTGGACTTTAATATGAATTCCATTGCGGGTGCAGGTGCAACGCGCGCCGCTTTATTCCCGTTTCCAATGGCCGATGAAATATACATGAACACCGGCCCCTGGCGTCATTATTTTTTCCATTGGCAAGGCGGGCCGGCGGGGAGGGGCTTGAATTTGATTCATAAAACGGCGCATCGATACCATTTACCCAAACGATTCGATCCTCGACTGCTTTCACCAGTTTTAACGTGTTTCCGTTTCCTCTCCTCTGCGCGGACTCTCGATCACTGTGCTGCGTTGCGAACCAACATTTTCTGAGCTGTACAAATGAATTCGATTACCTGGAATTTCAGTGAAAAAATTCGAACTTTCCTTTCCCCAGGAATATTCCATTTTTTTACGTATCTATTACGTTTGATTACACCATTACTGCTATGACATCTTCATAAAAAAAATGAGCCTTCGCAAAAGTCTCCAGAGTCGCCACAAAAATTTTCAGTAAAATCGGCGACCACACAGGTGTGACCCCTCCTTGTGAGAACGTTAGGGGGTTGGTTGCGGAGGTGTCTGTGCGAGTACGTGATTTATGCGAAAACTCTGCGAACGGTTCGCGGATTTAATGGACGATCTTCGCGACATTTATTGGCCCACCGTTCGATCGACTTTATTTGTGCCCGCTTAAGCGTAATTTCGTTCGTCGACGTCGGCGTCGCGCCGGTTCGATTAAATCCCGCGAACGGTAGAATGAATTTCGATGCGCCCGGGGATTAATTGGCATCCCTGCGAAAGTTAAATTTAATCGGCGCCGGGTTACACGAATTTTCGGCTTTTGTGGGCCATTCGCGGATCTAGACTATTCACGGGAGACCGGATTCGAAGGGGAAATAAAACCCGAAAGAAAATAGCGCGTTCGGTTTAATCGGTGCCACGAACGGTGGTGTCCACCTCGCCTAACGAATGGGGACTGATTACGAAGTACATACGATTTCAATTACGATCATCAACTGTTTGTCTCTCTTTTGTGCCTCCCCAGTAGTTCGTTTATATCAACGGTGCAATAAATAGCTGAATCACAATGCAACGTCTCGACCGTCAATTACTTATAGTATTTATCGCGACAGGTTTACTCGCGATACCAGCGTCGAGCAATATCGAACGGCACGCGACGCATTAATCGTTCTTATTAATAGCATTATTAGCAGCGTTACATAACAGAGAGAGAGAGAGAGAGAGAGAGAGAGAGAGACAGAGAGGGAGACTCGGGGGTAAATTGTGTTCCGCGAGTCCCGCGACGCTGTCCTTTAACTTCGTCTAATCTGAATTTCAAATGACAGAGACAGAGACAGAGAGAAAGTCCATTGCGAGCAAATAACCTCTCGCCAGGACGTTTACGCGATTCCAGTTCCGTTTCGCGAAACGCTCGAATCTTTCTGCTATAGTTCTTCCCGCTGTCCCTCTCCACCGATCCGAAACTGTCCCGGATATTAATCCTGCGGGGATTTCCTGCGACTCGTGTTAACCTTTCTGGATTTTCCATAACTCACCCCTTTCCAGCTCGCGTTACAAACTCGCTGAATCTGTTATCGTGCCGTGTTGAAAGAGCTCCGATGGTTTAACCGCGCATTCGACCCGCAAATCTGGTTCCGAATGTTTCTCGATGGAACAGACTTCTATCAGAGCTATCGGAAAATAGTTGAATCGATCGCCCTGCAGAAATTTTCCCGACAAACGTTGCTACAGATTGTTGCCACGCGTAGATCGTTCGATAATAGACCATTTTCGATTTTTATTCGTGTCATACAAGGAACTTTCTTGTTTTTTGGTTATTAAGCCCATTTATATGTATCATAAACTGTGCAATGTCTATTAATTTCGTCTTTACAGTACAGTGATTATTGAAAGTACTATTCCGTTCCATTAATGGCCTTTATACGTCCAAATAATTCATGATCTTAATCGCATATTTACTGCCAAAGAGGTAAACCTAAATTCCGGATGGACCTAAAAACCGATTCCGTGAACAAATGGCGGTCGGGTACAGCGTTTCGGGGGTTACATAACCCAGTGCAGGGACTGTGTTTCAACGAGTAAGAGAGGAGGAAAAAAATCACAGGCCGTATAAGTTCCGATTCCTCTCTCCTTGAAAACTTCTCGACTTTCTTTCTCCCAGGGAGTTTTCCAACGTTTCGCCGCTGGGAGAAGCTCGCGAACGCAAATTGAACGGATTCTGCCTCTTAGCGGAACTTTCCCGAATGGATTCCCCTTCTTAACGCATCGGGAAAAGCGGGGAACGAAGGGGCTCCAGTGGGTTCCCAGATATCGCAGCCCGGAATAATACCCGTCGAGGGAGCCGAGTCGAGGAAGAAGATCATTCCTCGCGATTCCTGGATCTTTCTAACCTAAGACCCTTTCGCACAATCATATACAATTATCGCGCAAAATCCGCGATTATGGCGCCCATGCTTGGAGAATTGAGAACTGAATATCCTTCTGCCTGAAATTAAGTTTCACATTCTCACAACGTCTTATATATACATTCGATAATTATAAAAATCTTATTTCCCGTGGTAGTAGCCCCTTTTCAGATAGAAATAAATTAAGATCGTACTAAATTCTGCGGTATTTTATACTGGGTGAGTCACCTAACGTTGCCACCTCAAATATCTTTGTTGCTTTTCAAGATACGTCAAATGTTTGAAGGACAAAGTTGAATGGCAAAATGGGACTCATACGATACCAAAACATTTTTGTTTTTATGTAATTGTTTTTAGAGATATGAAGGTCACCTTAATTTTTTTTAATGCAATGTCCTGTTTTTATACCATAGATCGATAGAGTATCAAATTCTGAGTCTAATACTCCTTCATACGTCCTAAACCTAATAGTTCACGAGATATTATCAAAACAATTTTCTTTCTTCTTTGGATATTATCTCGTTAACTATTAGGTTTAGGACATATGAAGGTCAACACTATTATACTCAGAATTTGATACTCTATCGATCTATGACATAAAAAATACCTCATTCCATTTAAAAAAATGAAAAAATATTTTTGGTATCGTATGAGCCCCCCATTTTACCATTCAACGTTGTCCTTCAGACATTTGACGTATTTTTTAAAAACAACAAAGATATTTAAGGTGACAACGTTAGGTGACTCGCCCTGTATCCCAGCATTTGTTGAAAAATGTGATGACTTAAACCCCCCCTAATTTCGCATGCACTACACCATAGAATCATTGCATTTTTGGGGAGCACCCTAACTTCGTCGGAGGAACGTGATCGATCGATCCATCGCTACGGTTCGCATAGATATTGCTTGTCCACATGAAGAGATGATCTTTGCTCGTGTAATAATTGCACGGAGCGGAAGTTCACGGTGTGGGAGCTCAATGCTGGATTGGAATTGGCAAGGTTAGCGAATCGCAGGAAATTACAATCGACCAAGATTGCGAATTTGTACTTTATTTGCCGAGAGGCTGCAGCAGAAGCGATATCGAGTATGGCTCGCGTACGATCGAGCGCACCGTTCCTGTTTGCGCTCGCGTTTGCAAACGATGATAGCGTTACGGCGTTATCGATCTTCGCCAACTAATTTACATAATGCAAGGAACACCGTGCTGTTGTCGATAGGCTGTTCACGCGAATTTACACGTCCCGTGTGATTTATTTGCCGAAACGAAGCTGAATCGGAGACACCCTTGATCCTTCCAACGGAGCTGGTATATGTGTATAGAAATCCCATAGTCACTCTATTCGATTTCACCGTTTCACTTTCGAACGATGACGTTATCGTTGCACAAAGCTTTACTCGCTTTTACGAGGGCTCGGTTTTCCAAGCTGTTCCGCGATTTTTTTTTTGTCGGAACCCGTGTGGATATTTTCAGCAAAATTTTCGGAACGAAGAGCGCAATTTTTTTCGATATATTGAAGTACATTTTATACTTGCCTGTGTGCTCTTTCATTTTCAACGAGGAGTGCGGGAGGTTACGTTTTTGGAACGCTCCGATGTTCGTTTATTTCATAGCCATTTTGATCGGGGTTGAATGTAATCGTACAGCGGAAAACGTATGTAAATATCTACCGAATGGATTTTGACTCTTTACAGAGTTGTTGGAATGGTTCCATCGCGACGCAGTCCGAGAAACCGGTAATTGTAAGCATGAAACTCCGACGGAAGTCCCCTGAGCAAATTTCGCAGCCTTGAACTGCGAAAGTATGTCAGCAGATTTTTACAGATTTGTTCGGAAAGGTTTCGCTGCGACATTTCCTGGTACAGGAAAACAATAGTTTCGATAAACTCTCACCGACGAAATGTCGCAACAGCTGAAAACGTAAAAGCGTTTTAGCATATCCACCCAAAACTTTTGAGTACACACACAATCATGTTAAGCGGTACAAGCTCGACAGTCTTTCCTCGAGAAAAGACTGCGTAACAAACATACAATAAACTCTTCTTCGTGTTTTAACCACCTGATTACTCAAAAGTCACCTGGTACTGTTTCTATTGAGCAACAGTATCGTCCTGGTTAAAATCGTAGACGCTGTAGATTCTACGGTGTAGAATGAACGGGGAAGGAGCATACACCGACGTACACACAGATGCTGCACACAAACAGACAGACAAACAGACAAATAGACAGACAAACGACAAAAACGCAGGCAAGCCATCGGCGGATCGTTGTAAGATCGACAGGTGAGAATTGCGACAGCGTTGGCGACAAACGGCGATTAGATCAGCCAGGACACGGTGTGGGTGGACAAAACAGGGCTTGAACACTATTACAAAATTATCCACAGCAATTTCAATGGCATTAACCCTTTGGAGACGAGTTTTAATTGCTCCCAGAAAAATATTTTTAATATTCTAAATATTCTTTCCTCGTCCACAAAGGGTTACTTAACTCTTTAGTTCGGGCGCAATTTTGAATAGTGATTTTTATCAGTGGTTTTCGGGGGTGTTTCAAGCCCTGATGACAAGGAGGGGGTGAAAGGGAGTAGGGGGACACATGAAGATAACACGTGCGGTCAGACAGTGCGCTCGTTGGGATAC
Source organism: Lasioglossum baleicum (assembly GCF_051020765.1). NCBI lineage: Eukaryota > Metazoa > Arthropoda > Insecta > Hymenoptera > Halictidae > Lasioglossum > Lasioglossum baleicum. Next base: position 11,008,971 of record NC_134937.1, read on the forward strand.
TATGGTGGACTCACCCGCCAGCAACCAGGATCATCTGCATGTTGCATGGAGGCGGCCTCTTTCTCGCTTTTTCGCAGAGGGGGCAGTCCGGAGCGGTGAGTCCTCTAGTTTCGCATGCGGTGACAGAACATAGCTATAGAGTGGTAACTAGAGACAGACAGACGGACGGAGAGAGAAAAAGAGAGGCCGGGACCCCGCTTAAACTATCTTCGACGACGAAACCGCGCCGCGGGGCTCGTCGCGGCGACGGCTAACGTTCGACGTCGGGCTGACGCGGGTCTGACGTGTCAGACGAAACATCATGTACCTCAATCGATCGTCAATCAACCGCTCTCTGTCCCATCGATATCAAAAGTTCCCGTCAAAATCATTCTCGAGAGATACATCAACTTCAGGAAGGTCTGAGTCATCATTTATTTATAAAATAGAAACCCTTGAATGTTTCAGTGAAAAAATTTTCTTTGAACATTGAACTCTCGCGATTCGAACAAAGAAAGAATCAAGTCGATCGAATAAGTAGTTTCCGAGATAAACATTCGAGAGCGGTTGTAGTTTCTAAACAAATTTGAATGAAGCAAAGTGATGACTTAAACCTCCCCTAATTGTGCTTGCACTCAGTCATACTACAGTTTATTTTGATCAGAATCTCCGACATCGATGTTAACAACGGCTCGACTGACTCCGATCGAAAATAGCGATGGGTACGAACTACTCGCGATACTCGCTCTCGATCGAATCAACTTGGAATTTCCATTCTCCCTGCTTCTATGACTAACATTACACCGTTCAGAGCACCGTTATATCACTATGCAGCGTGCGAACAAGTTCCAATATGGAAAGAATACCGGAAAAGTATTTTCTTCGAAGGATAATACAGCTTCGCGGTGTCGAGCACAAAGGCGACAAAGATCTGATTAGAATTCCAATATCCGGCGATATACTCGTGCATTCGATAAGACCGTTCGACTTTGCCGGTGATCGAATTGTTTGGCCTGGAACGTTCTCTCTAGCTCCACAGAATGTGGCCACTTTACAGACCGCGAGTCTCTTCGGAAAAACGAAGAGAGAGAGAGAGAGAACCGCGACCGGTTTCCAGTATTTCATGGCACAGGCTGGAAACGCTTGTCAAGAGACATCTGTTCTTAGGCGTTGATAGGATCGTATCGGGGATGCATTGAACCCGACGATCTGCACCGTTCGATCCTTTTATATTCGCCGTGCCCGCGTTCATCATTCGACGTGCTCGCGTCGGGACGACGCACGGTGCCCGGAATCATCGATCCACCTGGACACGGAAATAAAAGATCCCCAACCACCACGACAAGGATCCCCGTAGATTCTACTGTTCTACTCGGCAACTTTGATAGGATCAGACTAATAGATCTTGAACTCTTTCACTCCACAAATTTTTTAACGCTAAACCTACCACTGCCATGCCGGCCGAATGATCAGTTTTATATTCTTCATCTTACAATTATCCAAATTATGAATTTGCTTACATGGAAATCGATTCGATAAATTTCTTTATCCAAGCACACATTGTAATAAATTTGGCACAGAATCTACATAAATAGAGTCTTGTCATTTTCGTAAGCTACAACATTTGAATTGCACTCGTTCTTATCACGAATTCACAAACTCCGCAGGCTAATTATAAGTAAATTTTGAGTTACGTATTTTCTAGTGGGATTTTTCTTTACATTCTCGACTACTGTCAACCTAGACCTCTCCCGCAGAAATCTGACGGCTCTAATTGATCTGAGAGCACCTCCCACGTAAAACTAGAGATCCATAATCACGTGTCTGACGGCTTATCACGGTGCCGGGGATTCTTCATTGCCAGGATCGAGCATTGCGAGCCCCGGTGCTGGAAAAAGTAACTTCCGTGTCCCGAGGCGAGATCGTAGCTGTCGTCTATATTTTAAGCGGGGCGGAACGAGAGAAGGAGTGAGAAGATAGAGAGACAAGTAGTGAAAGAGATAGAATAGACAGACAGATAGAATAGACAGAGACGGAAAGAGATAGATAGAGAAGATATAGAGATAGAGAAAAAGTTCGAAAAATACTGGCTAAAGATACGGTACTAAGGTACAGAGTGGCGAGAGAAAGAGACTGTCAGATAGATCGAAACGGAAACGTAGTGAAAGTAAAAAAAAAAAAAGAGTAGTAATTCCTCCAATAGTGGAGAGTCAATTACGTGTGTCTGGATGGATGAGTGACGACGTGTGTGTGTATCTGTGTCTCGAAGCATCGTTCCGCGACAGATCAACCTTGAAATCAGCGCAGCGGCTGGATTCGCGACCGCGGACGCGACCGAGCAAATAACTCCGGAATTTTGCCAGGAAAAGTTCGCGACTGCTCTCGGACCAGATCGGGGCTCTGGCCGGCGCGGAAAACTTTCGCCATTTTTCTGGGAACCCTCTCGTTGGCCCGAGCCCACCGGTTTCGCGATAAAAAGCTATTTATAACGGGAAACGATGGAGCCTCCACCATCGTACCGGTCCGCGGACGAAAGTTTATTTTTTCGGGACGAACTGACGGCGCGCGGTTTCGACGTCGCTCCGAACGACGAGATTTGACGCGAGTTTTTGCAGAATTTGCGAAAAAGTTGTAGGAAACGCCGCCGCGGATTCTCGATTAACACGCTATTCTCGTTCCCGTAGCCTCCGGCGCCTAATGTGTTCCTTTAACATTCTATTTCCGGAAGATCGAGCAATGGACCTTCGCGAAACTTTGCCGAATTGTTTGTACACGTTTCGACTATATCTCTGATTTTTTATGCCTCGCTGCTGTCGACATTGCAGCTGTTATTCACCGAGGAAGGATCTATGAATTTACGTCAAGTCGTTCCGATCTCTTGGCCCATTTTCAGGGCAGCTCTACGAATTTTTATTTGAAAACCAAACGTTGCATCTTAATGGAACATTGTGAGATCGTTTTTCGACGGTTCAACCAGGTCTGTGAATTTTTCTATATTCCCATTGTCAGAGCGGCAGCTATTATTCATCGAGGATGCATTTACGAATTGCATGGCGGAGACGTTCTGATTTCTTGGCTCATTTTCAGGGCGCACTTCGGGAATCTTTGCTTTGGAAACTGGATACTGCATTTCAATAGAATTTCGCGAGCCTGGTTCCAAATGTTTCATGACATCGCTGTTGTCAATGCAGTTGTTGAGGATGCATCCTTTACGAATAGCTGCTGCAATTTGAACAACGCAATTGCACAAACACTTAGCAGAAACGGCCTTAACGGTTCCACAAAATTTCAGAAAATTAGGACGCATCGAAACCGTCGATGCAGCGCGTTAATTGCATGCTAGGTTGACAAATACGTTCGGAGAACAGGCCGAGAATAGAAACAACGGTTAACTTGTCGAAGTCGGACGTTTCCAGGATAATAGAGCGTTTCTCAGCAGGGTTCGTCCCATGTTAGCTAATTGATCTGCCGCGCAATTACACCGTTCGAATTATTATTCATAAAGCGCAACTAGTCGAATAAATTATCCGCGTTACAGCGGATGTACGGGGTCGGATACAGAAGGCTGTGGGGCTTTCGCGGAAAGTGAGAAGGTTTTGACGGTGACGCCGACGAAACGGAAGAAACACTCGTCGCCGGAGAACAATGGAACGTTCGAACGGTGGTCCGAATAATGGAGGCAACGTCGACAACGGATTGTTTGCGCGTTTTTTTCTTTTCGCGAGATAACAAAGACGAAAATCTGCCGAGGCTCGACGAGAATATCCGCGAGAAAAACGCACTGCGATCGACGCGCGGAACGAGCCGACAGTGTAAACTGTGTGTGTGTACAGGGTGGAGCAAGTCTATGGAAACGAAGTCTATCTAAGAAAATCCAACAATTAATAATGGAGTAGAGACTGATTAACACTTTGAGTGACAAGTTGGCTAGCCCAAAAATTCTGGGAAGTCGAAATAATAGATTCAGGTGAATGAAGATTGAAACGTTGAGGTACTGTTTTAAGATTCCTGCATTTTGCTAACTTTAATCCTCCAATCTTTGGTGTATTAGTAATTTTTGGGAGACGTCGCACTCAAAGTGTTAGAGACACTGCAGAAAATTTGAGACACTTTTTCTTTGAGTCCTAGATACTGACATTATTCTTTTCTGTTAAACTATTAAATGAATATAATTCAACTGCGTTCATAAGTAATGCAGATTTGCTTCCACACCTTCAGAAAATGAAATACAAAGACTAATTGTACTTTGTATTTCGACTTGGAAAACTGCGAAAGTAAATTCGTGCCACTTATGGGACCACCTGATATGTCCTTCGCCCCAGTTTCACTTTCTTTGAACTTTAGCACAGCGACTTTTGATTTATTCCGTTCGCAGCAACTTTAAGAGTTCCAAAAGATTGTTCTTTCTGTGATCACAGATTTTATTTAGTCTGTTGGTAAAAATAAGTACTATTCTTACATTTAATGTTCGAATACCAGCAAGTTGAATCGACAAAAATATTTTTCTCTCTTATCTCTGATAATATGAAAAACGTTGGAAGCTGATTTAGTTCCAGGAGATAAGTATTCTTAACGAGCAAACAATTTATCTCAGGGTTACACTTTTCGAGATTTTGATTTACACTTGCTCCACATTCATTTCAGATTTCTCTTACTGAAAGTCTCATTGGGGTCACAGATTAGTCAGACTGTTACGTAATGCTGAGAACGTTATGCGATTCCATCTGTAGAAATATTGGCAACTTCAAATATGTTGGATCGCCAAATAATTCTTTCCCTCGGAACAAATTGATCCCCGTGAAATTTTATCTATAGTCCAAAACAAGAAAGATGTCTATTCTCTATCACTCGAGAACGTAAATCTTGCTTGGAAAAATAGCTCTCGTTCCCCTAACAATAAAACTGAAATCCTCGAATAATTCATTGTCACAGCGAATTAAGAAACAGCTTTGAAATCACGTTACAGTCTGGAATATTCTCGATCCAGCAGACTGTTCGTGGAGCAAGGTACACCAGCAAGACTTACATAACACCGAATACTCTGTCCCATACATTATCCACCACTTTCTTGAACCTCAGTCGTCTCAGACATTCCACCACCCAATATCAACAATCTACTGTCTCTACCATTGCAGTACCTTCAATTGTAACCTAATGAAAATACCAATCCAACAATAAACTGTTACACTAGTCTAAGAACTTGTTCGAAATAGTAAAACCTCTTGGAACAAAACCTGGGTATAGAACACTACAGTCTGCTTCTCGAGAGAGCCACTGTAAATCTTAGAACTTGAGCAATTTAAGGGGGTCTCTCTCGAAAAACATTAGCTTCAACCCATTGCACTGGAAATGCTTCCTCGTCATCTGTCAGCAACATTTATTCTTCTATATTGAGATATTTATTCTGCTAATGCTAATCATTTGTTTTCTGTTGCAAATTAATTTTTCTGACTGGATTTGCTAGGTTCACAGGGGTCATTCGAGTGCAAGGAATTGACGCTACACCACAAATCCAAAACGACGCCTTTCACGTCGCTCAATCATCACAGACGGTCCCCCTAGAGATAGAAAATCCCAAAAAGACTAAAGTCAGAATTTCTCAATGGGATCAGTCCGCGATGTTTGAATGGTAAAAGCGCGAGAGAGAACGGTTCTAAGAACGTCTACGAACACCAAAAATGATCTACACGTCATGCTCCACCCGTTGGCCAGAACTAAGAGTGTTCTCCGTGTGATCTGTCTGTCGGATGTGAGAGTGTAGTAGGCGCGTAGACGGCGCAAAAAGGTTAGATAGATAGAGAAGAGAAAAGTACAGTGGCTAACTGGCGATGGCCCAGCAGATCGCCGTGACGGCCCGCACTATTGTACCTTCCCGCATGTTGCGTTTACTACCACGAACCCCCGTGTGTCCCACGCACGTCCTAGGACAGCCGGTGGTGTGTGTTAGTTACGTGTGTGTGCCACTTACGAATATTCCTTTCACCCACTTTAGTTTTGCTCACACTAGTTCACTTTGTCTATATACAATATACATGTGTACGTATATATTGCATATATGAATATTTCTATACAGTTTTAGCGCACTCTCATCGTCCTGATCTGAATCATGAACAACATCATCATGAACAACATCGTGATCTGACGACCGATCGTCATCGGATACATCAGCGGCAACATGGTCACAGCCTCGTTGGTTTCCGGTTAGGGTGTCCGGTTAATACTCGATCTGCAGAACGAGGACGTTGGTGGACGACGATGACTATCACGACGAGTCATCTCGTCAGAGCAGACGAGTCCACACGGCGTTACGCGACGAGAGACAGCTTTCCTCCTCCCAGACCCGGGGAAGGAGGAGCACCGGGTTGTAGAGAGTGACAGACAGAGAGAGAGAGAGAGAAAGGAGAGAAAGAAAGAGAGAGAGAGATATAGGTGATGATGATGACGAGCGATCGGGAGACTGGGGAGACCGGTCGCAGGGATGGAATGACCGTGACTGTCCGACAGCGGGTCCCTCGTTCACTGGCGAACCGTGGGCGTCCGGCGCGGCGTCACGCAGTCGCGTCGGCTTTCAGCGGAACGACGACTTCCAAGGAGAGAACCGACCCGTCACCGTCACCGTCAACGTTACCGTCACCGTTACTCTGTCCTACGTGTACCGAGACACTGTCCTGGAAACACCGAGCTTTCAACGATGACTGTCGAGGAGAGCTAGTCACCCTCCCCGTCGCCGTTCTGTCAGCTTTCAACGTCTCGATGATTTCTACAGGGAACCAGTCACCGTTACTATCTCCATGTACTCTCTATACTGGTGTCCGCTTTCAACGTCTCAATTAGCTCGAAAGAGACCAAGTCAGTCATAGTCAGCGTTGCGTCTCTGTACTAAATGTCAGCTTCCACCACCTAATGATTTCAATGGAGAGCATGTCACTGTCACGGCTACCGTCGTATCTCTATACTTCTCGGCTAGTGTTTTCTCTCGACGTCCAAGTGACTTGAAAAGAGCGTACCCTCGACGTTAGGATTCTATCTCTATAGTCTAACTTGTGTCAGCTATCAACGTCCCCATGTGACTTGGCACGGGTCTATAGTCCCATTGCTCTACTCATATTCAGACTCCCAGAAGAGAAAAACGTTAGAGTCAGCGTCAAGTTTAGTGTCTCTGTACCCTCTAATCCCTATCTGCTATCATCGTCTCCATGACTTTGCGGATCAGTCATCGTCAGAGTTGCTATCAGCGTCTGTCCACAGTCCTAGCCTCTCCCCTTACTTTTCAGCGAAGAACAATTGATCAACATCCGTCAGAGGGTTCTAATAATTGGCAAGACGATCGCGTCGTGTCTCTAACTTTCCCGGCGCGAAGCGTAACGCGTGTCCGCGTATCGAGCCGCGCGATCACTGGTTCCTGTCAGCTGATCACCAGGTCCTGTGTGCCTCGTTCGAGGCGACGAGCCCTCTCCGAGGTTCTCTCTCTCCGCGTGGGTCGCGTGCGCTTCGGTTGCGACCTTCGGCGTCGCTCTCTCTTTCTCGGGAGAGAGCGCGTCCAGAAAGCGACGGGATTCGGCGCGGAGGAGGTACCGTTCGAACACCAGAGAGAGAGAGAGAGAGAGAGAGAGAGAGAGAGAGAGAGAGAGCGGGAGCAGCCCGCGTTCTCAGCGGATATCGAACCGGTCACGCTCGTTTCGTCGCGGCACGGCGCGGCGGCAGACGAGTCCACCTCGAACAAGGACGCGCCACCAATTTCGAACGCGGCTTCCCTCAAGGACGAGAGAGCACAGGATGCCCCCGAAAGGTGGGGAGAGGCGAGCTTAGGGGTGGTGGGGTCGGTTGGTGGAGCACACCGATAAAGCGCACCGTCACGCAATCATTTCATTTCGAGGGACCGGGAGGACCGAGAGCGAGAGAGACAGGGAGGGAGTCCTCGTCCTCGATTCGCAGAGTCGATGAGGTTGACGCCTTTAGGTGACTTGTCTTCCTTGTGACTTCCCGATACAGGAAACGGGGTGGGAACGAGAAACTGGTCGGGTGGTTTGGGGATATAAAGGGTGACAGCGTTTGGCAAGCAAGCGTCTCCGCTCTGGAACTGCCACGCGGTCGGTCGATTCGATTAGCGGCGGGTAGCCAGGGCTGACGTGTTTTCCCTTTTCCCCCCTCAGTACTTTTCGCGACGGGTCGCGAGCTTTTCCGTGTATCCCTCTCTCACCCTCTCTCTCTCTGTGTCTCTCTCGTGCTCTGTTCTCTTTGAATGAACACGCGCGCACTCTCGTACCCGCGACTACCCCGCGAGAACGCTAGACGGGTCCACTTTCGTACCCGTCGACGCTACCACGCGACCGTTACGAGTATCGACGGCAGGACACCTCAGAAGGGGGGCAAGACACACACGAAGAGCTAGAGGAGGGATGGGGATGAGGGAGGGTAACAGAAAGCGTCGCGCCGAAAACAAAAACGCGGGGATGAAAGCGTGGACGCGCGAGGACGAAACAGGGGCGGGTAGATATAGATAGATAAAGAGATGGAGGGACACGTACCTCTCTTTAGGGGTAGGTCTGGGTTAAACGGAAAGATACAGGGGTAGAAACACTGGTCATTTTATCATTGATACAGATAACAGGGGTAGGAGCACTATTCGTTTTCTATCAGGAATAGATTAACAGGTAGAAACCTAACTCTCTTTTTAGAGGGTAGGTCTAGGTTAGAGGTAGGGGTAGAGAAGCACACTGGTTGTTGTATCGTAGATGTAGATAAAGAGATAGAGGGACACCTATCTCTGTTTAGGGGTAGGTCTGGGTCAGAGAGAGAGAGAGAAAGAGAGAGAGAGAGAGGGGGTAGGAGCACTGTGTGGTCTGATTCTATCAAAGGACTCGTTCCAGGTTCGAGTTGCACAGGCACACTGCCGCGCACAGAGACACAGCCACGCGGCCGTTAATTCGATCGCGACCGACCGACCGACCGACCGACCGACCGACCGACCGACCGACCGACCAGCTACCGACAGTCGACGGCGCGACGTAACGTACATGTACCGGCACCGACGTATCCGAGGATCCACTCTTCTCGAACGACCACGTTTACCCGCGTTTCGTAGGTTTCTGAATCGCCGAGCCGGACGTGCGTGCTCGCGAGACGACTCGCCTGGTTACCGGAAAAGGACGAAACCGGGGTAGAGGGGGTACACGGTGAACGGGGGGATTGAACAAGGGGGGAAGAGGGTGAACGGGGTGTGTAGGGGTGGCAGAGAGAGAGAGGGTAAAAGGCGAAGGGGGTACCGAAAGGAACAACGAGGACTGACAGGCGGGACCAGGGGTCGAGGGGTGGGGCGGGTCGAGTACAGTGGGGGGACGGAGAGAAGGACCGACGAAGGACGCGGCCGTTTACGACGAGAGACGTTCGCGTAGACTCTGCCTCGTTAGGGATTCCGTCGCGCTGAACCCCGCCGAGGCGTTTGTGCGTTTTGCGAACGGACGGACGGACGGACGGAAGAGTTCGCGGCTGCCTGCTTGGACCTGGCGGGACAGGGTGGTAAAGGACAGTGGAGGTGCCAGGCGCGCTGCCTGGAACCGCCGAGGCTTTGCGCGGCGGCGCCACCCTCGCAAAATTCTCCCTCTTCCTCTGAAACTGTCCCTCTCTCTCTCTCATTCTATACTCTACTCCGTCCCTCCATGGGAAGTCTCACTACCCACCCTTGTTGATCGCGCGCTCTCTCATTCTTCGGATCTGGCGGTTCTCGTCTTCTCGCTTCGATAGTGCCGTCTCTCACTCTCTCTCTCTCTGTCTACATGTCTACATTTCGATTCTCCTCGTCGCGCTTGTAGATTCGGTCAGCCTCCGCGGAGGGGGAGGGGTTTCCATGGGCGAGGGTGGGGTTTTCGTTGGGCGGGCAAAGCGTGCTCGCTCGTTAGCTAGCTAGCTGGCGTCCACGCTCGGTCTCCGTTACGCTCGCGGTGTGTCTATGCACTCCCTTGGAGAGACGGAGAGAAAGCGAGAGAGTCGGAGAAAGTCAGAGAGAGAGGAATAGAGGGTTCGAAACGCGTTTGTATGCGTCGAAACGAATTCGCTCGCGCGCGCGCAATCGCGAGGCGCGTGGATGTATGAACGGTTCCGTATCTCTCTCTCTCTCTCTCTCTCTCTCTCTCTCTCTCTCTCTGTTCCTCTCACTTTCTCCGTCGGTTCCTCTCTCTTTCGCGGTTTCTCTGTCGGTTCCTCTCTGTTTCTCGCTCGCTCCCTCTCGACACAGCCCCTCAGCCCCCAACCCGCCACAACCCGTGCCTCCTACCCGCGTGCGTGGGCTTCCGAAGTCGATATCTAGCCACAACGGCGACTCCGTTCGAGTATTATCCTCGAACACCTCGGCGCGGCGGCTCCCTTTGGGATTTCCGCGTGTCCTGTACTCTATACTGTCCTCTCCTGTCCCGATTTACACTTCCCGTCAACGGGGTCCGTAAATGGTCCACGCATTCTACTGTGGATACCTACCTTCAACCATTCCACTCCCTCAGTGAGTCTCTACCCTGTCGACTACCCTACAAGGTACCATGCCGAACTTTCCGACACAGCGATCTCTGACCAAACACACCGATTTCAATGAAATCTTTGTGGGGAGATAGACCTTGTATAATCTTAATTCTTTAGAATCGACTCTTCAACATTCACTTCAGTATTCACTCCGAACAGTAAGAATTCTTCAATCTCGTTTTCTAATCACGAGCACGTTCAACCCTGATAAACGCAATAGCCAAAGTTTTCAGGGTTGCTGCAGCAATGGGTTCAGCTCTTCAGTATTCACGATGAACAGCATGAACCCTTCAATCTCGTTTCATAATCTCACTTAGCACGCGTTCAGCCTCCAGAATCGCAATACCCAAAGTTCCCAGTGTACGGTTGGTTCAGCGAAAGGTTAATCACAGCCGAGCAAACACCATAAGGATTCGGGGGGTGAGAGTTTCAGAAGGTCGACGGTGTCGCGGGACGAATGGGGTGAGGAGGAAGCGGTACCGGTACTGGTGGGATAGGGGGAGCTGATCCAAAATGGTTCCTCCGTCGAATCCGGTCGGGACGATACGGATAAGCGAGTTAGAATGATCTTCTCCCTGGAGAGAGACACGCGGAGGGAAGTGCTCCCGTAAATCCTGTCTTTCTTGCCCGGCTGGACTTCGATCGATCGGCGAAAGCCAGACGGAAATCGAGTGTAAAAGACGCCGCCGAAGAAGTTTGCCAGCGAGAGCACGGCCCGACCAGAAATCTGGTGGCCCTTTGCGAATCTGGGACCAGTTGCATCCCCTGCTGGATCCGAAGATGCCAGGGATAGATTGCGGTAACTTCGATTCGATTCCGTGTTGGCTGATGTCCTCCTTTTCTTGCGGATTAGCCGAGTGGGGGATCGTTATTATGTGTAGAGTCGGTCGACCTTGATGCAGTTGCTGGGGAATGTGTGTTTGTAACGACGGTACAGTTTTGCAGTTCTGTGTACAGATTGTCTAGCATGTATTTGTGCAAACATGACTTCGAAAAGGACGCATCAGAAACAGACCCGAGCAACACGCCGTCATTAAACTTTCACAGGGTTTTAGTACAACTAAGAACGAGACTTCTTCAGGGAAGAATGTACTGCCACGGCTCGGAGCAATGCAATTTGGCTATTTCATCCGTGGATGCACACCGTAAGTGCAGGCGGGCTCGCCTCGTGAAAGCTGTCCCATGACTTTCTTATGAGGATCGATCGGTACGAAGGTCGTACCCTGCCATGGTACCCATAACATCACGGGAAATTAAACTGTTTTCATATTCATTCATTGGGAAAGCTCGGGCCTCGCTAGGGCGGCCGACTTCTCGGTGCAGTTGTACTCGGAATGCTCGCACGAGAGACAACGATGTCAGAATCCAAACAATACGCTATGGTTATTTCGTAATAAATAATTCATGATTTAATCCTGGAAGGATTAGGCACGTACGTGACTTATTTTGATCGTTTACGATTACGACAGAAAAAAAACTGTTCAGTGGAATTTTTAATGATTCCGTGACGCGAAGTAGAAGCTTAACAACCTCTCTTTGAAATAAAACTTCCTAAGAATGTAGGAATCAGGTCACAATCTTTAGACTCGAGAAGTCACTGTGACTGCAGTCTACTTTTTCATTCTCCTCGCTTATACCTATAAATTATCTTACGAAAACAAATTGATCGCAAATATTATTTGCCCAGTATATCTATCAAGACGTAGAGGTATCAATGTTCCATTACGGACTCTGTTAACGTGCAGAATAGTGTTCCGATCGTGGCAATAAAAATGATAGTGACCACTCGGTGGAGAAAGCAGAGAGATATCGGCGAAGATCAAGTCGATTCGGATTCATCCCGGGGAACTGGACGCGCAAGAGGAGAGGCAATCGATGCCCGCGCCCGACATATTGACACAGTGAACCCGGTTGTTTATTGTCCTGGAAGAATTCGGCGAGAGAGTCCCGGCCCCCGAAATCGCTTTCGGAGCTGTCGGGGACGCCGTCGATGCTTGCCAGCTACCAGAGCTTTTGCCAGCGGGAATCGAGCGGAATGCTCCCGGGGCTGTCGAGCGGACAGCTTGTCCCTGAACCAAGGGGAAAGTTCGGGAATCATTGATTAGGATTCGGGCGAACGATCGGGGAACCGACTATTTAATGGATTTCAAACGTTCGTGGTCCGCAGCCGAGAATTTCTTCGAGAATTATTCAATAGCCGCGACAATTTTGCTCGTCCACTAACAAACCACCCTCGAGAATGCAATCCGATTATTTTTTTCGCCAGCTTTCACGATCTTTTAGAAGAAAAATTAAATCAATTTATTGAGAGGAGAAATCGATTTTTAACTCCTCTTTCTTGTAATTGATGCAGACAATTTTTCTCTCTATTTTAACTTGAAAATTAAACTTTTCTTATGACCTAGAATAATTCCATTGTATATGATTCTTTTCACGTTATGGATGTGAAATTGATATAATCAGGGACCATAACTGTTACAACCCAAAAGAGAGAAAGTCATAGAATAACAAGTATTTCATCGACTAAAATCGTATTGGGTATAAATAATGATTATAAATGTTATTGTATATGTTATCGTTGAGAGAAATTCATTTCGATCATTTATAACAGTTATCAATGAGAGACATTGATTTCATAACAGTTATCAATGGGTGAATTTCGGTCACTCATAACAGTTGTTGATGAGATAAATTTATTTCGATCACTTATAACAGTTATCAATGAGAGAAGTCCATTTCGATCGTTTATAAATTTGTAATAGTTATTATTAAATAGTACAACTATCAAATAGTAGACAATCAATTATTTCGTACATTTTTTATTCGTAAAATTAATTATTACAATCAAAATTTAATGTGACAGATTTTGTGTTATTCTTATGGTCTTATATGAAACCTTCTCAATGATTTTTATCGTATAAAATTTTAGAGCAACTGTTATTTTCGTTCCCTGAATACATCCCTCATACAATACTTACACTAAGAATTAATAATTAAGAATTTATCGACGAAGGATTAAATCAATGTCCAACGCAACATGATCTGTGTTTCAATTATGTGAAACGCTTCGAGCGAAGTAAATGGGCCAAGGTTCGAGCAACTTTTGTTTTCGAAATGTGGAAGATGATTGTTCGTCTCGATTGCTGGTTGTTAATCCGATCTCTCCTCGAGGTCGGTTAACCCGCGGCGGATTAACGGTAGCGCGTCTCCCGTCGCGGCAACGCGATTACTATGCATACGCCGCGCCACGCTCTCGTTCGATATTACTTCCTCAATTGAACGATAAACGAAGGTACTCGGCACGACGCGATGCAATCGCTCGATAGCTACGGGTATCGCTGCAATTTCTCTCGAATAAAACCTGCCCCGTCCGGCGACGGACTCTGAGAAATTGTCCCAGCGATATCTCGATGCCACCAGTCGACCCTTTTTCATCACCCTTCCACCACCCTTTGTTCTATCTAGTCGAAACGGACAACCGTGAAATGCGCGATTTTTTCCGATACACACTGTCTCCCTAATAAGCAAGAGAACGTATTATTCCTCTATTTTTGATGTATCAACATTATTCCGTTCCTCTAAACAGTGTTTATTTCGATAAAGATAACCAAGCCTACCCTCGATAATATTCAGACTTTAAAGGACTGTTTTTCGAATTTTAGAAGAAATTGCCGTACGCCTCGAGAAAGAGATATTGGAAAAATGATAATCGATGCAGGAGTAATCTAGTTCTAGAAACACAGGATCAATCTCCCTCGGATCGCATAATGCCCCTCGTTAGGCAAGCTTCCGAAAAGATTCCCAAAACTTCCTCGAACTTTCCTAATACTTCTAATAGAATCCCCTCGTGACCTGCCAAGTCTCCGGAAGTGTTCGCATCAGCCATTCGTTGAGCGTGGACGTAGAACCGGTTGACTTCCTCTATCAATCAGCGACGGAGCTCGAACCAAGTCGTCTCGCTCGTAAAATCACGTAAAATCGGAGTGCATTAGCCGGAACGAAAGTGCACGAAGTTGTAAAACATATCATACTGATCTTACGTGAGAAACATTCCCACAACTTTTACAATCGAGACACACAACAAATATTTTCAACCCTCGTCCCTTCTAAATATTGTAAAATTACCTCTGTACGATTGCGGAATGGAAGACGATTGTGCGGAATGAGAACGGGTAAAAACCAAGCTGGTATCTTTCGCGTAACCGTTTTGGCAAGCGCGTCACGGTTAAAAGCCGTGGAGGAGCTGGCAGAAGGCTCTCAAGTGTGAGACAGCGTTGCAAACGGCACGTGACCGATCGGGGGCTAATGAAAGCCGCTTAGGCCTTAATTAGGTCTTTTTTCTTGGTCGTTGGGCGCGTTTCGTAATGGTCGTTGAGAGCGCGGACCTGGTTATTAATCAGCCGAGGATGTCCACCGACGGGGTTTGAGAGATTCGCATACACTCTTGCTCTCTTTTCCGCGATGAGCTCGATATTTGCCGAAGTTCTTTGATAATCGGCTGCGGCGCCGGTATCGAGATCCCTCCTCTGATATCGGGGCTGATAACAGCGAGGAAACACGGCAGAGAGAGAGAGAGAGAGAGAGAGGGCGGCAGTTCGGTTTGAATCTAGGACACGTGAAAATCTTTTATCTGCACTGACCCAGACCTAATTCAGGATCCTCGGTAATCAGACCCCGTCATGGCAGCACGATGGCGTGGCGTGGCGTGGCTGAACGGTAACAGCTCTCCCCACGCCGACCTCTATCCACGTAGTCCGGCAGAATGATCGATACCTGACTAATCGACAGCCTACCGAATCGTTTCGATCATCCAGACCGGTGAACGAGCGGTAATTTTCGAGCCGGCTAGATGCATCATATAGCCTATGCTAACGCGTGTCGTAATTCTGAAGCCAACTGCCCGTAATATCGATGCTGCTGCTCCTCCACGATAGCCTAATCGAGTGATCTCTGGCTGCCCGAACAACCTGCTGTACCTACACGCAGTGATTAACCGCGTAGAGGAACGGACGGGCCAGTCCGCTGCGAAATCTTAAGCGCGTTGCCATCCTGGTCACGTACCCGCTCTGTCTGAACCTGTTAGACTCATGATTTTTCAAGTATGTACTCTGTGTTCCACTTGAAACGCTGGGGCGTATATCGTGGTTGACGTGTACGAGATTTGAGGCTGCACGAGGTAGATGAATTTTTCCGTTAAGATTGAAAGGTTCGAAATTCATGGATCCAGCTTGAAAATTGTGAATTTCAAGATAAAAATTTCTGTCCTTAATTAAAGTTGCGACTACGTGACTTCGGGTTTAACGTTTTCGTCTAGCAACGTCAGTACACAAAAATCGAGTCAGATTTTACCTCCCCGACGGAGTTCTAATGAAAAATACGACGAGGGAGTACGATATCTCCGCAAACATTGTCCCTTACAAGTATTAAAAGATTTTTCCCGGTGCGCAGAGACGCGCAAAGACCGGCTTACAGCGTAGGGACACCGGCGCCATTTCTCTTTGAAGATTTCAATCTCCATTTAATAAGAACGAATTTCTACCCGTGTCGCGTAAGAGTGAATAAAACACTCCAGTCCTGCCGTTTCTCGAATGTTTAATATTTACCGAAAGCGATTCCATTTTTCCCTCGGTAAAACTATTAATAATAAGAACACAGACCCGGCGAGATTGTGTCACAGGGATTTAAAAGAATTACAATTATCGCGACGGCACAAAGGCGAAAGGAGCAGTGTCATATTTACGAAAAAGCTTACACGAACTGTGGACAAAGGGAGGAGATTCTTATTACGGTCGCTCTTCCTTTAATTAAAAAGCTCCAAGACGGAGGAAACGGTTCAAATCTCGCAGAAAATCCGACCTCGGGAACAACGTGTGTTCGAGGGTTGGAAATCGTTCGGTACGCCGTCTGGCGGATAGCTTGCCAACCTGGCCGAACAGAGTGTACCCGCAAGCTCTCTCTCTGAAAAGCTTTTCGTACCCAGCTTTCAGCTTTCCTATCGACGATACCTGCTTTACCAACCAGCGCACCTGGGTTCTCAAGAAGCTTCTCGGAAGAAACGCGGAGCGCTATTCGAATTCCACGTGGAACGAGCTTCCTGAAAAGCTCACCCCCAACCACACTAGCTTCCATCTTTAATATCTTTTAAGCAAAGTGCTGCTTGTAATCGTTTGGACATTTTACTGCAAATTTATGAACTTGCAGCTGCCTTAAGTTTTAAAGTGGTCACAAAATTTTCTGGAAGGTTGGCACGCCTGCCAGGACCTCGCCGAATAATTTTCACTGTTGTATAATTTTTCCGTAGAATCATTATAATATCGTAACAGTACGAGGACAGAAATATAATTATAATACACACTCTGATAATTCAAGTTTTAAGTTGATTATTGGAAATTGCTAGTGGCAGAGACACTCTTATGAATCAAGTGGAGAAACGGCTTCACGAAATTTCTGGCTCGCGTGCGATTTCGCACAAAGCGCAACACGTTGGCGACTCGCCGTCGCCCCAGTCCGCCGAAAATCAGTGTTGCGAACATTCGTGATCACCGTTGCGCAGTTTCTACAAAAACAAATAACTTTCAGTAGTTTGGCGTCGGGTATTATTTCTAACGTGGAGACAACGCAAACTCTACGCCACGAGCCGAATGGAACGCCGAAAGTTACCCGGCGGAACTTTCGCACAAGCTTACAAGCGAAGTCTTTCTTCTCGAGGAAACTATGGTCGCCTGGCGATGAACTTTCTAGCCGGGATCGATCCTGCGGTAACTAGTTACCGTAGTCGAGAATGAAAGAGAGAGAGAGACAGAGCTATACTTCTAATCACGGTGCAGCGAACAGAGTCAAAAGCTACTTGCGGCTGATTGCTGATACGGTGTGGTCCTAAGGGCTCTAAGGGTAGCTAATGTCGCTGAATGATGCCGGCGAAGTTGCTCCGAATCTTTTTTTCTTTTCTCTTGCCCTTCAACCCTCTCATTGTTGTCGGCGACTGTCAACGAGAGGGTTCGGAACGTTAATGAGCTGCGAGCGAGCTGCAAGATCTTCGGGACGCAAACGTGGTTCGCACGGGATCTCCGATGAATCATTTTATCGTCTAGATCTCGAGGAAAATTTTGCAATGTAGAAAAATCGAGAAAAATTTTACCCTCGTTAAAAGTTCTGCTAAAGTCCAGGAGTTGTAGAGACTTTGTGAAAATATTCTTAAATGTTTTACCTCGTTAGGCTGGGGCAATTTATTGAACTTTTCTGAACGTGTTTTCATCCAGAAAGTCCAAGAGTTTGCGTGAGATCAACGAAGCAAAGGCTGCGAGAACAAATCTGGCGACTAAGTGTGCAAAAAGACAGAGGTGTACGCAAAAAAGAGAAGGGCGTTCAGCTTAGTGTGTTAGTGTCACCGCTTCTTGCGCCGTGGCAACTGACTACGATGGTCAGCCTGTCCGCCACCCGGAAGTATCACCAACAAGAACAACAATTTCTCGATCCAGCTCGTCATCTTCTCCGGCACATTCGAGCCCTCCCGGTAGCTGCTGTTAGGCAAGACATCGCGTTAAAGTGTTTCGTGCTACAGGCATCCCGCCACGGAGCCTAAACCAAGAGAGGAATCCTTACAGATAGAACGCGAACGGCTTTCATTAGGCGCGTAATTCGTCACCTAATTCGGCCACGACTTTATCCTCGACATCTCAACCCTCTGCGATCTTTCCCGTTTCGAAACTGTTCCGCATTTCGTAGACAAAAATTCTGCGATGTAAAACTGTGGAGATGTTTGAATAATTTGAGATTTTTAATGTTTTAATTTCATTTCAATTTTCAATAGGGCAAGGTTGTTCTAGTCAGTGTTTAAATCGTACCATTTGAATTTTGAACGAACTACGGCGACAACAGCACATACAACGGCAACCAAATATACATCTGAGTCAACCAAGTTGGTTTACATATTATTGTCTGCCATGAACTAGCTTCATCATAAATCCTGTCATCAAGTAAGTTTATTTCAATTTTCTTATAATTTTCTGCATATGTTTGGTAGTTAATCTTGCAAGTAAATTATTGATAAAATTATGTTCCTTGTTAAATATGAACTCAGCAGAATTTACATAATCGTTTGGTCGAAACGAAATCGTATTAATTCTATTCAGTTAGGTTATGTTTACTTTTTAAATTTAACTTGTGCCGTGTCTTAAGTCGTACCCATATGAGATTTGTAAGTCGTAGTACCTCGTCAGTGGAAATAACATCAACGCAGAATAAAGAAAACATAAAAAATGCGGCAAATAAAAGAGACGCAGTAATTAATAAAAAGGAATCGGCATTAAAAATTAAAAAGAAGTAAAGCGATTGGTTTTGTTTTATTTGTGGAGAAGATCGGGAGGAAAACAAGCAAAAATATTTATATGTGATGTTTGTACTAACTGAATATTTGTGTGTCATGTAAACAGATTAATGGAAAATACGTTTTAATTATTATTGTTGCTTAATTGAATTCTTAGGTACGACTTAGGAAACGGATTGTTTCAGTCGTACCGATGTAAGTTTTTAAAGATTTCGTTTATTTTACGTGAAAGCATATAGATTTTCTAATTTCGTTATAGTAAATAACAACAATATTAACACAAGTTTTGAATAACACATTTAATTTCTATTCATTTGATAAATCCTAAGTTTTATACTGGAGACTTGAGCAACCTTACCCTACATTGTTTGCGCTGTTCGATAACCAACGTCGTTAGAAATGTTTTGTTCCTGATCGAATCTCGCAGGAACCGTCCGAAACTCGACTGGTTGAACAGGAAGTAGTCGCATGCATATGTAGTCAGACAGCGGACCCCAGTAATTACCGAGCAAAAAGCAGTCGCATGCATATGTAGTCAGACACCGAGTGCCGTGTGCCGACTGCTCACAGCAAAAAGTAGTAGGAGACGGATGTAGTCGGGCATCGAGCCACCGAGTTCCGTCCACAAAAAGTGATTGCGGTCGTCCATAGCCAGACTACATAATCGCTGAATCATTCACGATAGAGCTGTATGAGCACCAACTGTCCGGGCACGATTGCCTCCAATTTCGATTTCGATTTCGATTGGCTTGATTGCGCGCTTGCTACCACTGATTGGTAGACTGTGGATTTTATGGTTTTACCACTGAAATGAATGCAATTTCAAATAGCCGAGAGATTAAAAGAATTTAGCAATATCGATCCATCATCCCCAGCTTATTGAAGTCTTTAGATATGGAAAATATTAATGTTCAGATCCCAGTGATTGAAAATGTAGTGGCGATGGAAATAGATGAGAAATATTATACAAAGAATTTTAAATAGAAATCAATTTTCAGAAAAATTACTTTTAGAGAATTTCTAGCCCGGCTCTATTTCATTCCCATCAGTCTCATGGTTTTTCCTTATTACTTTTCCTCGATCGCGTTCGCGATCTCGTTCCTCCAGGAAATGTAATTGGCGTTTGACGGGTCAAACATTTTTATGCGATAATGTTGCA